>NC_055989.1:76084844-76759011 GCF_018446385.1 Zingiber officinale
GAAAAGATAGCAGCTTTTAGGTTTTAAAATGACTGTTTTAATAACAATATTTATGTCTTCTTATGATAATAGCACAAAAACGAATATAATTGATTGATCTTAAAGGCTCCAACCACAGATAGTAGTTTCCTAATCCAACTTCTTTTTTCTGAATTTTTATATTACATGATTAACAGTGTTTGCTGATCTTTGGTTATAACTTATATAAGAAATGTCCATGAACTTTTAATGTTCTCATGCTCTTGGGTACACGTGCAATTGAGTTTTTGAGAGTTGGAAAGTTTGTCATTTAATTAATATTTTTGTGTTTTTGTTGCTGCGGGTTGTTCAGCATACAGTTTCAGCACCTTTGACTGATGAGGATAAAGAAACAACAGCATCTCCCAGGTAAATTCTACTATTTGGTCTTGGAAAATGTTCAAAATGCTTGGCGTCTGTGTTGCAATCTCAAGAGGAGAAATATGTGAGATAAATTTGATGGCACAAGACAATTTACATAAAGATGAATTTTTTACCATATAATTCTCAACTGGATAAGTCTAATAGATATACAGGAATATACATGTGTAATGTTAATGATAGGTACTACTTAATCACTTTATAAAACTGAGTCGAAGTGTTAAACATACTATCCTTGAAAGTTAACTGACGTCTTTATGTTCACATATAGTTTTTTTGGAGAACATTGTCTTTTTGCATATCTGTTGTTAACATGGTATATCATTTGCTGGTTTTCATCCATAGTGAAAGCCTAGATGTATCTTACGGTTTAAATGGGGCCCTCGCTGCGAGAGGTGTGATTGTGAAGGAAAAAGTCTTTCACAACTTGAAAAAGACTGAGCTTCTAAAGCATGGTGCAACTTCAATAGGTAATAATACAAACTTCCTTTGATGGTTTAGTCATTGCAACTTATTTTTCTTTTAACTTTTCATAATTTGAGCTATGCATGATAATATGGCTTATCACATGCATTTTTTAGACAATTTATCAGGCATTCCACTTTATGTGAGAGGAGACACTCTTGGTGAAGCTCCCGAAATTTCTAAGGCTCAATTCAGTAAACTTTTGAAACAGGTACCTTTTGTATTCGGTCATGTGTTTCTTCCCTGATTCTTCCTAATTCTTGCTATTTCTTCCCATTTCCAGGTTACTTGTCACATTTCTTCAGTCTCAAAAATCTTTGTTGTAGATGGAGCGATTGGTTCACCTTCTAATTGTGATGCAAAAGTCCGCATCATCAGTGATAATCCCTCTGCAATGTTGTCATTATCTAAAATTCTGTGGGAAATACCTAGCCGTGCAATTTCACATGACTCTTGCCCATTGACAGTTTACGTTGCTAGCTCCATGAGGTAACTTGAGGTGATGTGTAGGTAACTTATGATGTAGAAACTCGCAAATTGCAGGACTATTTTGTTGTTATTGACATTTTGTTGATTAGTACAAAGTACTTATTTAGTTACGTGCGTTTATTTTTCTAATAATATTAGAACAAGGGAAAATGAGTTTAACCTAGACTATGCGCATGGTCTGTCCGTTTGTTCACTATATCTTGTGCATCGACTGACTCATTTTTTTGCTCTTCTGACAGTTCAAGTGCTAGGGACATTCTTGGGTTTGGTTCACAAGCATCTAATGGATTTGCTGCTGCAGATGTAGAGCGTTCATCAGTTATCCTTTGTGGTAGAGCATATGCTAATACTAATACAACAAAAGATGCTCTAGTTGCTCTGGCTGCTCCTATAATATCTGCAAGAGGGGGTCTGCCTCTTTCTGCTAGGTTATTATTGCTCGATAGTTATAATTCCCATAGTTCGTATATAGAAGAAGGTTATTCTTATTCAATGTTATTTTTTTCCTTGTTAGACTTCTATTATCCGGTGATTCTGCGATTCAGCTGCTTGCTCCAGAGGATACCTTCCTGCGATGCTCAGAGCTCCATAAGGTTGCAATATCCAGTGATGCTGGTGTGATCCTATCTTTTCATGGGGCAGCACCATTTTTCCAGACCACACATTCCCCAGCATCTCATGTGATAAAGAAGCCAACTTCATTGGTCATCGTCATGGCTGACAGGTGAAGTCAGCGAGTCCTATTCGTTATGTTTTTGTCTCAATCTCATTGATGAGTATTTGAATCACAGCACTGGTGTTGTCCCGGCAGTATCAAACTTGTCATCAGGTCAAGCTGCTTATCACTTCTTGGCTGGGTATCAAGATGGGAAGTTTGTGCCTGCATTCCTCAAGCCCCCCTCGCCTATTGAACCACTTGAGCTTGCCAAGGCACTTTTCTTGCAGCTGGAAGAAAGCGAAATCCCTTCCTACTTGATCAATGCCAATGATGGTGGAAGGCATATCACTGGTAAGATGGAGACGGTAGCAGCATTCTGTTATAAACACATTGATGAAATGTGAAATGTGCTAATGCTATTTAAATTTTCTTATCGATCCTAGGCAAAAGACTACTGGAGCTGGTGAAGTCGACTTTGTGCAACAAATTACCTGAAAGCAAAACGAATGTTGCAGATTCTAAGGGTGAGGGTTCCCTGTGCCTTTGTTTTTGTCTTGTCTGATTAATGGTAAAGGTTGTTTTCTGCAGTTCGAGATCTCAAAAGGAAATACAAAAGCTTTTTATCTGGAAAATTCATCGACTTACCTGAAGAATTCTACTTCTAGAAGTTACAGGTGCTAAAATTTCTCTTTTCCATTGCTGAATCTGCTCACTATATTCTCCTTAGAATAGTCATTAAGATGTCACTTGATTCAAACAATGTTGTGTACATGTAGAGCAATGTTTTCAGTTCTTCCATTCTAGAATCAGTAGCTAACTTCACATGCTAAATCTCATTGATATTTAGCACTAAGTACTCCAGCTCAAGCTATTCATAACATCAAACTAGATGTTATCGATATTAACAAAATCATCAATATGTAATTTTCAACAGAAATACAAATCAGCTCATGTTGGATCCTTCAATAAACAAACCTCTCCTAATAGAACGCGGACTAAGGCTCTGAGACATCGTTCTTGATTTTTGCTGAGATCCATCATCATGCACGCCATGAACCTTTGTCCTCTTGCTGCCACTGGAATCTCCCAGGTTCAGAGACCGCTTTCTGAATGATCCATGCTGAGAAGTAAGACAAGCCAAGATGCCTGACCTCCGAGATTTAGGCATGCCTCTTACTAATCTGTTAAATGCCTTGTTCGCCTGAGTATCATCGTTTGTAGACTCCAGAACAGGTTGGTTTTCTTTATTAGCAGCAGCCTTCAGTTCCTCTGCAGGAGGCGAATCATCTTTCTCGTCTTCTGCAGGATCACAAGAATGGAAATTGTAAGCGAGCAAAAGGAGTGTATAAATGCACAAATCAATATGGTTGAGCAAACACACCCTTGATTTCATCTTCAAACAAAACATCCAGATCCTGGACAGGTATGGACCATGCAGCTGATCGTAATGGAGGTCGATTATCATCGCTGACGGAATTCTCAGCCCCATTCGTCTTGCTTTCAAGTATCTTATCTTGTGGTTTGACAGAGGGAATTTCAGCTTGCTCTGCAGGAGATTCTCTTGAACTGCTGCAACTACCTTCACTGTTTGTAGGAGACGAATGGTACCTTTCAAGATGATCAAGTACAGATATTGGAGAAGTGTCACTGGTGTCATCGATATGTTTCCTCTCTCTTTCCAAGAAGCTTGAGAACCAACATGATGTTCCTTGCTTAACATAAAAGAGCACGTAGGCTTCTTGTTCTAATACATACTCCTCAGCAACTCTAGTCACCTACAAACAACAGCAATGTTAGAACCATTATCATGCCTGTTGTAAAAGGTCGACATAATAAAAGTCACCTTGCGGTCATCAATCTGATACCATGTGCTCGGAGAGGATCGAACGAAGCAATAGTAATGTCCAGAATATGGTGAACCAATATGCACCAGAACTGAAGAAAGATCGTACTTAAACTGGACCTGCACTAGCCATTGAGGATGAGAACTTCATTTTCTTATAAATAGCACAACTGGCAATAAGCACAACTAACACAAACCTCATCAATAGGACAACTTAAGAATGAGCTCAAGTCTAGCTCCAATGGAAAATTCACCGAATCATAGATCTTGTAGCATGTATTTCCATCATTCTTAAATCTCTTCAAGTGTAGTGCAAGAACTTCTGGCGCTGTCTTCAACTTAAGCTGCTTCTCCATTGTGACTTGAGACTTGCATCCTTCACAAATTAATTTGATTTCAGAATCATCAATTTTCTCTAACCTAGTGAAGGATGTCAGCGCATCAACAACACTTTCTGCGTTATCGATCTCCAAGCTAAGATCAAGAAGTGGTTCAAAGGTGTCGGAAAGATGACCACAACCACAACAACGTAGCTGAAACGGAAAAAAAAAAACATATAATGCAAATCAAACATAAATCCATATATCCGTATTAGCAAAGAGTATAGAATTACCTGACTTCTAAGACATCCTCCGAATACTTGTGTAACAAAGCTATCTTTATCTAGAGAAGACTTCCAATCGTCAGATTTGTTACCAAGACAGCAAGAATGGATACTATCTAACAATGATTGGAGGAATTCATGAGCATCTTCTTGCTGACCTAATTGAAAATGAGGTGATATCTCTAGAAATTAAAAGGTTAAGTACTCCATGTTTCACTAGGTTGCTCTCTTCATAAAAAATTCTACATTTTATTTACTTGTATTATAGCATATAAGATGAAGATCCTAGCAATTTCAATCAAAATCGACAAAGCCAAATACTACTATCTTAGTTGCATATTACAAACTAAATATGAATGAAAAAACACCTAGATTTGACATCAACTTGCTAGACTTATTGCCTACAATAATTCCATCATGACATGAGAAGTTATATCAAGCTAGTTTACTTCAAAACAATGGCAACTTTGAGCTATTGCTACATCAGAAGCTGTTCAACCAATAGTATGTGTTTTCCATCAATAACAAATCTAGATAAATGCATAGAAATATGAACTGTGGCAAATATCACCTAGATGATGGTAGGTAGATCAAATATACTGACTAAAAGAATAGATAAATTCAATACAGACCACACATCAGCTATTAAATTCTTATAGTTTGATTGCATATGACTAACTAAAGAATCAAAGGTAAATCTAGCTAATCCACATTCAAAGTCAGAAGTTGTTGAACGCCATCTAAGTAGCTAATGTTCTTGTAGAGATAATAGCATCCCAAGTATGATGATATGCTTGATGTAAAGATAAATTCATAAAAATTTGAGGATACGGCTCAAATTTTCTGCGAATTTTACAGGCGAAGTAACATATCCTGAGAGCAGCAAACAACTGCTGACGTGTTGTTTGAAAGCACAGAATGAGCAGAAATCACCATCTGCAGCTGCATGTTCAACAACAGCGATGGACAAGTATTAGAGATGAGTTCAAATGGGAGAGCAATCAGCAAGCCAAAAGGCGATCCACAGGCTCATACCACGGAAGCAAGGAGAGTGATCCGTCTTGAGAATCTTCTGCACAAACGGCACCGTATGCGTGAGGCACTGCAGAACCGCATTGAGGAAGCAGGTATTCCCCAAGTTCTTGAGGCCAGCGCCCTGATCCAATCAATTTCACGCCCAAGATGGAAACTTCATCAACAAGAAGCAGCTAATATACTTGATAAAACTGCAAGGACGAAACCTCACCACAAAACGGGGCCGGTCATTCAGCGGAGAAGGGGAAGTGCACGAACTTGGTCCGACCACCGGATCGAGAGCCTTGGAAAGAGGTAGGAGGTAACAATTGAGCGATCGATTGGGTGAAACCTAAGGGAAAAAAACAGTGAGAAAGCATCGAAATTGGAACTCACCGCGACTTGAGGATCGACGGAGAGGAGAGGATCGACGGCCATGCCAAGCGAGGGTTTTGAGGAAGAAGCTAGGCGGATCGAGATCGAGATTGAGATTGAATGTGTCGGGATTCCGCCGAATTGCCCTTATGAATACATACGATTTTTGGCGGGGCTTTGAAACTGAAGGCGGCGCCGCGCCCAAATTTTTAGAACCGAGTCTCGATTATGAAACCGCACTTGCTCTACGACACCCGTTTGATTACCCGATGCGTGATTGGCTAGTTACTGAGTCAAAATTATCTGCTTCGCGAACAAAAAAACGGATGAGATTATCTGGGACTATCGTAATATTGTTTGCGGCCCAAATTGGCCCTCATTTGGGCTGGATAAGGGAACGAACCGGGCCGATTTGTGGCCCATAATTGGCCCGAGAGGCCGACGTAAATGCATACGGAAACAGATTTTGGATCTCGGCTTCTGAAATGGAGACGGAGAAAGGACTGCCGGCCGTCGCGAAAGAGGAGGAGGGAGCCGGCGGCGCGGGGCGGAGGGAGAAGCTGTGTCGGCGGTGCAAGCGTGCGTACGACGCTGCCTCCAATACGACTTCCTCGTGCCGGTTTCACCCTTCCTTCTTCGTCTGTCGCAGGCACGACGACCAGAAGAGGTATGCTAATCGTTCCCCGACCCTAACCAATAACGATCCTTTGATTCCGAAACTTCTTTGTTCTTCAAGTAGGAGCTTCCTTGATTTTACCTTTTCTAGATCGAGATTCCGCCGGTTCTTCCTCATCATAGATTTAAAACTAGTTGGTATATTGATTGCTGCATGAACCATTCCCACCCTTTTTTAGTGCGATTTACAAGCAACTTTGGCTGATTTGCGAATTACTTTCTCTTACGGAATTGCTACTGATGAATGGAGAGATTGATGTCACAAGCACAATTGAACATGCAATTCCTCTGGATATGCATATGCATAAAATGCATTGGTCATCCATTGTGGTTAAAATATCGATGTATCGATTGAGTTCTTAGCTCTTATCGGATATAAGATCCTCTGAATTAGGATCATATTTCCATGTTTGAGTCCCATGACTAGGGTTTGTTCCAAATATCAAATTTTACTATAAACGTGTATAACCGAGGTTTTGTTTACTTGCATGGAGAGATTGAAGAGGGGGGAGGGATTGAGTGTGCGGCCATTCCCTTGACCTGTTTACCTTGCGATTTGGGTAGTGTGAGGGAGCAAAATTGCAGTCCACAACATCTATTTGCATCTCTGAACGCCGAGGAAAGACTTGCCTTCCCTCCATTTACTTCTACCATTCTTTCTCCTCTCCGTTCCCTCCAAGTAAACAGAGCCCAAGTTTGGGAAGTACTAGAGCTTTAAGGCAGATGTGTGATGCAAGTAGAAGAGGTAAACGGTATGATGTAGAATAGTTTAGATATGATCAAGCCTACAAGCTCAAAATGATAGGATAAGAAGTTGCGATAACAAGCCTCAACTAGTTGGAAGACATGGCATGCTTGTTAGTTCAATAAGTACAACCGAACGGGTTCAATGATTCTATTGGTATTTTGGTTTTTGCACATTGAACTTTCTTACGAATTTTCCTTGTTGATAAGAGCCTTTCGTATAATGTATCAATCACTCCCTCTTTGGTTTACTAGTGTACCAAATATATTCTAACTGTGTAAATTCCATTCTGGGTATGCTCTTTTCAATTTTCTCAACTGGGAACTAAAACTTGTGCTATTTCTTCCCATTCGCTCTACGTAAACGATTCTTGTTCACTCAAAAACAATTGTTATTGTTCATTGAACTTTGAAGGTACTACGAGCTTGGTCCGAATGATCCACCTTATGCTGCCAAATTCTACGACTGCTGCGGAGCTGAGGACCCAGATGCAGCCGGCTGCACCACTGATTTCCATATTTCCTACGACGATGAGTGAACATTCCGCATATGTAAAAAGGAATGAGTGAATGTTCCGCTTTTGATGTATTTTCTTCGTTCATATTTAAGTTTATATGAATGCTTTTTTGCTTGTCTAATACTGCAGATGGTTATAGAAATTCCCTGTTTAATACCTAATTGACAAACAAACTGGTTATCTAGTTCGGAAATAATTTTTTTAAAATTTGTGGAAATGTAAGAAAGTGATAGAAAGCAAATAATTATCTTGTCTCACAGCCAAAGAAAAATAATGTATATTTTTTCTATAATTTTTTTTCTTTCCTTGGTAAATATTTTACATTGATATTATTATTTTCCAAAATGAACTATTAATTATAGCTCCACAATGTCATGATGGGTGTGTTTACTTGGATGAGTATTTACTCCAATAAATTTTAAAATTAATTTTTAATAAATACAAATGTCTCGTTATACAAAAGATCATTATATTAGGATAAATTATCTTCTATAATTTATTTATTTATTTATATCTTACTGTGAAATTAATGATATTTAATACCAGCAGGCAGATAAATTATGTTATTCTAGCAGCCCTGGAGAAGTTAAAAGGCTTTTAATTGTACAACGATATCACCTTTTCTTCAACAATTGCATGATCATGATTAAAAAAAAAAAAGGTTTTTAATCGCAGATAGTCCACTTTTTCACAAAGCAAAAGCATCTGATAAACACAACCATTGTTTCTGTCAAGACACTCAGGTTTGCCCATGAACTAGCATTTGAGCTACTTACCAAGAGGGAACTATGATTCAGGCTTAACCTTTCGCCGAGCTGCTCGATGGTCTCTCCTCATGTCATTCCATAAAATATGCTTGTCCGATGCTTCACAGTGCTTTTCCCATCGGTCACAAGGAGCAGGTTCATCGCAAACATAGCAGTAGCACTGCAGCAATTATAGCGAAAATCGCACGGTCGTAAGAATCAAATAAACAGATAAATGGAAGTATAAGACTATCAGAAATCACAAATAGAATGCCATGCCGGAGAGAAGTGTCTTCGATGTACCAACAGATTAATTCATCAACATTCCATAAGATGTTTTGATTTCGTTGATGAACAGAATCAATCTTGATGATGCTAATAAGAGTTTATTTATGTTTATTATAAAAATGATAACTACCTAACCAATCTTTAGCATATTTTTTAAGTTTGATGAGATAATAGAAGGAACTTCCAACAAACTAAACATCTTAATGTTCATGAATACTCCATCAGCAAATTGGTTTACAAAGTCATCTACTTAATATTGAGCTTGGCTTGGCTTGATCTCTAGTGTTTACGCAGTTAGGCTCCGCTCATTTACAACCGTAGACTAATCTGAGCAAATCAACAGTCTTCCTAGTTAGAAAGCTAACCTGAAGATTTAGACTTAAATTTGAGCTCTCGTCTTTAAGGCCTACTTACAATATATTTATTTTCATCGGCAACGACAGACTATTTCAATAACACAGTTTACTTTCCTATATAGAAATGAAAAGAAAACAGTTACTTTCCTGATCAAAATGAAAAGAAAACAGTCTTTTTAGGGAAGAATGTTAGGAACTTGCCATCATGATTTTGCAGCATACTGTACTTTTCTGCTTTGATTGCAAATATTCTCAAAAAATGAAGATATATAACATAACTGCTAATGAGAATTTATGCTTAATTTAGTTCAACTAAGCAATGTCTCCTATAAGAAAGTAATAAATGGTACTTTGAGAGCATACGATTAAAATTATTGAAATTTTTACCTTTTTTTTATCTGGGTATATAAATTTTTACCTTCTATTAGCTGGATGAATACTATGGCTCGTTTAAGTTAATACTACTTCGGTTAGCAGGGTAAAACTTCTAATAAAATGTTTAATCCTGAAACCTAAAGCATGGGGGTGGCATATATGCCTAGTGATCATTAAGCAGAGATCAAAGTTTTATATCTGCGGAATGGCTTGCGATGGACTTAAGCTAATCCTCATCATCTTTAAGCAATTCATTCAACAATATTTGCAGGAAATAGCAGGGAAAACATAAGAAAGGCTTCTGAACTTGCAAGGACTTAAAAGGAATCCAAGAACAGAGTTTCAACATACAATGTCCTGTTAGTTAGAGCCCTAGAGCCAATCATTTGATGATTGTTGTATGGACTCGTTGTATCATATTCTAGTATATATATAAAAGCATTTCTTTGTGGTTATTATACTTACTTGTATTGGTGCCAAATAACTAAGTATAATAGCGTCCTTAAGTAGAAGGTTCTTATCTATATCAATCAATTGGATGAATCGATAGTGAGATGATATAGAGAACACTACTCTAAATCATTCCTGGTCAAGTATTAACATTCAGTGACAATGTTAATGTGACGAGACTAGCATGTAGGTCAACTCGATGACTTGATCTCATAAGTCATGGATATGGGGATATCAAGTTGACACATGGGTATGCATTGGAGAATGTATATTGAATGACCCGCCATGAGAAAGTATCATGGATCGTTATATAAGTGTCATATATTTTCTCATGTGGCTATTAGTATGACTATTAGTCATTGGACCTAAAGTCACCATAGTTCCATACATAAGGAGTTACATACTTTGGCTTCGTCAAACGTCACCCGTAACTGAGTGAACTATAAAGGCGATTACTTGGTATGTAACAAATTATGCGGAGGGATGTGAGTGATATAGATGGGATCTATCCCTCCTATATGACGGGAGTGACATCGTTATTCTTGATAAAGTGAGACCACTAAGTGCATGGTCATGCCCAAATGAGTCAATATGAGATATTGAGCTCATTTGATTAAAGTGAGTCTACTTGGAGTTCAAGATTTAGATTGATCAGAGGATGACACCGTCTATGTCTCAAATTGATCAATCAAGATGTCAAGGATAGAAGGATATTGTCATATATTGTGAAGAGTCACAATTAGTAGTCACAAGGTGATGTTGGATCTCAACATTCTTGTAACTTGGGTAGCAATGATGTGTTGCTAGATACCGCTCATTACTTATGCTTCTAAATGGGTTTAGGAGCATTGTCAACGTTACAAGAACCTATAGGGTCACACACAAAGGACAATTAGATGGAGATTAGGTTCATATGATGGACCAAGTGGATTAGGTTCATGTGATGAACCAAATTGGATTAAGAGTAATCCAAATTAGACTAATTGAGTTGGGCTCAATTTGATTCATGTGTCTAATGAGTCTAATTTAGATTATGACTCATTGAATCAATTTAATTTAATGAATAGAGTTTCACTAAATTAAATTGACTTGAATCAAGGTTGGATTTGATCAACCATGGGAGAATTTAAGTCAAGTGTGACTTGACTTGAGAGGGAAGATGAAGAGTCAAGTTTGACTTTACCTTGACGTGACCAAATGTCATGTCATTGTGACTTGGCATAGGACCGGCCAATAATGATGTGCCACATCATCAAAGGTTACATAAGTGTGTGCCACCTCATGAGGGAGACCAAGAGTTGTGACCCTTGGTATACCATGGAGATAAAAAACTCCTCCATTAAGTGGTCGGCCACTTAAGTGTGCATTTGGTGTGCTTGTGTAACTCCATCTTCTTACTCCTCTCTTCTTGTTCTCCCTCTCCTCCACCTTGGCCGAAACCTCCTTGAGTGCTAACACACTTAAGAGGTTTTTTCTCTACCTAATTGTTCGTGTGGATACACATAGAGGGGTGTTCACTTGACACCCTTGAGATCCGGCATCTTCTTGGACGAGCGGGATAAGCGAAGGGCTTCGCACCAAAGGTATAAATCTCTACCATGTAGATCTAGAGTAGATCGAGGTTAGAAAACATGTACACGAAATTTTATCTTCGCACGGATCCGGTGGCATGAGATTTCGGGGTTTCCGCAATGCAAAAAGCGATTTTTGCGGTCCGAAAGTTCCAACATGTCCATCCTTTTGATATATTCTTCTCACCTCCATTTATAAGTCTAGGGAATCGTAGATATGCTTAACTAAATGAAGGGGTTAAAGAAATCACCTTTTGGCAGTGGCTTTTGTGGGGTGTCTTGATGAAGGGATAATTTCCACACAAGTGCCTTGAATGGGGATAATCTCTACAAGCGACCTGCAATTGTCCACTTCAAATGTTAAACTTGCAACTTTAGTCACATGCTGTATCATTAAATTATGCGTTTGCAGTCCTTGTTTGGAGGTTTAAATTGCAACAGAAGAAGACAACATTTCTAAAGTTCTACATATGCATGCTAAAAAGCCCACAGTAACAGATCTAAAATTGGTGATTAGGTGCTCTAACCACCTCTAGAATTGAACATACAAGATGCTATACAGAACTTGAGAACTTAGTGAGCATCGATATAATTGAGAGTGCATGACACAGGACTTGAGAACTTCCAATTCTCCTGACAAAAACCTGATTTTGCAGTCGCCTGATGTTAGACTGCTATGGGTTTTTTCCCCTGTATGATTGAGCAATCCTTGTTTGGAGGCTTAAATTGCAACAGAAGAAGACAACATTTCTAAAGTTCTACATATGCATATTAAAAAACCATACAGCAGCTGTTATTACAGATCTAAAATTGGTGATTAGGTGCTCAAACAATCTCTAGAATTGAACGTACATGATGCCATACATGACTTGAGAACTTAGTGAGCATCGATGTTATTGAGAGCTTCCAATTCACCTGACAAAAACCTGATTTTGCAGTCACCTGATGTTGGATAGCTTAGGGTTTTTTTTCCCCTTTATGATGATCCCGACAACACAACAAGAACAGCAGGAAAAAAAAAACATGTTTATACTGAGTGTTCCAAAGGTGAATATCTTTTTCTACTTCACTTTGAACAAAGTAGACCGGGAAGATCTTCCTTGAAAGATTATTTTTTTGAGTGTTCCTTTTAGTAAATTAGTACAGTTTTGCTGCGAAATCGCATATAGCTTCGTGATTTTTCTAGGGTTTGT
Source organism: Zingiber officinale (assembly GCF_018446385.1). NCBI lineage: Eukaryota > Viridiplantae > Streptophyta > Magnoliopsida > Zingiberales > Zingiberaceae > Zingiber > Zingiber officinale. The sequence continues at coordinate 76,097,608 of NC_055989.1, forward strand.
CGAGAGAGGAAACAATACCTTGCCTCGTTCCGCAATGATCGCGACGTCATCTGACAACGGCGGGCTGTCGAGGGTTAGACGACGGCTGAGATCGAGTTGGTCACCGAGGGAGGGATTGTTAGGGAGAATGAAGCAATCGTCGTCGTCGTCATCTTCCACCTCATCTTCTTCGTACTCGTATTCTTCCTCTTCGTATTCATCCCATTCCCACGGTTCCTCGACTCTCTTTGATCCCCAGATCGAGTATTGCTTTGCCCCCGAAGAAGCCCCTCCCGTGCTTCTGTTCGCCATGAGCTTAGTCTTCACTTTCTCTTCGAACTCTTCTTCGCCGTCTTCGTCGGAGGAAGAGATCTCGATCACCTCAATCGACATTGGACAAGACGAACAAGAGCGAGAGAAGCGTCGTGCCCTGCTGAAAATCTTTCACGCAACACCAAAATGTTATTCATATCTCCATAACACATTATTTTTTAAAATATCTAAAAATTTAGAATTATCAATAAATTTGCAGTATTTTGTTTATTTTTACCATATCAATTTACAATAAATTTCCATAACTCATTTATGTAATCGATTTACTTAAACAAATTATAGAGAAAGTTATTTGTTCAAAAAAGTAAGTAAGTATATATATATATATATATTACCTTTTTTCCAAATAGTCGGTGTCCCATTTTAATTTAAATTTTTTTAACAAAATAAAATCTTATCTTATTTAAAATTATTTATAATTATCATTTAATATTATTATCATTATTATTCCGCATATCTCCGCACCTTAAGTGGGGCCCATATTTTTAAAATATTTTTTTTATGTTTTCCTAAATTATATGCTAATAAAACGTTTATTGAAAGAATAATTAATTAAAAAGATGATCCTATTTTTTCATATATATATTTTAAAATAAATGTTAATAAAACAATGTACCAAAAAAAATAAATTATAAAAATTTAATTATAAATTTTAAAATATTATCAATTTTGTTTAGTAAAACATCTAAAAAAAAATAAGTCCGAAGCAATCAAGCACACCTTTTCTTCCTCTTTCACTGATATTTTTTTATTTATATTTGTATAAATCCTAAAATCCTTAAATATAAATTTAATTTGTGTTGTATTAATAAAATTATTTTATAGTATTAATTTTATTATTTTTAATATGAACATAAAGGGTGATTTTTTTTACATCGGACCATTTAAAATCTAGGGTTGGCTCTGACTATCACTATAATAATTATAGTAACTATAATTTCATAATTATACAACATAAAAAAAAATCTTAATAAAGAGAATTAAACTTTTTTTTCAAAGCCTCTAAAAAAATACTTTAAACGATATTTTTTAGCCCTACACTCGATAACAAATATAAATTTATGAACAACCTTTAATTTAATACATTGTGTATTTTATAATTAACTCTGAATAAAAAGTTATGATCTTTTAAAATTTAATTGGTATATATATTGTAATTACAAAATTATAACGGTTAAAATTATATAGTAAATTAGTAGTTATGGATTTATAGGTGTTAAAATAGGCTCTGGTTCAAATTTAGATAGGATTTAATAGAAAATATAGGTGTACTATACTAATGAAAATAATCTAATGGATAGTTGGGATAAAAAAAAATATAAATGGAATAAAAAGATAAAGCTTTCACCGGAAAAAAAAAACAACGAAATCACCATTTCACTATAAATTCACTATAAAAAATTACAAATGGAGACATGGAGCATTATCTAGATGATTCCAAAAACAAAATAAAGAATTTTTATTTTTGCAACATATATTTGTAGCTATTATTACCAGTGAGATTTATTCAAATTTATTAAAGTTAATAATTCACTACAATTTCTCACTCCTTCCATTAAATTTGGATAATAATTTATTTTTCTTTATTTTTTAAAAAATAATTTAATAAATGTATTTTTTTTAATTGTTTATGTTAGGGCCGAAATGTGCTAAGGGGGTGAATAACTCGTCGTGTTCGTCGTTGCTTGCTTCTTGGTGATGATATGCAACGGAATAAACAAGAAATAAAAATACAACGCTAATACAAGGATTTACTTGGTATCCACTTTAAGAAAAGGTGACTAATCTAAGGATCCACACGCGACACACTCTTCACTAGTAAAAGCACTCCTTCTCTGTCACAGCCGGAGGCGGAGAAGCCTCGTACAAACTCACACAACAACAAGAAGAAAAGAAGAAGCAAATACAAGTAAATCTTACAAGATTTTATACAATGACCCTAGCTAGATTCTGTTGAAATGTATACTAAAAGCCTAACTTTTATAAACATTTATTTAGAAATAAGAATTACATTGGTTAGATGACTGCATTTATGTTAAATGTAGATTGTCCATATAATTTATATTGTAGATAACATGGTGTGTGGTGTCACAAACAGAAGATCATGATTATCAGTTCTTTATAAATTATAAATAGTTGCTCACGACCAAAATGGATAGGGACAAACCATTGGAATGGTCGTAGTATAATTAGTATTAGTTTATCTTAACTATAAAATTACATTAGTACACTATGTATGTATTGAGTAGGACCATTTGATGTAGTTTCTTTTTATACTGACTACATGAAAGAACAAACCTCAGTTATTATGGAAGTGCATACTCTTAATCCTTGTATAATAACAAACACGTATATTTAGTATTTATTTTTTTAATTTATCAATGGACGAGATTTAGTACATTAAATCAATACGCTCGATAAGTTGAGAAATAATATTATATATATGGTGTGTTATTGATTATAGAAGGAAATTGTGTCCTAGTGATCTAGGTTGATAATGTCCTCAAGAGGAACTCATAAGGTTTGTCATGTAAACCCTGCAGGTGGACTTAGTCCAACATGACAATGAGGTTGAGTGGTACTACTCTTGGAACTAGATATTAATTAAATGAGTTGTCAGTAACTCATTTAATTAGTGGACATTCGATATCTTAAATACAGGGAGATTAACACACTCATGATAAAAAGGAGTCCATAATGTAATTTGGGGTTAGTGCGGTAGTTCAATAATAACTCTTTAGTGATATGAGTTATTATTGATGAACTTAAGTTGTGTGTTCAAGGCGAACACGGGAAGCTCGAGCTCATCGGGAGACCAAAACCAATTTCTCCTCTCGGTCCCTATTATAGGCTATTATATAAAGTCTTATATCCATCTAAAGCCCACCTCTTACCCAAGTAATGGGCCGACCAAGCCTTGCTTGCAAGGGGTCGGCCACAAGCATTGCTTAGAGACTAAATAGTGGTCGGCCATGCTTGGTGCCCAAGCAAAGGGGTCGGCCCACACAAAGGAATTAAAAGAGTTTTTATTTTTTAAAATATTTTCTTAAAAGAGAGATTTTAATTTATAAAATCTTTCCTTATTTGATGTCAATCACATGGTTTTAAAAGAGAGTTTTAAATTTTAAAATATTTCCTTTTATAATTTTTCTACAAAGGATTAAGAGAAAGATTTGAAATCTTTCCTTATTTGTAGTTGTCTATAATATGAAAGAAAGATTTTAATTTTTGATAAATCTTTCCATTTTTGTAACCATGATTAAAAGAGAAGTTTTAATTTTAATCCTTTATTGTCATGTACAATAGGAAATTTAAAAGAGGGATTTTAATTGTTGTTAAAATTTTCTTTTTTTTTTTTAAAATGAAGGCCACAAATAAGGAAGTTTTAATTATGTTTAAAACTTTCTTTTTTTGCCAAGACCAAGGATTATAAAAGAAAGGGAGAGGGTGCCTCATGGGAGACACAACCTAGGCTTTCTCCTCTCTTCCTTGTGTGGCCGGCACTTTTGTTCCTCTAAGGGTCGGCGGCACACAAGCCTTAGTCTTGGTGGCCGAATCTCTTCCTTCTTCTTCTTCTCTTTTGCTTTCTTCCTTTAAGGCCGGCGGATCTTCAAGCTTCATCTTCTTAGTGATCGGTTACTTGGTGGGGAAGAAGTAGAGAAAGGATATTTCCTATTTTGGCATCCCTTGGTGGCTAGAGTCTTGGATCAAAAGGAGGAGCTTGGGTGAATTTCATCTTGGTAGATTATCGCACACACGACGTCCAAGAGAATGAGAGGAATACAATAGAAGATCAAGAGGTTGTTAAGTTACAAAGAAAAGTATAACTAGTTATTTGTTTCCACATCATAACTAGTTCATGTTCTTTGTATAGTTCTTGAAATACCAACACAAGAGGCAATCGTTTTTGTATTTGTTTTTCGACTTAGTGTTCTTTTATTTTTCGATCTTGTGATTCGATTGTTCTTAGCGGTTAAACCTAGGGTTACTATAAGGAGATTAAATATTGAATTTCTTTAAAAGGCTTTGTCAAGGAAGTGGTGGATGATCTCATACCCAAGAGGCCTAGTGCCTCGCCATGTTTAACCTGGAAGCTAATTTTAGAAATAAATATTTAATCAACTTTGTAACATAGGTCGGACTTGGATTAATAATGTTAAGTCTAACCTCTAAGAACAGATAAGTTGAACTTAGAATCAATAATGTTAAGTTTCGTTTGTGATTCAAGTTTAACTTATAAAGAACACAAAGGTTATTAGGAAAGGTTCAGTACTGTTGGTGCGGGTAGCACTAACGGTCTAACCTAGGTTTTGATGAATGACAAATAGGTTAAGTTAGTTTTGTTGTTGTCTGACACTTTGATCGAGTGTGCAGGATAAGTCCAGACAGGTCGACGGGCTGAGGTCGACGGGCTGACCGGATAGCTGGCGAGAAGTCCAAGCGGGTCGACGAGCTGACCGGACGCTTGGCAAGAAGTCCAGCTAGGTCGACGGGCTGACCGGATAGCTGGCAAGAAGTCCAGACGGGTCGAAGGACTGACCGAACGTCTAGCAGGTAAGTGAGGTAAGTCACGAGAGGGGAGTGACTGCGAGGACGCGTTCCCGGGAAGGGAACATTAGGCGTCGATCCGGCTTAGATCCATTTCGGATGTCTAAGTCGAGATCGTGACTAGATTCCGGTCTCGGAAAGACGGAATCTAAGTCATACTATTTGTGCTAATTCATACTATTATAAAATGTGCTAACAATCTATTTTGCAGGATATATATTGCCTCGGACTAACTTTGTTTTGCAGGAAAAGGGAGCTTTCTGGAACAAAGTGGTCCGGGCTCCCGGAGGGGATCCGGGAGCCCGGAGGTCTGAGCAGCTACGTCACATTCCAGGCGCCCGGAAGGAATCCAGGCGCCCGGAGCAACATATAAAAGAAGCCCCAGGCAGGAGCTTCAGGATTATCATCTTTCACATCTGAGAACTCTGAGATTACTCGCTCTGCTGCTCTGCGCTCCAACGACGCTCACAAAGCTCCGACGACACGTTCCCGCTCTTTTAAATTCCTTGTCTGTCGGTACAGCTTTGTTTTTCTTTTCATTAGCAACTTTTTGTACTTAAATTGTAATTATCCGAATTTCTAGTGAATTGCCCAACGAAAGTACTCAAGGAGTACGGGCCTTCGAGTAGGAGTTGTCACAGGCTCCGAACGAAGTAAAAAAAACCTGTGTCTACTTTACTTTTCCGCTGTGCTTATACTCGATATTTTCGAATCGATATTCACCCCCCCCCCCTCTATCGAATCTAACGGTCCTACAAGTACTTGTATAAATTTTTGTACAAGGGAACTGGTACGGTATTCCGAGTAGCAACCAACAGCTTCTCCTTCTTGTTTGGAACGCCTCTTGACCTTAGAAGTGCAATAACACTTTGCTCCAAGAAACTTCAAGAACTGGCAATGAGTAGTGGAGAAGATCGCTATGATTGTCGCTGTGATTGTGCGGAGAAGAAAGCCAAAACACTGTAGAGAAAAGCGCTCGCCAACGGCTATAACCTGTGCAACGGTCGAATTCCAATCAATTGAATTGCTCTCAATCGATTGGGGAGGCTTTGAATCGATCGGTTGATCGATTAGAGCGCCTCTGTGCTCTCTAGATATCGCCTGAATCGATCGCCCGATTGATTCAAGGCTTATCGCGTGATTTCCAGCGCTTCAATCGATCAACCGATCGATTGGAGGCTCCCAATCGATCGGGTGATCGATTGGGAAGGCTTCTGTGCTCGCAACACTTACTCCCAATCGATCCACTGATCGATTGGGCCAAGGTTTCTTCGCGGCACCCATCCAATCAATCAACCGATCGATTGGACCATGATTCAATCGATCGATTCGATTGATATACTTGTGACTTGCCAAATCGAGTCCAAGGTCCTGAAAACCCAACATCCGATCAACCATGACCTATTGGGACATCATGCCTAGCATCCAGTTAACTTTGACCTACTAGGACTTCTTCACCAAGTGTCCGGTCAATCTCTTTGACCCACTTGGACTTTTCACTAAATGTCTAGTCACTCTTGACCAATCTGGATTTCCTTGTGTCAAGTATCCAGTCAATCTTTTGACCTACTTGGACTTCCCAACACCAGATGTCCGGTCAACCTTGACCCACCTGGATTTCCATCTGCCTGGCTTCACTCACCAAGACTTTCACCTAGTTTCAATCACTAGGATTTTCTCATCTGCCTAACTTCACTCACTAGGACTTTCCATCTACCTGACTTCACTCACCAGGACTTTCATCTAGCTTCACTCACTAGGATTTTCCCACTGCCCGACTTCACTCTCCGGGACTTTCATCTACCTGGCTTCACTCATCAGGACTTTCAACTGCCTAACCTCCAGTTAGGACTTCCCAGTCAAGTATCCGGTCACCCTTTTGACTTATTTGACTTCTCTTCATACCAGTCTGATCAAACTCTGATAAGAGGGGAATTGTATCAATAATCTCCCCAAATAAACGATTGCACCTGAAATCTCCATGTATTGTCAAACATCGAAACCCAAACATTAAAACTCAAACTTGAGCCAACTTAAGCTTAGTCAACCTGGTCAACCTAACCTAGGGGATATTGCATGAACAGTTTAATGTTTCTTTCATTTTGTTATAAATTCACTTCGATGAGTCTGGAAGCTTCAAGAAACCCCCCAATGGAGAGCGGCGGCGATAACTCCTCCCGATTGCCAGTTGGCCTTATGCAGGAGGAGTATACGGATCTCCGTATTAGATTATATACATTTATTTATTTATTTATTTATAGCTTTTAGGATAATTTAGTATTTTTCCCTTTCCTATTTAAGCTTTAGGGTTTCTTCACTCAACTATATAAGGTTTTATACTCTTCTTAATTTCTACATAGTATAAAAGCGAGGTTCTTCTTTCCTGACTTAATTTTTCTATTGCCCCTTATTAGTTGCTTCCTGTTGTTCCTGCCTGCTGTTGATTTCAGTGTCAACGTCCTTTTCTGTTGATTTCAGAACTGATGTCCTTTTCTATCGATTTCGACGCTGATGCCCTGTCCAATCGATTTCAACACCGATGTCCTTTTTTGCCAATTTCGACGCCGACATCTTGTGTTATTGATTTCTGTGCCGACATCCTTTTCTATCTTGGGTTCTTTGTGTGACCACGGGCCATCTTGACACTAGTTTTCACAAATGGAAATTATCTATATAGTTTAGTTATTCTGAGCATTATTCATTTTGTCAACATGCCTAGTCATACTGATGCTTCATGGAAATCTGATTCGTGCTGGAGCAGTTTCAACAATTTCTTACTTCATAGCCCTCTGTCATGTTAGCTCCCTCTCATATGAGTTTGTCATCGTCTGATATTTCAGGTATGTTTTCATCATTATAGATTTTTGACTTTAGTGTATCTCATCGTATGTCATCTAATTTCTTATTTTTTGTTTCTTTTTCTTCGAGTTCATATATATTTATTGTGACTGTTGATGGTACTCCTATGTCATTAGTAGATATTTGTTCAATTGCTACATCTTGTTTATCTATTACTGATATTTATTATATTCCGAATCTTACTTTGAATATTACTTCTATTAGTCAATTATATGAGTCTGGACACCTAATCTCTTTTTTCTTCATTCAATTGTTATGTTCATGACCTACGATTTCATATGCTGATTAGGATAGGCTGTAGGCAAGGAGGATTCTATATTTTGAATCAACTCAAAGTACCAGAAGTGATAGCTTCGAGTGTGGATTTATCATCATTTTATCTAAGTTGTTCATCTTTTGATTTTTATTTGTGGCACTTTCGTTTACATCATGTTTCAGCATCTTGTTTGCAGTTTTTAGCTTCTACGGGAGTATTAGAACCTTTAAAATGTCATGATATTTCTGATTGTAGTAGTTGTAAACTGGCCAAATTTTCTACCTTACTATTTTTTAAAAGTTTTTCTTTTTCTTCTGTTCCATTTGATCTTATCCATTATGATGTGTGGGGACCCTCTCCTATTCCTACAAAGGGGGGGGGGGGGGGGGGGGGCAAGGTATTATGTTTCATTTATCGATGATTGCACTTGTTATTCTTAAGCTTATTTTATGAAACGTAGGTCTGATTATTTTACCATTTTGAACAACTTTAGAGCTCCTATAAAAACTCAACATTGTTGATACGGGAAGCATCCGACGATCGAACCAATGTTTTGTTTATGTCAAAGGGTTCAAAGTTAAGGTGTTTTGTTTTCCAATATGTTTGAATGAGCTTTGCAGGGAAGTCCTAAGTGTACTTAGTCAAAAGTCCTAACTGCGGTTAGGCAAAAGTAAAATCTTAGGGGCGGTAGCCCTAGGTCATAAGGGGTGGTAACCCTATGCGGAAAGCATTGGCGGGTTGGAACTTCGGGCAAAAATCCTAGGGGGTGGTAACCCTAGGTTGAAATCCTGGTGTCGCAAACCGGGTAGAAGTCTGGACGGGTCATAGACCGGACGTCCAGCATGAAGACCGGAAGCATCAAGCGCCGAGGAAAAGATAAACTCTCCTGAGTGGAGTAGGTGAGGACGCGTTCCTCGGAAGAGGGAACAGTAGGCATCGGTTCGACCTAGGGTTTTCGGTCAGAAATCCGAAGTCAGAACCGGACTAACACATTCGTTTGTGCTAACTTTGTTTTGTAAGATATGTTTGTGTTTTGGGACTAACATGTCTTGCAGGTACAAAAGAACAAGGTTTTCCCTTAGATAAATAGTATCCGAGACGCCTCCAAGGGGCTTGGAGGTGCCTTGGGAGCAAATGAGTTAGCTGGCTGCGAAGTGGGGCATGAGACGCCTGAAATGGAGTCTGAGGTGCCTTGGACACTACCTTTGAGTATTTTAAAAATTCTTTTAAAATTCATTTAAAAATCCTTTTAAAATTCTTTTAAAAATCATTAAAAAAAAAAATTTTTAAAATCATTTTAAAACTCTTTTAAAAATTCTATTAAAAATCTTTTTAAAATTCTTTTAAAAATCATTTAAAAAATTTTTAAAATTCTTTTAAAAATCATTTTAAAAATCTTTTAAAAAAATCTTTAAAAAATTATTTTAAAAATCTTTTCAAAAAGTCTTTTAAAAATTCTTTTAAAAATCATTTTAAAAAAAATTTAAAAATTATTTTAAAAATCTTTAAAAAAATTCCTTTAAAAATTATTTTTAAAATCTTTTAAAAATTATTTTAAATTTCATTCAAAAATCTTTTAAAAATATTTTAAATATTCTTTTAAATATTTTTTCAAAATTCTTTTTAAAATCATTTTAAAAATCTTTTAAAAATTCTTTTAAAAATCATTTAAAAATTCTTTTAAAAATCTTTTAAAAATTCATTAAAAATTCTTTAAAAAATTCTTTTGAAATTATTTTAAAAATATTTTTAAATTATTTAAAAAAACTTTTTAAAAATCATTTTAAAAACCTTTTAAAAATTCTTTTAAAAATCTTTTAAAAAATTCTTTCAAAAATTCTTTTAAAAAATTATTGTAAAAATCTTTTAATAATTCGTTTAAAAATTCTTTTAAAAATCATTTTAATAATCTTTTTAAAATATTTTAAAATTTTTTTAAAAATTCTTTTAAAAATTCTTTAAAAATTATTTTAAAAATCATTTTAAAAAATTAAAAAAAAAATCTTTTAAAAATTCTTTTTAAAACATTTTAAAAATATTTTTAAAAATTCTTTTAAAAATATTTTTTAAAATCTTTTAAAAATTCTTTTAAAAATTCTTTTAAAAATCTTTTAAAATTCTTTTAAAAATATTTTAAAATTCTTTTACAAATTATTTTAAAAATCTTTTTAAAATATTTTAAAAAATTCTTTTAAAAATCATTTTAAAAATTCTTTTAAAAATCATTTTAAAAATTCTTTTAAAAATCATTTTAAAAATTCTTTTTAAAATCATTTTAAAAATTCTTTTAATTTTTTTTAAAAATTATTTTAAAAATCATTTTAAAAATATTTTACAAATTATTTTAAAAATCATTTTAAAAATCTTTTAAAAATATTTTTAAAAATCTTTTGAAAATAATTTAAAAAATATTTTTAAAAAAGACTTTAAAAAATCATTTTAAAAATCTTTAAAAAATTCTTTTAAAAATCATTTTAAAATTCTTTTAAATCATTTTGAAAATTATTTTAAAACATTTTCAAAAATTATTTTAAAAAAAATATTTTTCAAAAATTATTTTAAAAAATTATTTAAACCATTTTAAAAATTATTTAGAAACCTTTTAAAAATTAATTTCAAAATTATTTGAAAATTTATTTTAAAATATTTTAAAATTAATCATTTGAAAAATTATTTAAAAAACTTTTAAAATTTTTTGAAAAATTATTTAAAAAATCTTTTAAAAATCAATTTAAAAATCTTTTCAAAATCACTTGAAAAACATTTTTAAAATCAATTTTAAAATCTTTTGAAAAACACTTTATAAATCTTTTTAAATCAATTTAAAAACTTTTGAAAAACATTTCAAATCTTTTAAAAATCATTTTAAAAAAAAAGTACTTTAAAAAATCATTTTAAAAATACTTTGAAAATCTTTTAAAAATATTTTGACAAACATTTGAAAAATCATAAGTTAAATTCAACATCATAATTAATTTTAAATCAAAGATAAAATTAACTCCATCTCACACTCACTAATAGGTTGAATATGTCTGATAATCTAGAATGTGTGAGATGAAAAATTAAAAACAAATTATAAAATACCTATTATGTTTTTTTTATATATAAATTACATGCTTGGACTCTAGGACCCTGAGGATTTACTTTGGTTTGAATTAAGGGGGAGTGAGTGGAATCAGGCTAAGTTTTTTTTAAAAAATATTTTCACATTTCTAACTTACCACAAGTTTTCTTTTTCAAATTTACTTTCAAAGCTTAAAAATTCTTTAAGTTTTCTTTTGAAAATCTAAGTACTTGCTAAGTTTTTTTTGGCTAAATGTTCTATCAAAAACTTTTAAAACTCAGTTTTTAAACAAATGGTTATCAAAAACTTTATAAGTTAAACTAAATATTTTTTCAAAAGAATTTCAAATTAAAGCTAAGCATCAAAAAATTTATTTTTCAAAACAACAAGCATTATCAAAAGCCTTTTAAAAATATAGATAAGTCTTTTTCGAATTTTACTAAATAGTTTTCAAATTCTTCTAAATAGTTTTCAAAAGAATTTAGCTAAGTATTTCTCAGAGCAATTATTAAAAGAGACTAAGTTTTTGTTGAAAACACTAAGTCTTTTCAAAAACACTTTCAAAATTAACATTTTTTTGTGTGGTTCAAATTTAGCTACTTTTAAGGGGGAGCTATTATTTTACCACTCTCCATAAGTAATTTCTTTTTTGCTTTATGTCAAAGGGGGAGAGAGGTCAAAGTTAAGAGGGAATATAAAGTTTTTTATTATTGCATTTCTTAGATGCTTAAAAATTCTTTACTGTCATATTTTTACTTAACTTTGAACCGAATTGTCATAAATAAAAAGGGGGAGATTGTTGGTGTGGGAAGCATCCGACGATCGAACCAATGTTTTGTTTATGCCAAAGGGTTCAAAGTTAAGGTGTTTTGTTTTCTAATATGTTTGAATGAGCTTTGCATGGAAGTCCTAAGTGTACTTAGGCAAAAGTCCTAGTTGCGGTTAGGTAAAGGTAAAACCCTAGGGGGCGGTAACCCTAGGTCATAGGGGGCGGTAACCCTATGCGGAAAGCATTGGCGGGTCGAAGCTTCGGGCAAAAATCCTAGGGGGTGGTAACCCTAGGTTGAAATTTTGGTGTCGCGAACCGGGTAGAAGTCTGGACGGGTCATGGATCGGACATCCAGCATGAAGACCGAAAACATCGAGCGCCAAGCAAAAGGTAAACTCTCCTGAGTGGAGTAGGTGATGACGCGTTCCTCGGAAGAGGGAACAGTAGGCGTCGGTTCGACCTAGGGTTTCCGGTCGAAAATCTGAAGTCAGAACCGGACAGTCCAGAGATTGTCGAACACTTTATTTAATCTATTCGTCTGTGCCAACTTTGTTTTGCAGGATATGTTTGTGTTTTGGGACTAATATGTCTTGCAGGTATAAAAGAACAAGGTTTTCCCTCGAATGAACAGTGTCTAAGGCGCCTCCATGGGGCTTGGAGGCGCCTTGGGTGCAAAAGGGTTAGCTGGCTGCGAAGTGGGGCTTGAGGCGCCTCAAATGGAGTCTGAGGCAGCTTGGACACTATCTTTGAGGCGCCTCAAAGGATTGATGGAGGCGCCTCCAGGCAAGGATAAGCTGCAGGCAGCATAGCTTATCGCAGCGCATAAAGAGGGATAGAGTTCCATGTTTGAGGCACCTCGGACATGCTTGGAGGCACCTCCAACAGCTTATTTAAGCAGTCTCGAGCAGCACTTCAATTCATCAAATTTGCAAGCAACCCTTCTGCTATGAGATGCTAAAGAAACATTCCGACGAAGCTGTGACTTGACACCGACAACCCGGAGCTCAGAATCTGCGATTCCTATTGTTGTTGGTATATTTTTCTGTATTCAATTGTACTTCATTTTGTAATCATTTTACGAAATAATAGGTGTTGCCCAAAGTAAATGTTCAACGAACGTGGACCTTGGAGTAGGAGTCGCACAAGGCTTAGAACCAAGTAAATATCCTGTGTTTGCGAGTGTGTTGTGCCCTTTTATTTTTCTGTTGCTTTATTTCTCTATCTTCCGATTCCGAAACGAGTGAAAGTCACTAGCGCTATTCACCCCCCCTCTAGCGCGGTCTCGATCCAACAAACATTCTAGTCACATAAAGTGTTTTCATTGTGATTTAGGAGGTGAATACACTTTAAATCATTTTTCATATTTAATTGCTTCTGATGGTACTATTCATAAAATCTCATGTACATATACTTTTGAACAGAATGATGTTATTGAATAAAAATATAGATATCTTGTTGAAACATCCCATTCATTTTTATTGTTTGTTAATGTTCCTAGTGTCTTTTTGGGGAAACAATCCTTACTGTTGCTCACGTAATTAATATAATTCAAACCTCACACAATTCAGATTTGTCACCTTTTAAAAAATTGTATGGGCATGCTTTTGTCTATTTCTCTTTGCGTGTTTTTTGTTGTACTTACTTCATCTTCATCCTCATGTCGAGCGTAATAAGTTAGCCTCATGGTTTGCTCTTTGTGTTTTTTTTGAGTTATGGTATTAGTTAAAAAGAATAACATTGTTTTGATCCCTTTAGTCAAAAATTGTATGTCTCTAGTCATGTTGTGTTTCTCGAGCATATTCTATTATTTTCTATTCCGACTGATTGGTATAATATGGCAAAGTTAGATATGTTTTGCATTGATCCTTTCAATACTGACACTAAGGAAGCTTTACTCATAGCTCCTACTAGTAGCTCAACTGAATCTATTACTTTAGTTCCTGAGATATCCGATCCACATGCTTCTCCTTCTACCACTACCCAATCATCTCTTGAGGTTGTGGATGATCTTCCTCTCCTCCGTTCTTAGTCCACTCGTGTTTGTAAGTCTACTAAACTACCATATTTTATTTACTTTTGTTATTTTTATTCTTTTGCTTCATTTGTGGTATTTGTTTATTATCTTTCTGAGCCTGTATCCTATAAAGAAATTATTCATAACCCACTTTGCCAGAATGCTATGACTGAGGAACTAATTGCTCGTTGGGTATATAAGATCAAAACTAAATCAGATAGATCTTTCAAATGATACAAAGCTCGTCTTGTTGTTAAAGGTTATTTTCAAGAATATGACATAGATTATGAGGAAACATTTGCTCCTATTGTAAAAATGATAACTGTTCGAACTCTGATTAATGTTGTTTCTGTTTGTCAATGGAGAATGTCTCAGATGGATATCAAGAATATGCATTTCTAAATGGTGATCTTCATGAAAAAGTTTATATGATACCTCCTCTTGGTATTTCACACCAACCTAGTGAAGTTTGCAGGCTTCGTAAAGCGCTTATGGTCTCAAACAAGCACCTCATGCTTGGTTTGAAAAGTTTTCTATAGTGATTATTTCACTTGATTTTCATACTATTAATCATGATTCATTATTGTTTATCAAATGTACGAGTGATTGTCGTATTCTTTTATATATATTGATGACATAATTATTATTGGTGATGATTCTGATGGAATTGTTTCCTTGAAATCTAGGTTGGCTTATTATTTTACTATGACAGACTTAGATATAGTATGCTAGTTTTGGGGCATTGAGGTCACCTATTTCCCAAAAGATTATCTTTTATCCCAATAAAAGTATATATCTGATCTATTTGAGCGTGAACGTCTTACTGATAATAAAGTCATTGATACTCCTATTTAGATTAATGGTCGGTATTCTCCCTTTGATGGCTCACTTTTGTCAAATCCTAGTTTGTACTGAACTATTGTTGGAAGCTTGGTTTATCTCACCGTGACTCGTCCAAATATTGTACATGATGTTCATGTGATTAGTCAATTAGTCGTTACACCAACTATAATTTATTGGGCTGCTGTTTTGTATTCTCGAGTATCTTCTGGGCACTAAATTTTAAAGCATTTTATTTCTTTCTACTTCATCTTTGGAGCTGCGTGCATACTTTGATGTTGATTGTGCTGGTGATCCTACGGATCACAAATCTACCACTAGCTTCTGTGTTTTTCTTGGTGACTCCCTCATTT
The DNA here is from genome assembly GCF_018446385.1 of Zingiber officinale. Classification (NCBI taxonomy): domain Eukaryota; kingdom Viridiplantae; phylum Streptophyta; class Magnoliopsida; order Zingiberales; family Zingiberaceae; genus Zingiber; species Zingiber officinale. The sequence goes on from NC_055989.1 coordinate 76,112,623, forward strand.
CTTGTAATAGTAAGAAATAATATGTTATTTCTAAATCTTCCACGGAAGCTGAGTACCATGTCATGACCTCAACTACTTGTGAAATAGTTTAGTTGTGTTGGTTGCTTGTAGATATGAGTATCTCTCTTCATCAACCTACTCCGTTATATTATGATAATCAGAGTGATATTCAAATTGCATACAATTGAGTTTTTCATGACCGAACAAAACATATTGAAATTGATTGTCACATTACTCGTCATCATCTTCAGATTGACACCATCACATTGTCTTTCATTCCTTCAAATATATAGATTACTTATATATATTTACTAAGGTACATTTCGCTTCACGTTTTTATTTCTTGTCTTACAAAGTCTCAATGTTTCTAGCTGTAACATTGTAAGTTTGAAGGGAATATTAGATTATATATATTTATTTACTTATAGCTTTTAAGACAATTTTATTTAAGGTTTAGAGTTTCTTAACTTAACTATATAAGACTTTATAGTCTATATTTTTAACATTTTTTTTCAATTTAATAATATGGCTAACTTTTTTCTCTTCTTAATTTCTACACTCTGGAGCAAGATCGATGCCCACCATCGGTACGACATCGACACGGGGCAATGCTCCTTGCGGCTGGGGCAGTGCTCCTTGTGGTCGAGGCACTGCTCCCTGCGGCTGGCATAGTGCATTCGCGCCCCTACCGGGGCAGTCTGGGCGGTGGTCCGGCGATTCAACCACCCCCAGGTGTACAAGCACTTCATCCGGAGATGATCTATCAAGGACGGAGAGGATATCCGACTGAAGTGCCTACGAGAGGTGAGTGTCATCTCGGGCCTCCAGGCGAGCACCAGCATCGAGCGGCTCGAAGTCCTCGATGATGCCAGCAGGTGATAAGCTTCACCATCGTCGACGACGAACACCTCCTACAAAACTACCGATTCATCACGTTGTCGACAAACTCCGCTGCAACCAGATATGGACCGTCATGATGGAGTCCTACATCGTCAACGTGCCCAAAGGCAACATAGAGGAAGACACTAGGGTCTTCGCCGACACCGTCATCCGCCTCAACCTCCAGAAGCTCGCTTCGATTGCAAAGGCAGGCCGACATGCGAGATGAGGACATGATTCTACCGGGCAAAAGTTCCTCCTACCTAGGTCATTCATTCTTTTTGTCATCATCCCTTACTACAAGAAAACTCTCAATTAGTAACGAAAATAGCCACCGAAATAAGTTCGGTCGCTAATTTAGAGACCAAAATTAAATTTGGTCGCTAATATAGAGACCGAATTTAATTTTGATCCCTAATTTAGGGACCAAATTTTTTTTAGCCCCTAGCTTAGAGGTTAGGATGTCAAATGGGAACAACAACACATGCATTTACCAAATTTTATTCGATCACTAATTGAGGAATTGAAAATGAAATTTAGTCGTTAATTTAGGGACCGATATTTAAATTCGATCGTTAATTTAATTAATTTAGGATTTAAGTTGATCAATAAAATTTTAAAATATAAAATAAATTAGGATCAAATTTAAATTCAATGGCTCGTACAAATTTAAATTCAGTCGCTATTTGAATTCAGTTTCAGTCCAAAAACGCCTACCCCGCCAAACCCTAATTGCGTGCTCGCTCCTCCCTCCCGATCCTGATCTTCCCCTCCGAGACGACGTGATATGCTCCGACGTGACTCCTCTCCGATTTCGGTAATCTTCTCTACTTCCGTGACGTTGGCATGCCTCGGCCTAGCACCGAGGTTGGCCGCGAGACCTGGCCGTAATTACGATGTTCTTTGAGAAAAAAAATCATACTCGCTAGTCTACGAGATTAATTAGGAACCAACGGACGTCTCAATTTTTTCATACATGGCATCAATAAGTTTCTAAGTCATTCCTTTTGGGTGCGAACGATCATGGTCGCATGCATTGGTTTCATGTTCCTGTGTTTGTATACCGTATTTGTTTCATCCCTGCTTTGATTGTTGATCCCGTCTGGAAGCTAAGTCAGACGGAGGTCGGTCGCGCTGTATTCAGTGTTGACGGAAAGTCGTTGAAGCGATTTGCTGACCCGGCACCTCGTGGAAAGGTTCTCACGTATGAATGATGAGGAATGATGACAGGGATAACGAAGCGAAGCTCTTGCGCACACTCAGACGAGCCCACCTAACGTTAGAAGGTAAAAACTAGGGGAAAAGTCCCCGGAGCAGACCCTCCGACGCTCAAGTCAAGTACTTTTTCCCCAGAAGAACAATGAAAGGACGAAAGTAAAAGACTGATGCAAAAAGGTAGTGAGCGTACCTGCGTAAGGGAGAAAGCTTCCCTTTTTATATGTCAGTGGGTACTTCAGGAACCTGCTAAGTGTCAGGGAATATCGGGTGTCAGGGTTTGTCTGGTAACGAATGACACTTGGCTGCCTTTTACTGGCTATGGGAGCATCTCTCTAACTAACAGCCTCCGACCATCGGCATATTCTCTGACATGTGATGGTTATTCCCTGACAGATGGGTATGATTCCATAGCTTGCTTGTCATTTAACGCCTGCTCTGCCTACTTAACTTCCTTTACCTATGCCTCCGACCCTGTGCGCCTAGCCCTGTAAATCCTGACCTGTGCGTCCAGCTTTGTAAATCCTGACCTGTGCGTCCAACTTTCTAAATCTTGACCTGTGCGCCCAGCCCTGTGAGTCTTGTCTTGTGGATCCTTCCTGCTATTTCCCGACCCGCCTAGTCTGCTCTGTACCCTGCTCTATAAATTCAGACCTGTAAGCATTGACCGATATTTCCTATCTGATATGCCCTGTTATGCGTATTCTTCCCTGCATGCTTTGACTTGTGATCCGTACCTGCGCTCATTCCGGCCTGTATAAATCCTGGCCAGTCTCTCCCGACCTGCATATGGTCCCCTCTGACTTGTGGCACTTACCTGTATGTCCTGCCTTGTGTGACCTATCTTGTAAGACCCTACCCGTCTCTCCATACTCGTAAATCCAGACCTGTATTACCGCCACCGCTTACCTGTTACTTGTAAGTCCTTGATTCGTGATCCCCGATCTGTAATCTTTTATCTGTAACCCCGCATAAGTCTCGTCTTGTAACTCCTGACCATAATCCAGACCTTTATATCCTGCCTTGTGTGCCCGGCCTCATAGGCCTTGACCTCCTATGTCCTATCTTGTGTTTCATGACCTATCTCTCCTGCCCTGCTTTTATCTTGCTGACCTGTACCGGCCAGCGAGTATCTTACCGACCTGTACCAACCTGCGAGTATCTTATCGACCTGCGAGTATCTTACCGACCTACGAGTATCTTACCCAGTATGTTGCTCCTTGTGTACCCCGTACGTCGTTCCCTATTCGTTTCGACCTGTAATTCTTACCTTGCCTATTCTGGCTTCCGTAAATTCTGACCTATCTTTCCCGACCTGTATGTGGCACGCTTTGATTTGCGATCTTTACATGTGTATCCTGCTTTGCATAGCTTATCCTGTGCAGCCCGACCTGTATACTTTTACCCACTCATCTATAAGTCCCAACCTGTCCGTTCAGCACCGCTTACCTGTAGTTCTCATTCCGCAATACATGCTCTATAAATATAGACATGTATGCTCTGCCTTGTGGGACATGACCCTGTGTGTTCTGCGCCACGTCCCCTTGACTTCTGACCGCCATGCCACCTTGACTTCTGACCGCCATGTCTCCTTGACTTCTAACTATCACGTCCCCTCGACTTCTGACTATCACGTCCCCTCGACTTCTGACTGTCATGTCCCCTCAACTTCTGACCGCCACGTCCCCTTAACTTCTGACTACCATGTCCCCTTGACTTCTGATTGCCAACTGCCTTTTCCCTTTCCAGGGCCCCACTATCATGCACTGTATCACAAGCCTCCCTCGCAAGTCTAGTCGAAGGAGGACCCAAGTCCGACTGACTAGACCCGATCCTGGTTCCTTGTTTCTCCTTCCTTACGTACTAAATGCGGCACATTCCCCTATGTCTTCCCTCTTGGGATTCTTCACCCACTTAATTATTCCAGTAATCTAGGAAATTGTATCACTCACTTAATTGCTCCATTAGTTTAGGGAGTTGTATCTCTTTAATTCCAGTATTATTAATTTCCACTATATATCCCAATCCTTTAAAAGATGCCAGTCTGGCAATCCCCTGTTATATCCCTCTTCTATCAATATTATGAGTTCTCCTTCCTCTAATGAGGATGGCCAACCACATTTCTAACTTCAGATAGATCAGCTTACACGATAGCTTAATCAGAAGGAGACGGAGCTGACTGAGATGATACAGGACTGGGATCTTTAAATTACACTTCGCTGGGACATGGAAGCTCTTTGGTTATATGCTAAATCTCGTGTTGGAGCTAAAATGGCCTTGAAACAGAAGGCCTACTCAGATTTGGAGCGTCAAAAACACTTCCAAATTTATTTGGAAAATACACATGCCGATTTGATATCCCTGCTCCAAGAAAAAATCTGCATCAAGGATGCCACCATCGCTCAACAACAGAACTTCATTAATCTGTTGGATCGAGAAGCGCTAGAGGGGGGGGTGAATAGCGCTCGTGGAAGTTTCGTTCGTATCGGAATAAAAACAAACAAAAACGCAGCGGAATAGATAAAGAAAACAACACAAAAGACACAGGTCAATTTTACTTCGTTCGGAGCCTAAGGCGACTCCTACTCGAAGGCCCGCGATCCTTGATCGCTTCCGGTGGGCAACAACTATAAGTTCGAAAGTATACAAAGATGATTTACAAGTAATGCAGTAAATAATCTTATACCAACAATGGAAAATACTAAATTGAAGCTTCGGGTTGTCGGTGTCGAGTTGCAGCACTTCGGGACGAGTTCGTTAGCAGCTAAACACAGAAGGAAGACTTGAATGTTGTATTTCCAAGCTGCTGGTCGAATCCCCTTTATAAACAGTGTTCAAGGCGCCTTAAACCCCTCCAAGGCGCCTCCAGGCTGGCCGCATCACCCGCGTGGATCAGAACCGACCTGGTCGAATTCTATCCTGTTCAAGGCGCCTCCAACCTCTCCAAGGCGCCTTCATCAACTTGTTCAAGGCGCCTTAAGCCTATCCAAGGCGCCTTGAAGCTTGCTTCGCAGCCAGCTTAGGTTTTGCACCCGAGGCGCCTCCAAGCTCCTTGGAGGCGCCTCAGACACTGTTCATCCGAGGTTAATCTTTGCACTTTGGTCCCTGCAAGATACATTAATCCCAAATATACCCTGCAGCACAAAGTTAGCACATAAAACATAATAGAAGTGATAATGACAGTCTCTGGACTATCCGAGTCTCACTTCAGGTTTCCGCTCGGAAACCCTAGGTCGACCCGACGCCTACTGTTCCCTCTACGGGGAACGCGTCCTCACCTACTCCACTCAGGAGATTTACCTGCTTCCAGTGCGATCCTCCAGATCGACTAGACTTTTGCTCAGCGCTCGACGCTTCCAGACTTTCTGCTGGACATCTGCTTCCCGGCTAGTCCAGTCTTTCACCTGGTTCGCGACACCAGGACTTTCCACCTAGGGTTACCACCCCCTAGGACTTTTTGCCTGAAGTCATTGACCTGCCAAGACTTTTCGCATAGGGTTACCACCCCGTATGACCTAGAGTTACCACCCCCTAGGGTTTATCCCTTTGCCTAACCACAGTTAGGACTTTCCTGAAACACTCATTCAACATGTTAGATACAAAACATCTTAACTTTGAATTCTTTGCCATTATCAAAACACGAGTTCGATCGTCGGATGCTTCCCGCACCAACAATCTCCCCCTTTTTGATTATGGCAACTCAAATTCAAAGTTAAGTTAACAAACGAATAGATAACCATTTAACACAGGCAAATTTACTAATTATAGGTGAACACATTAACCAAAGCAAATTTGCTAAACTATATGCTCCCCCCTTAACTATTGCTCCCCCTTTTGTAGTAATTTCAATTTGAATTTTGCTACTCTCCCCCTTTGCCATATATCAAAAAAAATAATAGACTTTTGAAAAACTAGATACTTAATATTCATTTCTTATGAAAAGAGGTATCTTTTTGATAAACTTTTAAAGGCTAGGAGAAAAAAAAATAACTTTGTAGGAATTTACAATGTTAGATTTCAAAGTTAGCTAGGCTCAACAAGGATTTGAGCATTAAGATTGTAACTTAGCTTAGATCTTTAGAAGTATTGAACTTGGGTTAATAGTAAACCTAAGTTTGAACAATATTTAAATTTGGTTTAGTTTATTCATTCAAATTCAGTTGGTCCTTAAGTCCAAGCATGAGTTATTTTCAATTAACTTACTAGGTATCAGAGCCCTAAAGATCAAAACATGCTTAAGCAGAAAACTGAGTGTACTTTTCCAACTGTCTAACCTTTAGCTACTTGCTGACTGCCTATAGGGCAATAGCTTTCACATGGTTAGTCAAGTCAAGTTAATTTGGTACAGTTAGATTTGACTAGAGCTGGAAGACTTGACTTGATTGATGTTTATTGCATGTTTAACGCCCAGACTCATATCGATGCACAGAAATAAGCATTCTTGAGTCCAGGCTGAACCCTATGCATCTCACGCCGTTCTATATTTTTCAAACACAATCAAGGTAAACCTAGGTGTTTGTGAGATGCTCTTGGCTTAATTCTAGGGGAACATGATTTCTAGGGGGAAAACTTAGGCTAATTCCAAAATTTTGAAAAATCTAGGAAATTGAGAATTTTGAAAATTATTTTTCCTAAATTTTGAAAAATGACAAATAAATCCAGAATTTGTGAAACTGACTAAGTATTCAAGTAAGTACATTACCCTTCAAGGAAGTCTATCAAAATGAATAGGTAGTGCAGGTGCTCATAATACAATGCATAAAATAGTCATATCAAATAGCTGGATCATCCATGTGAGGAGCATCAGCTGGAGGGTCATCAGCAGAAGATGGTGCATGGGGATGCTCGGGTGCTGACTGACCCAGACGTCGTATCTCGTCACGAAGAGACGTAAATCTGGCAGCCATCTCAGATCGAATAGAGAGAACTATCTGTCGTGTCTGGATGGACTCGACCTCGAGTCGAGCAAGTCTGTCCTCAACGGAGAGTGATGTAGGTGTCGAAGGTCCGGCAGATGAGGAGGGATCCGAAAAAGAGCCTCGGCTAAGAAATCAGCCCACTCCTCTCCCTCGCCTGGTATATCCTCGGCTGCTGGAGCGATAGGGGCAGCTGCTGGCTGTGGTCGTCCTGTCCAGGCTAGAACTCCATCAGCTGTGATATCAGCACCGGCTAGTCTATAACTACGGGATCCTAGCTCATCATATATAGTAAGAGGAATGATTGTTCCCCCGGTCACATCTATACCCTCTATAGTCGAAAAGAAGCGTGTCAGAATATGACAATAGGGCATGTGTACTGTCCTGGAGGTGACTGTCCCAGATGCACAAATAATGTTCTGAAACATATGCAAGGCTATATCGATGTCAAATCGATGACACAAGGTGTACAAGAAAAATGAGTGTGAAGATCTCATCTTCGGGACATCCCGAGATGAGATCGGCAAAATACATACTGTCAGGACCCTGTACATCATATAGTCCTGAACCCGAAGAGAGACTGACTTGAACTCAGTCAGGCCAGCAGGTCTCTCTTCCCCAAAGAAATACGTGTAGATAGTATCTAACGTAATGTGGGAGTAAGGATCGCCAAATGGCAGGTCCCTACTGGGGTAGCATAAGAAGGTAGACTCTGAAGCCCTAAGTCCTAGGGTGGTGCGAAGCAGGGTGGGAGTCAGCTCAATGTCAACGCCAGCAACTCTGGTGGAGTATATATTATCATCAACCCTCTCAAGGTTGTGATAAAACTGTGCACATAACTCCTGGTTTACTGTATCAGTGCAGTAAACCAATTTGTCCAATTGATAGAACTCTATCATTTGGATAGATGGTTGACAAAACTGGGTATAAAAGGTCCTATTTACATGTCTAGGTTTGATTGGTTCAAAAACGTAATTAGCAAAGGTATCCCTAAGATGTATAGTGGGAAATCTGATATCTGCTGATGGAAGTCTAACTGGATTAGGATCAACGTGTCGGCGCTTCCTATTTTCAACAATTTTGCCAAAAATTGACAGAAATAAGCAAAAATTCTGCGTAAAACTTGATCGGAAAGGATTGGGATTATACCTAGGAGGCATTGCCACGTGTTGAGGGAAGATTAAATAGTTTGAAGGCGCCTTGGTTGCTTGAATCCAGACGCGGAAGGTGTTTGGCGTTGGGAGAAAGACGAACAGAAAGATTCTGTTCGTTTTCTAAAGCTCGGAGTTGAAGGCGCCTTAAAAGTGTTTAAGGCGCCTTGAGTCGGTTTAGGAGGCGCCTAGGATCGATCCGAGGCGCCTTAAGGTGATGCGGCGGGAACTTTCCCGCCGTTCTTTGAGGCGCCTTCCAGTGTGGGAGGTGCCTCTAGGAGGCGCCTTTCCATTTATATATATTAAATATTTTAATAAGACAAAAGGAAAAATATAAAGTTTAATGGATTAAGATAATTTCTGGTTTTTAAAATAATTTTGAAATTTAAGTTTTTTAAAATAATTTTGAAATTTAAGTTTTTAAAATAATTTTGAAATTTAAGGTTTTTAAAATAATTTTGAAATTTAAGTTTTTGAAATAATTTTGAAATTTAAGTTTTTAAAATAATTTTGAAATTTAAGTTTTTAAAATAATTTTGAAATTTAAGTTTTTAAAATAATTTTTAAATTTAAGTTTTTTTTTTAAAAATAATTTTGAAATTTAAGTTTTTTTTTTTAATAATTTTTTTTTAAAAAATAATTTTGAAATTTAAGTTGTTTTTTTGAAATTTAAGTTTTTTTTTAAAAAAAAATAATTTTGAACTTTAAGTTTTTTTAAAATAATTTTGAACTTTAAGATTTTAAAATAATTTTGAAATTTAAGTTTTAAAAATAATTTTGAAATTTAAGTTTTTAAAATAATTTTGAAATTTAAGTTTTTAAAATAATTTTGAAATTTAAGATTTTAAAATAATTTTGAAATTTAAGATTTTAAAATAATTTTGAAATTTAAGATTTAAAAGAATTTTGAAATTTAAGATTTAAAAGAATTTTGAAATTTAAGTTTTTAAAATAATTTTGAAATTTAAGTTTTTGAAAGTTAAAATAATTTAATTAATTTAATTTTAATTTCTTAGTCATCTCACCCGATCTAGATTGTCAATCAGGGAATCCTATAATTGTTGTGAGATGAATTGTTGAATTTAAGGGTCTGATTTAACTTTGTGTTAGATTCAGGTTTAGCTTTGGGTTCAACAAGTAAGCATTCTTTGGATAAACTTCTAGGCTATGGTGAGTCACTCGGAGCTCATTAAAGTAACCATGCCTTCGAGGTTTTCCAAATAGTCCTACCATTGAACTTAATACTAATCCTTGGTCTAACTAGTTAGGATCCATTTAAGGGTAGCTTCGGTCAGTTCCACTTGGCCAAATGCACCAGGTCGAAGCCATATCTTCCTAGACATGCGATGTCCAAGTTTCCCTAACGTACTATCATCCAAAAACTTCACCGGTACTGTGGTTCAAGTTAAACTCAACCCGTTCTCAAACTAGCCTAAATTACCCTGCCGGATAATCTATTCTTGTTTTACCCATTTCGGGTAAATTAGGTTCAGTTACCCTGTCGGGTAGTTCAGTTGGAGGTGCCAGCTAGTTTGGATCCGCCATCTATTTTTGAATTTTAAGTTTATAATTTAATTTCAAATTTTTAATTTTATTTTTAATTTTAAATTTATAATTTAATTTGGAATCTTTAATTTGATTTTTGAATTTTGAATTTAAATTTATAATTTAATTTCAAATTTTTAATTTGACTTTCCCTGGATCATATCCTTGATATGGTCTATCGAGGTAGTGAATTTGATCCTTCGGAACCCAGTATTGGCCAAGTCCAACTTGATTGATCAATTTGGACTTGGGGACCCATGCTTGGACTGATTTACTATTTCATTTGTTTATTAAGGATAGATAAGATCTATATTTCTTCTTACTTTTATATCCTAGCCCAGTTTTGTTGTAAACAGCTCTTTGTGTCCCAAGAATTAGGTCAAGATTCTTGGAACCTAAAGAAAACCGTTCTAAGATATCTTTTAAATCCTTGACCTGATGTTTCAAACTTGAATTTTCTTCCTCAAGTTTTTGAACTTGAGTTGAATCTTCAGTCTAAACTTGATTAGGTAAGGATTCAGAGATAGTCACTTCTTTAAGGACAGAAATTTCCTTTAGAAGTGACTTAATCTTAAGGTTCGATTTAGCTAATTTGTGAAGTAAATAATTAACTAAATTATTAAGTCTAGGAATACTTACAGCGGAGTCTGGCCCTTCGGAAACGGATGCGGATCTGTGGCTTCGATCGGACTCGGCCTCCGACTCGCTCTCAGATTCGATGATTTGGTCTCGGGCCATCATTGCGAGCAAACTCGTCTGATCGAGTTCGTCGTCGTCGTCCTTCGAAGAAGATTCGTCCCACGTTGCTTTCAAGGCCTTCTTTCTTCTTTGCTTTTTGGCCTCCTTTTGGTTGGGACAGTTGGCTTTGATATGCCCTTTCTGGTTGCACCCATAACAGGTAACTTCAAATTTTGTTTTCGGACTAGGTTGGGCCTCCTTGAATTGAACTGCCTTCTTCAGATATTTCTTGTTGAAGCCCTTCTTCTTCTTGTAGAGCCTCTTTACAAGGTTCACGAGTTCGCTGGTCAATTCTTCTTCTGAGTCGGGTTCGTCTTCTGATTCTGGTTCGATTTTTCGCTGGGATCTCGATTCACGCGTTCTACTTGTCCCTGCAAGCAAAGCTACACCTTTCTCGGATGGCTGTGCATTAGTTTGTTCATGAAGTTCAAATTCACTAAACAATTCATCTAACTTTAAAGTAGATAAGTCCTTGGAGACTTTGTAGGCATCTACCATTGATGCCCACAATGTGCTCCTCGGAAATGAATTTAGTGCGTACCTTATGACGTCCCGATTCTCTACCTTTTGTCCGATTCCGTGGAGAGAATTGAGGATGTCTTGAATGCGCGTGTGTAGTGAACTTGCCATTTCACCTTCCTGCATTTTTAGATTATACAATTTATTGAATAATAGATCACGCTTACTTACTTTGGTATCGGTGGTCCCTTCATGAAGCTCGATCAGCTTCTCCCATAGCTCCTTGGCACTTGAGAACGGACCAACCCGGTTTAGCTCCTCCTTTGTTAATCCGCACTGGACGGTACAAGTTGCTCTGGCATTTGCTTCCACTTTCTTGATCAGTGCTGGTTCCCAATCCTCGCAAGGAGTAGGATTTCCATCTTTATCTGTTGGCAGATCCAAACCAGTCTTGACGATCATCCACGTCTCGAACTGGATCTTCAGAAAGTTTTCCATTCTGCCCTTCCAGTAACCAAAGTCTTCTCCGGTGAAGAGTGGGGGTCGGGCTGTACTGTAGCCTTTTTGTAGAGCCATTTTAAAATAACTATGAAGAAAAAGAATGACAAGAAAATCCCAGGACTTGGTCCTGGATTAGTATGGGAAGTATATAAAAGAATCACGAACTCGAGTGGTGTTGCACCAACTCTGAGCAGAGAATCGATTCGAGAAAAAGAATTAGAATATAGCTATGAGGCTAAATTCTAATTGACTCCGAAAAGAAATCTAAAAATTCCACGAGAAAATTGTCTTGAATGGTGGTTGCACCGATTCAAAACGACCCCACTCTGATACCAATTGTTGGATCGAGAAGCGCTAGAGGGGGGTGAATAGCGCTCGTGGAATTTTCGTTCGTATCGGAATAAAAACAAACAAAAACGCAGCGGAATAGATAAAGAAAACAACACAAAAGACACAGGTCGATTTTACTTCGTTCGGAGCCTAAGGCGACTCCTACTCGAAGGCCCGCGATCCTTGATCGCTTCCGGTGGGCAACAACTATAAGTTCGAAAGTATACAAAGATGATTTACAAGTAATGCAGTAAATAATCTTATACCGACAATGGAAAATACTAAATTGAAGCTTCGGGTTGTCGGTGTCGAGTTGCAGCACTTCGGGACGAGTTTGTTAGCAGCTAAACACAGAAGGAAGACTTGAATGTTGTATTTCCAAGCTGCTGGTCGAATCCCCTTTATAAACAGTGTTCAAGGCGCCTTAAACCCCTCCAAGGCGCCTCCAGGCTGGCCGCATCACCCGCGTGGATCAGAACCGACCTGGTCGAATTCTATCCTGTTTAAGGCACCTCCAACCTCTCCAAGGCGCCTTCATCAACTTGTTCAAGGCGCCTTAAGCCTATCCAAGGTGCCTTGAAGCTTGCTTCGCAGCCAGCTTAGGTTTTGCACCCGAGGCGCCTCTAAGCTCCTTGGAGGCGCCTCGGACACTATTCATCCGAGGTTAATCTTTGCACTTTGGTCCCTGCAAGATACATTAATCCCAAATATACCCTGCAGCACAAAGTTAGCACATAAAACATAATAGAAGTGATAATGACAGTCTCCGAACTATCCTGTTCTCACCGGAAACCCTAGGTTGACTCGACGCCTACTGTTCTCTACGGGAACGCGTCCTCACCTACTCCACTGTGAGATTTACTGCTGCCAGCGATCCTCCGATCGACCGGTCTTTGCTCAAGACTCGACGCCCGACTTTCTCACTGGACATCCGCTTCCCGGCTAGTCCAGTCTTTCACTTGGTTCGTGACACCAGGACTTTCCATCTAGGGTTACCACCCCCTAGGACTTTTTGCCTGAAGTCATCGACCTGCCAAGACTTTCCGCATAGGGTTACCACCCCCTATGACCTAGGGTTACCACCCCCTAGGGTTTATCCCTTTACCTAACCGCAGTTAGGATTTTCCTGAAACACTCATTCAACATGTTAGATACAAAACATCTTAACTTTGAATTCTTTGCCATTATCAAAACACGAGTTCGATCGTCGGATGCTTCCCGCACCAACATAATCTCCTCAAAACTGAGCTAGAAAAAGCCCGGGCTTCTCCTGGACCCCCTGACCTTGGAAGAAACTCTGATCGGAGGAATGATCCCTCCACCAGCACTGCCCCGACCTCTTAACTATTATATATTTCCTATGTTGTTTATGAGAGAAATAATATATCTGTATGAAATGAGTAAGAAATTTATGATGGATAATTTAAATGATTGAGTCCTAATGCTATGCATGAACACTTCTAGTAATGCATGAATTATATGAGCAAACCTGCTTCAAGATTTGTATTGAGGCTAACGCCCATGACCCTGTAAAGGACCGCTTGCTCATAATCGAAATGAGAGAAGAAGTTAAGATAACTGACCCAGAAATCGTAGAGGGTGTGAGAGCAGGCTCACTTATAACTCGCACTAGGGCGAGAGTCTGGGACACCGACCGGGAAGATCGTTGGGCGTGAGAGCATGCTTACTTATAACTCGCATTGAGGCGTGAGTCTGGGACCCGACCGGGAAGATCGTTCGGCGTGAGAGCATATGTAAAATACCAAAAAAAGGTCGAATAACCATAAGGGAATTTTCTAGAATTTTTAGAAATTTTCTGGGAATTTTTCGAAGACCGTATGGTGTAGGTTAGGAGGATAAATACTGGACCCCGGGAAAGCCTGTTTAGGCTACCCATTTAAGCGAGGAAATGTTTATTTATTTATTATTATTATTTTTCTTTTTTTTCTCTTTTTCTTTCCCCCGTGTCTTTCCCCTTCGTTTCCTTCCCCCGCATGCCCGACGCCTCATTCGGCGTCGTCTCCTCCCTTGCCCTAACCGCACGCGGCGGTTCCCTTCTCCCTCGCGATTTAAGCTGTGGCCAAGGGTCTCGTTCTTTTTTCTCACCATTGCCCGAAGCTTCTTCATTTTCCTCGACTCTGATCGACGCCAACTCCCTCTCCTCGCCGGCACTCGAGCCGTCGCCTGTGCCCTAGCACCCTCTACCTCTCACGGCGACGACACCCTTTGCCCCTCACGGCGATGGCATCTCACTGTTTTCCATCGGCTGATTGTCCGACGCCTCGTGCCCTAGCATTGTCGCCGGCCACCAGGTTCGACCCAGCGCCGCCATCGCTTGATCGCCGTTGAGCACCATCTGAGGGACACCTCGACGACACCCACTGCTGATCTAGCCGGTCAATTTCCCCTCTGCCCTAGAACCGGCAGCCAACCCGTTCCTCTGCCCTAGCATCGACAACCAAGCCTTCTTCCCTCTACGTTGCCACCGACCACCACAACCGACGCCAACTTCACTGTGCGTTGTCATCCTGTGCCCTAGTTCTCCACTGCAGGTGCCACTTTTTTTCTTTACAGCAGATCGGTGATATTAGAGGTAAGGGAGTTGCCCTAATTAGTGAATCGGGTACTTGATCTTATGTGTTGTTGACTGTTTGATCCTATTTTTGTTCAAGCAGTGAAGTTTCCAGCAAGTATAGTGTGTTGTGGGTTGTTCTTGGGTCTGACAGCCACCTTACAGTAGTGAACATCCCTAACATTACAGGCACTTCCATCCAATAGATTCTTGTTCTAAACAGGGCTGTGATTTGAGGTAAGGCATAAGGATTTGAAATATTTTGTAGGTGATTGCTAGTTATGTTAGCAAGGAGTGTTAATTTAGGTAGGGTAAATGATCGTGTTGATTAGGGTTTTCCCTAATTAAGTTTAGGCATTTTATTTAGCTAATTAATTCATTTGAATTTAGCTAAATAAAAACACTACATGTACGATTTGACATAGGATTTGGATTCAGGACGAGCACTTCGACATAGAGGTTGATTAGCTCGATCTATATTGGAGGCGGGTACCTTAATGTAACGCGCACCCTAAATGCTTCCTAAGAGTTGGGTTACTTTCTTTCACTTTTACTTCTTCTATAATTGAAGTACTACTCTACTTGGCAATAATTAAATGAATTTCTTTTACTCTCTAAAATGAAATCACATACAATGCATCAATTAGCATACCTCACGTGCTAAAAGTATCAATCTCAAAAACTAATTAAGCATTTCTTCATTTTATTACTTTAGAATCTCATGCATATTCTTTAAAAGACATGGAATCATATATCTAACAAACATTAACTAAAACAAATCTATTTCATCACTAGCAACAGAAATACTAAACAATATCCAACATATGCAAAATTAACAATTTATAAAATCTTCTTAAGAATGAATAGAAAGTAAACTCTCTAAATTTTCTTAGTAATTTAAAGAAAAATCTTAATATATTCTTAGTAAATTACCAAGGCTTTTCATAGTCCAAGCATCACACACACCATCACGCATCCGCTTGTCGCCTTCCTTCAAATTTGTTTTCCTTTTCCTTTGTCTGCAATAAGAGGAAATGCAACTAGTAAGCAACAAGGCTTAGTAAGTACTATCTAGCTCACAAAAAAACTCGAGATGTGCAAGCATGTTTTTAAACATACTTTCCATGCCAGAATCTTTACTATTACTTACACCGATGGTACATGTAAACATGCATAAATACTTTCGTACTAATAGAGGAACTAAAACAGGTTTAACTCAAGGAAACATGCATATACACGCATTTAACTTTCTTAAACTTGCTTTTTTTTTTCTTAACTTAACTTGGAATTTGGAAATTCTTCAAACTTGAAAACTTTGCTAAAGCATATACTTGAAAATAAATAGCTTCACTTGGGATCCCTAAGGCGTAAGTATCATCTCATGCGCATTCCCTAATAGGTTGGGGTAGCGAGCCACCAATCCTAAAAGAGCATACCTTGGTCTACCAGGGCCAAGACCTTGGAATTGGACACCTGAATTTATTTACGACAACCTCGGAAGTCGGGTACTGGCCTTTCAAAGTAAAATATCTTAATTACTTCTTCTTTAAATGTCTTGGCATTTTAACAAGTACCTTGTGTGTCAGAATCCCTAAAGTCTTAGCTTTGGTATTTACTTAAGGCCTTGGCCTTTTTCTTTCTTTTCTTTATCTTTCTTATACTTCTCCTAAGCCCACAATACTGATTGGGTATTCTTTCATATGCATCTACAAGTGAAATCAACTAGGTAACACACAATCATGCATAGAACACAAAAGAAATCTGCACATATAATATTTCTACGACGAGAAATCAATGGAAAACACCTCTTACTGCAGGTGAGCAGTACTTACAGTGTTATCTTGAACTTAGTAACGGGAAACCTCTCTAGGATTCCGGTGAAACTTGAGATCCTCGCGGTTTGCTCACGTCCACGCGTTCCTCTCGTCGAGACGAATAGGAAAATATCAAAAGCTCCCTCAGAGCTCGTCCTAGCCGGCCCCCACAGGAAGTCCTAGGTTTCTTTTGTTTTTTTTTTCACCCAAGCCAAAGAGGAGTCGGCGCACAGGAGGAAGAGGAGAGGCTAGGTCGAGAAGATCCCATTATTTCACTTAAGTTCTTCTATTATACTTAGGGACGTATTTATTTTTACATAAAATTATTCTGCTCTTTTTTCTTTTAGCATACCCCTGCTGGGGCACCTGGTCATCCTAAACATTCTTAAGACTTTGCTTACTAATGGGTTTTGGGGTCGAACCTCGGCTTGACAATTTTTTGCCGCAACTTTATTTCTTTTGGTAAAAATATCAATCGACCTCCGAAAATTCTGTAAAAATACTCTAAAAATTTCTAAAAATCTCTATAATATTTCTAAAGCATTTATAAATATTTATAAGCACTTTTAAAACTCAAAACAAGGAAATTTGGGGTGTTACACTTGACTTGTCTTTTAGATTTGTCATTTGATGTACATAGTAGTTTTTTAACAAATAGTAATGATTATGTTTTATATCTGCATCGGTATGTCATTATCCTTTACCTGTGCATGCTTTGATTGTTTCCTATTTTGCATTCATGTTTATATCCTTCAGATTACTTATGATCATAAACGTAATGACATACCATGTCATAGGATATACCAGACTTATTTGATATCATATATGACCTGTGTACCTAGATCTTCTTATTTGATCTATGTATATTTTTGGTACATATTTTAAGGAGGTAGATATGGTCAGGATCTTCATGTTTAGTGTCATGCATCATCTCGCATGATTGCATGCTGCGCGATTGTCGACTCCATTATTGTTGAGCACATCGTCGGTTACATGGATCTGCACACACAACCACTCATGGGTTAGTGGTTTTATCAGGCAAGGTGTGTTGCAGCAGGTGCTCTGTCAAGGGCTCCATTGGTCCACTCATGGGTTAGTGCGACGCAGCGTTGTAGCAGGACAGGGATCCCTCCTTTGGACTGGCTCAAAGAGATGAGAGCATTGAGCTCCCCCACTTATGATTTGGGGTAAGGAGGATAGGTATACTCCGACAGCATCCCGTCCACTCGGTCACTCATCAGGAGCAGTGATGGCAGAGTGCACGATTGTCACAGCCCTATCCACTCGGTCTCACCATCGTATGTGAGACGGCTGACTGGAGAGTAGGGGTGACTAGGACATGTCATTGGCATCATACGTGTTGATGCATTTATTGCTTGTGTTTGATACATTTATTTGCTGCATTTGGATAGATACATATGTTTGACATGCATACAAGATTTATGACCCTCTCGGTCTGACGACCTTGTGATCCCGATACCAAGTCCTGGTTAGTACAGTTTGCTCCTATTTATTTCAGTTGCATTTATCATTTTTATATCAGGAGACTGTACGCATAATTATTGCTGTTAGTTATTTCCTTACTATGCATGTCACTTGCTATCCGCTGAGGAGTTGACTCACCCCGTTGTTATTACTATTTCAGGTTGAGGCTGTCCGGAGAGTTCCAGTCGCTAGTCCCCCTGCAGTTCGCGAGGATGTGTTGTTTCGGTCTTTTGGTTTTCTTATGATGATATCTAAACGATGTAGTAGATTTGTTCTGGTTTTGCTTTATTGTCGATGAGTTTTATTTGGATTTTGCTACATGTCTGCCTGGATGGCAGAAGAGGTGAGTTCATTGTGATTTGAGCTTTATGGGTGTAGTTGAGTAGGATTTTTGAGATGATTTTTCTTTATCGTTGCATTAGTTTAGTTTTACTATTAAACTGCGTGGTGATTGTATATATTTATATATATTGTTCCGATCGTGTTGGCCGAGGTTTTGGATGGATGTAGAAAGTTTCAGATTGTCACCCGTACAGGGGAGATGCTGTCGAAATTTCTTCTGGTAGGGACTCCCCCGGGGCGTGAAGCATGCTCACTTATAACTCGCACTGGGGTGAGAGTCTAGGACACCGACCGGGAAGGTCGTTGGGCATAAGAGCATGCTCACTTATAACTCGCACTGGGGCGAGAGTCTGGGACACCGACCGGGAAGGTCGTTGGACGTGAGAGCATGCTCACTTATAACTCGCACTGGGGCGAGAGTCTGGGACCCGACCGAGAAGGTCGTTGGGCATGAGAGCATGTTCACTTATAACTCGCACTGAGGCGAGAGTCTGAGACATTGACCGGGAAGGTCGTTGGGCGTGAGAGCATGCTCACTTATAACTTGCACTGGGGCGAAAGTCTGGGACCTGACCGGGAAGGTAGTTGGACGTGAGAGCATGCTCACTTATAACTCGTACTGGGGCAAGAGTCTGGGACCTGACCGGGAAGGTCGTTGGGCATGAGAGCATGCTCACTTATAACTCGCACTGGGGCGAGCCGGGAAGGTCATTGGGCGTGAGCATGCTCACTTATAACTTGCACTGGGGCGAGAGTCTGGGACCCGACCGGGAAGGTTGTTGGGCGTGAGAGCATGTTCACTTATAACTCGCATTGGGGTGAGAGTCTGGGACCCGACCGGGAAGGTCGTTGGGCGTGAGAGCATGCTCACTTATAACTCGCACTGGGGCGAGAGTTTGGGACCCGACCGAGAAGGTCGTTGGACATGAGACTATGCTCACTTATAACTCGCACTGGGACGAGAGTCTGGGACACCGACCGGGAATTCTTTAGAAAACCTGACCGGGGAAGGATCATGGGGATCTAGTGTTGATTTCCTGACCAGAGGAAAGATCATGATTCGCTGGGTATATCCTGACACGCTTCTGCAATCACGAAATATAGGGTATCAAACTTAAGTGAAAATAAAGAATATTTAAATCTCATTCTGCCTTTGGGATAATGATGCAAGGTAGTGTCGTTGTTGGTTGCTACACGGAATACCTACTGGTTCCCTGTACAAAAATTTTTGTACAAGGTCTGAACCTTTCCTAGCTACCATGTGTTCTTTAAAAATTAAACTTGAATCACAAGCGGAACTTAACACTATTGATTCTAAGTTTAACTTATCTGTTCTTAGAGGTTAGACTTGGATCACAAGCGGAACTTAGCACTATTGATCCTAAGTCCTAACCATGTTACATAGTTAATTAAATATTTATTTCTAAGATTGGTTTCCAAGACAAACGTGGCGAGGCACATGACCTTCTTGGGTATGGGATCATCCACCACTGCCTAGTCAAAACCTTTCAGAGAAATTCAATATTTAATTCCCTCATAGTAACATTAGGTTTAACCAAAAAGAACAATTGAATCACAAGATTGAAAAAGAAAAGAAACACAAAATCTAATCATAAATCTGAAACCTAGAATCACTAGCCTCTTGTGTTTGGAATTCATACAAAGAAAACTAGTATGATGTGGAAAAGAATTACTAGTTATACCTTTCTTTGTAAGCAACAACCTCTTGATCTTCTATCGTATTCCTCTTCTTATCTTAGACGTTGTGTGGGCAACGATCTACCAAGATGAGAATCCACCCAAGCCCTTCTTCTTCTTGCAAATTTCGGCCACCACCACCAAGTTCCAAGGGATGCTAGAAACAAAGCCTCCTTTCTCTCCTTCTTCCTCAAGCTATATCAGGACACCTCCACCAAGCTCCAAGAGATTATGAGATTCGGCCACAACAAGAGGAAAAGAGAAAGAAGAGGGCCAACCACCACCAAGGAAGAGAGGAGAGGAATAAGAGAAGTTGTGTCTCATGAAGGCACCCCTACCCCTTCTTTTATATTCCTTGGTTGATCTAAAAAAGAAAATTTTAATAATAATTAAAATTTCTCTCTTTTAATATTTCCTTTAGTGTTCTCTACAAAAGGAAAAATTTAGAACAAATTCCTTTTGTTCCAAATCATGGTCGACCACTTTATCCCCTAGCAATCAAGGAAAGTTTTAAACATAAAATTAAAACATCCTTATTTATTTTTGAAAATTTTTAAAATAAAAATTTCTCTTTTAAATTCCCTTCATAGTTGGTTATAAAAGGAAATTTTATAAATTAAAATCTATTTTTTAAAACATGTGGATTGTTATAAAAAGGAAAGTTTTCGCCAAAATTAAAATCTTCCTCTTAATTACAAATAAGGAAAGATATCAAACCTTTCTCTTAATCTTTTATAGTAAACTATAAAAGGAAAGATTTAAATTTTAAATTCTCTTTTAAAACCATGTCTTCCACATAAGGAAAGATTTTAAAATAAAATCCCTTTTATTTTAATTGTGGCCGGCCACCTAAGCTTGGGCTCCAAGCTAGGCCGACCATCAAAACTTGGCTCCATCCTTTGGTTTTGCCGGCCCAAGCTTGGGCTCCAAGCTTGCTTGGCCGACCACCTAAGGGTGGGTAGGAGGTTGGGTATAGGTGGGTATAATACTCTATAAATAAGAGGCTACGATAGGGACCGAGAGGAGGAATTAGTTTTGGTCTCCCGATAAAATTAAACTTCACGTGTTCGCCCCCAAACACCCAACTTAATTTCATCGATAATAATTCATACCACTAAAGAATTATTATTGAACTACCGCATCAATCCCAAATTACATTTTGGGCTCCTTCTTATCATGAGTGTGTTAGTCTCCCTATGTTTAAGATATCGTATGTCTATTAATTAAATAAGTTACTGACAACTCACTTAATTAATATCTAGCTCCAAGAGTAGTACCACTCAATCTTATCATCATGTCGGACTAAGTCCACCTGCAGGGTTTATATGACAATCCTTATGAGCTCTTCTTGGGAATATTATCAATCTAGATCACTAGGACACAGTTTCCTTTTATAATTAACAACACACACTATAAGTAATATTATTTCCCAACTTATCGGGACTTTTGATTTATCGAACTAAATCTCACCCATTGATAAATTAAAGAAATAAATACTAAATATATGTGCTTGTTATTATATTAGGATTAAGAGCACACACTTCCATAATAACAGAGGTCTTGTTCTTTTATGCAGTCAGTATAAAAAGAACTACCTCAAATGGTTCTGCTCAATACACTCTAAGTGTATTAGTGTAACTATATAGTTAAGATAAACTAATACCTAATTACACTACGACCGTTCCGATGGTTTATTCCTATCCATTTTGGTCGTGAGCTACTGTTTATAATTTATAAGGAACTAATAACATGATCTTCTGTATGTGACACCACACACCATGTTGTCTTCAATATAAATTAATTGAACAACTACACTTAGCATATAAATGTAGACATTTGACCAATGTGATTTTTTATTTCAAAATAAATGTTTATAAAAAGCTAGGCTTTTAGTATACACTCTAACAGTCGTAGAATTCGAATCGCTTCCCGCCATTCCCCTCGCCATTTCCCGAGATGATCGTGTGGCCACTTCAGTCTTCTAGGCCTGGTCTTCCAGAAGTAAGGTGCTTCCGTACGCATATACCCTTTTCATGATTTCCTTGTCACGTCCATCATTAATACGCTTCCTAGGGGAATGACACGTGCCCCCTGCCTTTATTGCTTACGCCGCATGACTCCGCCCAATTAGCTCCTTTTGTACTCAACTCCTGATGTACGCATGCTTTTTTGATCTGACGGCGATCAGGCGCCTTACCCAAAAAGATACCCAACTCATTTTTCGATATCTCTTAGGAATGTCTGCTTATAAACCCTAAAGGTCATCTGCCGGCGCCTTTCCACAGCTTCGACTACCTTCGACTCTTCCACTTCTCTTGACTTTCGTGCTTTAAGTCCTTCTCCTAGTTCTTGCCTGCTACTAGTGCTCCTCTTCCTTCCGTCTGCCTCTTCACTTCAATCATCTTCACTTCGATCATGGCTGATGGTAAGGAGGCGTCTTGGTATTCTTACTACATTTCTGACTTAGACAATTGCAACTTGTCCCTGATCCAGTCTAGCCTGAACCTTAGCAAAGACTATGAACTTTGACTTCCCATGCCAAATGAACATCCTTCTCCCCCGGTAGGTTTCATGACCGTTTTTAAGGACCAGCTCCTAGGTGGTCTCCGCTTTCCCATTCATCTCTTCTTCTCCTCGCTTAGCCAGTATTTCTGTATTCCCCTTTCTCAGTTTGCCTCTAATGCCTTCCGAGCAGTATGCGGAACGATCATTCTATGCTGGGTTTACCAAATTCTTTTAACTGTCCAGCTCTTTCACCATTTTTACTCCTTTAAGCGATCTGAGCCAGGAGTATTTATAGTGCAATCCAAGGTAGGTTATAAGTTCTTCTCGGGCATGCCTTCTTCTAACTAAGGTTGGAAGTCTCGTTTCTTCTTCATTAGGTCGCCCGAGCCTATGATCGGGCCGACCCAGTGGTGCTCCGATCTTCCTTCCAAGCTTATCGTGCACAAACATCAATCGATCTGCAGCGCTGCTTCAGAAAAGCTAACTAGAGTGCGTGTTCTTTTGTCTGTGATATTGCGGGAAGGCTTCTTGAACTTTTTTGGGCTTAGCCCGGTTTATGCTAAGATAGGAGCTCCATTTGGTAAGATCTTGCTTTTCCTCCCGCAAATCTTCGCTAACTGAGGTGTTTCCTTTTGGCTTTGCAGAGGCTGCTATGTATCGAGCTTATTCATCTGAATCCAACAGATTGCCCAGCGGAATTTTGAAGGCCATCAGTGAGGAAATCAAGAAAGGTCTGGCCGCTCCTTCCACGACTGTTGTAAGTGCGCCAACCACGGCCTCGGCAGAGGCTTCCACTCCCCTTCTCTTAGAGGTCGCCACTCTTGAAGTCACCGATCCCACCCTGCTAGAACAAACACCGAGGAGGAGTGGGCTCCTTCTCCTCCTCCGGACAAACGCCTGTGCCTCCAACACAAGAGAAAAAGGGTCATGCCCACGGTTCAGTCTGTTGGAGTGTATACTAAAAGCCTAGCTTTTAGTATAAACATTTATCTAGAAAAAAGAATCACATTGGTCAAATGTCTACATTTATGATAAATGTAGTTGTTCAATTAATTTATATTGTAGATGACATGGTGTGTGGTGTCACACACAAAAGATCATGTTATCAGTACCTTATAAATTATAAACAGTAGCTCACGACCATGATGGAAAGGAACAAACCATTGGAAGGTCGTAGTGTAATTAGGTATTAGTTTATCTTGACTATATAATTACACTAGTACACTCAGAGTGTATTGAGTAGGACCATTTGAGGTCGTTTCTTTTATACTGACTTTATAAAGAAACAAAGACCTCGGTTATTATGGAAGTGTGTGCTCTTAATCCTAATGTAATAACAAGCACATATATTTGATATTTATTTCTTTAATTTATCAATGGGTGAGATTTAGTTCGTTGAATCAATAAACCCGATAAGTTGGGAAATGGTATCACTTATAGTGTGTGTTGTTGATTATAGAAGGAAACTGTGTCCTAGAGATACTAGGTTGATAATGTCCCCAAGAGGAGCTCATAAGGATTGTCATGTTAAACCCTGCAGGTGGACTTAGTCCGACATGACGATAAGGTTGAGTGGTACTACTCTTGGACTTAGACATTAATTAAATGAGTTGTCAGTAACTCACTTAATTAGTGGACATTCGATATCTTAAACAGGGAGACTAACACACTCATAATAAGAAGGAGCCAAAATGTAATTTGGGATTGGTGCGGTAGTTCAATGATAGTTCTCTAGTGGAATGAATTATCATTGATAAAATTAAGTTGTGTGTTCAATGATGATGCTTAATTTTATCGGGAGACCAAAACCAATTCCTCCTCTCGGTCCCTATCGTAGCCTCTTATTTATAGAGTTCTATACCCACCTATACCCACCTTCTATACCCACTAATAAGGGGTTGGCCAAGCTAGCTTGGGAACCAAGCTAGGGCCGCCTAGGTATATTATTGTGGTCGACCCTAGCTTGAACCCAAGCTAGTGGGGCCAGCCAAATTAAATTAAAAAGGATTTTAATTTTAGTTTTATTATGTGGAATAAATAATTTTTAAGAGAATTAAAATTAAAATATCTCTTGTAAAAGATCTACAAAGATTAAAGAAAGAGATTAGATCTCTTTCCTTATTTGTAGATTGATGAGTTATTTTATTTTCTTTTTAAAAATTATCCACATGTTGATAAAATTAAAATTATAGAAATTTCCTTTATCAACCATGAAGAGATTTTTAAAGAGAAATTTTATTTTTAAAATTTCCGGAAACAAATTAGGAAGTTTTAATTTGTTGATTAAAACTTGTCTAATTTATTTCCTCTAGAAGTGGCCGGCCATTAGAGATTAAATTGGGAAATTTTATTTATTTTTTCTCAATTAAATCATGTCAAGGAAATTAAGGAAATTTTATTGTAATTAAATTTCCTAATTTGCCTAGGCCAAGGAATATAAAAGAAGGGGTGAGGGTGCCTTCATGGGTGAACCATTATTATTATTCTCCCTCCTTTTTCCTTGGTATGGTGGCCGGCCCTTCTCTTTCTCTCCTCTCCTCTTGATGGCCGAAACCTATCTTCTTGGTGGAGCTTTTGTTGGTGGCCGGATCAAGGAAGGAGAAGAAGGAGAGAAAGCAAGTCTCGTCTCTAGCATCCCTTGGAGCATTGGTGGTGGCCGAAATTCTTCATGCTTGAAAGTTATTTTGGCTCTCTTCTTCCTTTCTTCCTCTTTGTGGTGGCGAAACTTATATCTTGCTTGGAGCTCTTGGAGAGGAAGCTAGTATCTCTTGGAGCTTGGTTGGTGTTTTGATTTTCTTCCTTGGTGAAGCTTCCTTGTTGTGGCCGAACCTAGCTAGGAGGAGAAGAAGGTGGTGGGTGGTTTCTCATCTTGGTAGATCGTTGCCCACACAACGTCCGGGTTAGAAGAGGAATACGGTAAAAGATCAAGAGGTCTTTCTAGAAGGTATAACTAGTAGTTTTTCCTTTCCGCATCATACTAGTTATTTATGGAAATAATACCAAATACAAGAGGCTTACGATTCTAGAATTTCGAATATGTTTTTCAAGTTGTGTTCTTTGTTTCTTTCTTTTCCTTGTGATTTGATTGTTCTCTTTGGTTAACCTAAAGTTATTTTAGGAAATTAAATATTAGCTTTCTATTAAAGGTTTTGTCTAGTCGGTGGTGGTTGCCCCCATATCCAAGAAGGCCATGTGCCTCGCCACGTCAGTCCTGGGAACCTTTATGGAAATTAATATTTAATGGAATTAATAACTTAAGGAGACTTGGGTCGAACGTGTTAAGTTCCGCAGAGATCCAAGTCAAAACCTAAAGAACAAATAGATTAAGTTTTGGATCAAACGTGTTAAGTTCCGCAAGCGATCCAAAATTTAATTTAAAGAACACATGGTAGCTAGGAAAGGTTCGATCACGTACAAAATTTTTGCAATGGAACCTCTAGGCTTTCCGAGTAGCAACCAACAATTGGTATCGAGCTAGGGTTTTGCCTCTGTGTATTTGGTATTTAGTTTAATTATGCACATGTCATACATAATTTAAGCGTGATAATAGTAGGATGTGCTAACTTTGTGGATGCAGGATCCAACTATTATGGCTTTTAGTTAATTATGTGTGTGATTGGACCTTGGACATGTCAAGGGCAATTTATATGTGTGTGCATGATTGTATTAAAATACAGCAGGAGTCGTATTTAGTTTTATTAGGATTTTATTTTGATCTAGATACATGTACATTCCTTTTATGGAATATAGGATCAAAATGTAAAATTCTATTTATGTCGCGGATCGAATCTTGCAAAGCGTGGAACCTTCTAAGGACCAGAGGCGCAGCGGAACTAGGAGCAAGATGGATGCGACAGCTAGACCCGGTGGCAGTGGCCAAATATGGCAGCAGCTTGGGATGACAACACACGGAGGACAACTAGAGATAAAAGCCATAATAGTTGAAAATTAGATTTTCTATTTATTGCTTTTATATTGTCCGTGTGTGCACGTTAGTATACATGACTAGTAGGCTAGCATAGTTAAAATTCCTCGCTTATAAATAACTATGGGAGAGGGATTTTTAAATAAATCCCATGGTCTCCATTATGGTTTGTAAGTGATGCAAACAAGCTGGCGCTCTAAGTGCCTTCCTCCATAACGGATGAGCTTGTTTGTGGATCACTAGACACTTCCATTTTGGATGACTATAGGAAGTTAATTAAGAGCGTGTGATCTTCCAACGGAAGGGGCATAATCTTATTAATGGACTTAGTGTCAAGTAATGGTATACACTTAGACACATCTAATAGTATCCTCCCCATCGGAGTCACTGCTATTATTTGTGTGACCAAATGAAATCAACTATTAATTTGTCATAAAACTAGGTTGACAAGATAATAAAATTAAAGGGTTAAAACCCCTCTTACAAATGATTGATTTTGTATACGTCCACACTAACGTGGCATACAAAATTAACGGTGTTTGAGATAATTTTATTTGTCATAAAGATACGTTGACAAGATAGTTAATGGGTAAAACCCTCCTTTTACAAATGTTGAATTTGTATACATCCACACTAACGTGGCATGCAAAATTCACGGTGTTTGAGGTGTTGGTGAATTTAAATAATATTGTTTGAGAAATCAATATTTTATTTTAAATTCAAAGAGTTTTGACCAAATATTTGATCAAAGACAGATCAACTATTAATTTTATTCGTCATAAAGTAAAGTTGACGAGATAATAAAATTAATGAAAAAAAAAAACTCCTCTTCGATTTTGTATACACAAAATTCATGGAGATTTTAAGGAGTTGATCTTGACCAAATATTTTTGTGATTCTTAGGATGTTTGTCAATCCCTAGTAGTCATACTATAGAAAAAAACTTATTAGTCCCAATGATTGGAAATAGGACTTGGACATTAAGGTAGACTGTCTTCTTAGAACTAAGAACAATTTAGATGTATTTAATTCATTAGTTGAAACATGTCCAGTGGTATTATCTACTAGAACCTGGAGTGTAGATACAAGATGCCATTAATCATGTCTGCAATTCATTGCAGGGTTCCAGGAAACCCGACAACTAAATGAAAGGTAAATCACCGTCCACATGGGCACTACTGTAAAAGTGGTAGCTGTTGCAGTGGGAGATGTTTATCCTTTGATAAGAATAAAATATGGATTTTAAGTAATTGTCTTTACGTACCAAGTTTAGAAAGAACCTGATTTCAGTTTCTAAACTATTATAGATATTGTGTCTATTTTGATAACAAAGTTGTTATCAAGAAAAATAGGAAAGTTATCTATTCTGGTATGATGGTTGACAATTTATAATCTAATAACTCCCACGATGCAACAAATGGAAATTAGTAACACATCTTCTAATTTTAAGAGAAAGCAACCTTCGGAAATGAATCAATTATATCTTTGGCATATAAAGCTAGGTTATACTTGAGTAGGATTCATTGGTAGCTGATGAACTTTTGGATTCATTGGTAGTAGAAATCTTTCCAACCTGCGAGTCTTACTTGGAAGAAAAATAACCAAGAAGCTTTTAAGTCCAAGGGGTATAGAGTCAAAGATATGTTGAAATCGGTTCATTCTGATTTGTGTGATCCTATGACTATCCAGACAAGAGGTAGTATTGAATATTTTGTCTAATTTATAGACAACTATTCAAGATACAAATAAATTTACTTAATGTACCGCAAGACTAAGTACTTTGATTAGTTCAAAGAGTACAAGGTTGATGTGGAGAAATAAAGTAAAAAGTCACTATGGAAGATCGTAGTGGCAAGTACCTCTTGAGAGATTTTAGGAGTCACTTATCAGAAGTTGATCCCAACTAACTGCATCTGGTACACCCCAACTGAATGGTGTAGTAGAAAGAAGGTAAAAGAACTCTTATGGAATAATTAGATAGATGATGAGTTATTCAAAAAATTACCAAATTTGTTTTAAGGATAAACTCTGAAAATGAAAGTGAACATAGTGTCTTTCAAGTCATAACTCTCTACTCATATAGAATTGCTGAATAGGCGTAAGCCTATTTTGAAGCATATTCGGATTCAGGTAATCCCAACATATATGTTAAAGAGAGATAATGATAAGTTGGATAGGAGTTCACTTGTTTGTAAGTTATCCTAGATAAACAAAAGTAGGTTTATAGTCTTAAAATCGAAGGTCATTGATAACATCAATGACTCGATTTTAGAAAAGGACTATATAATGAACCACGTGCTCATAAGTAAATTTGTTCTTAAGAAAATAATAAAAGACATGTCTAATCTAGTACCAACTGTACAAGATGAGATACCACAAGAAAACTGCAACACATATCACAAATAATACACAATTGCAGAAAATGCCTTGTCGTAGTGGGAGGGTTGTTAAGCAACCTTAAAAGATTCATATTTTGGGAGAGTTTTTGAACTCGATCCCTGAAGGACACGAACCTGATCTCCGGACATATGACGAAGCACTCCAAGATAAATATGAAGCATCTTGGCAAAGAGTAATGAATAATAGAATTAGAATATATGTATTCTAATAAAATCTGGAAGCTTGTAGAACCACCAAGTGGTGTAAAAGCCTTTGGGTGTAAAAGGTCTATAATAGAAAAAGAGGGATAGACAGGAAGGTAGAAACCTTCAAAGCAAGGCTTGATGAAAAAGGAAACCTTTTTCACTGGTAGCCATGCTTAAGTCTATCCGGATTCTTTTATCTATTTGGCAAGTGGATGTCAAGACAGCATTCCTTAATGGAAGTCTTGAAAAAAAAAACATCCATATAAAGCAACCAGAAGGGTTCATTGCAAAGTGCTAAGAGCATCTTGTGTGCAAGCTCAATCAGTCTATGGACTGATACAAAGCTTCAAGGTCTTGGAACATCCAGTTTATCAAAGTAATCCACACCTATGGATTTATTGAGTAAACGGATAAAGTTTTGTGTATACAAAAGATGTGATGGAAACGTGGTGGTATTTCTTGTACTATACGTAGATAACATTTTTGGTAGTTGGAAACAATATCAAAATGTTGTCAGAAGTAGGGGTATGGTTGTCCAAATAATTCGATATAAAGGACTTGGGAGAATGTATATATTTTTTAAGATCAAAGTAATAAGGGATCACAAGAAAAAATATATTTATTCCAAGCTTGATACATCGGAAAAATCCTTGCTCGTTTTAAGCATGCAAAACTCCTCAAAAGGTTTCTTACTTTTAAGCATGGAGTGTCTTTATCTAAAGAGATGTCTCCGATGACATTAAAGGAGATTGAGGACATGTAGGCAGTTCTTTATGCTTCGGCAGTTAGACAACCTAATGTATGCTATGCACGAGATCAGAAATCTGTTTTGCCAAGAGCATAGTTAGCAGATATTAAAGTAACCCT
The DNA here is from genome assembly GCF_018446385.1 of Zingiber officinale. Lineage (NCBI taxonomy): Eukaryota > Viridiplantae > Streptophyta > Magnoliopsida > Zingiberales > Zingiberaceae > Zingiber > Zingiber officinale. The sequence goes on from NC_055989.1 coordinate 76,142,150, forward strand.
AGACAAGGACATTGGACTGCAGTAAAGCATATATTAAAGTACCTTAGAGGCACTAAAGATTATATGCTAGCTTACAAGGCAGTTAATTTGGTTCCTATGGGTTGTATGGATTTTGACCTCCAATCGGATAGGGACAATAATAAGTCAACCTCGGGGTTTTGTGTTTATTTTAGGAGGTAAAGTCATAACTATGGAAGAGTGATAAGCATAGGTGTTTTTCTGGACTCCACCATAGAAGCTTAGTATATGGCAAGCCTCTGAGGTAGCCATAAAAGCTGAATGACTCAATAACCTCAAGATAGACTTAGATATGATTTCTGGTTTGTCCAAAGATTATTACAATTTATTGTAATAATGTTGGTGCAGTAGCAAACTCGAAGAAACCATAAGTCTATAAGGCAAGTAAACACAATAGAGCGCAAGTACCACCCAATACGAGAAATCGTATAAACGAGGAGAAGTTGTTGCCGCCTAGATTGCATCAGGTGATGACCTATTGATCCTTCCACTAAGGTCCTTAAGGCAAGAGCTTTTGATGGGCATGTTGAAGGGTTAGGAATCAGATGTATGGCAGCAGATATAGCAGCTTAGTCTTTTAGTATAAGTGGGAGATTGTTGGAGTGTATACTAAAAGCCTAGCTTTTGGTATAAATATTTATCTAGAAAAAAGAATCACATTGGTCAAATGTCTACATTTATGATAAATGTAGTTGTTCAATTAATTTATATTGTAGATGACATGGTGTGTGGTGTCACACACAGAAGATCATGTTATCAGATTATAAATTATAAATGAGCTCACGACCATGATGGAAAGGAACAAACCATTGGAAAGTCGAGTGTAATTAGGTATTAGTTTATCTTGACTATATAATTACACTAGTACACTCGAGTGTATTGAGTAGGACCATTTGAGGTCGCTTTTTACCGACTTTATAAAGAAACAAAGACCTCGGTTATTATGGAAGTGTGTGCTCTTAATCCTAATGTAATAACAAGCACATATATTTGATATTTATTTCTTTAATTTATCAATGGGTGAGATTTAGTTCGTTGAATCAATAAACCCGATAAGTTGGGAAATGGTATCACTTATAGTGTGTGTTGTTGATTATAGAAGGAAACTGTGTCCTAGAGATACTAGGTTGATAATGTCCCCAAGAGGAGCTCATAAGGATTGTCATGTTAAACCCTGCAGGTGGACTTAGTCCACATGACGATAAGGTTGAGTGGTACTACTCTTGGACTTAGACATTAATTAAATGAGTTGTCAAGAACTCACTTAATTAGTGGACATTCGATATCTTAAACACGGGGAGACTAACACACTCATAATAAGAAGTAGCCAAAAATGTAATTTGGGATTGGTGCGGTAGTTCAATGATAGTTCTCTAGTGGAATGAATTATCATTGATAAAATTAAGTTGTGTGTTCAGGCGAACACGGGATTAATTTTATCGGAGACCAAAACCAATTCCTCCTCTCGGTCCCTATCATAGCCTCTTATTTATAGAGTTCTATACCCACCTATACCCACCTTCTATACCCACCAATAAGGGTTGGCCAAGCTAGCTTGGGAACCAAGCTAGGCCGGCCTTGAATGGGTGGTCGACCCTAGCTTGAACCCAAGCTAGGTGGCCGAAAATTAAATTAAAAAGGATTTTAATTTTAGTTTTTATTATGTGGAATAAATAATTTTTAAAGAGAATTAAAATTAAAATATCTCTCTTGTAAAAGATCTACAAAAGATTAAAGAAAGAGATTAGATCTCTTTCCTTATTTGTAGATTGATGAGTTATTTTATTTTCTCTTTAAAAATTATCCACATGTTGTAAAATTAAAATTATAGAAATTTCCTTTATCAACCATGAAGAGATTTTAAAGAGAAATTTTATTTTTTAAAATTTCCGGAAACAAATTAGGAAGTTTTAATTTGTTGATTAAAACTTGTCTAATTTATTTCTCTATGTAGTGGCCGGCCATTAGAGATTAAATTGGGAAATTTTATTTTATTTTTCTCAATTAAATCATGTCAAGGAAATTAAGGAAATTTTATTGTAATTAAATTTCCTAATTTGCCTAGGCCAAGGAATATAAAAGAAGGGTGAGGGTGCCTTCATGGGTGAACCATTATTATTTCTCTCCTCCTTTTCCTTTGGTGGTTGCCCTTCTCTTTCTCTCCTCTCCTCTTGATGGCCGAAACCTATCTTCTTGGTGGAGCTTTTGTTGGTGGCCGGATCAAGGAAGGAGAAGAAGGAGAGAAAGCAAGTCTCGTCTCTAGCATCCCTTGGAGCACTGGTGGTGGCCGAAATTCTTCATGCTTGAAGAAAGTTATTTTGGCCGGCCATCTTCTTCTTTTCTTCCTCTTTGTGGTGGCCGAAACTTATATCTTGCTTGGAGCTCTTTTGTGGCCGGATACTACTTGGAGAAGAAGAAGAAGAAGGAGAGGAAGCTAGTATCTCTTGGAGCTTGGTTGGTGTTTTGATTTTCTTCCTTGGTGAAGCTTCCTTGTTGTGGCCGAACCTAGCTAGGAGGAGAAGAAGGTGGTTGGTGGTTTCTCATCTTGGTAGATCGTTGCCCACACAACGTCCGAGGTTAGAAGAGGAATACGGTAGAAGATCAAGAGGTCTTTCTAGAAGGTATAACTAGTAGTTTTTCCTTTTCCGCATCATACTAGTTATTTATGGAAATAATACCAAATACAAGAGGCTTACGATTCTAGAATTTCGAATATGTTTTTTCGAAGTTGTGTTCTTTTGTTTCTTTCTTTTCCTTGTGATTTGATTGTTCTCTTTGGTTAACCTAAAGTTATTTTAGGAAATTAAATATTAGCTTTCTATTAAAGGTTTTGTCTAGTCGGTGGTGGTTGCTCCCATATCCAAGAAGGTCATGTGCCTCGCCACGTCAGTACTGGGAACCTTTTATGGAAATTAATATTTAATGGAATTAATAACTTAAGGAGACTTGGGTCGAACGTGTTAAGTTCCGCAGGAGATCCAAGTCAAAACCTAAAAGAACAAATAGATTAAGTTTTGGATCAAACGTGTTAAGTTCCGCAGGCGATCCAAAATTTAATTTAAAAGAACACATGGTAGCTAGGAAAAGGTTCAGACCTTTGTACAAAATTTTTGTACAGTGGAACCTCTAGGCTTTCCGAGTAGCAACCAACACAGTCATCTCCCCCACCTCCTCCTACTGGGCGGACTTCCTCCAAAGCCTCTAAGTCTTCCAAAGCTAAGGCTAAATCCCCCACCCGGGAGTCGTATCCTATCGCAAAAGTCTCAGCTCCCACTCCTGTCCGGGTCGTAGCCCTTGAGCAGATCGACCGTCCTGCTAGGGACCAGCCCGGGAGTTCTGTTGCAACTCCCTCGAGCCTTCCTCCAACCATTACCTCAGCCTCCGTTTGTCGCACCAGGGAACGAGCCCCAAAGAAATATGCTTTCACGGCTTCCTGGCACATGCCCTCCGCAACCGGACTAGCCGCTGCAACTGCTGAAGACACCCCTCCTATCAGTGGCCTGGTTCAACTGCATGGCGCCTTAGCCACCTCTTGGCGGTCGGCCAATCGACAATTCTGGGGAGGGTTGCCGATAGAAGGATTGGACCTAGCTTCTCGACACATAATATTTGTGAGTTTCTCTTTTTCTGACTTAACCTTTTGAAATTGCTTCTGACCCTCCTTCTTGTCTTCCGCAGGCTTGCTCTGCGAGTCTGAGTGTGGTCCAACATGCCACAGACCTGCTACGGGAGAACGAGCTGCTGAAGGCTCGCATTTAGGAATCGGAGCTGCCGCTTACACCTCGGGATCTGCTCAACCCCACCTCTGACGACTTAGCCTTGTATCTGTAGGCGATCAGGGAATCATCTCAATCCACCCGGGGCATAGCTCACGCCACCTTTGATAAGATAAAGACCCTGGAGGCGGCTCTAAAAACAAGTGAATCCAAACTAGAATCTAAAGGAGAGCGTCGCCATTCGATCCTGGTCGGGCTGGACGAGAAGGACACTGAGCTAGCCACCCTCTCCGCTAAATTAAAAACTTTGCAGGAAGCTCATGACACCCTCCAGAAAGATCTGTCTGACACCCAGGCATAATTGACCATCAGCTCTGACCAGGAGAAGACTCTCTAGAGCCAATGGGAGGAGGGGCATGCCACCATCAAGTCTTTACAGGCCGATCTTCTGAAAGCCCAGGAAACCGCCTCCCAAAGCCAATGAGAGCTAGCTCTGTCTCGAGGTGATGCTGATAAGATAAAGGTCGAGCTAGTGGAATATGGAGTGGGCGAGGCCAGTCACCACAGAGCATATAGGCTAACCTACGTCACGTCTCCTTTCTTCATGAAGAAGATTGGAGGTTTGATGGACACTATGCTATGTTATGGAGCTGCCGACGCGGCACGCCAAATGTTCGAGCAGGGCCTTCTTCACTCTGCACCCTCAGAGGACTTCTTGGATAGGGCTCGCCTTATGGATAAACTCCCGACGGTGACCTATCCTTCTTTCAAGGACGGCGATGATCTCTTTCTTCCCCCTGTACCTCCCACTGATGCACAACCTTGATGTAAAAATTTGCTATAAACACTTGCTGATGTTATTGCCTTCATCCTGTTCAGGTCTATTTTTACCTAGGACTATTGGCTGCTACTCGGAATACCTACTGGTTCCCTTGTACAAAAATTTTATACAAGGTATGAACCTTTCCTAGCTACCATGTGTTCTTTTAAATTAAACTTGAATCGCAAGCGAAACTTAATACTATTGATTCTAAGTTTAACTTATCTGTTCTTAGAAGTTAAACTTGGATCGCAAGCAGAACTTAACACTATTAATCCAAGTTCGACCTATGTCACAAAGTCGATTAAATATTAATTTCAAGGATCGATTTTCAGGACAAACGTGGCGAGCCACTAGACCTTCTTGGGTATGGGATCATCCACCACTGCCTAGTCAAAACCTTTCAAAGAAATTTAATATTTAATCTTCCCATAGTAACCCTAGGTTTAACCGCTAAAAATAATCGAATCACAAGATCAAAAAATAAGAGAACACAAAAATCGAAACATAAATCAATTCCTAAAATCGTTAACCTCTTGTGTTTGGTATTTCAAGATCAAAATAAAGAAACATGAACTAGTTATGATGTAGAAAATAAATAACTAGTTATACCTTTCTTTGTTGCTAATGACCTCTTGATCTTCTGTCATATTCCTCTTCTTATCTCGGACGTCGTGTGGGCGACGATCTACCTAGATGAGAATCCACCAAGCCTTCTTCTTCCTTCCAAGCTTTCGGCCACCAACAATCTCCTAGAGATGATGAAATTCGGCCACTAACCAAACTCCAAGGGATGCTAGGAAACAACACCTCCTTTCTCTTCTTCCTTAAGCTAGATCTGACCACCAAAATAAGCTCCTAGAGGTTGATGAGGTTCGACCACCAAAAAGAGAAGAGGAGAAGAGAGGGTTGGCCACACCTTAGGAAGAGAGGAGAGGAAAATAGAAGAGAGTTGTATCGTGAAGGCACCCCTTCCCTCTCTTTTATAATCCTTGGTCATGGCAAATAAGGAAAGTTTTGAACATAATTAAAACTTCCTTATTTTCCTTGCTATTGGCTAATAAGGAAAATTTAATTAAATCTTCCTATTAATCCCTCTTATGGCCGACCACCTCATAGGACTTCACATAAGGAAAGTTTTAAACATAAAATTAAAACTTCCTTATTTGTTTCCGGAAATTTTTAAAATAAAATTTTCTCTTTTAAATTCCCTTCATGGTTGGTTATAAAAGGAAACTTTTATAAATTAAAATATCTCTTTTAAACATATGGATGATTTACAAAAAGGAAAGTTTTCGTCAAAATTAAAATCTTCCTTTCAACTACAAATAAGGAAAGATATCAAACATTTTTCTTAATCTTTTATAGAAAACTATAAAAAGAAAGATTTAAATTTTAAACTCTCTTTTAAAATCATGGCTTCCATATAAGGAAATATTTTAAGAAATAAAATCCTTTTATTTTATTGTGGTCGGCCACCTAAGCTTGGGCTCCAAGCTTTGGTCGGCCACCCACTTGGCTCAACCCTTTGGCTTGGCCGGCCCAAGCTTGAGCTCCAAGCTTGGCTTGGCCGGCCACCTAAGGATGGGTAAGAAGATAGGTATAGGTGGGTATAATACTTTATAAATAAGAAGCTATGACAGGGACCGAGAGGAGGATTTGGTTTTGGTCTCCCGATGAAATTAAGCTTCGTGTTCGCCCCGAACACCCAACTTAATTTCATCAATAATAATTCATACTACTAAAGAATTATTATTGAACTACTGCACTAATTCCAAATTACATTATAGGCTCCTTCTTATTATGAGTGCATTAATCTCCCTATGTTTAAGATATCGAATGCCCACTAATTAAGTAAGTTACTGACAACTCACTTGATTAGTATTTAGCTCCGAGAGTAGTACCACTCAACTTTATTGTCATGTCGAACTAAGTCCACTTGCAGGGTTTACATGACAATCCTTATGAGCTCCTCTTGGGGACATCATTAACCTAGATCTCTAGGACATAGTTTCCTTCTATAATCAACAACACACCATATAAATAGTATTATCTCCCAACTTATCGAGTCTTTTGATTTATCATATCAAATCTCATCCATTGATAAATTAAAGAGATAGATACTAAATATACGTGCTTGTTATTATATTATGATTAAGAGTATGCACTTCCATAATAACCGAGGTTTGTTCTTTTATGTAGTCAGTATAAAAAGAAACTATCTCAAATGGTCCTACTCAATACACTCATAGTGTACTAGTGCAATTCTATAGTCAAGATAAACTATTATCAAATTACACTACGACCATTCCAATGGTTTGTCCCTTTCCATATTTGGTCGTGAGCTACTTTTCATAATTTATAAGGAACTGATAACATGATTTTCTATGTGTGACACCACACACCATGTTATCTACAATATAAACTAAATGGACAACTACATTTATCATAAATGCAGATTTTTTACCAATGTGATTCTTATATCCTACATAGATGTTCATACCAAAAGCTAGACTTTTAGTATACATCCTAACAAGGACTACTTAACAAATTTATCGTATGACTATCCATCTAGAGAGCTTCTTCGGTTTGCTATATCCTTTCAACAAATCCTAATTATTCCCCAACCCGGGTCTTGCCTTGATCCTAGGAACGTCTGAATCACTATTTCCGCCCGGGCTTTTAACAGTTAAAAGTCAGGGCTTAACTCCTTATCCTGACCTATTTTAATGTCTTCTTCTGGTTTATTGCCCTGACCTGACTTACTGTCCTGGTTTGCCCTCTCGACCTTCAATCTTGAATAGGAAAAGGAGAGAGTAAGAAAGTGCCCGTGGGAATCTCCAAGGCCATATACTATAGTAGCGCTTTTTCCCGAGGAGACCATGCTTCATGATGAGCCTCAAACTTCGTGCCACTGCCTTTCCCGATATACCCCTTGGCTCCGGTTTCGAGGATGATCGAGCGGCCTTCCTTGTTTAGATACTCCTAGCCGCTTTTATTGCCAGTCGTCGGATGGTAGTTGACTAGAATGCCCTTTCGCCTGGCGGCTATAAATACCTTCCCTCTTTTCCTCCTCTGAACTTTTAGCAACCTTCGTCTTCCTCTCGCCTTATTCGATTGCTGCGCTCAAGTCCTTCTTTCTTCGCGAGTAGCTCCTTGCTTGACCCTTTCCTGATTAGCTCCCTGCAACATGACATCTTCCTCTCATTTTGCCTCTCTCGCTTCGATTTACTTCCCAGGGTCTTCCACTTTCAGCGAATTAGACTTGGATGACCTACGCTATAATTACGGAGTCCCTGCCAACATACATGTGATCATCCAGACTGGAATCCACCGATTTTCGTCCCCTCCAACCGGCTATGGTACCTTCTTTAAAGAACAATTTACCGTCGGACTCCGCTTCCCCATTCATCCTTTATTCTCCGAGGGATGTCGCTACTTCAAAATTTCTCTGGGCCAACTGACGCCCAATTCCATAAGGATCTTTTGCGGGTTCGTGATACTTTGTGAAGTATGTGAACTATCTTGATCTGCCCACCTGTTCCACTGTTTCTTTACCCCTCATCGGCAGAACGAAGGTTTCTTTCGTCTTCAGGCCCACATTCGTACTACTTTCTTTTCCTCCCTTCCTTCCTCTGAGGCGACCTGGAAGGACAAATTTTTCTTCCTTCAATTTCCTTACAAGGTGGAATGGTCGACGCAGTGGCAACCGTTGCTCCCCCTCAGTACCTCACTTACGAAAATTCCACCTTGATACCTTCTATATAGAGGCTTCAGCTCGGTTGGCAGGCTGGCAGCTGGATTTAACGAGATTATTATCTGAGGACCTATTGCCCTATTTCAGATTGAGCCGCCTTACTTCTGAATCGCCTTACTCCTTAGGTGATTTTTTCCTTACTCTAATTCCCTGCGCTATGCTCTTTCCACTGTAACGGTCATCCTTATTCTTGCACATGCAACCAAGACCCTGAACCGTGCTTCAGACATCCAACCCCTCCCTCTAAGTGATCTGGGGATAATGCACAGAAGTCGAATCATCTTAGAGAGGAGGTCACTTCCACACTCTACTTCAGCCCAGGTTGGGACAACTGCCTCGACAAGTTCGCAACCCCGTCTTCCGCTGACTGCCCCATCTACTTCCAGGCCAGCTCGTGGACCTCCTTCCCGCGCGGCTTCTAGATCCGGCTCCAGGTTAGCGGACACACCTCCTGCCAGTCCTACCTTCAGAACAGTTTCACGTGCAGCTCATCGCACGCGCTCTGCGGTGGACCGTTTAAGTCGAAGTGTTCCATCTTCTTCTCAGCGTCGGTCCCGATCACCCTCTAAGGATTCTGACTCAGATGATCAGCCTCTGGCGCGCAGGTCCCAATGCAGGCCTGTCAATCTTGCCCAAACCTCGGGCCCTCCCTCTACCTCTCATCATTCACCTTCCCCTGCAGCAGCAACTCCAAGCCCGGGACTCTCAAGGGCTCCTACTACTCCTTCAGAGGCCCCAACAGGGAATTCGTGAGGGAGGCCTTCGGCGTCCCAACCGCCTTGGAGTACTGAAGCTAGCCCCTCAACTCACCCCTCACATGATACAGCGCAACCTGGGCCTTCCCATGCGCCTCCTTCGGCCCCCTAGGCTCGGGCACTTGGGCTTCATAACCACCTCCCTCTAATTATCACTACTATCGGACAACCACACCTTCTGAGGCGAGGTTGAGAGAACAGCAGGATGTTCCTACTAACATCCTGACTATGAAAGGTCATCTGGCTACACTTTGGGAAGAAAGTATGGATCATCTGGAGCATTTGCCAGTACCTGCACAAATGGATAGGTTCTCTGAGTTGTATACCAGGGTAAGATTTAGCCACCTCGATACCTATTACTCATTGTTCTCTGTTAAACGTTCACCCTCCTGCTCAGGCTCATGCGGAGTCCCTGATGATAAGCCAATCCCTCCATGCCACCTATCATCGGAATAAAATGCTAAGAGATAGGGTAGCGGAATTGGAGCTCCAGCTAAATGACCCAGTGGCAGCTAGTCATGCACTACGAGCTGAGATAAAGGCCCTGACAAGCCTAAACACTCGGTAAAGACTATCCCTAGCGGAGACCAATCATGAGCTCAAAGGCCTTCAAGAGGAAAAGGACAAGACTGAGGCTCTGCACCAGCAAGCCTTGGATCAGTAGGCTCAGGTGCACCAGTAGGCCATGGACCAGTTAACTCAGGAACTACATTCCAAAGAGGTCCTACTACAAGAGCAGAACAGGCGATTGGAATCTCAGGCGGCGCAACTGGAATCACAAGCAGCGGAACTTCTTACCGCTCAGGCTGAACTATCTCAGGCTCGTGTTGCCGCAGCTGGAGTGTCCACCGCCCTAACAATCTACAGAGAAGGGGAGAGTGACCGATGTACGCAGAGCCACGAACTATACTTGCGCTCTCGGGAGTTTGGCGTCCAAGTGGGAGACTGCTTCTCAATGGCTGTCACTTATGGCGCGGCAAGGGCTCTGAGACAACTGTATGAACAAGGCTACCTGACCTCTGCCCCTCCCATAGATTTCCTTGATCATCGTCGGATCCTCAGAGAAATCCCAGACGAGATTTTCGTTCCTTTTAGATGACTTGTAATTGCCGACCAATCAAACTGTAACTTAGTAATGTTGCATCAAACATTTTATTCCTTGTATGGTTACTTGTGTTCTAAGTTTTTGATTCACTAAAGATGCCTTAGTCTGCTGAAAGAAAGGCTAACATAACATTCCCGACCAGGCATACTTCCTTATTGCTTGGTCGGTCCAATAGCCCCAACTTGCCTCAGTATACTCCCGTCAGACTAGCTCTTCCTTAGACTTAAGCTTACAAAAAGGGGGAATTCTCTACATACGGTAAGGTTAAAGATAGTTAGCACTCCAAGGCCGGTCTATCTTCCTACCCCGGTCATCTTGTAGATAGTAGGCATCTGACGCCAACTTTTTCACGACTTTGTAAGGCCCGTCCCATTGAGGTGCTAACTTAGTCACGTCTCTTACAGGCTTTGTTTGTTTCCATACCAGGTCCCCCTCTCCAAAGAACCGAGGGATCACTCTTCTATTCTAATTTTGCCTCATTCTTTGTTGGTAGGCTTCTAGTCTGGCTACTGTCTGTTCGTGAACTTCGCTAATAAGATCCAGTTCTGCGAGCCGCCACTCGGTGTTTTCTTCATCGTATAGCATTCTTCTAACTAAGGGTACCCCGATCTCTATAGGCACCACTGCCTCATTACCGTAGACCAGATGAAATGGAGTCAGGCCCATGCTTTCTCGGGGTGTTATTTGGCAAGCCCAGAGGATACTTGGCAGCTCTTCCACCCAATCGCCTCCGACATGGTCTAATTTTATTTTCAGGCCTCTGACAATCTCTCGATTGACAACTTCGGTTTGTCCATTACTCTGCGGGTAGGCCACTGAGGTAAAGGCTTGAGTTATGCCGAACCCTTTACACCAGGCCTGGATTTTTCGACCTTGAAATTGTTTCTCATTATCTGATACCAATTTATGGGGTATGCCAAATCTGCAAAGGATATTTCTCCACAAAAATTGAATGACGGCTCCTTCCGTGATCTTGGCTAGGGCTTCGGCCTCTACCCATTTGGAAAAGTAATCGACGGCCACTAGCAGAAAACGTCTCTGACCAGGAGCTATGGGGAATGATCCCACAATATCCATGCCTCATTGATCAAAGGGACACGAAACTATGGATGTTTTTAGAAGCTCGGTGGGACGATGCATCAGGTTCTGATGCTTCTGATAAGACAGACACGTATTCACCAACTGCTGAGCATCCTTTTATAGAGTAGGCCAGAAATAACCGACTAGCAGTACTTTGCGTGCTAACGTTCTGCCTCCCGTATGACTGCCACAGCATCCGAGGTGTATCTCTCGTAAGGCCTGATCCGCCTCTTCTATACTTAGGCATCTGAGCAATGGTCGGGAGAATGCTCGCTTGTATAGTTGATCTCCAATCATAGTGTAGGCATGAGCTTTCTTCCTGACCAGTCGTGCCTCCTCGGGGTCTGACGGCAAAAGGCCTTGCCGAAGAAAGTTAATCATTGGTGCCCACCAATTAATCAGCTCTTCTCTATTGTTCTGCAAATCAATCTGAGCGATGAGAAAGGTCTGTGCTAGCGGTTTATCTAATACCCAAGTGGTCAGAGAACTGGTCATTTTAGCTAACTCGTCCGCTCTTTCGTTTTCTGTACTAGGAATCTTGGTTACCGTAACTTCTTTAAATCCCTCCCTCATCTTCTCATACGCTTCTTGATATATTTGCAATTTTCCACTGTTTACCTCGAAATTGCTAGCCACTTGCTGAGTCACTAGTTGAGAGTCTGAATAAATTATGACCCGGGCAGCCCCTACATGCCGAGCTGCTTGCAGCCCTGCCAACAAAGCTTCATATTCTGCCTCATTATTAGTGGCTCGGAAATTCAGCCGGACGGCCAGTTGCATTATATCCCTTTGAGGAGATATTAGGAGTATTCCTACGTCGCTTCCTTGTTGGGTGGCAGACCCGTCTACGTAAATTTTCCACGTTTCTCCAAAGTTTGTTTGATGAATCTCCATTAAAAACTCTGCCAAGGCTTGCGCTTTGATGGTTGTGCGTGGTTGATATTGTATGTCGTATTCTCCCAACTCAGTTGCCCACTTGATGAGCCGACCTGCTACTTCTACATTGGTGAGAGCCCTACCCATGGTACTATTTGTCAGGACTGTGATGGGGTGTGCCAAGAAGTAGGGCCTCAAGCGATGCGCCATGAGAACCAGTCCATAAACCAAATTTTCCAGGGCTGTATATCGGGATTCAGACCCCTTTAATAGATGACTGAAGAAATACACCGGTCGTTGTACATTATCTTGCTCCTTAACCAACACCGCCCCCACGGCTTCAGGGGTGGCTGACAGATACATCCAGAGTGGCTCTCCAGTGACAGGCTTGAATAATGATGGTAAAGCCTCCAGATACTTCTTAAGCTCTTCAAAAGCTCGGGTACACTCCTCATCCTATTAAAATTTGGAGCCTTTCCTGAGCACCTTAAAGAAGGGCGCTGTTTTGTCTGCCGATCAGGAAATAAATCTGGACAGGATTGTTATTCTGTCCACCAGCTTTTGCGTCTCCTTCAAGTTCTACCAGCCCATGGGAGAAGGCGCTTATCAATATCTCTGAAGTGGCTGATGGAACATCTTGAGCCACTTGGTTGAACCACTTGATATAACTTCTTAGGGGCTCAGTCGACCCCTACTTAAGGGTGAAAAGACAGTGGTCTGTCTTTTGATACTTCCTACTGCTGGCAAAGTGGCACAGAAAGATAATCTTAAAATCTTGAAAACAAGTGATGGACCCGTGCGGCAGTCCATCTAACCACTTTTGTGCCGAGCCAAATAGAGTGTTCAGAAATACCTATCACTTAACAGCATCGCTATATTGGTGTAGCAATGACGCGTTTCTAAACTTATGCAGATGATCTTCAAGATCTTTACTGCCATCATATTCTCTAATAGCTAGGGGCCGGTACCCCTTAGGTTGCTTTTCTTCCAATATTCTCGAGGAGAAGGGTACTTTTTCATCGGGCTCCGTGCAAGTCTCTTCCCTCAGAACTATTGCTTTCCCTTTCCTTGAATCTCGAGGGAGAGAGCTCTATGCCATCGAGACTTGCAGTTGCTCTTTCTTAAACTAGGGTCATTGGGCCCTGGTTGATAGTACCCCAAGTCGGGTTCACGATAGGGAGCCTGGGGAAGCTCCTCGGGTTGTTTCCTCTTAGAACCCCAATCTGAGATGGGAATGGGCTCCTTAGAGGCTCCAGACCCCTTGTGGGGTCGGGAGACAGTAGTTTGTCTTTCAGAGGCAGCCCGCCTCTTGTCTTCCTTGAAGAGTTCGTATTCGCTCGCTGTCATGGTTACGTTGATCCGACAGGATTCCTCCATCTTCACGTTCTGTAACAGGTAGTTGTGTTCCCACAGACGGCGCCAAATTGATACCGTCCGGAAGCTAAGTCAGACGGAGGTCGGCCGCACTGTATTTAGTGTTGACGGAAAGTCGTTGAAGTGACTTACTGACCCAACACCTCGCGAAAAAGTTCCCACGCGCGAATGACGAGGAATGATGACGGGAATGACGAAGCGAAGCTCCTGCGCACACTCAGATGAGTCCACCTAACGTTAGAGGCAAAAAAACCCAGGGAAAAAGTCCCCGGAGCAAGCCCTCCGACGCTCAAGTCAGGTACTTTTCCCCCAGAAGAATAGTGAAAGGATGAAAGTAAAAGACTAATGCGAAAAGGTGAGTGAGCGTACCTGCGTAAGGGAGAAGGCTTCCCTTTTTATATGTCAGTGGGTACTTCAGGAACCTGCTAAGCATTAGGGAATGTCGGGTGTCAGGGCTTGTCTGGTAACAAATGACACTTGACCTCCTTTTACTTGCTATGGGGCATCTCTCTAGCTAACAGCCTCCGACTATCGACATATTCTCTGACATGTGACGGTTATTCCTTGACAGATGGGTATGATTCCATGGCTTGCTTGTCATTTAACGCCTGCTCTGCCTACTTGACTTCCTTTACCTATGCCTCCGACCCTGTGCGCCCAGCCCTGTAAATCCTGACCTATGCGTCCAGCTTTGTAAATCCTGACCTGTGCGTCCAGCTTTCTAAATCTTGACCTGTACGTCCAACCCTGTGAGTCTTGCCTTGTGGATCCTTCCTGCCATTTCCTAACCCGCCTAGTCCACTCTGTACCCTGCTCTGTAAATTCAGACCTGTAAGCATTGACTGATATTTCCTATCCGATATGCCCTGTTATGTGTGTTCTTCCCTGCATGCTTTGACTTATGATCTGTACCTGTGCTCATTCCGGCCTATATAAATCCTTGCCAGTCTCTCCCGACCTGCATATGGTCCCCTCTGACTCGTGGCACTTACCTGTATGTCCTTCCTTGTGTGACCTATCTTGTAAGATCCTACCTGTCTCTCCAGACCCGTGAATCCAGACCTGTATTACCGCCACCGCTTACCTATTACTTGTAAGTCCTTGATTCGCGATCCCCGATCTGTAATCTTTTATATGTAACCCCGCGTAAGTCTCATCTTGTAACTCCTGACCGTAATCCGGACCTTTATATCCTGCCTTGTGTGCCCGGTCTCATAGGCCTTGACCTCCTATGTCCTGCCTTGTGTTTCATGACCTATCTCTCCTACCCTACTTTTATCTTGCCGACCTGTATCGGCCAGCGAGTATCTTATCGACTTGCGAGTATCATACCGACCTATATCGACCTACGAGTATCTTACCGACCTGCGAGTATCTTACCCAGTATGTTGTTCCTTATGTACCCCGTACGTCGTTCCCCATTCGTTCCGACCTGTAATTCTTACCTTGCCTATTCTGGCTTCCGTAAATCCTGACCTGCCTTTCCCGACCTGTATGTGGCGCACTTTGACTTGCAATCTTTACCAACGTATACTGCTTTGCGTAGCTTATCCTGTGCGACCCAACCTGTATGCTTTTACCCACTCATCTATAAGTCCCGACATGTCCGTTCAGCACCGCTTACCTGTAGTTCTCATTCCGCAATACCTACTCTATAAATACAGACCTGTATGCTCTGCCTTGTGGGACATGACTCTGTGCGTTCTGCGTCACGTTCCCTCGACTTCTGACCGCCACGTCCCCTCGACTTCTGACTGTCACGCCCCCTCGACTTCTGACTGTCATGTCCCATTGACTTCTGATTACCGACCGCCTTTTCCCTTTTCAGGATCCACTATCATGCACCGTATTAATTGTTATGTAGAAGATACTGATTTTTGTATGAGATACTTTGAGTTTTCATTCCTTATTAATCCAGTCGACATTTTTCTCAGTTTGAAGTTGTACTAAGTGAGAAACTAAGCAAGGGACGGCGACGCATGCAATAAAACCATAAGAGTTCATTTTTGCCTTGACATAGCTGCATTTACATTATAGAAGGTTTTATAACTTTCCTTTCTGGAAAATAAATCGAGTTTTGTCTTGATCATTCCTTTTTCTGTACAACGTGCTAAGTTGAAGAGAGGTCGTCAAGGATCTTTTACTCTTTTGTTCAGATTAGTTTTCTCTGGATCCTCGCCTCTTAATTATATGTGTGCTCCCCTTTTCCTTTCTGTTAATTGCTCAACTCTTTAAGACTCTTGTAGTCTGATCCTTGTGTTAGATATCGCCTTATTGATTGAATGTAATATACTTCAGTAATCTTTGCATTAAAAAAATATGGTCTCGAGCTTTACAACTATTTGATAATTTATTTCTTACGAGATCATGTTCAGATCTTTAGTCACTTTCAAAGGTTTATGCGTTTAAGTTAATCTATATGTAAATTAATAAATATACTTGAGCAGTTTGCAGGAAGTGCATATTTGAGATGCTCGACGAAGAAGAGACAGATTGTTGCCCTGTATGCAATATTCATCTTGGCTGTCTCCCTGTAGAAAAACTCAGGTTATTTTCTTTTCCCTTAGAGATTTCATACTATATCTTGTATATGTATTTCTCATCATAGTACCCACTTTGATTTTGCTGTAGTATTAGTATATTACTGTTTTCAATTCTAGAATCTATACAGTTTGCTTATGTTATGAAATACAGTGGAGTCTCTCGTGGTTTCAAAGTATACCTTCAACCTATGAATGAGACAGTACATTTTTTTTTTTTGACATTGGAAGGATTTGAACCCTAAGGGGGTAATTGGTTGGATGATATGGGAGTGGGAATGGGAAAGGAATGGAAAATTGATGCTTGGGTTGGGGAATTAGTGGTGGGTTTCACGGATTCAATCCCCTAAATATAGAAATAAGTCATTACTTACTAAAATGGGAAAAATGAAAACTCCTACATTCTCATTCCCGACTTTTATCATTCTCTTCTAGGAACCAAGCACCCCTAAATTTTCTTGCTCTGATGCCTTGTTCAATTTGATTGGCTAGTCACTTATTTCAAAAGCTTAGAATTTTAGAAAAGAAATCAATTTATATATTTATATCTCAATATATTCCAGCAGTAACAAAGTTCATCAGCATGCATGTAGATTGAGTTTGAGGTCTCAATAAAGAAAATGGTGTACTTTATGTTCCTTACACTAAGTATTTAAGCCAACATATATTTGCACAATATTTTCAAGTATATTGTATTTTCTGTGCGATTATTTCCATCCCTCTACTGTCTTCTATTTCAGTGGTACTGTATTTCAGGAATACTGTATTTCAGTTTAAGTTTGAGTATTAGTGATAGAATTTCAATTTATTTTAATGATGTAATTGAGTTTATGTTATAACTATATGCATGTTTAGCTTGTAGATGTTTATTAATTTTGTAAACTTATTTCTTTTTAGGTTACAATGTATATAAATAAAGTATGAATATACAATAGGTTAAAAAATCAGTTATTACTGATGAATTTTTTTTTGCTGGAGTTGAAGAGTTTATGAATTTTACTAAGTGTCATCCAAAATATTTGGATAGAGATAAGTTAAAATGTCCGTGTAATCATTGTAAATGTAGAAATACAATTTTTCATGATGAGGATACTGTGATAGTACATATATGTAAAAAAGAATTTGTTCTAAATTATTACAACTGGTACTATCATGAAAAACCTTATATGTTTGAGCCAAATGAAAAAATTCTTTGATCGCTATTCACTAATGAGTCATTCTATTTTTTCAACACCATATCATTTCAATTTACAAGAGACTTAAGACACAAACCCTCCTGATAAGTAAAAATTCTAAGGTGTGTTGACTTTTAAATTTGTTGTTGTATTTAACTGAATAATTAAACATTAAACTTTATTTTGGAAGAATAACGAAATGGTGCTTCATAATCTACATTTAGTTTTGATTTATATTGAGCATTTTATAACTACTTGTCTAAAATAAATGTCTTAATCTTCACTCTTCAGCTTCGTTTGCAATTATATTCTATATTTATCAATTCTGAGGTTAGTTTTAATGTTTTGAAATCAAATTTGTTTGATTATTTTTGATAGTATATACAATTTTGATACTATTTTGGTATTATATCTTGTTTATTGATTCTATTTTTTTATTTGTATATTATTCTAAAAATCTATCGTATTTTACTTGATGCAGGGTTGACTTATGCATTTTAATGTGATATTATATGATTTGGTACTATATTTTAGAACTAAGGTATGTATTTTGATATACTCTATTATTTGTGCATTATTCTGATATTATATCCCATGCTTATTTTATTTAATAATAGATTGTATTCTACATGATATAGGATTTGACGATTAATGTTTATATTGTATTTTTGGCCATGTTGACATGTTTGTCATAAAATTTGGATATGGTTATATTATTATGGATACGATTTGTATTCAACACTTTATGGTTTGATATTTGTGTTGTCTAGATATTGCTTGTGGTATGGTTTAGGTTTGAAGTTGAAGTTTGTATCGATATCGTGTTGGTTGTGAAGTTTGGATATGTATCTAAGGTGTATTATTTGTGAAGTTTGTGATATTTGTTTGTTGCTTGTGAATTTTGGATATGGTTGTGATGTTTGTGATATGTTATTTGTTTTTTTGTTAAGTTTAGATATTTTTAATGTAAACAAATAAAAATAAAGAAAATTAACAAATGGAATTATATTGAAATTTTTAAGAAATTAGTGATCGAAATTAAATTTTGATCACTAATATTTGAACACGAAATTAAAAATGGTCTCTGATTTAAATTTATGTTTCATCAATAGCGTTCGAAATTTAATTACAGTTGATAATTGATGAAACGAATAATTTTTCATTCATAGATTTGCTATCGAAATATCATGCGGTGGCTAAATAAATATTACCACTCGATACTTAATTCAGTCGCTAAATTTAGCGATAGAAATTTAATTCAGTCGTTAAATCTTATTATGACGGTGATCCCGTCTAAAAGTTGAGAAGATGGATCCGTCGGAATGATGTAGTTGAAATGTTGATCAAGTCGTTATGATCCGGAGAGGGGAGCGTATGATGAGCTGTCTTCTATGGTGGTCCAAGTCGTCAGAAACCTCTGGTCAATGTTACTTGCAGATAGCGATCTGGTTCCCCTGGTTCCTAGTATCTCGATGCTCGAGACAGGTCCAAAAAATATATAAGGAGCTAAATAAATAGTAGAATAATGAAGTGCGTGGAGAATAAGTATGGAAAATGTACCCTGGCTTAGGAGACCAGTGAGCTGGTTGTGATGCTAATCGAGTCGTCATGACTCGGAAAACAGAGATGAATGTGAGTCAAATGAGGAGCTGGATCAGACTGCGTTGAACCGGACGCATAATGGATCCGAAAGATGGCATGCAAGTCAAAATATGACAGTGACACGCAAGCCAGAATACAACGTCGGTACACAGGCCGAAACAAGACAATGGCGCAAAGGCCGAGAGCAGCAATGGCTCAAAGGCCAGAGGTGGGCTAGATCAGGGGTTGAGCAGAATGATGGATCGTTAGAACACAGGCTGTGCTAAACATGAATTGACGTCAAATCTAAAGGCAAAGGCGTCGGCAAATCAGATCCGTCGACAAGGGTGCTAGTTGGTCGGATCCAATGGTAGGGCCGCCGACAATGACGCTGACATTGGCATCAGCAGGTGGTGGCTACTCGCGAGGGCTATGGAGCGGTACTCTCGCGGGTGCGGTAGTCAGTCGACGATGAGAGGGAGAAGAAGAAGCGGCGGCTGGCTGTGGCGCGAAAGTGAGAGCCGTGAAGTGCGGCGACATGCCCTCGGTGCTAGAGCAAGTCGTGGGTTTCCAACAGCTGGCCGGCGAAGGCAACAACGCTAGAGGTAGCAACATCTCATGGGAGAGAGAAGAGGAGGAGAGGCGGCGTTGGTGCCATCGGCATGGAGAGGGAAGAGGGGAGCCGGCTAGTGTGAGGGAGAAGGCAACAGACCACGAAGGTGGCCGGTGGACGGCGAGGAAGGTGACGCTGGAGGCAAGGAGGGGCTGGCATGCATGCATGGCCATGCTCTGCGTGAGGCAAAGGGCGGTGGAAGACCCACCTCTCCTCTGCGTCGACCTACCTCCCAAATAAAAGGGGGCTACAGTAAAATCCCAAAAATGCCCCAATCATCTACACTGTAAGGAACTAGAGCGCTAAACACGCTCATGCGTAGCGGAAACCATCTAGTTCCTCTAGGAGATCTATGCGAAGGCAAAAGAAAATATACTAAGTTTACATAAGAGCATGAGAGATTATACCTTTGGTGCGTGCTCACGAACTCCAGTCCGACAGCTTGGATCTCAGCACGATCACATGTTCGTACCTCTACGATATCCACATGAATAAGCCTTGCCTTCGTTTGTCTTACAAACTCACAAGTGGAGATGGAAACCACCTAAGGTTGTGCTAGTAACCACAAGAAGGGGTTTCAGCCAAGAGAGGGAGAGAAGAGGAAGGAGAATGAAGAACTATGCAAAAATGAGAGAGAAATTGCTTAAGTATTTTCATCCAATGAAAACACTTAATGTGTATTAATTTAATTAATGAGCCTTAATGTGCATTTACACTTCATTAAGGATCACAATTAAAACTCCTCATTTCAAATTCAATTTCAAAAATTGAATGAAATGATTCATTGAATTTCGAAATTCAATGAATATCTCCATTAATCCTCACTTGAGTCTAACTCAAGTCTAATTCTTTTGAGTCTAACTCAAGTCTAATTCAATCGAGTCTTACTCTATTAATCTCATACAATTCAAATCCAATGAATCACTATTTCATTAATTTGAATTGACTCCTTGAGTCTGGTTTGAATTGGACTTAATCCAATAATTAGATCCAATTGAGTCTAACTCAATAAGTCCAATTCAGATTAGACGTAATCCATTGATTGAACCCATCTCCAAATTTACTTGTTCTTTGTGTGTGACCCAATAGGTTATCGTAACGTTGACAATGTACCCAAATCAACATTTAGATACATAAGAATGAGTGACATCTAGCAAGGTATCATTGCTACCCAAATGACAAGAAAGTCGAGTCCGTGGCTATTATCTTGTATGACTTGGTCCCTCTATCCTTGATATCTAGATTGATCAATGAGGTATAGACCGTGTCATCCTCTTATCAATCTTTGTGTTTCTTGATCTCTAAGTAGATACACTCAATTAAATAAGCTCAATATCTCATATTGTCTCATTTGCGCATGACCATGCTTTCTTGTGTCCTACTAATTAAGAGGCCCACAGATATCGCTTCCGTCATATGGAAAGGATAAATCCCATCTACATCACTCACATCCCTCCGCATAATTCATTACATACCCAGTGATCGACTTTATTGTCTACCTTATTACAGGTGACGTTTGCCGATACCAAAGTACACAACTCCTTATATAGGGAACTATAGTGACTTCAGATCCAAGGACTATTCATACCAATAGTCGCATGAGAATGTTTATGACACTCATATAACGATCCATGAAACATTCTCATTATGTGTCATTCAGTATATATTCTCTAATATATACAAATGTGTCAACTTGATATCTCATATCCATGATTTGTAAGATTAAGTCATTCGTTGACCTACATACTAGTCTCAATGCATTAATACTGTCATTGTATATTAATGCTTGATTATGATAGATAAGAGTAGTGTTCCATGTATATCTACAATATCTCACTATCAATTCAACCAATTGATATACCGTAGATAAGAACCTATTACCCAAGGATATTATTATACTTATTCAATCGACACTGAATTGAAATAAATATAATAATCAATTTTACCTTTTATTAATAATGATATATGATACAAAATGATACAAAATGAATCATTTACAATCATTTCATAATTAATACTGGGGCTAATACTGACATATATGTCATCGTCTCCCTTCACTACATCAGACGAAAAATTCAACGACATTTTATTTATGTTATTAATCTATTGTTAAATTCATTTAGCGATCGAATATTCAATTGCTAAAGCTGAATATTTTTACGATGCCGGTATATATTCCCGTAATTCTGCTCTCCCCTTTTTCCTTTACATTTTTGGTAAATTCATAACATTGCAAACCAAATTCATTAAAAATAAAAAATAAATTTATAGAATTAAAGCTCGAATCGTAATTTTCTATAGTTCAATTTCTAGAACATTATCATATTTTTTATGGATGACCGCATGTTCTTATGCGATGATAATTTCATTGTCTCCCTAATTTTTCAGTGTTGCAATCTTCTCGATTTCTCGAGCCATAGAATAAGAATAAGAAGTTTTGTTTCATTCTCCTTCCAAAAATTTAAGATAAAATTATGAAATTTATACAAGCTATTAATTTTAGCCCCTTCTGATGTCTGTTTGTCATACATTCAATGAGTCATTTTACCTTATTTTAGTGATTGATTTTAAGATTTATTTCTATGTACCTGCCAACTATATTAACCTGTGGGGTATAGTATTTTTTTTTTTTTTAATAATCTAGATATCCAGCTCTATTATCTTAGAGATTTTTGTTAGATTCCATAAAATTTTTCATTAGAATAAATTGAAAAATACTAATGAAGGTCCATTCAAAAAGTCATCATTTTTAGGCCTATTTTTTATTAGAGGAAAAATCCTCTTTAGTGTAGTTGAGATTTAAATCATATACCCTTTTCTTATTCGTTGGAGGACTTAATCATCCTTTTGTTATTATTTAAGATCAAATTTAAAATAACTAAATTACAATAATGATGTCTTAATTGTTATAGTACCATCGAAATAAAAGAGAGCAGATGTTACTCTGATAATAAACAAAAAAGCATATTTTTTATTATTTTAATTAAAAGGAACGATTTTTATCCTAAAATGATTGTAAATTAAGTAATAGATAACCCTTCTTAAACCATGTTTTGGGAAAAACCTCTTTACTGTCTTTAAACCTAATCACCATTTGCTAATTATTGATATATTAAAAATGGTGGTAAAACAAATTTATAAAAATTTAATGGAGTTGAAAGGAACCAAAATATTCGGCCTCTCGCCTATCAAATCAAATCATCTGTCCCAAATATCATCTGTCTCCGTGTCCCATTCATCACCCTAGCCCATCGTCGGCGGCTTCCGGCTACCACCCTGATCAACACTATAAGTCTATAATCCTTAAGGAAGGTGAACCCAAGGGGGTCGTCATCGGCACGATCGGCGTCAGAATCCGATCAGATTTGAGTAAATTTTCCTCTACCGTCAATCTAAGCCCCTGCTCAGATTCGATCGGATTCCGGCATCGATCGTGCCGATGGCGATCCCCTTAGGTTCACCTTTCCTAAGGGTTACAGTGTTGATCGGGGCGACAGTCAGAGACCGCCAGCAATGGACTGGGACGATATGTGGAACATAGAGATAAAGAAATTTAGGGACAGAGGATTTGAACTCCTCGCCTATGGTTAGGAGGGCAGTTGAATGGAACCAAATAGAATAATAAGAGATTTAAGTTCAAGCTCATTATTCCTAAGTTTAATCTAAACTCGAGTTCAATTTAAACTTTAATTGTTAAGTTCGTGTTCAATTTGTAGTAAAATTAAATAGTTTGAAATCGGTTTAAATTTGATTTGAAAAATATTTTTTTTAAAAAAATAAATTAGCTTGAACTTATTTTATATATATCGAGACCCGACTCGTTGTCAAACGGTTTTGATTTATATCCTTATCTACAGTGCTCCGCCTTCTCCTTTGCCTTGACCCGCGCCTGCGGCATCCGTGTGTCGGAGCCCTCAAACTTCGCAGCCGTCTCACCGGCGAACTCCTTCACCTTCTCCGTCGCCGACTGCGTCGCTAGCATTACTCGGTGAGAGCGAATGAAAGACGTTGACGGATTTAGGGAATCAATGTCGGAATAAAATTATATAAGATTTGATGGATAACGTGGCAGTGGCCGAGGATCTCTAGAATGCTACGTGTCGCGCATCCAGGAGCAGCCTGAGGTCGTGGTCGGCGGATTCGACGGTAGACAACTGACGAGAGCGGACCAGATTCGAGACGGCGAGGGGAGGTTGGGGCCTGGGGGCTACCGAAAGGGAGGTCTACTACTTTTCAAGGGACTAATTTATAATTTAGTAAACATTGGAGATCTTGCATGCTAATATCAGGATCTTGTCTACCGACACCGTTCCTATTCCAAATCGACCTAGACATCGGCTTGCGGAGGGGAAATCGGGCGGCGCATGGCGTCGGTTTCATGGGCTGCCTCCGCTCGCCTCTCTCACTGCCGCCACTCCCTTCTCCTACTCCCCTCCTCTCCTTCGTTGCCTCTCTCCAACCTCCCGAAGAAGAAGAGCCATGGTGGGAAGAGGAAATCCGGTCTCGTTTGCAGGGCGCAACTCCTCGGCGACCTCGCCCCCGTCACCTCCGCCGCCTACGGAACGCTCCTCCTCGGCGGCGGCATCTTCGCTTGTAGGCTCGAGAACCCTCTTAAAAACCCTATTTTTCTCATCGATCATCACTCGAACAACTAATCCCCCCTCTTTCTTTTGTTCTTCAGATGCGAGATCCGGCAGCAAGGGGTCGATTCTTGGAGGGATATCCGGAGCTTCACTCATGACCATTGTGAGCATTGTTCATTGTTTTTCTTTTGTTTGCTTTTATATTCGATTCAGTTCTTGGTTCTATGCCTTGTTTTTTCGTCCCCTTTTCCTCCAATTCATCTGTTAACTACTGATTTAGAACTGAATTATATGATTATTTTTCTGCTTAACTGATAATCTGTAACCTAATTTTAGAAAAATGTGAGAAAAATTTCAAGGGCAAAGTAAATCTCCTAAAGGTTCACTAACATTTTGATATGCATTTTTAAATAAATGACAAAAACAGGAATCTCACTCCTTGAACTGATAATACCTTGCCTAAGCCATCTAGTCAATGGCTCGGTGTGATTATATATATCCACAATAGTCGTCATGATTTAAAACCATCAATGCTGGTCTTAAGCATGGATGTAAAAGGTCGAGGGTTGCGTTAGGTTGCTAGCCAATGTTAAACATAAGACAAATATTCTATAAATGAATCAATCAAGCTATTGTGTCAATGATAGGCCCTTCTATGGGAGAATGGTGTTACAAGGCCTGACTAAGGACCATTACATCTGCAATCTTTGATTTTGTGCAGTTGTTATGATTTTCATTCATTCTCCAACCTTTGATGAACTGCAACTTCTTTTGATTATTGAATCATGAGTTGATTTTCTAGGGATTCTTATTGTGTTGATGCTATTTGCTTAGTTATCTTACGATCTTCATTGTTGATACTTCCAGGCGTATTATCTTATGCAATCACCCGAGACTGAGGAAATTGGCACGGCCATCGGATTCGCCTCTGCTTTTCTGTTTTCTTCTGTATTTGGTACGCACTCTTGTCCTCCCTCTCCTCTGTTCATCAGACAACTCATATCAATCAGCTTTGCCTATCCTTAAAGTTGTCATCTGTTCGAGCCAACATTTACATGCTTACTCATTTTCTTTTTCGCACGTAAGGCATACGATTGGCCGCCACTCGCAAATTCATTCCCTCGGGTCTCCTGTTGAGTCTCTCTGTTGGTGCATTGGCAGTGTTCCTCTCAGCTTACATGCAAACTAAAGTATGAACGTCGAACCGGTAGGTTTCAAATTATCGGTCATGTTCGCCAACTACTTCAAATGTTTATTTATGTTGATCAAATAGTAGTTTCTTTTTGCATCAATGCTCTGAATCATGCATGAACTAATTTGGTTTAGAACTTCTTTTGAATATGAGTTTCTTAGTTGTTTACTTTGGATGATACATCAAAACTAAACGAACATGAGACAGACTGGGTTCCCAAGTTAACATTTATCGGTCAATCGAAGTTTTTTCTTCTCCAATTTCCTTCATTTATTTCCCTTATGCACTGTTTGGGAGGAGTTGAGGGAGGGAGGGGGAGGGGAGGGTAAAGAGGGAGAAGGGAAACTTGAAATATTGTTTGGTAGCGAGTTATTGAAAGGAAGGGTAAGCTTTAACCTTCCTTGTCTATGAAATGAAAGAATTTTTTACATCCCGATTTGGGGTGTAAGGAAAGGTAAAGGGAACTAAAAAATTTATATTTCAATTTTATACTCATTTTATTATATTAATTGCAAAAATTATTGTTTTAGGTATTTTTTGCGTCGTGACTAAAAACATTCGCATCGCCGCCTGACTCGCACCGCCCGACGCTTGTACTTCGTTGACGTCGACGTCGACATCGATGTTGATGCTAACTTCGACACCGACTTCGACTTCGACTTCAATGTCAACACCGACATCGACGTCGACATTGACTTTAACAAATGAGCTATAATTACATGAACGCTTAAATCTTAATCAATAAATGTATGCAAGATATATTAAGTTCTAAGTCTTAGACCCCATAGGTCATCCGAGTTGGTATGTGGTGGGATGCTTGTCACATGAGGTCGCGGGGTCGAAACTCGGGGTAGTCGGGGCGTAAATCCCCGGTCCCTGTGCAACTCACCCCACCTGCCACATGCTCGCTCAGGATGCTATGATTTACCTCCCTCGTGATGACCTTGGGTCGGGTGCGGTGGGGGCGCTGGGGGCGAGCGATTTCGCTTTTTTGCCACTTGAATGCATAAGTCTTAAGTAAAGATAATTTTGTAACTTTATATATTTAATCTTTCTTACCCTCATTTTCTTTTCAAACACGGTAACACATGTTATGTTAATGAACATTCCCTCCCTCTCAAACAAAGAAAATGTAAATACTTTACTTTCCCTCTTTTCCCTTACGGTTAATGAACCTTCGCTCATCCCATCCAAACGGAGGGTTAGGGTTTGCTAGAGGAGCTTGTTTGTGAAGGGAAGCTTTGACATAATAGTAAAATTATTAAAGATGGTAGATTTAAATTGCGGAAATAGTCTTTTAAAATTAAGATAAAGTTGTATATATATAGGGCTGATCCCCTGTGCGCCACCTTGCCAAGCTCCACGTGTGCGTCTGAGAGGGGCGGTTAGTGTGGTAGCTCACAGGCTTGCACGCGGAGAGGCATGCAGTGTAAAATTTTTGTACGCATAGAGAGAGAAGAATGATATGTTTCACACCTAGTATATGTTTTTTCACTTCTTATATATATATATAGAGAGAGAGAAATATTATGCTGCGGCGCCTTATGTGCGGTATTGCTGCGGTACTTGCCACGTCAGCGGCCTGGACCGATCAGGCTCCAACCTGATCGGTCTGGGAGTCTCCTGATCGGTCCCCAGACCGATCAGGCTCCAACCTATCCACCTACAAAAAAAGGCAGGGGATCGGTCTGTGGACCGATCCACCTATACCCTGATTGGTCCACAGACCGATCAGGCTTCGAAGCCACCTCTCACAGAGAGTTGGTTGATCGGTCTGGGGACCGATCAGCCTAGGGCCTGATCGGTCTGGGGACCGATCAGGATACTCCCAGACCGATCAGGTTGGAGCCTGATCGGTCCAGGTCGCTGACGTGGCAAGTGCCGCAGCAATACCGCACATAAGGCGCCGCAACATAATATTTCTCATATATATATATATATATATACTATGAATGAGGATTAGGAGAAAGATGATTAATATGATTTGTAGTGGATTATTTGTCGTATCTAATTTAATAAAGCAGAAGAAAAAATGATGTATGTTTTTTTGGACTGGGTGGCTGAGAGCATGTCAACAAGAATTATTAATTTCATAAAAGATGAAAAAAAACATTTAAAATAATGAAGGGGGAAAAAGTAATTTACGCCACCCAAAACATTCTATTTATATTAAAATATAACTTTCATATTCACCCTTCTTAAAGTTAAATAAATTGGCCTTCCGTCATGAAGCTTTTTAGGAAGTCATTTTATATATGTTTTTTCTTATATGTATATATTACTGATTTTTTAAAATATTTTTCTAATCCATTTATATAACAAGAAATGAAGAGTTAGGGAGATTGAAAAGCCCTTACTATTGCCTTATTCTTTTCCCCCATAATTATATATATATATATATATATATATATATATATATATATATATATATAATTTAGTTCGATCGGGATTTACCTTTTTGTATAGTGGATTTACTAAGTAAACACTAACTAGTCAATCTCAGACGCACCATTTTATCTCATAATTTTGGTTTCCTTATCTAGCATAGGTTTTCTTGATATCACCATCATCTTTGTCTATCTTTTCTTTTCTCGTAGAAAACTTTACCTAAAACTGCCATCCCCTTTCGATCTCAATTGAACCCCGTAAGTTGCATGAGCAACAAAAGCAAATGCCAAAAGGGAGACATGGATTGCTCGCGTGACATGGAGGCTATGGTGGAGGGACCATCTCCAAGCATCAAACCTTTGCCATGGAGGAATCCAAATACATGAGATCAGTTTGGGGGCCAAAAGACAAACTTTGATTTGGACCTCATTTTCTTCTACCACCTTGCTTTCTCAGCCTCTCCTAATTAAAATGACAACGACGACGATGATGACGATGATGACGACAACAAAAAATATATAAAAGAAGTGAGCAATATAGAGTTGTTCATCTCCTTCCTCTTCTCTTCTCGTCTCTTGGTTTTCAACGTTCGCTTAATATTTAGCTTCTCCTCGAAAGCATGAAGGTGAGTGTCTTTTTTATACTCATGATTCATTAACCAAAAAAACAGTTATGGCATATTTAAATTCTTTTTAATTCAAATATATTTCACCTTTTTTTTTTTCGTTTTCTTGTTCTCTTTGTTGTGTCTTAGGATCTACTAAAAAGATATATTCGAGTTGATTCTTGTTTCTAAAACCTGCAAGAGATTTATTACATGTTGAATCTTATTTCTAATATTTATAATGAATAAATAAAAAAATGCTCATCATTAAATTCAGATTCAAATATGATGCAAGTAAATTTATTTAATTTTTAATAAAAAAAAAACTACTCTGCCCCTGAAGGTTTATATTAAAATCTCCAAAATATATCTACTAAAACTTTTAAACTCTAATGGTTTTAATATTAACAGTTAATTTAATGAGGAAACTATAATAGTTTGGAAATTCTGAGAATATATATTTTTGACGAATTTAAAAGGGAATTTTTGAGAAAAAAAAAATGAAATGAAAAATTTTCTTCTTGTAGAAAATTGTGGTGAAAGTGGGCTTGCAAGATGACAAAGAGAAGCGAAAGGCCATGAAGGCAGTCGCCACTCTTCAAGGTTTTCATCTTCCTCCTGTCTCTCTTGGTCTCCTTTTTCCTTTGTTTTTTTTTTTCCAGATAATTTTTATATCGATTGTCCTAACTAAATTGAGTTTTTGCTAATATTTTAGACTAAAAGTGGGTTTATGTATTATTAACCAACATTTTTTTTAGTTAGGGATCGATTCGGTGGCCATAGAGATGAAGGATAAGAAGATGACCGTGATCGGTGAAGTCGATCCTATTGACATCGTTGGCAAGCTAAGAAAAGGGTGGCCAACCGAGATAGTCTCTGTGGGGCCAAAGGAAGAACCCAAGAAGGACGAGGGTAAGAAAAAGGAAGAAGAAGAAAAAAAGAAAAAGGAAGAAGAGGAAAAAAAAGAAAAGATAATTAAGGAATTCATGGAAGCGAGCTATGACCATATCTACATACCCAACCGATATTATGCCCCAACCGGCGAGGAGAATCCAAATGCTTGTGCTATTCTATAAGTCGTGTAAATATCAAGAAGGTTTCTTACTTTGTATTCTAGATTATGGGAGAAGTGGTAGCTCATCAATAGGTTAATGTGTTTGAGAACGATCCAAATACGATTCTATAGCTTCTTTTATAATAATAATAATATATAGTATATTAACATAAAAGGGTAATTCGATATATGAAATTTTTGTCAATATAAAATCTTAAGAAAGAATTAGATCACATTGGATTTATTATATGTAGTTTTATCTTGATTATTTTTACGATTCAAATTTGTAATTGTCGGATCATATTTATGATTCAAATTTGCAATTGTCAGATCATACAATAATAACGTACCTTACCATTGCGTCATAAATCCTTCTCAAGAGGGATTTTTTTATGATAAAAATATGAAGATTATAACATAATACATTAATATAAAGGACAGTCTAGTACATAAAATTGCTATCAATGTTAATCTCAAGGAAGAATTGAATCATATTAAGTTTATTGTATTTTAAAATCACATGACAATGATAAATCTCAAGGAAGAATTGAATCATATTAAGTTTATTGTATTTTAAAATCACATGACAATGATAAATCTCAAGGAAGAATTGAATCATATTAAGTTTATTGTATTTTAAAATCACATGACAATAATTTTATCATTGCATCAAAATTCGGTTCAATATAATACATTAGCATAAAAGTAAAAAGTAAAATTATTCTTAACTAATGCTTGAATGAATTGTAATAAAATTATATTAATACCTTTGAGATTTTCCTAGATATAATTTAAAACTATCACAAGGTGCTTCACTTTGTGAACTTTCCATCCCACAACATTTCAAAAGAAAAAACAAACGGCAATAATAGTTAGACAAATGTTTATGTTTAAAAAGAGATTATAACATAGTTCATTAGATAAACAAGTTAAATTAAAAAGTCAAATTATTCAGGACTAATTCTTGAATGAATTATGATATGTGTATCAATTTAAAACAATATTGGCAAATGCAAATACCTATGAGATTTTCCTAGATATAATTTAAAACTATCTTCACTTTGTGAACTTTCCAGCACACAATATTTCGAAAGAAAAAAAAATCAGCAATATTAGTCATACAAATGTTTATGTTAGTATGTTACCATCAAAGAAAATGATAATCCACCAAACCAACATTCTACAATATATACAAAACATCTAGAAAATTGGAAAATATTAGAAAAACTATATTGAGTGACATGGATACTAATTTTCTACAATATCTTACACAATCAACCAACAGAATCTTCAATCATTTGGTTATCTCGTGTTGCATCATCAGAATCACTAGCATCGTCGTTACCATCATGATTGCTTTGGTCGATATCACGATTGGCATCACTGTTATTGCTACTCTGTGTTTCAGCATCAGACATGGATTCACCCCCTTGTGCATCTCCATCAGCCTGGAATCTTTGCTCAAACTCAGGAGCAACAATCTTAATCATGGCATTCAGTGCCCTGTGTTCTTTGGTTAGTTTGGTTACGCCTTGACTAACATTACTTTGACTTCCAGCTGCCAAGCCATCAGAGCAGAGAAGCAAGGCCGCCGCCGCCACATCCTCTGCTCCAGCAGCATTAGCATTCCCCATGCTCATAGGAGATTCATTTTCTCCATTGACAGAGGGGGCAGTGCTCATTGCCCAGCTCCCAGCAACTTCTGAGGCAAGAAGATCGGCAGTTTTTACTGTCCCATTTTCAGTATCCTGTAGCCTTTGCACTGAGCAGCCTCCAATCGTGCAGTTGCCATCATTAGGTCCTGCCTTTTCTTGTGGCTGGGCCTCATCATCAAGCTGCATAGTTTCCCCTCCGAGGTTGCTGCATCTATGTAAAGCAGTATTTTTTTCATTGAAGACAGCATCACCAACTTGACTTTCAGTTTCCATAACTCGTTCGGTATCAGTAGGATCTCCCTCTGGAGCCACAGCCATGCTGACTCCCTCAATATCTGAACCAAATCCCCTGACCAGCCTATCAGCACTAGTACATTCCAAGTCTTGAGTGCTACCGTGGCTTACCAGGCTGCAATCATGCTTTTCGGTTGTGCTAACATCATCATCATCCTCAGAACATGATGCATCATTTGCATCTTGGACGTTCTTTGGGGTAAAAGAACCACAAGCTCCTTTACAGAGCTCATATCTTTCTCCAACATTAATTTTTCCAGTCACAGGTTCCACAGGATCAGTTTCTATATACGAATTCTCATAGTGCTCTTCATCCTCCAAAGTCCTTTGCATTGCCTTAAGCTGTTCCTGTTGTTTTGCAAACAATGCAGAAATTTCCTCTGTGGTGGAGTAAAATGCGCGGAGCTGAGTCTCCCTGTGTCACAGTGGAATTTAATTTATTTACTTCACAATCAATTCCTACTAAGATTACAATAATCTTTAAGGCCAAGCATAGCAGAATTTAATTTTCATATAAGTCAACATTCCATGTCTACTACCCAATATATGTATCTTTATAATTATTTATCATAAATTTATTCTGTATATTCCATGCTTACCGAAGAATTATGCGTTCTCTGGCTCCTTGAAACCTCTGTTTTTCAATTGAAAGGTCACGGATTGCAGCAGCAATCTCAAGTTCAAGAGCAGAGACTTTTGCCCAAGCTTCTTCCCGTGCCACCTGCTAACAACAGCCCAAGACATTCTCAGACTAACTCAGAAACTCACATGCAGATCGTGATAAGCTCATAAACCCTGCCTCAAGTAATTAATTGCCCAAGAGAAAAGTGAAAACCAAAACATACAGAGGTGAATGACTGATGAAATATATGTGGAGGTTATTTTAGAGAATATTTACATTCAAATTTAGGAAACGCAACAGTTGACAATAGAGTTTCATCCGTGAAAAGCCTTTGTGAGAGTAACTTTATATTGCATACAAATTACAACCAAAATTCATGCCTTGCTTCACAAAATTCATATACAATTTTCTTAGTCTGAAGGCAGCAAAAGTGAAGCAGGTAAAATCAAGATTCAGGTCAAGCTAGGGATAGAATATGTGATTCTTCTTAAATGTAATCAAGTGGAAGAAATTTTACACATCAAATGCGTTGATTTTGCTATGAACTTTGGCCAACAATTAGGAGAGTTTTGAGTCCAGTTATGCATCATAACTGCATAAACCTTGATCCAAAAAGGAAGAATAATACTGAGATTTGAATTGCAAAGTAAAGACCTATAATCACTACCTTTTCACTTTCAATATCCTTTCTCAGTCTTTTTAGTTCAGCCTCCAGTGATTCTGATTTCTGTAAGAAAATAAAGTAAAATAAACACAAAAACTACCATATATAGAGAGGTGTCATAATAATGTGTTGTCAAGAAGAATGCCCACTCAGGTTAGGGCAGCAGGGTTATCCTCAGTAACTGTGTGAATTCTTCTCGAATTGAAAGAAAGCAATATATATATATATATATATATATGTGTGTGTGTGTGCGCGCGCGCGCGCGCGTCATACAAAAACTATTTTAATAAAAAAATATGCATGGTAGAAAACTAGATTGAAACATACCTTTTGGCTATTCATTGATACTAGTTGTTCATCCTTGACTTGAATTTCTAGCTGTCTAACTTTCTTTTCTGAAGTAACTAGGTTTTCCCTAGCATCTCCCTGTTGAAAGGATAGAATAATCACTGCTGGAGATATGGGAGGCGAAAACGTGTGATAAAAATTTCAATTTTCAGAGGAAAAACATCACGAAATTACCAGCTTCACTCGTAATGTTTCTACAAGCAAGCGGCTTTCTTTCTCAGACTCCTGGCAAAAGAATTGATATATTTTTATTGTAATTAAAATGTGAATTAGGCACCAAGCAACAATAAGAACTCATAATACTTATTTTATTCAAGAACAAACTATATAAATTAGTCCCATTCCTAACAAATTAATCTTTTAAAATTATGGAAGCCATTGCAGAATCAAATCTTAACTTGAAAATGAAGCCAAGATCTAATTTCATGGGTCCACGTCCTATATACTATTTCCCTGCTTAATTTCAGGTTTTCTTTCCATTATTTCCTTATCAAAGTCTAGCAAATGGCATAGAGTTCAATTGACGGAGAACACCCATGAAGCCTACCACTAATAGTTAGGACCTATGTGGCTGATGATTATTTCCATATCAAACTATGTTCTTCATGATTTATTAGGAAAAAGTGTTCATAGCTCTATGACACATGTAAAGAACAATGAAAGATATTCTGGGTAAGATCAATGAAATAACTTATTCTCCTTCCTCGGAGCATGAAGATCAAAGGCAAGAAATAACATCAAAGAACACATAACTCACCTCAAGTTTACTGATAACTTCTTGCTGTTCTCTGTGTTGTCTTAGATAATTATCTGCCTGTCTCTTGATTTCCTCTTGGGCTTCAAGTTGAATTCTCTTTATTGCAGAGTTCAAATCTGCAGCTGCTTGTTCCCTCTCCTCTCTTCTCTGATTTCTTTCCTCATCTAGACGAGCTTCAAGTTCAGATATTGTTGCTTTCTGACTATAAAAGCAGTTCAAATTCAAATTAATTTCCATCTCAATTAGAAACAAACAGATATGAAGCTTAAAAACTTAGAAATAATGAAGAAATTTTAGTGGCGGAAAGAAGGATAATACCACAGATATAGTATATCAATACAGGACATGTAGTTACCTCTGAATAATCTCATCTGCATCAATACGGGATTGCACAGATGCACTAAGTCTTTCTTTAAGATCCTTCACGGAGCTTCGTAATTCAGCAGACACTGTACTAAGTGAATTTATTTCTTCATGCTTCTCATTTAATGCACATTTTAGTTCCTCAATCTGATCATGGAAACCTTTTGACACGATTTCCTTCAAATCTTTCAGTTCCTACATGTTCAACTAGCTTAATTAGGAGATGATTAAAAAAACAGTTGAATTTAATTGTTAAAACAAGGTAATGTCACTAGTCTAAAAACCAAACGTCCTTGGTAAGTAGGCAACATGTACAAAAATAAGTTGATGAATGAATGAAGTACAAAAATAAAATCCTTTGTCTAATAATATCCGAGCAATAACATGTAAATATACTTTAGATGTCCTATATAGTGTGTGGGTCCTGCAACTAAAATGGGAGTTCACTGAAAAGAGGACATTGAGTCATAAAACAATTACTTCAGGATTGCAAGAATATTAAAAAATCAACTTTCGTTTTATGATGAAGCTAAATAAACTGGAAATTCAAGAATAAGCTAGTGACTGTATTCACCTTTCCAGAGTATGACTCACAGCATAATATGATTGTTTTCGTGTCAATGTAGTAGTAGTCACCAAATTTAGATTAAAAGAAAGCTAATATCAGAGTTTACTATTCCATAAATAGACCCAAAAAGTGATGCCAGAAAAATAAAATAAAAAGAAGTTGGCAATAAAAAGAGTTACATTTTCATGGTGAGCCATCTGTGACCGGCTTTGACCTTTCAATGTCTCAATGGTGAGAACATGTGATTCCAATTGCTGCCTAAGTTCCTGCAAGTTTAAATTGCCAAGGCATCTCCATTAGCCAAACCAGTATATCAACCAGTGAGCTTCTAAATAGGGTGATAAACACTACCGTATTAGATCTCTGAAGGCTGCGAACATCATCAAGGGAGATCGGACCATCAGGAGCACCAATGCCAATACCTTTAAACCTCTTGCTATCCACATCCAGCTCGTCTTCAGCATTACATCCAACATACAGATAATTATCAATTTGCAACAAAATTTTCCCAGCCACATTACATCCAAATATCACAAACGGAAATCATAGAAAGAAAACCCATATCTCAAAATGACTTTTGAGCAATTGATACTTACCTGACTTCCTTTTCAGAGTTGAACCATTTGCTAGAAACGACGGCCGGTGCACTTCCCGATATACAAAAGCATAGGAATTTTCTGAAAGGAAAGTGGATAATCAGAATACAAAAAAAAAACATAACAAATAAATATAATCATAATACAAACAAAAATCCCCACTGTGATAAGCCTATAACAAAGGATCATAGTGGGTATGCAAAGCAAGAGAAATTACAGGTAGAAAAGCTATTAAGGAGCAGACAAATATCAAATTAAAAGGGCAGCCCGGTGCACAAAACTCAAGCCAATGCGGGTCCCAGATAAGGGTCTATTGTATGAAGCCTTACCTGCTTTGCAAAAGGTTGTTTCCACAAATATCAAATTAAATATTCAATCAGTACATAGTACAGCTAGTCAAGAGAATGACTAGTGTAGTATATTATCCACAAACTTTTGATCAAATTAATTGATTAACGTAACAGCAACAAAAGCCAACAGAACAGTAAATAATTGTTGAACTGCAAAATGGATACAACCTTATTTAATATGTTTTGTCATAGTAAAAAAAAATCATCAATTAACAAGATTAAAATTTTAAAAATGGGTATCCATGAAACTGAAACAGAAAGACTCCTTTTAAGATGACAACAAGAAGAGATCATTTTAGAGCAGGAAGGCTTGAGCTGCAACAGAGGATAGAATCAAGATACTATGAACAGAAAAATCAAGTGGAATCTGCTTTATTCATAAGGAAGAGATGTACATTAAACAGATTAATGGTTGAGGTGCATGAAAAGCAGCAATAGCTAAAGGAATGCTCTTTTGATTTGCTCAAATACAAACAATTATCACGTATTTAGTCATAATAAGAAAACAAATGGTCAAGTATGTGCTCTGTTTCTATTTGAGATGTCATGGTAAACTAAAATTGTGACCCCATCAGCACCATATTCTAATTTGCTTTAAATATCCAAAATCAATTAAATTTGAAGTGCGTATAAATTTTATAATTCATAAAAATACGTTATGCTTAGTTTACGATTTTATGTTACAGTACCACTTAAAAAGTTCTTATTTTAAGTATTTATAACCTCAATTTTGTCTTAGCTAAAATAATAAGTTCTTAAGAGGTTCTAAAAGGACTGAACTATTCAAAATTCCAAACATTTCAGCATTAAGAAATGATCTCTATGAACCTCTTATCCTTGAAGCAATCTAGATTCATTGTTATATGATGCTTTGCAAAATTAAAGTTCATAAAATTCACTATCTTCATCTAAATACAAAAAAGGCACACAACAAACAAATTCATTCGAATACAGATCACAGAATTCTGAAGAAGATGCATGCAAGATGATGCAGGCATACAAGTAACATATTCACATAAATACACACAAATTGAATAAACAAAATACAGATTTTTCATGCTGAAAATATTGTTTGAATGTATCTAAGAAAAGTAATGTACCAATGCTAAGCATCAAGACATAAGAGTGAAAATACGTATATAATACAGTGGCTGATAATGGAACAACTTTTTTGTAGAATTGCATTCTTTTACCACTATTAGGAGGAGCTACAAATGCTATTATATCTCCATGTTGAAGTCTAGTTTGAGGAGAATGCTTTCTCAGCCTTGTCCAGTTGAGATAAGTCCCATTTGTGCTGAAAAGAAAGAAAAAGAATAGTAATAACATAGGGAATAAAACGAATAGTAACATGACTATCAACTCGAATCCCTTGTTTATCATATTTTCCAACCTGGTATCCTTCAAGAAAACTGGCACAGAAGTATTAGGATCAACCTCAGCATCTCCTACTGCCACTTTATCCCTAAATATTTTGCAATGACTCCCGCTGACAGCCATTGTACTTATCTGGTAGCGTGGATCCTCAACGCATCTTCCCAAGCTGTGTTCATCGCCGCTCAGGAGAATATTCATTCCCTTTGTTTTACAATAAACATCATCGTCAAACATAAATCATGACAAGAAAAAAGTAGCTGCCGAACTAGTTCAGCGCAAAAAATAAACAAGCATGGAAGCTAACTGAAATTGTTGACATCTTGAAACTTCCGAAGAAACAAGTACTCTTTTAATGCAAAGCCATTTCAGTCAAATGCATTTCCGTACCCCAAAAAAGAGCAATCTTTCTCAAAAGAAACTTGAACAGCTAAAATTTTTTGCTCGGAGTAGGTCAACAAAGTTCAAAGCAGCCTGTGAAACATCCTTTCACACTGTGCGCAAACAGGATGAAGTAAACTAGCTACTTTAGCCGAAAGATTATACAAAGATCAGGCGTCAACACCATAAAGTTGAATCCCTTATCGATCAGCATTGCGGCGAAAACCGAGAAAGGCTAGGGTTTAGCGCTACGGCTGGGTCGCCAGTCGTGGGTCCTCGATAGGGTGAAGAGGAAGACAAAGGAAAGGGTGAAGGAGAGAGGGAAATAAGGAAGTGGCACCTGCTGTCGCTGGCGGGCGTTCTTCGAAATGGCGGTAAGGACAGCCCAGACGCCGCGATCGGGGTTTTGGACGGGCTGGTCGGAGAACTTGCGAGCCACCGCGCGGATCTCGTCCTCGGGCGTCGCCGCCGGCCTAGGAACCGGTGGGCCCGAAGCCACCGAGGCCTTCACCTTGTTGCCAGCATCGCCCGGGGATTCCACAGCCATCGCTCGTCCCTTCCCAAGAACCGACGTCAGAAGAGAGAGAGAGAGAGAGAGGCACAGTGCGCTAGCATATAAACCAGGCCCAACTCTGAACCGGATTATTATAACGGCTCAGTTCGGACATTGAGCTATTAACATTTACTCAAAACCCAAATTATATAT
Source organism: Zingiber officinale (assembly GCF_018446385.1). NCBI lineage: Eukaryota > Viridiplantae > Streptophyta > Magnoliopsida > Zingiberales > Zingiberaceae > Zingiber > Zingiber officinale. The sequence continues at coordinate 76,180,059 of NC_055989.1, forward strand.
AAAATAAATAAACTTAATAAAATTTATAAACAATTGACAAACAAAAAAAACAATTTATGAATTTATTTCTATTTTTATTTCTATTTTTTAATTCAAACACGTATATAAATAAATATATTATCTCCATTGCTTTCCCCTGAACTCCTAAAATAAAAAAACTATCAAAAAATGAATAATATGAGAAAAAACTAAAACCATTATGATTTGATAGAAAAATAATATACACCTTTTTTTTTCAAAAAAAATAGCACATTACAAAAATTTACACTCCTAGAGCATTGAATGGCTGTCTACCTACTCAAGGCAATTCAACTATAATTCCAAGTAGTAAAATATACCAAAAAATGTATTAGTAATTACAAAAAACAAAGAAATTATTTAAAAATATATTTCAAATATACACTTGTATATTTTATGAAGCCTGGGGTAAAAAGCCATAACTTCCTTGTTGAATGTGATGATTGAAATCAGTAGTGTTTCAGATACGAGTATATTCCAACTCACAAGTCGAAGAGGTCTTCGAATTGAGTATTTTCTGACACGAGGAGGGCCTGAGTTCAAAATTCTTCATTAGTAGAGGCCTAACAAATGGCGTTTTTTAAACCAAAACTGAAAAAACCAAAACTGACCGATCGATCCAAACAAAATGGTTCGGTTCGACCAGAATGAAGAAGAGAAAGAAGTCTACTGACCTTATGCTTGTGACTTGACTATGGAAGTGCTGAGGACTCATCACTCAAATGCGAGCCGTTGTGTTCCGACTAAGGAGGAGTATTGGCCTCCCTTGGCTAGCAATTCCATATGGGTTCCTAGCTCTGCGATCTTACCACCTGAACAAACAGCAATTTGGTGTGCATTTTGCACGGTGCTTAGTCGATGGGCGATCACCAAAGATGTCCTTCCCTTCATCAGATGGTCGAGAGCCTCCTGCACCAGGCGTTCACTGGTTGTGTCCAGAGCACTGGTGGCCTGCACAGAAAATTTCATCCCATATCAACTTACCAATTCTTCGACAATAGCAAAGTTCATTTCTTAGTTCTTACGATATAGTTTATCTTTGTTTGCAAAATGTCTCAATTTTAAAATAGTAGAACCTCTCTAGATCTTTACTTGGTTAGTCAGGGAATTAGTATGGGCTTTTTCTAGTATTAGTAGTTTTTATAGAATAATGATGAGCTTTTAATGTAATCGAACAATCAATCAAAATCTAAAGAGGATGATGGTAGAATGAGTTACCTCATCGAGTATCAAAATTGGAGCATTTTTAAGAAGAGCTCGTGCAATAGCAATTCTCTGCAAAGTGAGGAACAACAATCTTTTGAAACGATGAGAAATGCTATGATAGTGTAAATTATGATTATTACCTGTCTCTGTCCGCCACTTAAGAGGCTTCCTCGTTCGCCAACTAGTGTGTCATAACCCTGAGTCAGATATTATCAATTGCCTGATGAATTTGGATGACGAGTGGAAAAGATTGTCAAGGTTGAGTCGTTAACAAAGTGAACATGTTATTTACCTGAGGAAGTAAGATTATGAACTCGTGAGCGTTGGCGGCTTTGGCGGCCTTTATTATGTCCTCTTTGGAGACATTCTCATCAGGAAGCCCATAAGCAATATTTTCTCCGATGGAAACTGAAAACAGAACAGGTTCCTGAAAAGTAATATGTTAGGTAATATATGGAATATGAATCAATCCAGACAACATTGCACTTTTGTTAAAACTCAAAATGAAGTGATTTTGTATGGCAGTACTTCACAATTGTGTGAATTTCTAATATGAAGTGAAGAACATAATAACACTTCTACCGAGCAAAGGAAGTTATAAAATCTTATATGCTTCTTGCCTTCTCAAAGACACATCAATATCCATTTTCCATTTCACATAGCATATCTCATACCTTTAGCATAATGTTGTTTTAGGTTGTGATCGTGAGTGCATGTTCTAACAATAAAGCATGTTCAATTTCATTTTCCGACAGAAGAAAGATGTAAATTATAAGTTCAATAATTCAGAAGGATAATCAAATAACTCTTGTGCGGGTACTGAATGCCAAAAGATACCTGATTAACTACTGAGACGACCTGAGCCCATTCCCTTTTGTCAAAGGTTCTGATATCTTCCCCTGTCACAGTAATGCGCCCTCTCGTTGGCTGGGTAGGCAAAAAAATTCAGTCAATGGGTCGTGAATCTCTTTTATATATGTAATATTTTTTTTCGTAAATATTATCTCATATACCTCGTAAAACCGTGCCAGGAGTTGTACGACTGTACTTTTTCCAGAGCCACTAGGCCCCACTAGGGCAGTTACTTTTCCACATTGGAGAGTCAGATCGAGACCATTTAGGACCTCCACATCAGGCCTCAAAGGATAAGAGAAGTATATATCTGTGCTAAACGAAGCCAATGAAAGTTATCCAGATGTTCCAACTAGTTGAAAACAAAAGAAACAACAGGAGTTGCTCATCTGCGATCAGGATTAATAAAGACTAATCAAGAAACCAGTCTCAAATAGGAGATTCTGAGCAAATAGTAATATCAATGAACTTATTCTATATCCAGGAAAGCTTTGCGGTTGCTAATAACTAGAGATATGTTGCAGAAGCCACAGGGGTGCATGGCAAGATCGGAATTACACAAATTTTGGAGAAAGATTGGACCATGTAGCTATTTGCAGAGGACTTTTAACAAAACTAGTGAAAGGTATTACCAAAAAACTAATAAAGAAGCGTACCTTCTAGATGGATGTCTCCTGAACGAGCAAGGCTACATCCGCCACTTGTAGATCTCAATGCTGACATGGAATGATTACTTATGCCTTGCGCTTTCTTAGTAGGAAGTCCTCCATTATCCAAACTAAGATCAACATCTGCTTCATTTGTTTGAAATTCCTTCTCTAAGCCATATGCGAGTGGCACGTCAATTTCAGCAGCAGAAAGTATAGAGTTTATGCGTTCAGTGGCAGCGAATGTCCGGCGAAGATCTCCAAGACTGTTAACACCCCCTTGAACCTGCGATACTTGTAATTATGTAATAATGCACCTCTTATATTCAAAAAAAATTATAGCAACTCACCGCAAATGTTAGTGTGAAGGTATAACCTATAAAGGAGATCATAGTTCCAACAGAGAGTTTGCCCTGAAATTGAACAATGAAGTGATCCAAAAGTTAGGAAAAAAAAGGTCAGCATCGCAGATTTTTTTACTTCAGTTTCCAGTTTGAACATTAGCGAAAGATGGAAAGCTCTCATAAGAATAGAACACCTCTAAAAGGCATTACATGTGATTGCAACAAGAAACCCATGTATCTAATTGCAACATAAAGCATACTTTGCCTATGATTGTAATGTATTTAATATTTAAAAAGAACAAAACGGGATCCATTTTGAATTTTTTGTCTATATGGTGACATTCTTGGCAATAACATGAGACATGTTACAAAAATATGAAGTTCCTTACTGTCTTCACTTTGCTTCCACCGAGAATATAAAGTGCCATTAGAGAAATGTAGACTACCATCCTTGTTAAGGATTCATTTGCAGACTTCAACAAACCAAGTCTTATTCCACTCTTCTGGTATGCAAGCACCTACAAACAAAATAAGATGGAAGCTCAGCATTTCACAAGGATTAAAAACAAATTGATCTGATATTGGTGGAAAATATTTCAGGTCATTTTCATTTCATTTTGCAAAAGTAAGCCTATTTAAATACTTCCTAGCAATTTCCTTAAATAAGAATTACCATGAAATTGTATGTCAAAACCTTACCATATTTCTGAAAATGGAGATTTGTCGTTTCTCACCAGCAAAGCTTCTTACCTGTAGAATGAAAAAAAGAAGATATGTGTATGACTATATAAAACCAAAGATGAACAGGAGATAAGTAATAAGATAGTTGTGAAACTTACAGTACGAATTGCAGAAAATGTTTCAGTTGCACAGTCTGATATGTTTGCTTGGGCCATTGAATGAGATAAGAAAGCAGGAATTGTCGACCGTTTAAATATTGCTGAGCATGTCAGAGGTATGAACATGTCATTACACGTTAGAACAGCTAATTTACAGTTAATGCATGGAAGCAAAGTAAGAGATTGATTCAAAGAAGCATATCCTATATAGTGATTGTCAAAATACAAAAGGGTCTAGCCTTAAAAGATTAATAACCACTTCAATTGAATGTATACAATACATTTGAGAATTGTAAGATGAAAGAAAAATATTATTTACTTTTATACCAAAGTCCACAGGAAACATTCAGTGCAGAATCTACTGTAAGAATCTAGTTACACATTCCTATGCAGTAAGAACAAACTCTGATTAGTCAAGCATCAGAATTGAACAATTTTATTTTGAACCAACAGTAATCAATTTTTAATGAAGTCAATGATCAGATCTGTGATTGCCAGATGACTGAAAGGAAGCAAAATACTAGCAAGAATAATATAGAGAACACAAAGATACATGGCCTGTTTTTCTATGCCTCAACGAGTAACAACAATGTCATCAAAATCTGAAATGCAAGACACAAAATAACAGGTCCATAATAAATAGCTTTAATACAGTGTGTATCCTTGTCAGTGGATTAACTGCTATTACTATGGTGAAATATGCTCATGCATCCTGATGGTCCACAAGAAAACAGAATCTGCTACTCAGCTAAATTACTAAATCATATGACTCCTGACATCAAAAGTGAATCCTTTGATCCATGTTAAGTTTCGTTTTTGTGTTACAAAATTTTAGAACCCAAACTTTTTTGACAGACAGAGAACAAATTCTAGAATTATTTTGATGTCTCTTTCATACAAACACATGAGACAATGAAAAAGTAAGTATTACACAGATCATGCATACTTTGGGTAGTTATCGCTTTGCTCGGCAATAAAAGATGATATTCCTTAGAAAGATATATCTACGGTGTACTGATTTGGTGTGCATATAATCAATAACATGGACTTCCAGTTGACGGTGGAAATAATAATTTGATCATTGTGTGTGCCAATACATATTGATCAGCACAGTAGGGTTGGGTGGTCTACTGACAGAGACAGTCTGGCACAGTTTCCATTTTTCAAAAGTGTTTTAGATAATACCATGCATACTCGAAAAGGAATGATATATGAAACACATAAACAGGCAGATGGTAACTAAATAGTTGATTTGCCAAGGGAATGTTTAACTTACCTACTGAACCAGATATGGCAACCATAAGCAACACAAGGATAGGAGCTAATTGTGTAGAGAGGAAGAAAAGTATGCACACGGTACCTACAACCTACAAAAGAAGCAAAGAAGAAGCAAGATATAAATTCAAGTGAAAGTTTATATATATATCATGAACATAATCAATATATAGTAAAGTGAAAAAAAATTAAGAGAAAAACTGTTAACAAAAAGAAAAATAAATGGATAAGTACATAGTTCAATCTCTCGAAATTATAAGTCAAATGCATATACAGTCTTTAATGAATAAGAATCTTGCCTCAGAGAGAGCTCTGAGCCCACGATCCCTTGAGATATTATCATTAACTAGGTCCTTCAGGGAACCCAAATCAGATGTCAACAACCCAGTCAATTCACCAACCTGCCCATGATAATAAATGTATCTATCAACAAGCAAAAGACCTGTGAAACTTACAATCCTCAACAAAAAATGGGAAACCAGCAGAGCAATAAATGCTGCGGTTAAACTTGAAGTTCCTGATAAAAATATGTCACAAAATTATAGGGCTCAAACTCTCAGAGATAGTGCACTCAGAATAAAATTAAAATGAATAACTATAACAAGTCAAAAACAACAACAAACCATGAGTCTCACAACTTGAGGGCAGCTAATGTAATAAAAAAACTCAACAATAATTACAGAATACATACCTTATGGCGGTCAAAGAACTCAACCTGCAGAAAGAAGTATAACCACAAAATTTTAGATTATTCAACAATAATGTAATAAAAAAAAAAAACTTGGATATGAGCATGAAGAGGAATTTAATGAATTTAAGCAATTAAAAGGTGTAGCTGGCATTGCCTGTTCTGACCAAAGAACCAAATTCAATTTATTTATTTCTCTAATATAATCATATTTACTTTACAAAACCATTAAGAACAAACGTGAGATTTAATAAATTATTAGAATGTTTCTGGTGTATTACAATGGAATAACTAACAAACAATAAATTATTTGTGGAGGGGGGTTTATGCTAATAAACCAACTGGAAGTAAATTAGTAACTTAAGAAAGCAGATAAATCAGATTGAAAATCAGAGTTACACATCTTCGCTCCAATTTTCCTTCTCTTATTCCTAAACAATAGCTTCCGTGCACTTCTTAGATAATATTATCTTACAGAGGAGAAGAAAAGCAACACAATATTATCACAAGTGACAACTATACAATCATATCCAGTTGTAACCATAGGAATGACCAAGGGTAATCATACCTTTTGAATCAATATCTGTCTAAATATTTGGCCTCTTAAGTTTGCCATAACCTCTTCCCATATAATGGTCATGTTGGTGACATAGATGATAGTAAATATGGGTTCCAGAGCATATAAAAATGAAATCTGAGAGAGAAGTCTCCACAAAGGCTCAGAAATGCTGCCTGTGAGTATCTGAAAGAACTTCCCTGTCATGATTTAATATGTAGAGACTATTAGCAGCTGCAAAAAGTGAAAAAAAAAAGAGAGAGAGAGAGAGTAACCAGTAAACTGATAAAAAAAAGACATAAAAAATAGCAGCAGGCCTATTTAGGATAATCTTATACATAAAACGATCAACTAAATTCCTCTTTTGGGACAAAAGGTCTTATAAATGTATCAGCATTAGAAAAGGGAAAACTCAGTTGTACTTGGGGAAATTCTAGTAGTAATATAGTCTTGCATATAATTCAATGGAGGGATAAGATCCATGAAGAAGAGCCAGGGCCGGCCCTGGAGGAGGGCGGCACTGGGCGATGGCCCTGGGCCCAGAATTTGAGAGGGCCCAATTTTTTTTTTTTTAGTATTATGTATTATAGGCATGTAATTGGGGTCTTGGGTAGTTGGGCCCAAATTCATATTTCAGAATCTTTTGATATTGTCTTTTACTTTTATCTTTTTAGGCATGTAATTGGGGCCTTGGGTAGTTGGGTCCAAATTTATATTTCAGAACCTTTTGATATTGTCTTTTACTTTTATCCTTTTAGGTTGCAATTTGTAAAATGGTAAACAAATGAAAAATGTATTGAGAAAAACATTTTGAAAAATTTTGAAACTGATAATATTATGGACGATTTTACAAATAGAAATGTCAGAAGAAATCGTTTAAATGAATTGTATATTATTAAAAATTTATTTTGGACTTTTTTTCCGCCCTGGGCCTCCTGAGTCGAAGGACCGGGGCTGAGAAGAGCTCAGATATTTGGAACTAACAGGGCTTCATGATTTGATGATACAGTCTTGCATAGAGTTCAACGATGAGAACCAAGTAATTGATCCCATATAGTTGGGACTGACATGGCATTTTGACGAAGATATTACACCATCATCATCTCAATTATCTACCATTTGATGATAAGCTGTGAATTAAGAGGAGAAGACGAAGGTTTTAAAAATGTTGGTTTCACTAGGTATTCTATTGTCTTCAAAAGAAAAGTTCAATACGTCTTACAAAAAAAAACACTTTTTTATCAAACAAGCTTTTCCAACAAAGAAGTAGTAAGTATTTTTTTTTCACTCCTCCAAACAGAACCTTAGAAGTGAGACAGGTGTAAGATGTTGAGACCAGAAGAAGTGAATTAAATATACAAATATACGAGAGAAGCGCGAAAATTCTAATATCAAAGCCAAAATAGGACATGATCTTCATAGGCAAGGACCGAAACATCCATTACCAGAAAATATGGGCATCGCTAGGGTACAAGCAGTTCCCCCAATGAGAGAACCGCACGCGGCGGCCATCCGGAGCTTGTGGTGAGTGATGAGAGACCAGATGACGCCCCAGCTCAAAGCGGCAGGAGATGCGGGTGAGAAGTCATCGGAGGAGCTCTCTCTCTTGGACACGGATTCGAAGTCGGCGGAAGGCGCGGACACGTATGCCGCCCGTGCGCCTCTTCCGCTCCTCCTCCGCGCGTCTACGGTGCGGGAGGTTAAGCGCAGGGGCAGCCGAGGTGATCCGGGGAATAGAATCGTGCTGGAAAAGCGGCCGGAGATCGAGCTTCCTGCGGAAAACCGACTTTTCCGGAATGGCGAGGAGGAAGAGGCGGCGAGGGATTGGATCAGAGCGACGGAAGGAGCGGCCATGGAATCGCAGCGATCGAAATGAGACGACAGCGCGTTGTTGTGAAATGGGCAATTCGTGGAGGGACCCTATTCCCAACCGTTTTGGATAGCGCGGTATTATGGACCGTCCATATCGAACTCTCACTTACGTGGACGCCATCGGATCCCACTACAAGACATGGTGGCCCATACTAACTCGTTAGTTCTACGCTAAAACTGTACGCGCAAAATATACGCGAGGTAGTATTTTAGGGCGGGGGTCTTTATGTTTAATTTCCTTCCTCACTCTACTCGTTCCCTTCCTTTCATTCGTCCCGGCGATTCCTACTGCAACTCTCGCGATCACCTTGTCACAAAGTCGCGATTGCTTTGGGGATCCAGCGGAAGCGATGAGCATCTTGTTCGCTGGGGAGCTTGATCGGCAAAAACGGTATGGATCTGAGTGCTCGATCAATTTTTGTTCTGTTGCGCTCCGTTTTCCTGTTGCTTGTGCTTGTTGGACTTGGCTTTGCTTGGAGAGTGATGGTTTCCCTTGTCGGTTTGTGGCATTTGGATGCGCACACGGATCAATCGGAGAGGATGAGGGTGCACGTCACGTACGATTAGTATATGTTTAACTTTTTCTGGGAGGGCTAGAACTTAGATTAGGTTGGATTCATGAGGTGTGGATCAAAGGTTTTGATTCTGTCTCCATGTTTTGTTGTTTTCTGAAATCTGAGCTTCATTGTGCATAGGAATTGGGGAGTTGTCTTAAAATGGATTGAAAAGGAAAGTGCAAGCGTTTTTTCTAGCATTACAACTTTCTTCGCTTCCTGTTCTTATCAATTGATTATAGTGTTTTTGGAGGCGGGATAGAGAGTAGAACAGAATGAAGAATGCATGAAAAATTCTAGTTGTATTTCTTTGAAATTCTTTTATGCCTTTCGATCTGGCTGAGATCAAATCTCAGAGATTGATGGTTAAGTAATAATGAGCATCCATCAACAGTTGATGCAACTGAATTTATGTTAGGTGGGCTTAGAGACTAGAGGCAAAGGCAAAGGCCAAGACAGAGAAAGTAAGCAAGCCGATGCAATGCTTATTTTCTTTGATTTAGGTCTATTAATTTTGAGGAAAAGAAAGATGTTTCTTTGTTTGTTTGTTTTTTTCCATACTTTCTCTTTAAAAAAAACATAATGTTCATTGATACGGCGTGTTGTGAGTGGCACTAAAAGTAATGTGGGATCGATAGTTAAGATGATGTGACGCCCAAAGTCAATGTGAGGTGACGGTCAAAGTCCGAGTATACATATCTGAACGAACCACCTCTCAGAAGCAGGGTTTCCCACATAAACTCGGGCAGCCACTAGCCGGTCGGACTTACAGGGCCCAGCTCCCCACTTCTCTAATGTAAGGTTCTCAGCATAAACCCAGTTGGCCCTAGGTCCAACTCCCCACTTCTCCAATGTAAGGTTTTCAACATAAACCTGGTCAACCTCAGCGCCGGTCGGACTTACGGGGCCCAACTCCTTACTTCTCCAATGTAAGATTCTCAGCATAAACCGAGTCAGCCCCAGCGCCGATCAAACTTACACGGTCCAGCTCCGCACTCTTCTAATGTAAGGTTCTCATCATGAACTCGATCGGCCCCAGCTTCGGTCGAACTTACAGAGCTTAACTCCCCACTTCTCCAATGCAAGGTTCTCAGCATAAATTCGGTGACCCAGCGTCGGCCGGACATACGAGACTCAACTCCCTACCCCTCATAAACACGACCTCCAGATTTAATTCCTCATTTCTCCTAGGCGCGGCTCCCAGCCTATATCCGTCCGACCCCAGAGCCGATCAGATCTCCAAACTCAGTTCCTCATCTCTCCTGGGCGCAACTCACAGTTACATCCGCTCGGTCTTAAAGTCGGTCGGATCTCCTCTAGGAAACAACATTGTGATGGAATTGTAACAACTTGTGAGAATAACAGCTATTCACTAAAGAATATTCTCTTATTCTGGCATAAGGAAGACTATCGTACATTTTTCATCACATGAGATATTCTGACACTAGAGATTCTCTACCTTCTCATTATTACAAAGGTTATAAGAGGTGGTATAAAAAGGGGTCCTCTCCGTTGGCCAGGTATGCTCAAACACGTATGCTCACGCGTACGTTCATACACACATCCATACTAATGTTCTACTATTCATCTTCTTCTGTATTTTTTAGCCGATTACTGCTCTGACTTGAGCATCAGAGTGTCTACACCAGGGACCCTCTCTATGGTTCTCGCTCTCACGCCCCATTGGCTATGTATGTGGTATGCACAAGTCCACAGCTCCCAGCACCAAGTTCGTAGCTCCCAGCTCGAATGCTCTCCTCTGTCAATATTCCAGCCACCTCACTAGTCTCTCTGTTTACTCAGCTTCCGCACAGGATCATTCACTTTCACTCTTTTATTTCTCTCGAAACAACACAACCTTATGCTCTTTGTAGACTTGAGGAGGAAACTTCGTTTAACTTGCTTTTGCTCAGAAGTTTTGGAGGTTTGGCAATTTGCTCTCTTAATATTTTCAACTAGGCTTTAGATTGAAATTGGAGGTTTCGACAATTGTACTCTTAAAATTTCTTATATTAATTTGGTATGATAATTTTACTTTATCCATGAAATTCAGCAAAAATTACAAGACACTCATCTTTGGTGATTTTCACTAATGGAAAGTTATCCATTAACAAAAGTTGTAAGGTTTTCGCAATCTATTGTCGTAGCCTTGATAAGGAGTTTATCACCATCTTTTCACCTCCACTTATTGTTACTTTGCTATGCACAGGAATTGCAGTTGCAAGTTGTGAATTTCTCTCTTTTGTCACTGATGGATAGTCTATGAAAGTTTTTTTTTTCATTTTGATATAAAGATACTATTGTCTTCAATTGTTATTTCAATTATCTATATTTTCGAGATACCCAAGTTGAGAATTCTTGATTGATATGCCTACAAATATCTTCCAATGATGTTCCTAAATAAAAGTCTTTACTAACTTCAAGCTCATTAGAAAGCATCTGAACACTAGAACACACTCAAAGGGTGTCATTTACCGAATCTGTGTGATTCATTCAAGTGTGAGTATCTAACATTAATGCAAATATCTGTTAAACATTCCATTGATACAATTTTTTTATTGATGATCAGTAAAAATATTGAGTATCCACGACACAGATACTTAGGGGATAAGTTGAATAATCCAAATATCAAAGTACTTATACACTAGCAATTGCTAGTGCTAGCATTTCAATCTTACTGAATTTGCCACATTCCTTGTTATTAGCCTCTGTTGACTATGTCTAATTGTCTCTTAAATATGTTAGAATTGGGGGCTCCAATAAAGTGGATCTCCTTGTGTGTAACCTATCTTTTTATGATGGGCTAAAGATATATGTTATTATATAAATAGAGTTAGGATTTGATAAAAATAAAAAATATATAGAGAGAGAGAGAAAGAGCGCACATGCACATAAAATTTTTCTTTTCTCTTCCCATCCAAAATTAAAAGTAATTTTCTCTATAGTATGTAAAATTTAAGCTCCTAGGCTACAATAAAATGGTAAGATGCTTCCATGATTAATAAGGTATTTATTGGTTGATTCCTAACTACAGTGTATGTACTATAAAATTAATTTTCTCCAGTAAGAAGAGAATGTTGGAAAGTTGGTTATGGAGTGACAAACGGTTTATGCTTCTGGATTTATTGTGGTGGCTGATAAAAAATTATCGGTTTGAGTACCTAGATTTAAAAAATACACTTCTAATTTAAGCATTTTTTAGTAATTCAACGTGAGCAATATTGTTGGGTTTCTAAGGATCACAATATATCTTTCAAGTAAATAACACTGGTGCAAGATTGTTATGGTTGAAATCCTTGAGAATTTTGATATTGAGGTTCGTAAAAGAAAGGATGATCCTTTTGGATTTATTGTACATAATAGAGGTTGTTTTCTAACTTGGACTCATAACCTAGGTCACAAGGTAGACATATTACCGTTATAATTAAGACTGTTCTTCGATATTAAAATTCATAAAGGATAGCACCATACACAAAACTCTCTTCAATACAAGGTCGGTCAATTATACTAATCTAATTCTACTTGACAAGATGTTTTGGAAACTCAAACTACCTTTAAATGATACGATAGTAACTTTACCATTACCTAGTCAATTGGAAGGTTCAGGGGTAAATTTTGGTTCAGTGTTTGTTCATTTTAGTTTTCCCCCAGTGTATCTACTATTTGCTTGGCATTAGCAGAAATTGTTCTTGATTGATGAACCAGCAGAATCGACTATACAATCCCCATCTGTGAATCAAAGAATGAAAAGAGCAAAAAGAAATTCTTAATCATCGTCTTTATTGCAATTGTTATGCTAATTCTTTCACTAGTTCTTCCACCAACGACTGAAGCATCTCGTCTCCGACCTGCAGGCCCAGCTCCTCCTCCTCCTCGTGGAAGCATCTCCAGCGTCCGTCCTTCTCCATCTCCCTCAGCGTGGCTGCCTCCCCGTGGCCGCTGTGCTGCTCCGCCTCCCCGCGCAGCCGCCCGTCGATCCACCGCCTGTCGGAGCAGAGCATCTCCGTCGTCGTCGTTGCACCCTGCCGCGGTCGCTGCCTCAATGAGATGACGACGCCGCCGCCGCCCGCTTTGCCGCCTTGGATGAAGAAGTCCAGCAGAAGCTTCTCCCCACCGCGAGGCGGCGGGTTGGCCTTCAGCCGGCCAAGCAGCTCCCACGCCCGCTCCTCCTCCTCCTCCTCCTCCTCCTCCTCGTATTCTCCGTCCGACGACCGGGAGCAGCACTCCGCCGCGTGGTCCAGCTCCGCAAGCATTTCGAACCGTCGGATCCGGTGGAGCAATTGCTCCGTCGTCCCTACACCACACGGTAGCACAGCGTCATCATAACAAACCATAAAAAAATAACACAAATCTCATTTTGCCCCCTAAACTTCTCAAAATCGCCCAATTCACCTGCCAGTCACACATCAAAATATGATATTTTCTCAAAATATATTTTCTTGTGCTGTAGCAGGCCAACAAGATATAGAGGAAGAAATTGACGTGATTTAATAGCGCGGGCCCTACTCAATCAAAGAATCCAAAGAAATTGTTCTTGCGGTGTCGATACAATACAACAAGGTACGGCTTCACACCTTTCAAATCTCATCAATTATTTTTTTCCCCACTTAAATAGTTCATTATTTCATTTTTTTTAAAAAAATATTTTAAAACCAATCGTAGCCTTACTTTCAATGGAGTCGAGGCTTCTATAGAACTCCTCTTCCTCTTCATCCTCCTTCACTATCAAAACTGGACCCGGTCCAACCTTTCCGTCGAATTCCTGTTTAACAATAAGAAGAAGAGCTGAATAAATTAGATAATGAAATTGAGTCAAACCGGGTCGAGCCCGATTGGACCACAAGTCCGGTCCAGTCCGTGGGAGTAAAAAATGACGAGACCAAAAGCCGTGCACGCATGCCCCGGTCCCCACTCTTTCTGCGGACAGGCCCAGAAAAAGATAAGAGAGTACTATTCATCATAATTAATGGAATATTAACTTTACATTACATCAATCCCTATCCTAAACTTTCCGCCGGGCCTCTCGATTAATTACTAATTACGCGCTTAGTTATGTGTAGCAGTGTTTGTTGGTTTTCCGTTTGGAAGCCTCTAATGATGGTTATAGGATTCATTAGGGTGGATTTGGAGAGGCCCGTCGACGATTTTATGGTATTAAAGCGCTGGAAAGCAGCGCACCTAATTGTGGCTTTGGGGCCCCTAAATAATGGAGGGAGCACTGTTTGTCAAATGTGGGGCCGATGGTGCAAAATTAGCGAATTTTAAGGGGTGATGTGAAGTTTTGTAAGTGGAGTGATGTGAGTTTCGTTACTCACCGTCGCCGGCGAGGGGGTGGCGGTGGTGCTGGCGATGGTGGCTTCTTCTTCTTCGTTTTCTGATGGCTGCGACGACGATGAGAGGGATGACGAGTATTCTTTCTTGGCTTCGCCGGAGGCGGTGGCTGGGTCGTAGGCGAGGACAGGGGAGGAGTCGACCGGCGACACGAATCGGAGGGGCTGCCACCGGACGGGGTTCGCCCACGTGGCGTCTTCGACTGTGGCGGATTTCTGCTCCGCCTCCGGCCTCTGTTTCTTCCTCTTCCAGGAGAGCACCGAGAAGGCGGTGCGCTCCGAGCGCGCCGCCTGCAGGCAGCGCCTTTTGACGGCCTCGATGACGGCAGAGAATTTACCGAGCGCATTCCCGTTGGCCGTCGCCGCGTCTTGGACGGCGGTACTTCTCCCGGCCGTCTTCTTGCGAAGTTCGCCGTCGAGGAGGCTACGGACGGTGACAACGCCGCCGCCGCCGAGCACGAGGCCGTCGTCGTCGTCGTGGTCGAGCTCCAGGTACTCCTTGAGCATGAGCGGCTTCGGCGCCACCATCGGCGTCGTCATCGATCGAATTGAGGGGGCGGAGGAGGGCCCGCACGAGGAGGAGGAGGAGGAGCTTCGTCGGCGATTCGATTGCTTCACGCCATGGGCGAAAGCTGGGTGGGCTTCGTCTTGTTCGACGGCATTTATTAATGGCCGAGCTTCTCCCCAACACTTTGAGTTTATTTACTCCACTGAATCGAGATAACATTTATTTATTTTCTAAAAAATATTTTTAAAATTCTTTTATTATCAATATTTATTGTATTACTTTGAATTAAATTATCATCTAAATCCTCCACTTATTACTAACAATAAAGAGCATTATTTTAACAATAATTCTAGACTTTCCTTTCCCTCAGCTGTTAAAACATTCTCGGAAGAGTAATTAGCAGTCAAATTGTCGTTAATAGTTGGGCAAAATTCAAAAACGCTTTTGTTATTGAAATTCTTAATGTTGCATCCATCTTTTATTATTTTTTTTAATTAAAAGTGCTTCTCACTAATCCCTATATAAAATGACGGCGGTCCTCATATTGTAATAACTATGATTTTTTTAAGAGTATTACTAAATGGTCAGAATCTGGCCAGCTAGAATATATGCATGCATGCATATGCATGGGTATTTTAGTAATTTCATATGACCACATTAATTATATGCATGTCCATGCATGCATTTTAATTGGAAGATAGAGATTTCTAGCTGGCCAGATTCTGGCTAGCAAGATTTACTCTTTTTTTAATTATTACCATATTTATAACCGTTATAGCTATGGTTTCTTAATTGTTACTGTAGTTATAACCGTTTCAGTTTAATAGTTACTTTGTTACCTGCTATAACTATGGTAATAATTATGGTTTTATAATTAGGGTAATACTAAATGGCCAGAATCTGGCCAGCTAGAATCAATACATGCAAGTGTACACATGAGTATTTTAGTAATATCATATGTGTACATTAAATACATGCATGTACATACATGCATTCTAATTGGAGCATGTATTGATTCTA
The DNA here is from genome assembly GCF_018446385.1 of Zingiber officinale. Lineage (NCBI taxonomy): Eukaryota > Viridiplantae > Streptophyta > Magnoliopsida > Zingiberales > Zingiberaceae > Zingiber > Zingiber officinale. The sequence continues at coordinate 76,195,768 of NC_055989.1, forward strand.
GCTGGTCAGATTCTGGCCAACAAGAATTACCGTTATAATTATTATAAAGTGAATTTATCATATTTATACAATTGATGGATCGATTTAATATGTATGGTAAAAAATAATAATATGGAACAGCTTATTTGAGGGCAGTTTGTTATTTTCGAAGACAACGGGCGCCTATGATAAAAATTAAAAGGACGTCAGTCTTACTGTTAAAAAAAATAGGGCTTCTTTGATTTTTGCCCTTAATTCTTTGAAATAAAGGTGGTACGAGACAAGTGAAGTGAAATAATAGCAGCTCAGCCTCGTGTGGCTTTGTTTGGAGAACCTTCATCGACATTGATGGGTTTGTCTTCTTCGATTTAAGTTCTGTTTTTTTAAAAAAAAATTATTTGTGTATTATAATTTTTACTGTTGTTTTTTTTCTATTTCAAATTAATTATCATTGTTTTCAACTGTTATAATATTAACATGCATCCTTTTAATCATGTGAGTATTGGATTATATTTGATTTTAATCATTCATTTTAGTGCCATTAACTTGGGTTAAATCATGGTACGATAAATTCGATTAACCAAGTTAGACGAGTTGGTTAGTGGATTCAATTATGAGTTAGATGAGCTGAATGAGATGGACGGATCGAATAGATTGTTATATCGAATCGAAATAAGTTTAAAATTAAGTAGATTTATATGATTTTATATGGACATAAAAGGTGATTATGACTAATGCTAGATGGAATAAGACAAGGGTAAGGTTGCAAACGTTGACAAGTATTTTTAGATCACGAAACAAGTTTTCATTCATAAATCCCAACATCACATGAGAGGTTTTACATATCACCATGAATTGATGGCCGACCAAATCATGCATCCTTTTTCTTTCATTAAAAAAGAATACAAAAAATGAGGAGCAAAAAAACTTTAACAGATTTCAATTATATATATATATGGATAAAAATCAAAAGACACTCCAAATGGTACAAAACATCAAATGAATGCCTCTTTATAAAAATAAATAAATAAATAAAAGGATGTCTCTTCAATAATTTAATTTTGAAAATATCTTTTGATCCAACATTATTGTAGTAATTATTGATAGCTGTTACAATATGTAAAAGTTATCGAATAACTATCACAATATGTAGATACTGCCAAATAGTTGTTATAACATGTAAAATCTATGAGTAGTTGCTATAACATGTTTAAGATGAATTTAGGGTTTACACTGTGTAAAAGTTACCAAATAGCTACTACAACATGCAAAAATTACTTGATAGTTGCTACAATATGCTTAAGGTGAGTTTAGAATTTAAGACTTAGGATTTAGAGTCTATGAACACTATTATATCAAAATATTATTTACCTACTTGATCAAATTATTTAAATTTAATCAAAATCACTTTCAAATAGTTGTAAAAGCTATTATGTAGTTGTTACAATTCTAAAGTTCAAATCCTAAATTCATCCTAAATATATTGTAGCACCTACTATTAGCTTCTACATATTGTAATAGCTACTCGTTAGTTTATATGTAGCGTAAACTCTAAATCCTTAATCTTAAACTCACTTTAAACACATTATAACAGCTATTAGGTAACTTCTATAATAGATTGTAATAGCTATCAGTAGTTACTATAATAGCACTGGGTCACAAGGATATTTTTGAGAGGTTAACCATGGATGTCAATATAGGAACCCAACTTAGAAGGTTACCCCTTTAGGATGGGATCTTGAATGGAGAAGAAGGTATAGGTATAGCCTTCAAAATCCAAGGGTATATATATATATATATATATATATATATATATAATTAAAAAATATATTAATTATTAAATATTTATATTATCAATTTACCCTCCTATAATGTGTACCATGGCTTTCCACTTATTATGAATGATCTCCTTTTGCTCCTTCACCATCATGCAATTTCTTGTTGCCTTCTCTGCCTAACTACTCAAGGGTAGGCCGTCTCTTTTCCACCTATGTTACTTCTCCTCATCAATCCACTTTCGTATCTCTTTCTCACTAGTGAAGAAATTTATTATTAAAAATAAATTGAATATTTATAAACAAATTTAGTGTTCATGATAATAGTTTATTTTTTTTCATTCAATATACACTAGATCAATTACAGATCAATTATATAAATAAATTTGAACATATATGTATTCAGTTTGTTAATATTCATGAGCATATTAATCATATTCATCAATAAAATTCTTATCAATGTGTTAAATAAATATTTAAAAAATTAAAATGAATAAATAAATTTATATTATCAATCTCAATAATTAATCAAATAAGTTTAAAATGTAAAAATATAAAATAATTAAATAAATTTGAATTGAGTGTTCGATAGCAAATTTAAATTAAGCTTGAACTATGGTCAAACTCATAAAAAACAGAGAAAACAAAATAAATCAAGTCAAGATTGAGACTTGTTAGCGTTTGGTTAAATGATGAGAATGACTATGGGTATGAATTTGATAGTAAAGTAGAATGAGAATGAGAATAGAAATAAAATTCACATAATTATATGGGTTTGATTGATTTCCATAAATTTAGAAATCATTCCCAAATTGTCATTCCTAAATATATAATCCAAACATTATCTTTTACTATCATTCTATTTCCTGATTCTCAAATCCATCAATCAAATACCCCCTTAATTCATTTTAAGTTTAACTTGATTTGGTGAGATTATTAAACATCACAAAATTGACTCGGTTTGACTTTGACTTAGCTCTTTTTAGTCCTACTTTTATATGGACTTCAAGCTTTTATCTGGACTTCGAGCTCCATTTGAGATAAGAGCCATGAGATTCGATACAAAGTCATTAAGATCAAAATTATTTATTATTATTGTACAAAATAAATATTTTTTTTAGATAAGATTAATAATAGTAGAGACGCTCGGGCAGTTCTTAAATATTCAGGGGGCGTTTGATTCTTTCCTAGGAATAGATATCGGAATGAGAATCATTGTATAGTGGAATGAGAATGGGTATGAGCATGGATATCACTCTTAAAAGCAATGTTTGGTTAGTTACATATTTTCTATCGAAATAAATCAAAATTTTCTTTTTTACCCTTGAAGGAAAATAAGAGAAAGAAATAGATATAAGAGAAAGATGAATGTGAGAGAAAAATATGATGAAAGAGAATTATGAGAGAGAAAGTATGATGAGAAAGAATGAAGAGAGAGAAAGTGTGATGAGAGAAAATGAGAAAAGAGAGTGTGATAGGAGAGAGCATGACGAGAGAAAGTATGATGAGAGAGGATGAAGAGAGAGAAAATGTAATGAGGAAAAATGAGGAGAGAGAGTGTGATGAGAGAGATTGAGAAGAGAGAAAGTATTGTGAGAGAGAAAGTATGATGAGAGAGAAAGTGTGTTGAGGAAAAAAAAGAAGGGAGTGTGACAAGAGAGATCGAGGAGAGAGAAAATGTGATGAGAGTGAAAGTGTGATGAGAAAAAAAAAAGAGAAAAGAGGGTGTGATGGGAGAGATTGAGGAGAGAGAAAGTATGATGAGAAAAAAAAGAAGGAAGAGAGTGCGATGGAATAGATCGAGGAGAGAGAAAGTATGATGAGAGAGAAAGAAAGTGTGATAGGAGAGATTAAGGATAGAGAAAGTGTGTGATAAAATGATGAGAGAGAAAATATGATGAGAGAGGATAAGGAGAGAGAAGTGATATGAAAGAAAAAATAAATAAATATATTTTGATATTAAGGGAGAAAATTTTAGTTTTAGGTCAAGGGTATTTTTGAAATAAGGGAATATTTTGATTGATGAAAATAGGATAATGACTAATTGAAGAGGAGATTTATGGGAATGAGTTATTACCCAATTTCAAAGATTTATTCCCTTATTTGTATTCTTATTTCTATAATCCAAACATTAACAATGATAATCAATGATTCTTATTCTCATTCTTTATTCTTATTCTCCTAAATCAAACGTCCCCTCAGTTCAATTCTCGACTACTGTGTACCACATAAATTTCCTAAGATGAAAAATTAGGACCTTGACTGTTAGACAAGGAATTAATTGTGTTTTTGGATTATTGATGATAATAATAATATTCTATTATTTATCTGACGATAAAAAGGGGAACGCTGAGTTACACTTCCAGGTTCCCGTGCGCTCTTTTCGTCCGCTCGTGTGCGTCTCGAGCGTCGACAACAAGATCTGTGCGTATCGACAAGATCTATGTCGGTGTCGGAAATCTAAAACAAAATCTGTCGATCGGCAATTAGATTGCGAATCAAGCGAGGGTGTCGAAATGTCTGCACGTGGAAACCTCAAAAAATATTTTCAAGTATTCTTTTTTTATTTCAATGTCTCATATTTAATTAAATTTGTTTTCAAATCAATTCGAAGTATTAATTCGAGATACATGTAGATTTTAATAGATCCAATAATCTCTCCCACAAGTTATTTTGACAATGTCCAAACCCTAGATATCATTCTTTAAAAACATCCGAATGAAGAAATTAAATTACTTTTCCCACAACAAAAATTCTAATTGTTCTTTTGCAAATATGCATATTTTGTTAAATACAAAGCTACAAACTTCGAATTAGCAAAAGCTCAAAATCTCATCCTATATCGGCTACTTGAGTTATAGGGTGCTCTAGTGCCGCACGAATTGTCTAGCGTCGTCGCCTGACTGCCTTCCATAAGGATTACTCGAGCTGATCCCGTGTCGATTGCCATCAGTTCGGCGCATCTTCTTCCTGAACTTGGAAGCACTGCTTTCCAAATCCAGGTTCACCTTTGGAGGCGAGGTAAAGCAGAATGAAGCAGCTACATCCTGTTAAGCAACTCAAACATGAGACATTTATTCTTTTAAAAAAAATACCAAAATATTTAAGTTGCGCGCGATACCTTGAGATTAAGTTGGTGTACATTGAAAACATTCTTCATAGAATGTGAATTGTAGGCCAAGATGTATGTCCTATATGCATCCTTAGCTGATTGGTGCAAAAAGTAGTTTTCTCCAACTATTTTCTCCTAAACCCATTCGAAAAGTTCAATTTACGATCACATATATATACTACGCATACATTAACATGTTCGCTTAAGACTGTTACCAGATGAGATTGCAGGTTCGGCACCTTCTTTTCATTGAACTCGTACTCTTTGACAGGAACCTTTGCTTCCTATCAGAGTCGATATCGAATTGATTACCACACTATCGTAGAAGAATAGGAAAATGTTTATGCAGGGAAATGTACCTTCAGATAGATTAGAAATTGCAACTCTTCGGGCAGTAGGAAAAGCAAAGCATTTCCCTTACTTCCTTCCCCTCGGGCTGTACGACCGACTCTGTGAATGTACTCCTGAAAATGAATGTGAATCGAGAAATGCTAAACGATATGTTCCACATGGGAAGACGAGTAGGGTACCGTGCCATTTGGTTAAACTCGCACCTTTGGTTCATCGGGAGGATCATATTGCACAATCCAGTCCTATGGCCAATCAACAAGATGTGGCATTAAGATTAGACAATGCATGAATATAAAAGCAAAGTTTAACTTACCACAGCAGGAATATCAAGTCCACGAGCAGCAACATCAGTGCAGAGCAGTATACCCTTTTCGGCTTTGCAGAACTCAAAGAATGTGCTAGTTCGTTTCTGCTGCTTCTGCTTTCCATGGATATCGAGACAATCAACATGAATGTATCTGAGAAGCTCAGAATGGTACTTGACCGAATTGCACGAGGAGAAGAAGACCATTATCTTCTTCGAAAAGTTCCTCTTAAGAAAAGCATACAAGACCAGAAACCTTTTATTGCTAGGCACGACACAATAGCCCTGCTGCAACCCTTCGACGGTCACCTGAGAAAGATGAATTCGTGTCAACCTTGCTATTGACGAAACAACCGAGTAAAAACAATGATAAAATAAATCTGGAGGTTACCTTCGACCTTCCATCATCAACACCTACATATACAGGTTTTTCCTTAAATGACAAGTTCGCAAAATCCTCAACCTGCAATTTTTTTTTATAAGTTAAAGAAAATTTTTGAAAACCAAAATGATTATGAATAGTAGTTAGAAAGAAATGAAAACCTGCTTAGTTTGGGTAGCTGTAAATAGAGCAGTTTGCCTTGTCTGCGTATTAGGGAGTGAATGTGATAATTATAAAACATGATGCCGACTTTGTAACACTCCTGTAATAACTATAAACCGAAGGAAACTAAATAGCATACCTTTGGCAGCCGCTTAAATATTTGCTTCATGTCTTCCTCAAAGTTAGCCTCCAATATTCGGTCGGCTTCATCGATTATAAGAAACTACATTTGGTGCACCAACACCCAAAATTAGTATCTCAATGTCAAACAAAGGAGCATATGAAAATAATTATTGATCTCGTGGTTAGGATTAAACATGCTAGCAAATAATCATTAGCATGGATATGCGATAAGAGGAAACACACAACTAGTTGGAGAACATAAGTAGAGCTCATTAAAGCAAAAAAGAAAAGAAACAACAGATCATTTAATAAAAGGAACTCAATGAGTACTGAGGGCATTCAATGGAAAGATATACAATTTCAGTATGCAACCACTTCAAACTACATCCAGTCACCTCCACTTTGCCATTCTAGTATCTTTCTCAATATGGCTAGCATGCTGTGTTGTGCTTAGTTACATTCAATTTCCAAAAACAAATTTCAATAGAACAATGATAAATGAGATTTTCAAAAAACTCTGCTGCCTAAAAATGCAATACCAGAGTTCTGTGTGCTAAAAGAAAGAACAATTCCTCAATCCAATAGTCAACGGTTAAGGTATTGTTTAAATCAGTTCCTCGCTACTTTTTCTGTTATCATTCCATATAATTGCATAATTTATCAAAACATAAATGACCAGGAACCAAAACACTGAAAAAAAGAATAAGCTAATAATACAGACGCATGGGATCAAATGCTTTACAAAAATAAACCATTTACCATTAAACTTTTGTAGATAAACCCTTTTGTGTTTTGAAGGTGATCCAAAAGTCTTCCAGGTGTAGCCACCAACAAATTTACTCCCTTAGCAAGGTGCTCAGCTTCTCCTCTTCTCCCAGCTCCACCTATAACCAAGCCAAGGCTTTGAGAATGGTGCTGCAAAAGATCCTTCGCAACAGCATGCGTCTGCCACACGAAGCATAAGTTAGCCAAGGGTTTTTTAAAGGCCAATCAACTCAACAACATACACAAAAAAAGTCTATTCCAATAATATTGTTTGTTGCAACAAAATTTTAAAAGACTAATGTTGCCTTTCTCTATAAAACAAACATCCATAATTTTTTTCGACAGTCATATACATAACTGAAATTGAAAATCAAGACATTTGAGAAAACAAATTACAGAATCAATAATAACGACAATCTTACTTGAATTGCAAGCTCCCTAGTTGGACAGATAATGATCACCCCGGTCCCATTCCGAGGCATAAAATGAATGTTATGCAGCATTTCAACTGCAGGAATCAAGAAAGCAAGAGTTTTTCCTGAACCAGTTCTTGCTGCACCCATCACCTCCTTTCCAGCTAAGAGAGGTGGGATAGATCTGGATTGAATCTGCCATCACAATATGAGATATGGTAAACACAAAACAGTTCTAAAACTAAAAATTTAGAAGGAAAAAAAAAAATCATTAGCACAACAAAAAAAACATAATAAAAAAGATAGCTAGCTACATAATAGAAGGAAAATAAATGTTAGATGACCTGTGTCATGTGTTCAAAACCCATCTCTTGGATAGCCTTCATCGTGTGCTCAGAAAGGGGGAGCCTAGAGAAAGGCTCAGTGGTCAAGATCCCATGGCTCTTTTTAACCTTCTTAGTTGAAGGAATCCCCTCCACACCTTCTGCAACTTCATCTCCATTATTATCCCCATGTGTTTCCTGCTTGCCATCAGGGGACATATCATGGTTCCCTTCTACATTTAGTTCTTCCAATGGCGGCCCACTATCTTCGTCATTTATGGTGTTGGCCTCCTCTTGGTTGGGATCTGGTCTCTTCTTCCGTTTCTTGTCTGACTTCTTCATTTTAACGCCATCAACAAGCTCCTTGGCAGAAGGCATGGCAAGTGTTGTACAATAAAAAGGAGTTGGTTGCAGTACTTGCTTGTACTGACCCAAACGGTTGCTCAGTCAACAGCAGCTGATAAAAGGTATTATGATAATTAACAATTTAAAAGGAATAAGGCAGAAAATGGAGACATATATTTGGTCAAAAGCACAAATATCACTTCTACCAGTCGTGGAGAGGAACCTAATTAGTGCTGATTTTCCTACTCACAAGCTTACGCACAACAATCATAAAAAAGCACTGTTCGAGTCTAAACCAAATAAAGTTAATTTTCAATGTAATTTTACATAATTTTGAAATTATGCATGATTGAGTTTGGTAATGTTTGAGCTTTATATTTCTGGTGTCAAGCACCAGCCAAGTTGAAAATCATATAGAGAACCTAGTAATTTCTACTTCAATAGCTACATTAAGTCAAATATGAAGTCAAACAGCTAAGAATTGTTTAGAGATGTATTAAGTATTTATGATGTTTAACTTTCTTAAGAATCAAGTAGGAGAGAACATTCACAACCCACTCCAGGAGAATTCAACAGTTAAAAGTGATGGATATGATTTGGGCAATATGAAAAAGTATATTAAAATGATCGTCGCTGCCAGGACTGAAAAAACTATACAAAAAAAGCACAGAATGTGGTGGTGCTAATAGAACTAAATAGTCAATGCCAACATCAAATCAAGGTAATTGTTCCAAGCAGATGCCAGCCTAACCAGTAAGAACAAGCATAATTTAACGATAGAAAGCTACACGCGTTGCTTAATGCAGAGTTTGCCAAAAGACAAAGAGAAGCATGGAAGCTGCTGAGGCTGTTAGACAAAAAAAGAAAGGTTATGAAGCAAGTACCGCAGTTTTGGGGCAGAGAGAGACGAATACAAGAGAAGTGCGAGAGTCCACAGCTCCAATTCACGAGAAATACCAGCTTGAGCAGGCTCGTCGGAGAGGCGGCGGAGACGACCCCGGAAGAGACCGGCGACGGAGCGCCCAGCGACTGAGGAGAATGGCGGGGAGATGCGCTGCTGCAGCGGGAGGACGATTAGGGTTCAGAGCACTCAACATACTTGGAATTTGTAGTGCAATTGAACCTCGTGGCCGAATAAGCTTAACAGGCTTCATAATGGGCCGATTTGTCAGTTACATCGTAATTAGTCTGGCCCATATTTTAAGGGCAGTAAAAGGTCGACCGGGTTTTTCGTCACGTACTCGGCCGTTGCTTCCGGTCGGCAGGCATTGGGGTGGATTCATGAATTTGCTAATAAATTTCATTTTACTACTTCAATTAATGGTATTCTACCCAATGCCCTCTGAATCTGTATCTAAATGAACAAAATTAAATAATTTATTTCAACTCATTAATATTTACAAATAAAAATAAACAGTGTGCATCAATAAAATTTATAAACTATATTCATTATTATTTAAATAGATAAAGAACTTATAAAAATAAATAAATTTATAATAACAAATTCTCTCAGCAATCAAATAAATTTAATAATATAAAACTTTCAAATAATTAAATAAACTTAATTAAAAACTCAATAATATTTAAACAAATTAAATTTAAATCAAAATAAAATTTATAAAAAAATTAAATCAAACTTAAACAATTATTTCAACAATTCAATTTATTTTAACTCGGTTTACCTTAACTTAGATTACTTTATCATACAAGTTTGTTTATATTGATTGATAATGCAAAAGTGAAAATAATTTAAAATGAATCTTCCTCGTTTTTTCAAACGTAGTTGTTGGAATTGGATTAACCAAATATTTTATGACTTAGAATAATATAATTGATTGAATAAATTAATAAGTCATGTGAGGGAGTAACATCAATAATAATTGATGAAAAAACCAGGATAACGCTTAAACTTCCCTCGTATTCGGTTACGAAGAGAGATAAATTAGATATTAAAAGACCCTTAAGTGAAAGGGTTATTGCTACAATCGTGACTCAAATTTTATCCATTGATGCACTTCTAGTATTTAGGTACTACTCGGTTATATTCTAAGGGTACGTTTAATTCAGGGTTATTTTTGATAATCTTGATTATTTATCCAAGGTTATCAACGAAAATCTTGTTTGGTTTAGGTAATCGATGATTCCCGAGTAATGTTCCATGTCCGACACATCAGCAAAAGGGGTATGTAATCCGGAATCGAAAAACTAAGGTTTTTCTTGATTCCGGGGTTAACGAAATTTTTTTACCGAAAATATCCTCGAATAAGAGAAAACTGTGTTAAAAAAGAAAAATCTAAAGAAGAAAATATATTTTAAAAAAATTATAAAAAACATAAAAAATTTTAAAAAAATATTTTAAAAAACATTAAAAAAAAAGTAAAAAGAATAAAAACCTTTAAAATTTTTTTAAAAAACTTGATTTTTTTAAAAATAAAACAGAAAGAAATAAAAAAATTAAAAAACATATAAAAATAAAGAAAAACGTGAAAAAGGAAAACTAAAAAAACATAGAGTTTAAAAATTAATAATAATAATATATGGTTGATTTTATAGGTAAGGATAATATAGTGAAATATTAAACTAGGTTATTTATTAAAATCTTCAAATAAATAAATTTTTATTACATTACTTAGGTTGAATCAAACAATATTTTGTTATGTTTTATTCTCATAACTTTGGTTATGTGATTATTTGATAATCACATAACCAAGGTTATACATGATAACTTAAATCAAACATTCTAGCAAAATATAATTATACTCACTTAAGCCATCTCTCAAAACAAGTTATTAATCATTAGATTATGTAAAGAGAGATAAATCATATAATCAGCTTATAATCGATCAAATCATCAATCATCATGCTGCTACTTATTGACAATGTTAAGTTAGTATCCAAATAATCACCTAATGAATGTATAATTTAATTGAATTGGGATATTTCTAGGTGATTTTTATAATTTTAAAATCTTAAAAAGTATTTTAAAAAATTATATAATTTTAGTCCAAACTGCTCACTATTTCAATCAAGTTTAAACAATTTTAATTAGTGTTTAATAATTTGAATTATTAAAACAATTTTGATTGATATTTATATAAACAATTTTAAAGTAATTTTATCCCAAATAATTTTGGCAACAATTTAAAGAGATTTCTTTTATATTAGAACGGTAAAAAAAAACGTCCTTTGTTTTTATTGACCGTCATTTTGACCGCCCATCTCATGTCATTACATTTTTTTTTTTTTAATGAAACTATCTTTTTATATTTTAACATTACCATACATTTCAATTCTAATTAATACTAAATAAGATTATATTGTAGCAACTATAATTCATAACTACTCTAATATTAAGATACTTGATTTCTAATCAGTATTATATTATAATATTAATTAAGCCGGATCAATATCAATAACACTATATTACAATAGTAAACTATTATAATATGTGTATTTTATCTTTGATAATATTATATTATAGTAATTGTAAATCATCATTGCTATGATCTACGATATAGACAATTTATTTTTTATTAATATTAGATAATATTATATTATAATACATATAAGATTATACAATTATAATAATTATAAAATTAGAATTTGTGTAATTATATAACAGCTAAGTTATGACATCGTAACTATTATAATTCTATAACTATTATGATCGTGTAGCAGCGGACAATAGTGTAAAAATAAGAGTAATTTTGAAAAATAAGAATGTTCAAAGATGGGATGAGGTGGCTTTTGGATAATAATTTTAAAAAAGTTTTATTTTAATGATACCAATGAAAGGGATATATATATATATATATATAAATTTTTGCTCGACAATTTTAATCACTTAGTAATTTTTATCGACATTGAAATAATTTTAATTAAAAATTTTAAAAATATTATTAGATTAATTTAATAGAGAAAAGTACTATAGAATTTTTTAAGGACTTTTCTATATATATTTTTTATAAGATACAGCGAACAAATCCATATTTTATATATATATATATATATATATATATAAATTTTTGCTCGACAATTTTAATCACTTAGTAATTTTTATCGACATTGAAATAATTTTAATTAAAATTTTAAAAAATATTATTAGATTAATTTAATAGACAAAAGTACTATAGAATTTTTTTAAGGACTTTTCAATATATATTTTTTATAAGATACAGCGAACAAATCCATATTAATTTCCTCATTTGGAGTCGACGACGTTTCTTCAAGTCCTTCTTTCCCTTGTCCTTCAGTTCCCTAATCCAAATCCCTAATTCTCGATTCCTAAATCTTCTCGATCGGCAACCATGGCGTCGGCTCCCTCGATCCGCCCCGCTTTCTCTTCCACTTCCGCCGCCGATTTTATCTCTGTTGATCGAGTCCGCCTCTATCCGTACTCCGGCGCCGTCAAGGTTTCGCCTTTCCGTCGACTTACGTCGTATTCGATCGCCTGCGCCGCCGTCAACGCCATCAACGGAGGTGTCGTCCCCAAGGTCGATGATCGCGCTCGGATCAACGGATTTGAGTCCGCCGGCCTGCGGGTCGCCTTCCAAGGCGCCCCCGGCGCCTACTCCGAGTTTGCCGCCAAGACCGCCCTCCCGGGCTGCGAGACCCTCCCCTGCCGCGCCTTCGCGGACGCGATCTCCTCCGTCGAGCGCGGCCTCGCCGACCGCGCGATCCTCCCCGTGGAGAGCACCATGGACGGCGCCGGCCTGCGCAATTACGAGTTCCTCCTCCGCCACGACCTCCGTGTGGTCCAGGAGATTAGCCTCTTCGTCAACTACTGCCTCCTCGCCATGCCCGGCGTCAGCCCCGCCGAGCTCCGCCGCGTGATCAGCCACCCTCTCGCGCTCGCTCACTGCAGCCGCGCCCTCGCCCAGCTCGGCCTCCACCTCCGCGAGCCCGTCGAGGACACCGCCGGTGCCGTCGAGATGCTCCGCTCCAACCGCCTCCTCGACACCGCCGCCATCGCCTCCCCGCGCGCCGCGCTCCTCTACGGCCTCGACGTCCTCGCCGACGGCCTCCAGGACGATTCCTGGAACGTGACGCGGTTCCTCCTCCTGGCCTCGCCCACGTCCCTCGCCGCCGCCATGCGCCCAAAGGCGGCGGCGTCTTTGAAGACCTCGACGGTGGTGGCGCACCGGGGCGGCTCCATGTCGGTGCTCCTGAAGGTGCTCTCTGCCTTCTCCCGTCGGAGCATCAACCTGACGAAGCTGGAGGTGCTCAACTCGGCGTCGAAGGAGGACAAGTCACCGGTGTTCATCCTGGACGTGAGGAGGAAGGGGATGCTCAGGGCGTTCCCCCATGTCCTGTACGTTGACTTCGAGGGCTCGCCGGAGAACCCCAAGGCGAAGGAGGCCATCGACGAGATATCGCAAACCGCCGAGTTCGTGAGGATCTTGGGCTGCTACGCCGCCGACACCAACATCTACGATCTTCATTAACGACCGGAACAAAGCTTCACAATAAGCAGGCACGTGACCTGATTAGCAACTCAATTCCCTGCTTATTCCGACAATTATGGTTTCCACGATGGATATAATTGTAATTTCACGGATTATTACTATTTCCGATTATAATTTTCTTATTTCCATCCAAAATGCCGACAAGGTGAAAAAGAATCCAACATGTTCGCTGCTTTTCTTAGCCGACTCGAAAAATTATCAAATTTGAATTGTTTGATAATGTTTTTGAAATCTAATTCGAATCCAATCCATGATATTTTGAATTCATATTCGTATACTTTAAAATAAAAAAATTATTTCATTAAATTTAAATACCTATTTTTCACTCCACAATATATTAATTTTCCAAGAACTGAAAATCAATACCTGCCCTTCCACATGTTTCGAAGAGTCAATCTCTAGTCAAAATTAACTATATTTTCAAGAATTAAGATATTTTAAACTAAACATACACCACAAGTCAACAACCTCTGACGTTGCAATCATACAAAACAAAGTGCTAGAAAGACTGACATCACATCACTATGTTAATACTTCCACCAGAACTGATCTAATCCCAACTTAGACAAGTCTTAGGGTTTCTAAGTCATTGGCTTAATCACCGCCAACTTGTCGCTTCCAGGAATCCTCCACGATCAGTTCGTCGACTCCCCAATCTTCGTAGCTGCAGTGACGTGCCAAAACGAGTCAGATGAGCATTTATGTTGAATTCGATTAGGGTTTGGAGTTCGTCCTTAAAAGAAAATTTTAGTGAAGATAACACAAAATAAGTAAGAGTACCTCCCATCCGGTAAATATCGTCGAATGGTGAACGGTATCTTGCGCTCACGAAGTTCCTTCATCGCAATCTGAAGTCACATAGGAAAAACAGCAGCACAAAACATCAAGAAAGTGGAAACAAAGATTTCTGTTAAAGCTCAAGGAGTTCAATCCAATTCTAAATGGTATTCTGATGAGAAACCTCCTAATATTAGGCATATTTTTTAGAATTCAAATTTGGTGATATTAGACAGATGGATGAAGTTTCATTCCCTAATTTTCATTTCATACTCTCACATTTTTGTCGACATTGTTAGAGGTAGAGGGCTTACTTTGATACCATACCATGTTAAAGTCTTACTTTTATGCATTTATAAGCTTAAATGAGTGAGAGTGTTTACATTTCGAAACTAATCCTAAAAGCTAAAAAAAACACAATTTTGATACAATACGAGGATGGAAAGCAAAAGAAAAAAATAGTTTGTGAATTCATCAAACTCGAAATAATATTTCGTGAAGAACCATACCTCCAAAGGATCAGTCTCACCCTCTAACTCAACCATCACTGGAGCATTCATGCTGTTCAGTGAGTTAAACAAGTCAAAAAGAAGTTGGAAGATATTACTATGAAAGATTACTAAATGTTCAAGACTGAAGTTCCAAACCTAATTTGCAAAGCCCGTGTACCAAGGATTCTAGCACGCTCATACTTTGTCATGAACTTCGATGTTTTTCTAGGCCGTTCAACTATTTCTTGCTGTTTTTCTTCAGCATCACCAACAACATCATCTGGGACGTCTTCGTTGTTATTTTCCTGATCCTCCTCCATCCCCTCCTTTATGAATGAAATGCTTATCCAATTTATCTTTAGGCAAAAACTATGAGCACATAAATTGTAAATGAATACCCAATGCATACCTCAATTTCTGGTTCCGGTGGCTCATCTTCATAACTGCAAATACATATTAACTCATCACATGAAGATGATAAACATATATATACAAATAGTGGGTTCGAAAATAACAAAGCAAAAGCTTTCTTAAATACATTGGAGAGTAAACTATATACACTGAAAACAGTTATAGGACGGTGCTTAAAGCAGATTGAAATATGAAATTTATATGAATTGCACAAGGAATTTTCAACCATTTTTCTTGTAGTCCTGGGGCCAGGAGGCGTGAACTGTTCAGTAGAAATCATCTCTCACTGGCGAATCTTCTCAAGTAATTAAATTTAACCAAACAAGTGGAAAATATGCAACGGACTAAATTTCACTATGTGGATTACGTGCCAAAATTTCATGTTACGTACCTTAAAAATACAAAGCCTAACATTCTTGGAGATTGAAACAATGCTTTAAGGGTGACTCCTCAAAAGAGAATAAGAGACTAAAGGAATCAAAAGTTATTAGGATAAAATCCATTAATGCTTGAAGCGTGTTAGGTATAAAATTGAAAAGAGAGAATTGAACCTTGCTTAAAAGCTCGAGCTTTTTGGAAAAGTGGTTGCCTAATTGATTTTACCATAGTATCTAGAAGGACGTTAAAAATAAATAATCTATCAATCAAGTGGATTCAAGTATTAGGCTCGAGATAATACCTGTAACACACACCACATGAACATGCGGCAGTGTGGCAAGAAAAATAGTATATAAAGGTTCTTTCCTAACACCAATGGGATGATAATACTACATTTAGGCGCAGATTCAGTTCTATCAACTTAAACAATCCATAGACAGCTCGAATTAGCCAAAAACTAACAAATTATCAACATGCTCGCCATGCAAACATAAACGTATCCTAAATATGCATGCGTGAAAGGTCAATCTCTCGCTCTCTCTCTCTCTCTTTCTTTCTTTCAGTTCTTACTCATCTTCTCTCTTCAGCTCACAAAATATAAAGGATTATGTCTGTGAACATGAATCCATTGTGATTGTATTTCCAAGAGGGAAAAAAAAGGTTCCCTTTAAGTACTACGAGTATATAGTATGCCATTTAATCCAAAACAAGATCAACAATAAAGTGAACTGGAACTCTAAGACAATCCCATCGCAAGAAATCAAACGGAACAGTCCCTCACACAGATTAATCGGTGGGAACTTAGCTAAGTTCGACAGATCATAGATTAAAACTGACGGCGAGCTAAATAACTCAGACAAGCAAGAAAACGAAGGAGTGAGAGCGGCAAACCCCATGTCGACATCATCGTAATCATCTTCCGCCATTATCGATTTGAGTAGACACGCTCTTCTTCCCCGTCTATCTCTCTCCCCTTTGGTGAGTTCGAGCCCTAGAAATTTGCAGCAACGTGATAATCGCAGGGGAGGATTATATAGAGATAAATGGGCCGTCTCCTCGGCCCACGTGCAGCCGTTATGGATTCCCGATTTATAGAACCGGACCGGCGATCCAATTCAAAATGTGAAAGATTCAATTTTGGCTCATTCTAATATTTGAAGAATATTTTTTATTTTTTTATTTTAAGAAAAAGTGATTTTTTTTTCAAAATAATCTATTCTCGCATGCTTTTTTTCCCCTTTATTTTCGATTTAATTTCCCGCTATCTTTTTCTCTCCTTTTAGTTTTTTTTTTTTTAAATTTTCAAGTAATTAATTAGATATTTAAATAACGGAAGGTGAGCAGTCTCGTGATTCAGCGGAGAGCGGCGCGCGAATGGGGAAGGCCACGAGGTGGCTGCGTGGCCTCTTCGTCGGGAAGAAGCCAGATCTCGATGCGCCGGCGGTCAGCGAGAAACGGCGACAGTGGAACTTTGTGATGCCATTCCGGGAGAAGGCGCAGCAGAAGCAGCGGAGGGCAGGGCAGGCGGCGGCGGCCGGAGCGGAGGAGCGGAAGGGCTTCAACGGAGGAGCATTTGTATCGGCCCAAGACGAGGAGGAGCAGAGAACGCGCGGCGTCGCCATCGCGGTGGCCACCGCCGTGGTGGCTGAGGCCGCTGTGGCCACCTCGCAGGCCGCGACGGCGGTCGTCCGGCTGACGAGCAACGGGATGGCGACCCCGGCATTGCTTTCATCCCTCGCCTCCGCCTTCGGTAAGATGGAGGAAGCGGCGGCGAGCAAGATCCAGGCCGCGTTCCGTGGTTACCTGGTTAGTCTAACCTTCTCATCTTCCCAAATTTCAGCCCTAATTCGATTCGCTGGTGATTTTTTTTAAGCAATTAGACCTAAAAATTGAAATTTTCGAGCTCCAAATTTGCTTCGCAACTCAGAAGAACCAAATTAATTCCTAATTGTCTCCCATTGAGGCACTTTAGCAAGTGGCCAAAGATAGTGAGCAGATTGCGTGATTCCATTGGATCACGTCGCCTCAAATTTGCCATAAACACCTATTTGGTCGCTATCTCTCGTCCTGCCTTGATCTGAGATCTCTCAGGTCCTAGCCCGGACTCATCCCTCTCATTACTCCGCCTGTTTCCATCTCTTCTCCTCTCTTGAAAGTAATATGGATATAGTAGGAATTATTTCACATCCTTATCCTTCTTCCAGATTATTAAATGCTCTCTTACTTTTATTTCTATTTCTCTCTTTACATTTTGCTTGTTTTGCTGCTTCGCCTGCCAATTTGTAGCGCAGCTGTTACTGCTCCATTACTGAGTACTGAATACACCCATGAATCTCGTGCACCACAGTTATGACAATTTAGTTGGTACGGCTCATAATTGTCTTGCCTCTGATACCAGATCTGAGTTAATGAACTCCTGTTGATCTTGTTTCTGTGTAAAGGAATTTACTTTACATGTTTCTACTAGTTCCTGTGATGAATCATGTGTTTGGTGAATTGTTTTGTGTTGGTGTTGTGAAGGCAAGAAGGGCATTGAAGGCACTGAGGGGACTTGTGAAGCTCCAGGCACTTGTCAGAGGCTACATTGTCAGGAAACAGGCCGCAGAGGCTCTGCGATGCATGCAGGCCCTGGTGCGAGTCCAAGCCAGGGCCCGGGCTCAACGTGTGTTCCGATCGGAGCAGCCGCACCATTTCAAGAAGTTCCCCAGAAGGCATGCTGTAAGTTCTGCAGTTGCATCCTGAATAAGTTCCTGCTGTATTAAATCAGTCTTTTTGGTTAGAAGTCAGTTTTAACTGTTTTAAGATGCAAGTTGTTTCGAGATTCAAATAATTTAGAAGGCCAAGTTAAGTAATAGCTCAGAGTTTTGCAGGTTGCAATTTGCTGTCATAATTGTTAGAATAAACTAGAAGATGCTCATCCATTTCAAACTAAAATCAGGGTTGACCTTTTTTTCTGATTTTTTAAACCAATTGAGTTTGCCGAACACAAGATCGAGATCTTTATTCTTTAGGCTCCCTATCTATCATAATGGTTTCAATGAATTTTAACTGCCATTGCAAAAAGCTTGTGCCATGCTCTTAATGTGATCATGCTCTTTTACATTTGTAGAGGACTTCCTCAAGGCCAGCTACTTCAGACTCAGCCATACGGGACCGGATTAACTCTGCTGGATTGAACTGGCTGGATGAGTGGATGGAGGAACGTTACTGTGACAGCCATGGATCTGTCGATGCATACAAGGACGATGACAAGAATGCCAAGGTCCTGGAAGTAGACCCAGGGAAGGCACAGTTACACCATTCCTCATGCTCAACTCTGACCTCAGACCGAAACAGCCTCAGCTTTCTCAGTGTCATCTCTGGCCAATCCTCCATCATCGAAACACAGCAACAATCTCTTCGCCGCATGAAGTTACCATTCAAGTTCCACAACTACGGTGAGAGCCCTCAGTGCTACTCCGCCTCATCAAGGCCTGGAAGCTCAAGAAGAGGAGCACCTACTCCTTCAAAAAGTGACTGCTCTCGGAGTCTCTTCAGTGGCTATTCAGACTACCCAAACTACATGGCGGATACCGAATCATCAAAGGCAAAAATACGATCCTGCAGCGCTCCAAAGCAGAGGCCAGAGGTGCAGAACAAAATCTACTCTGGTTCAGGCAAGTTAGATAGATCAGGGAAGCCTATAAGGCTCCCGCTAAATCAAACTTAGAAAGCAATGCTCTCCTCTTGTAGTGTGTAAATTTGTAGTAACCACTGTAAATCTCTAACAATGCAGCAGAAATGCCTAACAATGTTCATGTTGTCTATTGTTTAACTTGATATATTATCATGCGTTTCAAAGAGGTCGGTTTCTACGTCTTATATTGCCATGTTGTGTGCTTTCTTGGACTGCACTTCCAAAGAAACAGAACTGTGACACTGTGTTTATGAGTAGGGCAATAAAATTATCCTTTTGATAAGGTTCTTAGATGAAGGATAAGTAATAGATCTTTTATTGGAGGAACTTTTCTATGTGATAAGCTTCTTAAATGAAAGGGCATTCAGATAAGGCCCGTTACCTGTGTGTATTATGACTACGTTATTTTAAAATTCAAGTTATAAATACTAAACCAAAAAGTCACGTAAGCTGGAATAGCTCAGTTGGTTAGAGCGTGTGGCTGTTAACCACAAGGTCGGAGGTTCAAGCCCTCCTTCTAGCGATTCTTTTTCATAATTTATAATGTTATATAATTTAGCGATTCTTTTTCATAATTTATAATGTTATATAATTTTTAAGCCCCCACAGCGTTTAATAATTTATTTTCGATTTGGTTTTGGTTTTTTACATCTATCTAAACTTTCCATAAAGCCATCATTTATTTTTATTTTAAATTTATAGATTATTATTATTATTTTAAGAGTTTTATTTTATTTTTAAAAAATAATTTAAACTCTCTTGGTAGTCATTATTCTGTTGAATACGGAAAATGTCAACTTGATATATGAAGTGACGATTCTTCAATTTGTTATTGAAAGACAACTATTTCACGGTCATAATAATATACATTTGAAGTGTATGATAAAAGAATTATATAATGCCAACTCTGTATATGGTGTGTTTAATTTCCTTCTCTTTGCGCCGTCATCGGTGATCGCCGACGTCTGCGGTGGTATCGCCGTCAAAGTCGACTACTATTACGACATCACACCACCGTGCTATACACCAACACCGTTCTCCCTTGAGGTAGCACTGGCTCAGTATCGCCGTCGCCCCCGTGGCGTGCTTCAACGTCTCCGACCTCTCAACAGCCTCGCAGCCGCAATTCCACCGGGAATGCGACATCTCCAGCTCCGACTTCGTCTTAGGCAACGCCGCCGCCGCCGCCCGCTGCGCTGCAACATCTTTGGCACACCTCCCGGTCCGGAGGCCATTGATTGTGCGGCCATTAACGGCGGGTGGGTTCCTCGTCCAGTTGCTTTATTCAACAACGGATTGATCCAAGATTAATGGATCAAATTCCACCTTCTCAAATAAACATCGGATTGGTCAATGCGATTCAGTAGGGTTTTGCAACCAGATCAACAGTGTTTGCATTGCAAATCATCATCAGTAGTTTACCTGAAAATTCACCAATAGAAAAAAAAAACATAAGCTGATGCAACACGAACTAGGAAACAAAGAAATCATATCAACCACCATAGATACTGATCCATGTACCATGTAAAATTTTCTTCCATGATTATAACAAGCACTTTGTTTTTCTAAATGGCATTCTACTTGTACTAAGCTTGTATGTCATCATCCACTATGAAAGGAAAACAAACTTTGATTCAAGGATAATGCTGTATCAGATGACTTTTGCACAAATATTTTCTTGCCAAGCTGTTTAACATACTTCCGAGATTGATTTAGATGAATGTCGTATCCATTAGTATCAGTATGAATGTCATTCATCTTTTGCACATCAAACTATAAGAGATTCGAATACAGAAACTTTGCGAGTTAATCAAGAAAATAAAGGTTACCTCATAAAAGCTTAGCAGTACAGAGGCTGAATGGATTTTCAAGTCTCATAGATGGCCATGTTTTGTTCGATCTGAAAAGCCATGTCGAATTGTCCAGCCTTGCGACACATATCAACCAAATGTCTCTTTGTTTCTCGATATGGTAGTTTTCCTCTTTTCAACATCATATCAAAAACCCTATGAGCCTCAAACAAGTTGTTGTCGGAGAGAGTCCACAGCAAGCTATTGTAATAGATGTGCCTTGGAAAATAGCCATGAGAGAGCATCTCCTCGAGCAGTTTGACGGCAAGTTTGGTAGAACAACTAAGAGGTAGAGATTCAGCTAATTTGTTATATGCTTTCTTGCTCGGGAAAAGGCCTCTTTTCTGCATCATATTTACAACACAGAGAGCATCATTGGTTCGGCCAGCCCCAGAAAGACCCCTAATCAATGTATTGTAAGCAACTTCATCTAGAACATGTGCTTCGCGGTTCATCTCGTTAAATAACTGAATTGCACAATCAGCCTCGTCTGATCTGAAATGGCCATTCATTAGAATTGTATACGTTACTTGGTTAGGAATAGTGCCGAGTTTCTGCATTAATGAAACCAAATCACAAGCATCTTGGATCATTTTAGCTCTACATAATCCATTGAGTATACCATTATAAAAATGGAGATTGGGAATCATCCCATTGTCCACGACAATTCGCATTATATTCAATGCATATTCAACCTTCTTTTCTGCAGATTGGTAATGATGCAAGTGGTTTGCTTTTCCAAGGAAAACATGTTTTTGAGGTAGCAATCTGAAAAGCATATGCCTAGCTTCTTCTAATTTATGAGCTAAATATGGCTGTCTTCTTCGTCGAGGTAGAATGTTTCTGCAAATCCCACTTACTAAGGAGCCATAAGTCACTAGATGAAGTTCAATCTGGTTTCTCGCCATCAAGTCAACTAGATACAAGGCAAAGTTCTCTTCGCCTTTCTTAAAGAACTGATTGACTAGCATTGTGTAAAGTACCTTATCGGGTAGAAATCCATCCTCCAACATCTTATCTAGATATTTGCAGGCAATACTGAACATATTCTTCTTTATTAGTCCATTTATAAGAGCACTGTATGCATGCAAGCCAGGATGGAAGCCACGGTGCAACATCTCATCGAAAAGAAAACGAGCATTATTGATCCTTCCAATCTTTGAGTAACCATTGATAAGATTAACATAGGCTACTTCATCAGGCATTACCCCGCTTTCGATCATTCTACCAAATACAAGCTCAGCCTCCCTGAACCTTCCTATTCTGCATAGGCATTTGATTATTGGATCATAGATAATAACATTAGGCTTGACACCTCGATCAATCATCTGATTAAAAATATCAAAAGCTGAGTGTATGTCCCCAAACTTCCCATATGCATTTATCAGAACAGAGTAAGTAACCAAATTCCATACCACTCCCTTGCTATTCATTAAATCTAGGAGTAATTTAACATTCTCCATCTGATTCTCTCTACATAGGCATTTTAGGAGAAAATTGTACGTTGATATTGAAGGTTCACAGCCATAACTAACCATTTTGTCCAACAAACGATGAGCAGCATCAAATTTTCCCTCTCCGCTCATAGTTCTTATTGCTATGTTAAAAGTTAACTCAACCGGAAGCACATCTAGCCTCACAATCTCATCAAATGCAAGTTCCATCTCTTGAAGTGATATCTGATCTAAACTAGAACTGAACAATATGGAGGAATTTCTAAATTTTCCACTACTATCTGTCTTAGCCATAGCCTGCAAAGTCTTGCTGATGATTGCAAATCCATGACTTTTGGGGAAACTTCGCAAAAGTAAAACAAACATTAGATGATCTGGTACGAGATCACTCTCCAACATCCTATCAAACAAATTTTCAGCATCCACCAATCTGTTTGTCTTGCAAAGAGCTGTTATCATGGCTGTGTAGCATTGGATGTTAGGAACTAAACCGTACCCAAGCATTGTTTCAAGAAGTCTCAAAGCACAATCGACTTTCTGGTTCTTGCAGTACCAACTGATCAGTATCCCGTAAGTAACTGCATCAGGTTTAAGTCCAGTCATGGTCATTTCTTTATAAAACTTCCATGCTGAATCATCATAGCCGAGCCTCAGCAAGCCCCTTATCAGGGTGTTGTAAGAATACACATCAGGCTCCAAGAAGGCATGCCCCTTCATTGTCTGGAAAATGACTAGAGCTGGCTCCAACCTTCCCTTCTTACAGTATGCAGAAATCAAGGTGGAAAACATTGTTCGATCAAAATGGAAACCATGGGACTCCATCACTCTACAAACATGCTCAGACTCGACAATGTCACCTCCCTTGCAAAGTCCGTAAAACAAGGTTTTGCACAACTGGGAAGAAGGACTCAATCCTCTGCTGACCATTTTATCAAGCAGGTAATGTGCCTGAGCAAAATGCCCCTTTGAGCACAAACCATAGATTAGGGAATTATAACCTGACATATCTGGGAAAACACCGGCACCGGCCATTAGAACGAAGAGGTCCAGAGCCTCCAGGAACTTCTCTTCGGCGCAGAGCAAACGCAGCAACGCAGTGTACGTCCTCTTCGACGGCAAAGACCGAATTTTTATCATGTGGTCCAGCAGAGGCTTGGAATCCACAAGCTTTCCTAGCTTGCAAAAGCATTCTACCATGGCATCCAGCACGGAGGAATCTTCCGGTAGTTCGCCGCCGGTGGAGTGAGCGAAAAGAGCCTTAGCCTTCAGGAACTGGCGAGAGGAAACCAAGGATCGGAGGATACGACCGTACTCGGGGGAGATTCCAAAGGAACTCGCAAGGTGGATGGCGGAGGCTGAATCAGGGACGGCCAAACCAGCCACGACGCGGTTGAGGACGGAGCGGGCAGCGGAGTGCTCGCCTCGGAGGAGGAGGCGGTGGAGGAGGGAGAGGCAGTGGGTAGCGTAGGCAGAGGATACGTCGACGGATGCGGGAGGGCGGTGGTCCGTGACAAGGGCATCGGAGTCGGAGTCAGGGGAGGAATGGGCGGCGGCGGCGGCGGCGAAGGAGAAGTGAGAAGAGCTATGGCTTCTTCCTTCGACTAAGAAAAGGTAAACGAGGAGAGGAGGCTGTCGGAACCTCCTCGAGACGAGCATTTGACGGCGGCGGCGGCGGAGAGAGGGAAGACGAGCATCGCGGTAGGAAGAACAAAAGGACGAGGAGGAGGGCAAGCGCGCCGTCACCTCGACCGAGCGCGGCGAGCAAAAATCTAACTTTTCAGACCGAGCCAAGCGGCTCAGTTCCGGTTTGAACCGCTCTCGGACCCAACATTTGGCTTCGGCGGTTCGAAACTTTCTTTTTTCAAAATACATCCCAAACTTTGGGTATTGTGAAAAGACTCTAAAAATTTAACTTCAGAAGCATTCTGATGAAAAAAATCAAAACTCTATGGAGTATGTTGATAATACATAATGCGAAGCATTAAAAGAAATCTTTAAAAATAAAGAGGATAAAAATAAAAATAAAAATGCTCTTTATTGTTGTAGTAGTATTGAAATAAGAATATTTTGAAATGAAAAATGAAAAATGAAATGAAATGTAATTTTGATATTTTTAAAAATGCTTTTCAAGAAAATAATAAAGGGTGCTTTTACAATTTTAATCTATTAATAAAATGTTTTAAACATTTAATCATATCCTGTCATTAAATTTTAGTAAGTATTATATCCATTTGAACTATCAAAAACTTTTTTAAAAAAATTTATTTTTATTATAATTCAATAATAGAATAAGAGAGAATTGTGGTATATTTTATTTCTATCAAAACACTACTATTTATAAGATAGATGGAGTGGTGTAAAAATAAAAAAATATAATTATTCATCAATCAACAATTAAATCAATCATCTATTATAATCTCCCTCTTAGATGATTGATGGAGAATCTAATGCTGCCTCATTAAAATTTTATCAGTAAAAACAAGTGGAAAGAACTTAAACGAAGGAAAAAGAGTACAACAATAGATACTTCCTCTGATTTCAATCACTGAAGATCTTTTAATTGATGCATTCCTATCTTGTGCATAAATTTCTTGAATGTCGGCGTCATTAATGTTTTTGTGAATAAATTAGCTACATTATCACTAGAATGAATTTATTGAACATCAATATCATCTTTCTTCTAAAGTTCATGTATGTAGAAGAATTTTGATGAAATATACCTTATTATATCCTCTTTAATATAACCTCCCTTTAGTTGTGCAATACAAGCAGTGCTATCTTCAAATATAGTCATAGGGCAATATTTAGTTGTTAGTCTGAATGATTCTTGAATATGTAGAATCATGGATCTCAACCAATACATTCTCGACTTCATGCATTGCAATAATTTCAGAATGATTTGATGATGTTGTTGTTGTAGGATTCATACACATGGGGGGGTGAGGCGGGGGGAAGGATCACATGATTTTAAAAACTTTATCATTTTTGAAACTTAAAAGAAAGTGAGTGCGTAAGTGCGAAAAAAAGAAATGGAAACAAAACACGACAATTTACTTAGTTCAGAGCCTTCGTTGACTCCTACTCCAAGCTCCAAGCCTCTTTGACCTATCAATGTGTAATCTACTAATATCCTCTACTGATAAACTCTTGGTAGAGTAGTCGAGTATAAATAGAGAAATAGGAAAGTGTAACAAGCAATAAAGTATATAACCTTTAAAATAAGCATTACCCAACACATGATATTGAAGTGTGGAAGGTCAAGTGTTGCGTTGGTCTGTTGGTAGAGTTTGGACGTAGATGAGTAGTAGAGTAGCAACAATGTGAGAACGTAGCAGTAGAATAGTCGAGGAATTATGTAAAAGATTGATGCTTTGAGTGCTGCCGCTGACCTCCTTATAAACAGTGTTGGAGGTGCCTCCAACATCCCAAGGTGCCTCCGACAGTGCTTATCTGATCCGCAGTCCTCAGCTCCTATCCATACGAGGGTGCCTCCAATCGCCTCTGAGGTGCCTTTAATCACCTTCGAGGTACCTCTTGTAGGATCAGAAAGAATGCTAGAGGAGGGGGGGGGGGGTGAATAGCGATTGTCTAAAATTTGATTTTAAAACAGATACGCAGCGGAAGAATAAGAAGCAATGCTAACACGACCAAGGTTTTTACTTGGTTCGGAGCCTTTGACGACTCTTACTCTAAGGCTCACACTCGTCGAGTGCTTTCGTTGGACAATCTACTAATAGTTTGAAATGATTACAAATTGCAAGTATAAGAATTATATATAAAAATTACCGACAATAAAAAACTAATTAAAGCTGAAGTCTGGTTGTCGGTGGAGCGTTACAGTGTTGCAGGAGCCTTTTTGGAGCACCAAGCAGAAGAGAAAGTCATTGCAGTTGTTATTCTGAAGCTCCGAGTCGAAGGCCTTTAAATAGGTCCATTCCGGGTGCTTGGAATCCCCCAGGTGTCTGGATCACGTGGCTCGACCAATCGACATGTTCCACGTAAGCTTATGGATCAATTTTCTGGTCCGGGCGCCTGGACCGAGTTCGGGCGCCCCGATCACCTGGACGCCCACGACCCTGCCTAGGCGAACCTTGTTCGGGCGCCCGGACCACCTCCGGGTGCCCGGACCCCTTTTCTTCAGCCTTTCCACCTGCAAGAAAAGTTAGTCCAAGAAATCAAAAATTATATTTTATCCTGCAAAATAGAGTTAATACAACATAATAGATTATGAGTAGTAATTAGATCCTGTCTTCCTAAGACCAGGATCTAGTCAAGGTCTAAGCTTAGGTTTCTCCAAATGGACCTAAACTGGACCAACGCCTACAGTTCCCTCAACGGGAAATGCGTCCTCACTGGATCTCTCCTCCAGTTGCTTACCTTTACTTACCACTTGTAGTCACTTGACTTACCTCTGACCCACCAGGTCTTCCCGCCAGTTGTCAGGTCCCGCAGACCCAATTGGACTTCGGATGATTGTCAGGTCCCACGGACCCAACCGAATTTCTCGCCAGATATCGGGCCCCGCAGACCTATCTGGACTTCGGACTAGCTATCGGGCTCCGCTGACCTAGCTGGATTTCAGCCTGATGTCAAGTCCTTCAAACTAGTCAACTCCTTCACACTTGGTAGAAGCGTTAGATAAACAACTCATTTAACTTTAACTTATTTGTCATACATCAAAATCAGATTATTTGTGCAACTTGCACCAACAATTTTCCCTTTTTTGATGTAATGACAACCTGGGTTAAAGTTAGAAAAAAAATGTAATAAAGCAATAAAGCATAATCAGTTTTCTAACTTAACCCACTATCCTCCCCCTTTGGCATACATAAAAAAAATAATAATAAAGACATAATGCATAAAAAATAAGTAAAAAAATATTGCAAGCTGAGATCTTCAAGCAAGTTTCAAAGAATTATGGCAATGTAAGGAATTTTGAATACTACTTACTTTAAAAAATTTTGTAACAAGACAAAAGTTCAGGTTAATTGGTGGAAGGAAAAATATTATGAGAAATTTTGCAAGTAAGATTTTTGAATAACTTTTCAAAATATAGTAAAGATGTTTTTCAAAATTATTTTAAAAAATTCAAAGTTTTCTAAGTAAGATGTTCAAAAGAAAGTTTATAGAGAAGTGTCAAAGACACTTTAGACACTTTAGTGAGGAGGTTGGTAGGTCAAGTGTGTAAATATTAATTTTTTTCTAATTTCCTTAAGTGTAATTTTAGGATTTTTAACATTCTTAATTAAACATTCAGAGTTAGAAAAAGTAACTATATATCAAGAGTCACACAGTTGACTTATGCTAAGTAAGTTAAAATTGAATTTATCGACTAATAATACTTTTCGAATAATGAAATCGGAACTCAATTCGATATTACTTATTTTGATTACCTTAAGTTTCTCGTCGTTGTCAAATGTAACTGATCCTAAGTTCTTGAGTTTTAGCTTGATGAACTTCAATCAGTCTCCAGTCATGTGTCTGAAGCATCCACTATCCAACATCCATTAGTCCAAATCATTATGCTCCTACACATAAAGTATTTGATTTGGATCCAATTTTTTTACAGATTATAAGATAGATTGATTGAATTCAACCCTTTAATTTTCTATCCCAGTCTCTCTGTTGGCATGAGGACTTTTGGGTAGAGCTTAAGAGCAAAACTATAAGGGCTTAGATCTAAAGTAGATAATATCATACCATTATGGAGATATCTAAATTTCTTTTTGATCCTACAATTGATATTAGAGTGAGGTCTCTCTTCATCGGACTAACCGCTAAAACAAGCACAAGCTAGAGCCATGATTCAAGATCGAACCATGTGGGTAAAATCTTGAATAAAGTAAGGGAGGCCCTGAGTAGGTCAGTTACCCGATACTTGAGGGGAGGCCTTGAGCAGGTCAAGAGTGACCCGATGCTTGAGGAGAGATCCTGAGTAGGTCAAGAGTGACTCGATGATTGAGGGAGATTCTGTGGTCCTTTGTTTAAAGGAGGGAGATTCTTGGGGTTGTAAAGTTACAAACATAGTCCCAGATTAAAAACACATGGGAAAGATCATAGGTTTATAATAAAAAGATATCTCCATTGACATGAGACCTTTTAAGTAGAGCCCAAGAGCAAAATCATGAGGGCTTTGACCCAAAGTGGACAATATCATATCATTATAGAGATATCTAAATCTCTTTTCAATCCTACACAATGATATTATAAGGAATTATAACACTAAACACGCAGAAAGCGCAGCGAAAAAACAAGTTCCTTCCAGAAGATCCATGCGAAAGAAAACCACATACTAAATTTAATAAAGGGAGTTTATACCTTTAGTGTGTGCCCTTCGTAATTTCAGTAGCAACGTTTCTTTAGAATGCAAATCTCAGCGCGATCAGCACATCCGCGCCTCCACGGTATCCACACAAACACGTTCTCTGTCTATCACACGAAATCATTGTTAGAATGTATACTAAAAGCCTAGCTTTTTGTATAAATATTTATTTTTGAAATGAGAGTCACATTGGTCAAATATCTGTATTTAGTTAAATGCAGTTGTCCATTTAATTTATATTGTAGATAACATGGTGTGTGGTGTCACACAGAAGATCATATTATCAATGCCTTATAAATTATAAATAGTAGCTCACAACCAAGATGAATTGGGACAAACCATTGGAATGGTTGTAGTGTAATTTGGTATTAGTTTATCCTGACTATAAAATTACACTAGTACATTATGTGTGTATTGAGCAGGACCATTTGAGGTTGTTCCTTTTATACTGACTGCATAAAGAACAGAACTTCTGTTATTATGGATGTACGTACTCTTAATCCCGATACAATAACAAGCACATGTACTTAGTATTTATTTCTTTAATTTATCAATGAGTTAGATTTATTCATTAAATCAATAGGCCCAATAAGTTGGGAAATAATATTATTTATATGGTGTGTTGTTGATTATAGAAGGAAATTATGTCCTAGTTATCTAGGTTGATGATGTCCCCTTGAGGAGTTCATAAGGATTGCCATGTAAACCCTACAGGTGGACTTAGTTCCGACATGACAATAAAGTTGAGTGGTACTAATCTTGGAGCTAGATGTTAATTAAGTGAGTTGTCAGTAACTCATTTAATTAATGGACATTCGATATCTTAAACACTGGGAGATTAACACACTCATGATAAGAAGGAGCCCATAATGTAATATGAGATTGGTACAGTAGTTCAATAATAACTTTTTAGTGGCATGAGTTATATTATTGATGAATTTGAGTTGGGTGTTCGGGTCGAACACAGGAAGCTCAAGCTCATCAGGAGGTCAAAGTCAATTTCTCCTCTAGGTCCCTGTTGTAGCCTCTATGTATAAAGCCTTGTATCCAACCGAGTCCACTTCTTACCCAAGTAATGGGCTGGCCACATCCTTGCTTGGTGCCCAAGTAAAGGTCGGCCAAGCCTTGCTTGGTGCCTAAGCAAGGGGTCGACCACAAGGGAATTAAAAGGGAGTTTTAATTTTTTAAAATATTTCCTTTTATAGCCATCCTCTAAGAGATTTAAAAGAGAGATTTTAATTGTAAAAATCTTTCCTTTTATAGCCATCCTCCAAGGGATTTAAAAGAGAAATTTTAATTGTAAATGATCCGGTGGTAAGAGCTCGGGACCCCCTAACGAGGGGTCAACGCCACGTGGAGGTCAAAGGGCCAGGTGGTCCGTCGAAGAACGGTGAGCCAATCGGACTCATGAGAAAAGGGCAGACCGATCTGTCTGCCAGTAAACATCTAAGGCACCCTGACAGAGATCGGGGTTCCGACGCTCAATGGAACAGTAAATAATGACCGAGCGGAAGGGTGCGCCGCCCGGCCGGCGCAGGGAATAAGGGCCGTCCGGACGGCGCTCTTTGTCCAGCCGGCCGGACGGACATCCTGGCCGGCTAGGGGTAAATAGGGACAGGAACATCTGCTGACAGCCGTCAATTCCTAGAGCTAGGCCATACTCCTAGTCTGACGGCCAGGTGTTCTCTTGTCCCATCGAATACATGCTTGGACTGTAGCAGTATGGTGTCAGGTAAGCTTTCTAACAGGTGCATACCGAGGTATGGGCTGCGGACACGTATGCGCCTCGGTGGACGTGCATTGGTTCTTTCACCACTCTATATAAAGAGCCTCTTACTTCGCCGGAGGTACGCGTGAAACATCTCGGGAGCCACTCTTTTCCACTGTTTGCTTGCCTGACTTGAGCGTCGGAGGGTCGTCGCCGGGAACCCCTTCCCGGCTCGACTTCTGTGCAGGTCCGCCGGAGCTTCGAAGGCCTACGCCATCGACTAGGAGCGCGCCACGTGCCCAGCGTCCTTTGGTTCGGCGATTCGGACAGGATCAGTAAAAATCTTTCCTTTTATAACCATCCTCCAAGGGATTTAAAAGAGAGATTTTAATTGTAAAAATCTTTCCTTTTATAGCCATCCTCCAAGGGATTTAAAAGAAAGATTTTAATTTTTAAAACTTTTCTTTTATAGCCATCCTCCAAGGGATTTAAAAGAGATATTTTAATTGTAAAAATCTTTCCTTTTATAGCCATCCTCCAAGGGATTTAAAAGAGAGATTTTAATTTTTAAAACTTTCCTTTTATAGCCATCCACAAAGGGATTGAAAAGTGATATTTTAATTTTAAAATCTTTCCTTTTTGTAATCATCCATAATGCTTTAAAAGAGAGATTTTAATTTAAAATTTTTCCTTAATTGATTGCCCAAATAAGGGGCGACCATAATTAAAATGAAGTTTTTAATTTTTAAATCTTTCCTTTTTTGCATTCACCAAGGATTATAAAAGAGAGGTAGATGGTGCCTTATGGTGCAATATAACCTAAGACTCTCTTCTATTCTTGTGTGTGGCCGGCCCCTTCCTCTCTATTTCTCCTTCCCCAGGGTCGGCGGCATATACCCTCTTCTTCCTCCCTTTCTTCCCTCTAGGGTTGGTGCCCATCTCACCTTGGTGGTCACGGCTTGAAGGAGAAGAAGAAGAAGAAGAAGAAGAGAAGAAGCACTTGATGGTCGGTTGCTTGGAGGAGAAGAAGAAGAGAAGAGGCTCCCTATTTTAGCATCCCTTGGTGGCCGAAAGTCTTGGAGGCAATTGAAGTGGTTCGGGTGGTGTTGTCTTGGAAGATCATCGCCCACACGACGTCCAAGAGGAGGAGAGAAATACAGGAGAAGATCAAGAGGTCTTTGTCTATGAAGAAAGGTACAACTAGTTCTTTATTCCACAGTGAAACTAGTTTAGTTTTTCTTTGTATGGATCCTGAAATACCAACACAAGAGGCTATCGATTTTGTGCTTCAATTGAGTTCTCTATAGTTAAACCTAGAGTTTACTATAAGAAGTTTAAATATTCAATTTCTTTGAAAGGCTTTGTCTAGGAAGTGGTGGATGATCCCATAACCAAGAAGGCCGAGTGTCTCGCCAACGACCTGGAAGCCAATCCTTGAAATAGATATTTAATCAACTTCTATAATATGGTTTAACTTATGAAGAACACATGAATTGAACTTAGATTAATAATGTTAAGTTTCGTTTGCAATCCAAGTTTAACTTTTGAATAACACATGGGTTGCTAGGAAAAGTTCTGTACTTGTACAAATTTTTGTACAGGGGAAACAAAACGGAATTCTGAGTAGCGCCAACAATCATGACTTGGAGAAGAAATAACCTTTGTTGTGCTAGCAACCACACAAGGTTGTTTTTGTCCAAGAGAAGAAGAGGAAGAAGAGGAAAAACCAAGAAGATCACCATCACCAAAAAGGTCACTTCATCTATATAAGGTGACTTCACAAAAGGGTTACTTTACCAAATAAGTTACTTCACCAAAAGGTTAATTTACCAAAAAGGTTACTTCATCTAAAGGTTACTTTTACAAATAGCTTTTGTACTCATCCAATGAATACAAAAATGTTTGTCTCTTGATCTTCCTTTTAATTAATGATGTATTAATTTCTATTAATATTCATTAATCTTAATAAGTTGGATTTAGTATATTAGATTAACCATTAATCCAATAAGCCATTAACCCAATAAACCAATGAGTCTAACTCATTACTCAATGAGTCTAATCCGAATTCATTTGAGTCTAACTCAATTCGGATTAGACTTAACCATATAATCTATCTCCAAATTAACATGTTCTTAGTGTGTGACCCAATAGGTTCTCGTAACGTTGGCAATGTATCTAAAACTATTTTAGATACATAAGCAATGAGTGACATCTAGCAATACATCATTGATACCCAAGTAATGAGAATGTCAAGATCCGACCTAACCTTTCCGTATCTATTATCTTGTATGACTCAGTTCTTCTATCATTGATATCTAGATTGATTAATGAGGTATAGACTGTGTCATCCTCTTATTAATCTTTATGTTTCTTGATCTCTAAGTAGACATACTCAAACAAATAAGCTCAATATCTCATATTGACTCATTTGAGCATGACCATGCATTCTTGTATCCTACTAATCAAGGGGCCCATAGATATCACTTCCGTCATATGGAAGGGATAGATCCCATCTACATCACTCACATCCCTCCGCATAATTTGTTGCATACCTAGTGATCGACTTTATAGTCCACCTTGTTACAGGTGACATTTATCAATTCCAAAGTATACAACTCCTTATGTAAGGAACCACAGTGACTTTAGGTCTAAGGACTATTCATACCAATAGTCACATGAGAACGTTTATGACACTCATATAACGATCCATGAAATATTCTCATGGCGGGTCATTCAATATATATTCTCTAATATATACTCATATGTCAACCTAATATCTCATATCCATGACTTGTGAGATTAAGTCATCCGTTGACCTACATGCTAGTCTCAATGCATTAATATTGTCCTTGTATATTAGTACTTGACTAGGAATAGTTAAAAGTAGCGTTCTATATAAATCTACAATGTTCCACAATCAATTCAGCCAATTGATATGTTGTAGATTAGAACCTACTACCTTAGGATATTATTATATTTATTCATTCAGCACTGAACTGAAATAAATATAATAACCAACTTTACCTTTTATTAATTAATAAAATATAATACAAGAGGTACTCTTGTCAATCATCTCATAATTGGTACTAGGGCTAATACTAACAATCTTCTACTAGCACTAGTACCAATCACTGAAATATCTAATGCCTAGTGACCTAGTATAACCATCATGCTTCCTCTATGTTAAAGTCTTGGTCAAGGGATCTGCAATGTTAGTATCGGTCGGTACTCTATATATCTTCACATCTCCTCTATTGATGATCTCTCGAATGAGATGGAATCGTCGTAGTTTGTGTTTAGATCGTTGATGAGAGCGAGGTTTCTTAGTCTATGTAATAGCCCCATTGTTATCACAATAGAGGTCTATTGGGTTTGCTATACTAGGAACAACACCTAGCTCTATAATAAATTTTCTGATCCAAATAGCCTCTTTAGTTGCAGCTGGAGCAACAATGTATTCGGCCTCTGTTGTAGAATTAGTGATTGTGTCTTGCTTTGAACTCTTCCAGCTCACAACACCACTAGTTAAGCAAAATACATACCCTGATTATGATATATAATCATCCTTATCAGTTTGGAAGATAGCATCGGTGTAACCCTTTACAGCAAGCTCTTTATCACCTCCAAAAATCAAGAAATAATCTTGAGTTCTTCTAAAGTACTTAAGAATATTCTTGACTGCTATCTAGTGACCTTCACCTGTATCTGACTGGTATCTGCTCATCATGCTTAATGCATACAAGACATTTGGGCGAGTACAAAGCATGACGTACACGATAGACCCTATAGTAGATGCATAAGAAATCTGATCCATGCAGTCCCTTTCTTCCTTAGAAGAGAGGCATTGAGTCTTCGAAAGACTCACACCATATGACATCGACAAAAATCCTTTTTTGGAATTCTGCATGGTAAAACGTTTAAGCATCTTGTCAATATATGTACTCTAACTTAAACGAAGCAATCTCTTAGATCTATCTCTATAGATCTTGATACCTAAAATATAAGCTTCTTCACCTAAATCCTTCATTAAAAAATAATTCCCAAGACAAGTCTTCACTGATTGAAGAGTAGGGATATCATTTCTAATGAGAAGTATGTCATCTACATATAATATGAGAAAGATGATTGTGCTCCCACTAACCCTCTTGTAGACACAAGATTCATCTTCGTTCTTGATGAAACCAAACACTTTGATTGCATCATCAAATTGAAGATTCTAGCTTCTAGAAGCTTGCTTCAATCCATATATGGATCGTTGCAACTTACACACCTTTCCAGCATGCTTTTGACATCTATCTGCCAGATCTCATAATCATAATAAGCTGCAATAGCAAGCATGATCTAAATGGACTTGAGCATCATAACTGGTGAAAAGGTTTCATTACAGTCTATACCATGAATCTGCTTGAATCATGTAGCCACCAATCTACCTTTATAGGTATGCATATGACCATCCATGTCAGTCTTCACTTTAAGGACCCACTTATACCCAATGGGTTTGATTCCTTCAGGTGAATCAACCAATATCCATACTTGCTTAGTGTACATAGATTTCATTTTGGATCTCTTGGCTTCTAGCCATTTCTCATAATTTGGGCCCTATATAGCTTCCTGATAAGATGTAAGCTCATTGAGACCAACTAGCACTACATCACCATTGTCAAACAAGAGAAAATAATATCTCTCAGGTTAACCTATCAGATCTGTGTAGAGCTTGTACTACTTGAACAGGTTGTTGCTCCACAACTTCTTGCATGCGGTGTAACAAAATCATGATCCACAACATCTTGTGGTACTTGTTCAGTTTTCATTAAGGCTTCAGTACTAATTTGTGTATCTTGAATTTCTTCACAATCGACTTAACTCCCACTAGTTTTTCTATAAATAAATTCATTTTCTAGAAAGACACCAGTTTTGGCAATAAACACTTTGCCTTGTGTGGGATTATAGAAGTAATATCCCTTTATTTCCTTTGGATATTATACAAAGTAGCACTTATTGTTGGATCGAAAGTGCCAGAGGGGGGGGGGGGGTGAATAGCGCTCGTGGCTTTCATTCGTTTCAAATTCGTAAAACTCGACGAATAACGTAGTGAAAATAAAATAATCACACAGAAAGACACAATGAGTTACTTGGTTCGGAGCCTAGGGCGACTCCTACTACAAGGCCTGCGATCGTTGATCGCTTTCTGTGGGCAACAACTATATTGCGCAAAAGATAGTACAAATATGTATGACAATGAGTGCAGTAATAATAAAAATTATACCAACGACAAAATCGAAATCTCAGAGCTCTGGGTCGTCGGGGACTTGTAGCAGTACTTCAGGGCATCTTTTGGAGCAGCACGTTGTAGTAGAAGAACTTTTTAATTGATGTTCTTGCTGTTGCCTCAAAACCCCTTTTATACACTGTTAGAGGCGCCTCGAACCTCATCCAAGGTGCCTCCAAGCCTCCGGAGTCAACCGCGTGGATCAGCGCAGAAACCTTCGTCGCTTATCCTGCTTGAGGTGCCTCCACGGCCAGTCCAAGGTGCCTCCAAGCCCTACTCCAAGGCGCCTCCAGCTCCATCCGAGGCGCCTCTAGCTCCTCTTCGCAGCCAACTTCTGTTTTGCACCCGAGGCACCTCCAAGCTCCATGGAGGCGCCTCGGATACTATTCATCCAAGACTTAGCTTGTTCCTTTTGTACCTGCAAGACACGTTAGTCCCAAAACAATAACATACCTTGCAAGACAAAGTTAGAGCACATATAAACATGATAAACCAAGTGATCGACAGTCATCGGACTATTCGGGTCTGACTTCGGATTTCCTACCGGAAACCTTAGGTCGACCCGACGCCTACTGTTCCCTTTGCGGGGAACGCGTCTTCACCTACTCCCCTCAAGAGAGATTACCTGATGCTAGAACGATCCTCCAGACTAACTGGACTTTTTTCGCCTAGGGTTGCCACCCCCTAGGACCTAGGGTTACCGC
Source organism: Zingiber officinale (assembly GCF_018446385.1). Taxonomy (NCBI): domain Eukaryota; kingdom Viridiplantae; phylum Streptophyta; class Magnoliopsida; order Zingiberales; family Zingiberaceae; genus Zingiber; species Zingiber officinale. The sequence continues at coordinate 76,232,307 of NC_055989.1, forward strand.
CCCCTAGGGTTTTTCTCCACCTAGGGTTACCACCCCCTAGGACCTAAGGTTACCCCCCCACCCTCTCTTAGGATTTTCTCCACCTAGGGTTACCACCCCCTAGGACCTAAGGTTACCCCCCCTTAGGATTTTCCTCCAGCTAGGGTTACCACCCCTAGGACCTAAGGTTGCCGCCCTTCAGGGTTTTCCTCCACCTAGGGTTACCACCCCCTAGGACCTAAGGTTGCCTCCCTTCAGGGCTTTCCTCCACCTAGGGTTACCACCCCTTAGGGTTTTCCTCCACCTAGGGTTACCACCCCTTAGGGTTTTCACCTTGCCTAACCGCAGCTAGGACTTTTGCCTAAGAACACTTAGGACTCTCCTGCTATCTCCATCAGACATGTTAGATCACAAATAAGCTTAACTTTAACTCCTTTACCATTATCAAAACTTGGATTCGATCGTCTGATGCTTCTCGCACCAACACTTATCTGATTTAGGTCCTAGTTTATCTGATACTTGTCGTCGAACATAAGTCTCATATCCTCAAATCTTCATTAAAGATATCTTGGGACTCTTTCCAGTCCATATTTTATATAATGTCTTTATGACAGCCTTAGATGGAACGTGGTTAAGTGTGAAAGCAGTCGTCTCTATAGCATGTCCCCAGAAGGAAGTAGGAAGTTTTATTTGACTCATCATCGATCGTACCATATCTAATAAAGTATAATTTGTTGGACCCCGTGGTAGTTTTGATGTGATCAACCAAGTTGGTTAGGTCATGCGTTTTGTCTGATCCCTGTGTCTGAGTGTGTAGGAACTTAGGAGCACAGGAAGTCGAGCGAAAGACGCAGCTAGTGAGAAGGATGACAGGGGAAGGGAGCCGACGGGCTCGGTGCATCCGAAGGACGAGAGAGCTGCGGAAGAGTACTCCGGTGGAGCGAGAAGAACGTGCGCAGCGTTCGAGGGACGAGAAGCCGGACGGAAGCTTGCTCGAGGAGAAGGTCGGGAACTGGGTTCGGGTGAGCCCTATTCCGGATGGCCGCAATCACCCAAGGACCCGAACTAGAGCAAGTCAACTGGGAGTTGACTTGTCAATGGTTTGGTCGACCGAACCTATTGATCGGTCGACCGAACCCTTCTTCAACCGAAGCCAACCGCAGCAGACACGTCGAATGCCACGTCAGAAGCTGACCGTTGGTGAAGTTGATCGGTCGAACGAACCTTCTGATCGGTCGACCGAACCCAAGTTTATCCAGAGACCAATTCGAGCAGTTTGATCGGGCCAACTCAGCTGGAGACCGTTGGCCGATCGATCGACCAAACAAAAGGATCGGCCGACCGAATCTGAGCTCGATCCACAGAGACTGCACCTGGACGGAAAACTAGGCAGGTACAGCAGGTTCGGTCGACTGAACCTGGGGATCGGTCGACCAATCCCTCTCGAGTCAAACCTGATCCCGAAGGTCAGGTGATCTGATAAGCTCGAGAACCCCTATATAAAGAGGGTCTCGGGCAGCTTTAGAAAACAAGGAATTTATATAAAACCCAACTCTTGTAATCTCTGTTTAAGCAACCTCTGTGCTCTCAAAGTGTAAAAGGCTTCTCCGCCTTCAAAGAAGGAGTTTCTTACTGCGCTTTCCATCGCCCTGGATTAACAACCCTCTTGGTTGTAACCAGGTTAAAAATTCCGTCTTCACTTCTCTTTCTTTTATTTAGTGTTGCGTTATTTTAGAGTTGAAACGCTTTGAGGAGGGTAACTTTTATTTGCAGGCAATTCACCCCCCTCTTGCTGGTCCCCGCTGCACCAACAAGTGGTATCAGAGCCTGATCGCCTCAGAAGGACTAACCGCCAACTGAAGCACTACGATCAAGACAATGGCCGACGCAAACATTCATCCCTCGAAGTTCGACGGAGATTTCGCTACATGGAAGTGAAAAATGGAGGTATTTTTTAAAACAGACTTTGATATTTTAATTACTATGAAATATTGTTTTACATCTCCTAAAGACAAAGAAGAAAACACGTGGAGCAAGAAGGAGCAAGCTGATTTCGTCGCCAACGGAAAAGTTGAATTCCACCTCCTCAGCGTTCTGCCACCTCAGAAGGTAAGTAGGATCGGAAGCTATGTCTCAACGAAAGATCTCTGGGAGAAATTCTTGGAGCTTCACGAAGGTACCTCTGAAGCAAAGCTAGCGCGGCGCGACATCCTCCGGACACAACTAACAAACCTCCGGATGAACAACGGTGAGAAGGTAGCGTAACTCCAAGCGAGAATCAAGGAGCTGATAACGCAACTAACGAACCTTGGAGAAGAAGTAACCAACTGGGATTCCATCCGATACGCGCTCAATGCCTTCCCGAGGACTTCAGAATGGGCATCCTTAGTAGATGCTTACTACATCTCTAAGGACTTTGAGGTAAGTAGTTTAGAAAACTTGTTTTCAACATTCGAACTTCACGAGTCCCAACTTGCAGAAAAACCAGTAGAGAAGTCGAACTTCAACATTGCCCTATGAGCTGAAAAGGACGATCCCGACTCCGAAGCGTCAATCGACGAAAACGAAGCTGCGTTAATGGTAAGACGTTTTAATAAGTTTTTAAAATCTAACAAGTTTAGATCGTAGTCAAGTAAACGTCAACAAAAAGGAAGGACAGTCTGGTGCTACAATTGCAACGAAGAAGGGCACATCAAGGATGATTGCCCAAAATTGAAGAGCAAACAGAAAGATAAGGAAAGAAGCAAGAAGCCACCTCGACCCAAGCACAAAAACCTGAAGGCGACATGGGACAACTCTTCATCCTCCGAGTCAGAAGTCGAAAAATTCTCGGGACTAGCACTGATGGTCAACCATCAGCTAGAAGAAACATCTAGCTCAGAAATGAGCATTGATGAAGGGGGAGGAACATCAGAAGAAGAAAGCAGCAGTGAAGGGGGAGCCTCACCGAGTCAGGTACGAAATCTAACCCCGACTCAGTCTTTTCGCTTTATTAAATCACTTTCTAAAGACTTATTCAATTTAGAAAAAGAAAATAAAGAATTAAAAATGAAATTGGCAAAAGCATGTCAACTTGAGATGTACGATAGTATAAAATCAAAAAAATGATAAATTGAAATTAGAAATTGAAAAATTGAAATATGATGCATGCTTAAATAAATTTCCTAAATCAAAATTAAGAACTTATAGAAAATTAAATTGGTATATTAGAAAATACCAAGGTCAACTTAGAAAAGTGTCCAAAAATCATGTACCCCCTAAGTTTTTGACCAACCCTGCAGGAAGGAACCTTTATTGGGTTCCAAAATCTTTGTTAGTTTAAATTTCACTTTTAGTTAAAAGCTTACAGTGAGAAAATTAAACATTGAAATTCTTTATGGAAGCTTTGTCTAAGGAAGTGGTTGTTGCTCCAATAACCAAGAAGGTCTAGTGCCTCACCACGACCTGGAAGCTAAAATATTGAAAGAAAATATTTAATTAACTTTCTGAAAAAGTATTAAAAATAAAAATTAAATAATGCTTTGAAAGTTTATCAAGCATTTTTTTTCTCTTAGAAATTTTTCTTGAAAATTCTAACTTAAATTTTTTTTTTTAGAAATTAGAATTTTTTTTAATTGACTTAGAATGTTTTTTTTATTGAGTTTAACCTGGAATTTTTTTTTTCAAACCTCATTCTTACTTAATTTTTTTTTTGCTGTGGTCAAAGGGAGAGATTGTTAGTTTATGCTATACGTGTTAGTTTAGTAATTTTCTTAAAATTATGTTTGTCTAGTTTTAACCCTAACTTGAACTTGGGTTGATGCACATCAAAAAGGGGGAGATTGTTGGACCCCGTGGTAGTTTTGATGTGATCAACCAAGTTGGTTAGATCATGCGTTTTGTCTGATCCCTGTGTCTGAGTGTGCAGGAACTTAGGAGCACAGGAAGTCGAGTGGAAGACGCAGCTAGCGAGAAGGACGACACGGGAAGGGAGCTGACGGGCTCGGTGCATCCGAAGGACGAGAGAGCTGCGGAAGAGTACTCCGGTGGAGCGAGAAGAACGTGTGTGGCGTTCGAGGGACGAGAAGCCGGACGGAAGTCTGCTTGAGGAGAAGGTCGGGAACTGGGTTCGGGTGAGCCCTATTCCGGATGGCTGCAATCACCCAAGGAGCCGAACCGGAGCAAGTCAACTGGGAGTTGACTTGTCAATGGTTCGGTCGATCGAACCTATTGATCGGTCGACCGAACCCTTCTTCAACCGAAGCCAACCGCAGCAGACACGTCGAATGCCACGCCAGAAGCTGACCGTTGGTGAAGTTGATCGGTCGACCGAACCTTCTGATCGGTCGACCGAACCCAAGTTTATCTAGAGACCAATTCGAGCAGTTTGATCGGGCCAACTCAGCTGGAGACCGTTGGTCGATCGATCGACCGAACAAAAGGATCGGTCGACCGAATCTAAGCTTGATCCATAGAGACTGCACCTGGATGGAAAACTGGGCAGGTACAACAGGTTCAGTCGACCGAACCTGGGGATCGGTCAACCGATCCCTCTCACGTCAAACCTGATCCTGAAGGATCAGGTGATCTGATAAGCTCGAGAACCCCTATATAAAGAGGGTCTCGGGCAGCTTTAGAAAACAAGGAATTTATACGAAACCCAACTCTTGTAATCTCTGTTTAAGCAACCTCTGTGCTCTCAAAGTGTAAAAGGCTTCTCCGCCTTCAAAGAAGGAGTTTCTTACTGCGCTTTCCATCGCCCTGGATTAACAACCCTCTTGGTTGTAACCAGGTTAAAAATTCTGTCTTCACTTCTCTTTCTTTTATTTAGTGTTGCGTTATTTTAGAGTTGAAACGCTTTGAGGAGGGTAACTTTTATTTACAGGCAATTCACTCCCCTCTTGTCGGTCCCCGCTGTACCAACATAATTTCTCCTTTCTGATACACCATTCCATTGTGGTGTGCCAGGTGGAGTGAGTGGAGATATGATTCCACACTCAATGAGATGGTCATAAAATTCTTGGCTAAGGTATTCCCCATCTCGATTTAATTGAAGAATCTTAATACGCTTACCAAATTAATTTTGTACTTCATTATTGAATTCTTTGAACTTTTCAAAAGATTTTGACTTGTGTCTCATTAGATACACGTAGCTGTATCTACTGAAATCATCAATAAAATTAATAAAGTAATGGTAGCCTCCCCTAGCTGCTATTCTAAAAGGGCCGCATACATCAATATGTATGAGTCCTAACAAGTCATTAGCTCTTTCTCTATGTCCACTAATAGAGTCTTTTTCATCTTACCTTCAAGACAAGATTCACATACCTCATATAATTAAAAATCAAATGAGTCCAAAAGTCTATCCTTGTGGAGTTGGGATATAGGACTCTCATTTATGTGACCTAAGCGACAATATCAGAGATATGTTTGGTTTAAATCATTAGACTTGAACCGTTTGGTATTTATGTTATAGATTGGGTTATCAAAGTCTAGAACATAGAGTCCATTCATGAGATATTGTGTACTACAATAAAACATTTCATTGAAATAAATGGAATGACATTTGTCCTTTATTACAAATGAGAATCATTTCTTGTCCAAACAAGAAATAGAGATAATGTTCTTAGTTAAGGCAGGCACATAGTAGCACTCTTCAAGTTCTAAAACAAGCCCAGTAGGCAAAGATAAGGAATATGTTCCTACAGTTATAACATCAACTCTGGTACCATTACCTACTCGTAGGTCTACTTCGCCTTTTGTCAAAGATCTACTATTTCTCAGCCCCTGCACATTAGTACAAATATAAGATGAACACTCGGTATCTAATACCCATGAAGAAGAAATAGATAGATTAACTTCTATAATATTTATACCTAATGCAGAAGTCTCACTTCTCTTCCTTTTCACTTCCTCTAGGTACAACTTACAGTTTCGCTTCCAGTGCCCATTTTCACCATAGTGGAAGCATGTTTATTCCTTAGCAACTCCACCTTTGGGTTTCAATACTTAAGTCTTGCCTTTGCCTTTGGCTTGGGTCTTACCCTTACCTTTGGGCTTCCATTTACCTTTGCCCTTTGGTACCAACAAAATAGTGCTAGGTTTTGCCTTCTTAAGGTTGAGTTCAACAGTTCTCAACATGCTTAACATCTCAGGTAATATCTTGTCAATTTTATTCATGTTATAGTTCATGACAAATTAACTATAGCTTTCAAGTAACAACTGCAAAATAAGGTCAGTGACCAATTCTTGGCCCAATGGAAAATCCAATCGTTGTATGTTCTCCACATACCCAATCATTTTGAGCACATAAGGCCCTACGGGACTTTCCTCTTGCATCTTGCATTGAAATAGAGCCTTAGAGATCTCAAATATCTCATGTCTTGCTTGTCCTTGATATAGTTGTCTAAGATGTTCAACCATATCATAGGCATCTATGTTCTCATGTTGCTTCTGAAGCTCAGAGTTCATGGTGACAAGCATAAGGCATGATACATCTAATGCATCATCTTGGTGCTTCTTATAAGCATCTTTATCAGCTCTAGTGGTGGGGAGTATCTCAGGAATGGGTTGCTCTAGGACATACAGTTTTCATTCTTGCTTGAGAATTATTCTCAAGTTTCTGTACCAGTTTAGGAAATTAGCTCCATTGAGCTTGTCCTTATCAAGGATAGATCGTAGAGAGAGAATATTTGATGTATTTGACGACATGATGATCTATAATAATAAAATACATAAATAAGTATTATATTTAGATTATTTAATTAGGCCTTAAATTAAATAATTCTCCCACTGAATTGTAAAGCTTTGGTAGGAGCAAGTCATGGATGTAGTTTGATCCACACTACTAGCTCCAAATCCAATCACGATAATATTCATGTGGGACAAGATTCATATTATACCTCATCTTGAGTTAGCCTTAACTAATCACCCAAGACTTAGTATAACATAGGTAGGTAACATTTACCAATTACATCATATGTAACTCTTGTATCATTGGATGAACAAGACTATTTGTTCTTTTGCCTATCTTATAAAATCCACATTTTAACTCATCTTGAATTAGCTTTGGCTAATTGCACAAGACTAGTATAATTTGAATTTCATAGTATGGGATATGCATCTAAGTTCTCAATTTAATTGAGATAACTTAATTAAGTCACACCCAAAGTTTAGTAGTCAAACATCACAATTGTCCTATCGCACTCTAGCAAGATAAATCGAGTCACTTTTCTTTGGCAAAACCTGACTATAATTGATTGAGCTAGAAGTGAGTACCAAACTTTGGTAAGTATATTTAAAGAGACCTAATTATGATTAAACTACACATGCATCGCATACAATCATAGAACACATCAACATATATGCTAAATAACGTGACATGGTTATGACCCTATAAACTACGATCTTCTCAAGCCAATGAGAAGATCAAAAGATCAACCTAGGTCTAAGCATCTTCTCTAAGTGCTTCCTTGATCGCTATGTGTTGTTGTCCTTCTCTCTTTTTCACCATCTCCAATAGACTAGTTCTTTCTGTTGGATCGAAAGTGCTAGAGGGGGGGGGGGGATGAATAGCGCTCGTGAGTATTTCATTCGATTCGAATTCGTAAAGCGTTCGAGTGTAATGCAGCAAAAATAACAATAAAATAAAATACAAAAGGACCCAAGTATTTTTACTTGGTTCGGAGCCTTGGGCGACTCCTACTCCAAGGCCCTTGTTGGTGCAGCGTGGACCGACAAGAGGGGGGTGAATTGCCTGAAACTAAAAGTAACCCTCCTCAAAGCTTTTCAACTCTTAAAATAAAGAAACACTTAATAACAAAACAAAATGACAGAAAAGAAATGAAACTCAGTTATTTGACTTGGTTACAACCGAGACGGTTGTTAATCCAAGGCGGTGGAAAGGCGCACTAAAATAGTCTCTTTCTTTGAAGGCGGAGAAGCCTTTTACACTTTGAGAGCACAGAGGTTGCTTAAACAGTAATTACAGAGTTGATTCACGTTCTCATTCGTTGTTCTGAATAGTAACCCGAGACCCCCTTTATATAGGGGTTTTAGAGCTTATCAGATAACCTGAACCTTTGGGATCAGGTTTGACTCGAGAGGGATCGGTCGACCGATCCCCAGGTTCGGTTGACCGAACCTACTGTACCTGCCCAGTCTTCCGTCCAGGTGCATTCTCTGAGGATCGAGCTTTGGTTCGGTCGACCGATCCTTATGTTCGGTCGACCGATCGACCAACGGTCTCCAGCTAAGTTGGCCCGATCAACTTGCTCGACTAAGTCTCTGGATTAACTTCAGTTCGGTCGATTGATCAGGAGGTTCGGTCGACCGATCAGCTTTAACAACGGTCAGCTTCTGATGTGGCATTGGCGATTGGCTGCTGATTGAGAGGGGTTCGATCGACCGATCAGGAGGTTCGGTCGACCGAACCATTGACAAGTCAACTTCCAGTTGACTTGCTCTGGTTCGGCTTCTTTGGGTGATTTCGGCCATCCGGAATAGGGCTCACCCGAACCCAGTTCCCGGCCTTCTCCTCGAGCAGTCTTCCGTCCCGGCTTTACGTCCCTCGAACACCGTGCATGTTCTTCATGCCCACCAGGTGTACTCTTCCGCAGCTCTCTCGTCCTTCGGACGCACCGAGCCCCTCGGCTCCCTTCCCATGCCGTCCTTCTCGCTAGCTGCGTCTTCCGCTCGACTTCCTGCGTTCCTAAGCTCCTGCACACTTAGACACAAGGATTACACACAAAGCAGGACCTAACCTAAACTTGGTTGATCACATCAAAACTATCACGGGGTTCAACAATCTCCCCCTTTTTGATGTGCATCAACCCAAGTTCAGCTTAGAGTAAAATAAACAGATAGTAATTTAAAGAAATTACTAAACTAACAATTCAGGCATAAATTTGCAACTTTAAAATGAATTGCAACATGAAAATTTATACTTAAAATTTTTTTAACTAACTCCCCCTAACTGAACTTATCTTTATTCTCCCCCTTTGATCACAGCAAAAACGGGGTGCAAACAAATGTCAAAACTTGAGTTAGGTTTTAATTTTAAAAAAAAATTCTAAGGTTTGAAAAAAATTTCTAAGTTAAAATGAATTTCTAAGGAAATGTTTAAAAACTTTTCAAAGCATTATTTAATTCTAATTTTAATGCTTTTATCAGACAGTTAATTAAACATTTTATTTCGATATTTCGGCTTTCAGGTCGTGGCGAGGCACTAGGCCTTCTTGGTTATTGGAGCAACAACCACTTCCTTAGACAAAGCTTCATAAAGAAATTCATTGTTTAATTTACTCACTGTTAGGCTCTAAACTTCTCTAGTTTTAATTTAGAAAAGATTTTGGAATCCAGTATAGATTCCTTCCTACTGGGTTACTCAAAAATTTAGGGGGTACATAGTTTCTTAGTATTTTCCTAAGTTGACCCTGATGCTTCCTTATGTACCAATTTAATTTTCCATATAACTTTATTTTTGATTGTGGAAAAACATTTTTAAAACATGCATCAGTTTTTAATTTTTTAATTTCTAATTTTAAAACTTCATTTTCTGATTTCAAATATTCATTTTCTTTTTCTACTTTATCTAATTCTTTAGAAAGAACTTTAATAAAACGAAAGGACTGTTTAGGATTTAGGGCACGTACCTTACTTACCTCGCCTTGCGATGCTCCCCCTTCATCATAGCTGTCTTCTTCTTTTGTTGTTTCTCCCCCTTCATCTATGCTTATTTCTGAGCTAGACGTTTCTTCTAGCTGATGGTTGGCCATCAGTGCTAGTCCCGAGAATTCTTCGATTTCGGATTCGGAGGACGATGAATCATCCCACGTGGCCTTTAGGTTGTATATGGGTCGAGCTGGCTTCTTACTCTTTTCTTTATTTTTGCTCTTCAGTTTTGGGCAGTCATCTTTTATATGTCCTTCTTCGTTGCAATTGTAGCAACGAACCACCCTTTTCTTTTGCTGGAACTTTTTCGACTGCAATCTAAATTTATTAGACTTAAAAATTTTATTAAAGCGTCTTACCAGTAATGTCGCTTCGGATTCGTCAATCGAGGTTTCGGAGTCAGAACCGTTTATTCTTGCCTTTAAGGCAATGTTCTGACTAGACTTCTCTACTCTGTTTGGCTCTGCAACTCGAGATTCGTGAAGTTCAAAAGTAGAAAACAAATGTTCTAGAGTACTTACCTCGAAGTCCTTAGAGATGTAGTACGCATCTACTAAGGAGGCTCACTCGGGAGTTCTCGGGAAGGCGTTGAGCGCGTACCGATCCAGTCCCGGTTCGTTACTTCTTCTCCAAGATTGGTTAGTTGCGTGATAAGCTCTTTGATCCTTGCTTGGAGTTGCGCTACTTTCTCGCCTTGGTTCATCCGGAGGTTCGTAAGTTGAGTTCGGAGGATGTCGCGCCTCGCTAGCTTAGCTTCCGAGGTACCTTCATGAAGCTCCAGGAATTTTTCCCAGAGGTCTTTTGCGGAGTCGTAGCTTCCGATTCGACTTACCTCTTGTGGTGGTAGCACGCTAAGCAGGTGGAATTCTGCCTTTCCGTTGGCGATAAAGTCGGCTTGCTCTTTCTTGCTCCACGTGTTTTCTTCTTTATCTTTCGGTGCTGCAAAATCATATTTCATTGTAATAAGAATGTCAAAATCCGTTTTAAAGAATACCTCCATTTTTCGCTTCCATGTAGCGAAATCTCCGTCGAACTTCGAGGGATGAATGTTCGCGCCGGCCATTGTTTTGATCTTTGTGCTTCAGATGGCGGTTAGTCCCTCTGAGGCTGTTGGACTCTGATACCACTTGTTGGTGCAGCGTGGACCGACAAGAGGGGGGCGAATTGCCTGAAACTAAAAGTAACCCTCCTCAAAGCTTTTCAACTCTTAAAATAAAGCAACACTTAATAACAAAACAAAATGACAGAAAAGAAATGAAACTCAACTATTTGACTTGGTTACAACCGAGACGGTTGTTAATCCAAGGCGGTGGAAAGGCGCACTAAAAGAGTCTCCTTCTTTGAAGGCGGAGAAGCCTTTTATACTTTGAGAGCACAGAGGTTGCTTAAACAGTAATTACAGAGTTGATTCACATTCTCATTCGTTGTTCTGAATAGCTACTCGAGACCCCTTTATATAGGGGTTCTAGAGCTTATCAGATAACCTGAACCTTCGGGATCATGTTTGACTCGAGAGGGATCGGTCGATCGATCCCCAGGTTCGGTCGACCGAACCTGTTGTACCTGCCCAGTCTTCCGTCCAGGTGCAGTCTATAAGGATCGAGCTTTGGTTCGGTCGACCGATCCTTATGTTCGGTCGACCGATCGGCCAACGGTCTCCAGCTAAGTTGGCCCGATCAACTTGCTCGACTAAGTCTCTGGATTAACTTCGGTTCGGTCGACCGATCAGGAGGTTCGGTCGACCAATAAGCTTTAACAACGGTCAACTTCTGACGTGGCATTGGCGGTTGGCTGCTGATTAACAACTTCCAGTTGACTTGCTCTGGTTCGGCTTCTTTGGGTGATTTCGGCCATTCGGAATAGGGCTCACCCGAACCCAGTTCCCGACCTTCTCCTCGAGCAGTCTTCCGTCCTGGCTTTACATCCCTCGAACACCGCGCATGTTCTTCACGCCCACCGAGTGTACTCTTCCGTAGCTCTCTCGTCCTTTGGACGCACCAAGCCCGTCGGCTCCCTTCCCGTGCCGTCCTTTTCGCTAGCTGCGTCTTCCGCTCGACTTCCTGCGTTCCTAAGCTCCTGCACACTTAGACACAAGGATTACACACAAAGCAGGACCTAACCTAAACTTGGTTGATCACATCAAAACTATCACGGGGTTCAACAACCCTCGCTCGTTGAGCGATTACTGTGGGCAATTCACTATCAAATTGTAAATTCGGTACAAGAAGAGATTACAATTGAAAGTACTAACAATAACTTATACCGACAACACGAAGAGGAAAACTTGTAGCTTTGTGTTGTCGAAAACTCGTCGTAGCTTCGCCGGGTCGTTTTTGAGCAGCACGTTGATGAATAACAGCTTTTGAATGATGTTCTGAGCCTCTGCCTTGACCCCCCCTTTTAAACAATGCTGGAGGCGCCTCCAAGCCTGTCCGAGGCGCCTCAGGCCGCCGAGTCGCACGCGTGGATAATCTCTGATCTGGTCGCGCCTTATCTCATTGAAGGCGCCTTAAGGCTGGTCCAAGGCACCTCCAATGCCTGGTCCAAGGTGCCTTCAGCTTCCTCTGAGGCGCCTCCAGCTCCTCTGGACAGCTGGCTTCGACTTGCACTTGAGGCGCCTCCAAGCCCCATGGAGGCGCCTCGGACACTGTTCATCCGAGGACAAATGTGCTTCTTTGTTCCTGCAAAATGTGTTAGTCCCAAACACAAAACCCTGCAAAACAAAGTTAGCACAGACATATTATAAGTGATATAATTGATAGTCATCGGACTGTCCGGGTCTGACTTCGAATTTCCAACCGGAAACCCTAGGTCGACCCGACGCCTACTGTTTCCTCTACGGGGAACGCGTCCTCACCTACTCCACTCAGGAGATTTACCTGTTGCCAGTGCGATCCTCCAGATCGACTGGACTTTTGCTCAACGTTCGAAGATTCCAGACTTTCTGCTGGACTTTCGCTTCCCGACCCGTCCAGTCTTTCACCTGGTTCGCGACACCAGGACTTTTCATCTAGGGTTACCCCCTAGGACTTTTGCCTGAAGCTCTCGACCCGCCAAGACTTTTCGCATAGGGTTACCACCCCCTATGACCTAGGGTTACCACCCCCTAGGGTTTTCCACCTGCCTAACCGCAGCTAGGACTTTTGCGTAAGTACCACTTAGGACTTTCCTGCAAGCTCCATGAACTTGTTAGATCACAAGACTACTTAACTTTGAACCCTTTGCCATTATCAAAACTTGGGTTCGATCGTCTGATGTTTCCCGCACCAACAATCTCCCCTTTTTGATTTTGGTAACTCAAATTCAAAGTTAAGTAAAACAAAAGGCATAAATAAACATAAGCATGCTTTTAAATAAGGAGTTAAAGCACAAGCGTAAGCATACTTAAGTACCAAGCTAAGTACAACCTAGAGAGATTTTAAAATTTTAAGTTTACCTTTAAAATTTATAAAGTTAAGGCTCCCCTTAATAAGAGAACTTTTATTTTTAATTTGAATTTTTTGTCCTACTCTCCCCCTTTGCCATATATCAAAAACTTTGTAGGAAAACTTTGAAAAAAATGTTGAAGCCCAAAAATAACATTTAAATACCTAGCTTTTAAAACTTTGTAGGGAAAACTTTGTAGGAAAAAACTTAGTAAAATTTTCTAAGTGAAAAATAGTTTAAGTGCAAAACAACTCTGTTTAGCCAAAATTTTGAAAACTTAAGCTTTTAAAGACTTTATTTAAAGATTTTTCATTAAACTTAAAAGTCTTTTAAAAGGGATTTTCTTAAGTATGAAAATTGAATTAAGTTTGGAAAAAACTTTTAAAGAAAACACTTAGCTTTAAAGAAAGGATTTTGGCTAATTTAAAGAACTTTTCAAACACTTAGCTTTTTATAATTAATTTTCATTGTAAAATTCTTAGCTAAATGTCTAAAGGGATAATTTTCTTTCAACTAAGTTAGTAAAAAGTTTACTTTGACAAATAACTTTAGTCAATTTTGAAACTTAGTTGAAATCTTTGGGGAAAAATAAAATTTTCAAATTATGTTAGATAGATTCGAAAAGCTTTGTTGGTAAATATTTTCTTAATTTTGAACAAGCTTTTTGAACAATAACTTGGAAAGAGAAAAAAATAAACTTCACTAAATTTTCAAAAAATTCTGAAAAGTATATAAAAAAATATTAAGAAAGTCCAAGACTATTTTTAAAAATATTTAAATGAATAATGAATTCCAAAATACTTAACGACCAAGGAGGAGCAATAAGTTTAAACCTTAATGTCCAAGCATGAGCTGAGTTAATGAGATTAATTTCTTTTGGTAAGGTATTAGAGCCCTAATGTCTAGGCATGAGAGGTTAAAACAAAATATTTATTTGCCTAACTTTCCATCTCACTCATTCTAGATTAACAAGTATGTTCAGCTTATGAGTGATCATGAGATGGAGTTGTCTTTGCATTTGATATAAAACATAAGTTTTGAATTTCAAATAATTTTAGAAATGATTTTCAAATATTTTTTTAAAAATTATTTTCAAGTAATTTTCAAAATGATTTTTCAAATAAAATGATTTTCAAATAATTTGTAAAATGATTTTTACATAATTTTTCAAATAATTTTGAAATTATGTTTTTAAAAGATTTTTAAACTGATTTTTTATAATATTTTTCAAATAATTATGAAATTAAGTTTTAAAAGATTTTTAAACTGATTTTTTAAAAGTTTTTTCAAATAATTTTTTAAAAGAATTTTTTAAAAGGATTTTTAAAATATTTTTAAAATGTTTTTTTAAAAGATTTTTAAAATGATTTTTTTTAAAAGAATTTTTAAAAGGATTTTAAGAGATTTTTAAAAGATTTTTTAAAAGGATTTTAAAAAGATTTTAAAGAGATTTTTCAAATAATTTTTAAATAATTTTTCAAATAATTTTAAAATATTTTTTAAAATAATTTTTCAAAATAATTTTTCAAATAAATTTTTAAAATATTTTTAAAATAATTTTTCAAATAATTTTTAAAATATTTTTTAAATGATTTAATTTGATTTTTAATTAATAATTTAATCTGATTTTTAATCATTAATTTAAATTATTAATTATTAATTTAATTTGAATTATTAATTAGTAATTTGATTTGATTAATTAAATTTAATCCTTAGTCATCTCACCCGATCTAAATTTCAAATCAGGGAATCCTATAATTTTGTGAGATGAATTAGATTCAATTATAGGGTTTGGTTTAACTTTGTGTTAGATTCAGGTTTAGTTTTGGGCTCAACAAATAGACATTTTTTGGATAAACTTCTGAGGTATGGTGAGTCACTTGGACACCATTAGAGTAACCATACCTTCAAGGTTTTCCAAATAGTGCTCTCCACTGAACTTAGTACAAAACCTTGGTCTGACTAGTTAGGATCCGTAAGGGGTAGCTTCGGTCAGTTCCACTTAGCTAAATGCACCGGGTCGAAATCATATCTTCCTAGACATGCATAGACTAAGCTTCCCTAACGTACTATCATCCAAAACTTCACCAGTACCATTGGTCAAGTTAAACTTGTTCCTTTTCTAATTAGTTCTACTTACCCTGCCAGGTAGCTTGGTTTGGGTTACCCTATCGGGTAAATTAATTTTTGAGGTGTCAGCTATTCTGAAGTCTCCTCCTATATTATTGATTTACCTTTTAGGATTTGTGTATACTTTTACTTAATTTATAAATTTGATTTAAGTTTTAATTTAATTTCATTTAGTTTAATTTAATTTAATTTTTAATTAATTTTAATTATATTCTTTTAATGGTTTATCTTTTTATTAAGACAGTTTTTCTTCTACCTCCCCCTGGATCATAGCCTTGATATGGTCTATCAAGGTAATAGACTTGATCCTTGGGGACCGAATATTGACCAAGTCCAACTTGATTGATCAGGTTGGACTTAGGTACTCATGCTTGGACGACCTTTCTATTTGATCTATTAATGAGTGATAAATATGAGTGGTATTTCCTTTTAGTCTTGAATCCAAGTCCAGATCGGTTGTAAACGACTTTTTATTTTCCGAGAATCAGATCAAGATTTTTGGAACCCAAAGTAAACCGTTCCAACATGTTCTTGAGTTCTTTAACTTGAGTTTTCAAATTGGAATTTTCTTTCTCAAGTTGTTGGACTTGGGTTGAATTTCCAATTTGAACTGGCTCAGTTAAAGGACTCGAGTTAGTCACTTCCTTAAGGGTTGTTACCTCCTTTTGGAGTGACTTGACTCGGACGTGGATTTAGCCAACTTCTTTAGTAAGTAAGGAGCTACATTTTCTGAATCATCTAAGTTAATACTAGAAATTAAAGAACTTACAGTGGGTTTAGAACCTTCGGAAACGGATACAGATCCGTGGCATCGCTCGGACTCGGTTCCAGATTCGCTCTCGGTATCTGTGTAACACCTCAAATTTCATGATTTGGAGTCCCAAAAGACCTTATTAAAATCTAGAAATGCTATAGAAAAATTCTAGAGATTTTTAGGAATATTTAGAGTATTTTTACGTAATTTTTGGAGTTTGTTTGGTATTTTTACCAAGAGAAAGAAGTTTAAAAATATATATATATAAAAATGTTAAAGCTGGGTTTTGAACCCAAGAGCTCGGACCCGAACCAGATTTTAACGGACTCAGCCAACTATCTGGGCTATAGCTATTTTGTTTATAATATATGAGATAAGATGTATATGATGTAGAAAATGGTAATGGAGAATAATAACAAGGAAAATAAGTTGAAGAAGCTGGGTTTCGAACCGAGCTCCTCGGCCCAAGCAGAACTCGGCCCGACCAACCGTGCTATGCTCGATTGTTAACTAGATGTGAGAACAAATTTATATAAGGTATAGTTGGTAACAGAAAATAAATCGAAACGAAAAGTGCGCGGCTGAGGAATCGAAGCCGTGACCTTAGAATTGGTCAAAACCCGACTAAACCAGGTGATCCAGCCGTCGGTTCCATTGATAAAAGGTAGGAAAATTATTTAACCAGTTAACAGAATATGGAGATTATAAAGAGGGATAAGTTGAGGTGGTAAATTCCCAAAACCGAAAACCCTTTCCCCTCTCCCGATCGCGAGCGACGGCGACTCCCTCTCGGGCGAAGACGTAGCAAGGGACCTAGGGCTTGGTCTCCGGCGCCGGCGAAGGGTTGTTTACAACCGATCTTCACCCGTGTGTGGCCACTCCGACGAGGGGAGCTTGAAAACACAAAGAGGTTGCCGAGAATTGAAGCTCCTCCGAAGCCCTAGTTGCCTCCTTTCGGCTGTGAGTCCAAGAACACGAAGGTAAGTTGCTACTCACCTGCGGTAGGATAGCTTCGAAGTTTAATTCTTGTTCCTTTTCTTGTTCCCGAAGCTTTGGATGAAACCTAGGGCTGTGTTGTTGCAATTTGAACGGTGAAGCTTTGGTTTCTTATGGTTTGCAATAGAGTAGTTCGGGTTCAAGTTGGCTTCTTGTGTGGATTCCTTTCTCTTTAGATGGTTCTGTTTTTGGGATAGGCCGCAAGTCGTGTGTTCCCGTTGTGCCGTGGCTTTAGTAATTCAGTGAAGGTTTTTGTTGTGGCTCTATACCCATCTTGTGTTTTAGATGATTACTGCCGTGAGATTTCAAAGGAAGAATATGGACGGTTAAGCATAAGGAGTATTCTGTTGGTTTCCTACCGTGCCACTGAACAGGGGGATTGTATTCTGGTTTTCGGATTTTGCTTCTCTTTGTTTTTGAATCGTGTAGGAAGGTTACTGTTTTGAGTTTGCTACCATGAAGTTCTTGTTCTGTGAATTTTTATACGGCTTGAAGATGTATGAGGCATAATGATAGAATTATAGTTTGTGGGCTATAGATCGACACATTAAAAGTTCCATCTGCAGGACACTAACCTGTTGCTAGATAGAATGATGAACATATCTTCTTCTGCTTTGTTCGAAGATTTCAGTTTCAGATTTAGTTTCTGATGCTTTCTTAATTAGTTGGAACAGCCTTACCTTAAGCTTGCTGGTTAGATCTTTTTATGCTATGCATCGGGCAAGAACAGTCCTCATTTTTAAAGTATGCAGTATAGATTTTTGGTTAAGCTAGTATACAGATTTTAGATAAGCTTAGTATGCAGATTTTAGATAAGCTTAATATGCAGATTTTAGTTAAGCTTAATATGCAGTTTTCTGTTTAAACTTGTATGCAGATTTTTGTTTAAGCATTGCAGTGTTAGAATTTATTTAAACACTTCAGTTTTGTAAGAAGCATTCTTTTATAAGAAAAGCATAAGAAAGATAAAGAAAAGTATAAGAAAGATAAAGAAGAGAAAGAAAAGGCCGAGGCCTTAAGTAGATCCCAAAGTCGAGACTTTAGGGATTTTTGGCACACAAGGTGCCTATTAAAATGCCAAGGCATTTAAAGAAGAAGTAATCAAGATTATAAGTATTTTACTTTTAAGAAGAGGCTAGTACCCGACTTCCGAGGTTGTCGTTAAACAAATCCAGGTGTCCAATTCCGAGGTCTTGTACCCTAGTAAATCCTTTTAGGATTGGTGGCTCGCTACCCCAACCTATTAGGGAACGCGCATAAGATGGTATTATGCCTGGGCCCAAGAAGAAGTTGATTATTATTTTGAAGTATTATAAGTATAAGCTTTTGAACTAATAAAACAATGTGTTTACAAAAGTTTACAAGTATCAAAGAATAAGTTTTAAATAAGTGAAATAAAAGAATAAGTTCTTAAGTAAGTTTAATAAAAATCAGAAAGTGTTTAGAATTCAGTAAGTTAAATTCTTTATGCTAGCATGATAGTATAGACTTGTCTTACATGTTCAGCCTTTCAGTATGTTTCTTTACTATTAGAAGAGCATGAGTTAGCTTACTGTTATTTGCTATTTATGAGCATGAGTAGCTTTACATGTTAGCATTCAGTTTTAGCATGTTTTCATTTATATACATGCATATCGAGTTTTTGTGAGTTAGATAGCGCTTACTAAGCAAATTTTGCTTATAGACTACACTTCCTCTTACTGCAGATAAAGGAAAAGAAAAGATTTAGCAAGGAAGGCGACAAGGTGGCGCGGATGGTGTGTGATGCTAGGACTATGGAAGCCTTGGGACTTAGTTTAAGAATTTATTAAGATTGCCATTTATTAAGAATGTATTAGATGAGTCATTTAGTCTTCCGCTGTTAGTTAATTGTATGTTTTTATTTTGTTTCTGCTATTCATTTTTTATTTCATTAAACTGCGTGGTGATGTTATTCCTTTTGGTTGATTGGTATGTGTTCCAACCGCTTGTGGCTGAGTATATATTGCATGTATTGTTAAATATGGTCACCGGTACAGGGAAGACTCTGCCGAAATTTTTCGGTAAGGGTTTCCATGTGATTTTTAATCACGCCGGTTAAGTAGAGTTAGTAGTAAGTAACGATCATCCTTAGAGTATAATAGTAGTAAGAAGGGTGGTTGTTACAGTTGGTATCAGAGCAGTTCCCATTCTCCAGCATCACACATCAGCACCATCCTTGCCGTCTTCAAGTAAGAAAGTATTTAAGTTTCCTTTTATACTTTCTTTATTATTTGCAGTATGGAATAATTGCTTATATGTGCTTTAGTAAGATAGAAGTTTTGTTCTCTTATATTCATATATATAAGTATGTTTAGAAAGGATAGAAAAGATATCAAGTCTTCCAAAGACCACTAATGGGTACGATGCGAGATGAATACTAGAAGACTGAGAAGTTAAGAGATTAAGACATAGAAAGGTACCACTAGTAAAGGATAGTATAAGATAGAAATATCCAGAATTAGTCTAAGTTCGAGGACGAACTTTTTATAAGGCAGGGAGGATTGTAACACCCCAAATTTCATGATTTGGAGTCCCAAAAGACCTTATTAAAATCTAGAAATGCTATAGAAAAATTCTAGAGATTTTTAGGAATTTTTAGAGTATTTTTACGTAATTTTTGGAGTTTTTTTGATATTTTTACCAAGAGAAAGAAGTTTAAAAATATTAAAGCTGGGTTTTGAACCCAAGAGCTCGGACCCGAACCAGATTTTAACGGACTCAGCCAACCATCTAGGCTATGGCTATTTTGTTTTTAATATATGAGATAAGATGTATATGATGTAGAAAATGGTAATGGAGAATAATAGCAAGGAAAATAAGTTGAAGAAGCTGGGTTTCGAACCGAGCTCCTCGGCCCAAGCAGAACTCGGCCCGACCAACCGTGCTATGCTCGATTGTTAACTAGATGTGAGAACAAATTTATATAAGGTATAGTTGGTAACAGAAAATAAATCGAAACGAAAAGTGCGCGGCTGAGGAATCGAAGCCGTGACCTTAGAATTGGTCAAAACCCGACTAAACCAGGTGATCCAGCCGTCGGTTCCGTTGATAAAAGGTAGGAAAATTATTTAACCAGTTAACAGAATATGGAGATTATAAAGAGGGATAAGTTGAGGTGGTAAATTCCCAAAACCGAAAACCCTTTCCCCTCTCCTTTCCTCTCTCGAGCGACGTAGCAAGGGACCTAGGGCTTGGTCTCCGGCGCCGACGAAGGGTTGTTTACAACCGATCTTCACCCGTGTGTGGCCACTCCGACGAGGGGAGCTTGAAAACACAAAGAGGTTGCCGAGAATTGAAGCTCCTCCGAAGCCCTAGTTGCCTCCTTTCGGCTGTGAGTCCAAGAACACGAAGGTAAGTTGCTACTCACCTGCGGTAGGATAGCTTCGAAGTTTAATTCTTGTTCCTTTTCTTGTTCCCGAAGCTTTGGATGAAACCTAGGGCTGTGTTGTTGCAATTTGAACGGTGAAGCTTTGGTTTCTTATGGTTTGCAATAGAGTAGTTCGGGTTCAAGTTGGCTTCTTGTGTGGATTCCTTTCTCTTTAGATGGTTCTGTTTTTGGGATAGGCCGCAAGTCGTGTGTTCCCGTTGTGCCGTGGCTTTAGTAATTCAGTGAAGGTTTTTGTTGTGGCTCTATACCCATCTTGTGTTTTAGATGATTACTGCCGTGAGATTTCAAAGGAAGAATATGGACGGTTAAGCATAAGGAGTATTCTGTTGGTTTCCTACCGTGCCACTGAACAGGGGGATTGTATTCTGGTTTTCGGATTTTGCTTCTCTTTGTTTTTGAATCGTGTAGGAAGGTTACTGTTTTGAGTTTGCTACCATGAAGTTCTTGTTCTGTGAATTTTTATACGGCTTGAAGATGTATGAGGCATAATGATAGAATTATAGTTTGTGGGCTATAGATCGACACATTGAAAGTTCCATCTGCAGGACACTAACCTATTGCTAGATAGAATGATGAACATATCTTCTTCTGCTTTGTTCGAAGATTTCAGTTTCAGATTTAGTTTCTGATGCTTTCTTAATTAGTTGGAACAGCCTTACCTTAAGCTTGCTGGTTAGATCTTTTTATGCTATGCATCGGGCAAGAACAGTCCTCATTTTTAAAGTATGCAGTATAGATTTTTGGTTAAGCTAGTATACAGATTTTAGATAAGCTTAGTATGCAGATTTTAGATAAGCTTAATATGCAGATTTTAGTTAAGTTTAATATGCAGTTTTCTGTTTAAACTTGTATGCAGATTTTTGTTTAAGCATTGCAGTGTTAGAATTTATTTAAACACTTTAGTTTTGTAAGAAGCATTCTTTTATAAGAAAAGCATAAGAAAGATAAAGAAAAGTATAAGAAAGATAAAGAAGAGAAAGAAAAGGCCGAGGCCTTAAGTAGATCCCAAAGTCGAGACTTTAGGGATTTTTGGCACACAAGGTGCCTATTAAAATGCCAAGGCATTTAAAGAAGAAGTAATCAAGATTATAAGTATTTTACTTTTAAGAAGAGGCTAGTACCCGACTTCCGAGGTTGTCGTTAAACAAATCCAGGTGTCCAATTCCGAGGTCTTGGCCCTGGTAGACCGAGGTCTGCTCTTTTAGGATTGGTGGCCCTGGTAGACCGAGGTGTCCAATAAGGATTGTCATGTTAAACCCTGCAGGTGGACTTAGTCCGACATGACGATAAGGTTGAGTGGTACTACTCTTGGAGCTAGATATTAATTAAGTGAGTTGTCAGTAACTTACTTAATTAGTGGACATTCGATATCTTAAACACAGGGAGACTAACACACTCATAATAAGAAGGAGCCCAAAAATGTAATTTGGGATTGGTGCGGTAGTTCAATAATAGTTCTCTAGTGGAATGAATTATTATTGATAAAATTAAGTTGTGTGTTCGGGGCGAACACGGGATGCTTAATTTTATCGGGAGACCAAAACCAATTCCTCCTCTCGGTCCCTATCATAGCCTCTTATTTGTAGAGTTCTATACCCACCTATACCCACCTTCTATACCCACCCAATAGGGGCCGGCCAAGCTAGCTTGGGAACAAGCTAGGGCCGGCCTAGGTATGAATTTGGGTGGCCGGCCCAAGCTAGTGGGGGCCGGCCAAATTAAATTAAAAAGGAATTTTAATTTTAATTTTTATTATGTGGAAGAAATAATTTATTAAAGAGAATTTAAATTAAAATATCTCTCTTATAAAATATCTACAAAAGATTAAAGAAAGAGATTAGATCTCTTTCCTTATTTGTAGATTGGTGAGATATTTTATTTTCTCTTTAAAATTATTCACATGTTGATAAAATTAAAATTATAGAAATTTCCTTTTATCAACCATGAAGAGATTTTTAAAGAGAAATTTTATTTTTTAAAATTTCCGGAAACAAATTAGAAAGTTTTAATTGTTGATTGAAACTTGTCCAATTTGTTCTCCAATGATGTGGCCGGCCAATGTAGATTTAATTGGGAAATTTTATTTTATTTTTCTCAATTAAATCATGTCAAGGAAATTGAGGAAATTTTATTGTAATTAAATTTCCTAATTTGCCTAGGCCAAGGAATATAAAAGAAGGGGTGAGGGTGCCTTCATGAGACACAACCTCTATTGTTTTCTCTCCCTCTTTTGTTCCTTGGTGTGGCCGGCCATCCTCTCTTTCTCTTCCTCTTGTGGTGGCCGAATCTCCTTCTTCCATTGGAGCTCTTGTGGTGGCCGAATACTACTCTGAGAAGAAGAAGAAGAAGGAGAGAAAGCTAGCATCTCTTGGAGCTTGGTTAGTATTTTGGTTTTTCTCCTTGGTGAAGTTTTCCTTTGTGGCCGAACCTTGCTTGGAGGAGAAGAAGGTGGTTGGTGGTTTCTCATCTCGGTAGATCGTTGCCCACACAACGTCCGAGGTTAGAAGAGGAATACGGTAGAAGATCAAGAGGTTTTTCTACAAGGTATAACTAGTAATTTTTCTTTTCGCATCATGCTAGTTATTTATGGAAATAATACCAAATACAAGAGGCTTACGTTCTAGAATTTCGAATATGTTTTTCGATGTTGTGTTCTTTTATTTTTTCTTTTCCTTGTGATTTGATTGTTCTCTTTGGTTAACCTAAAGTTATTTTAGGAAATTAAATATTAGATTTCTATAAAAGGTTTTGTCTAGTCGGTGGTGGTTGCTCCCATATCCAAGAAGGTCATGTGTCTCGCCACGTCAGTAGTGGGAACCAATTATGGAAATTAATATTTAATGGAATTAATAACTTAAGGAGACTTGGGTCGAACGTGTTAAGTTCCGCAGGAGATCCAAGTCAAAACCTAAAAGAACAAATAGATTAAGTTTTGGATCGAACGTGTTAAGTTCCGCAGGCGATCCAAAATTTAATTTAAAAGAACACATGGTAGCTAGGAAAAGGTTCAGACCTTTGTACAAAATTTTTGTACAGTGGAACCTATAGGTTTTCCGAGTAGCGACCAACAATTGGTATCAGAGCTAGGGTTTTGCCTCTGTGTATTTTGTATTAGGTTAATTATGCACATGTCATACATAATTTAGGCAGGTTAATAGTAGGATGTGCTAACTTTGTGGATGCAGGATCCAACTATTATGGCTTTTAGTTATTATGTGTGTGATTGGACCCTTGGACATGTCAAGGGCATTTATATGTGTGTGCATGATTGTATTAAAATACAGCAGGAGCTGTATTTAGTTTTATTAGGATTTTATTTTTGATCTAGATACATGTACATTCCTTTTATGGAATATAGGATCAAAAATGTAAAATTCTATTTATGTCGCGGATCGAATCTTGCAAAGCGTGGAACCTTCTAAGGACCAGAGGCGCAGCGGAACTAGGAGCAAGATGGATGTGACAGCTAGATCCGGTGGCGGTGGCCAAATATGGCAGCAGTTTGGGATGACAACACACGGAGGACAACAAGAGATAAAAGCCATAATAGTTGAAATTAGATTTTCTATTTATTGCTTTTATATTGTGTTGTGTGTGCATGTTAGTTTACAAGTTTAGTAGGCTAGCATAGTTAAAATTCCTCATTTATAAATAACTAAGTGGGAGAGGGATTTTTAAATAAATCCCATGGTCTCCATTACTGGTTTGTAAGTGATGCAAACAAGCTTGCGCGTTGGCTCTGAGTGCCTTCCTCCATAACGGATGAGCTTGTTTGCGGATCACTAGAACAGACTTCCATTTTTGGATGACTATAGGAAGTTAATTAAGAGCGTGTGATCTTCCCCAACGGAAGGGGCATAATCTTATTAATGGACTTAGTGTCAAGTAATGGTATACACTTAGACACATCTAATAGTATCCTCCCCAACGGAGTCACTACTATTATTTGTGTGACCAAATAATACCAACTATTAATTTTATTTGTCAAAGTTAGGTTGACAAGATAATAAAATTAATGGGTTAAAACCCTCCTTTTACAAATGTTGAATTTGTATACGTCCACACTAATGTGGCATACAAAATTCACGGTGTTATGAGGTGTTGGTTAATTTAAAATAGTATTGTTTGAGGAATCAATATTATTCTAGATTTAGAGTTCTGACCAAAAGTTATTTGTGATTCTTAGGATGACTTTCAACCCATCCATCATACTTCAACAAAATAGACTTATTGGACCTAATTACATAGATTGGAAAAGGAACCTGGACATTGTTCGATTACTGAAAGCTATAAATTTGTATTGAGTGAACCTTGTCCTGATGCACCCACTGGTGTACCTAAGAGGAGATTGAATATCATAAGAGATGGGTAAAGGCGGATGAGATGGGGCGGTGTTACATTTTGGCTTCAATGTCAAATGTATTGCAACATCGACATCAAGATTTACCAACGACTTATGATATAATCTCAAGGAACTCTTTGGTCATCGGGATAGGGCTTCTAGACAAGAAGCTATGAGAAAGATAATGACGACCACCATGCAAGAGGGTACTCCTGTAAGGGATCATATCCTAAAGATGATGGCTTATCCGAACGAGATACGGATCCTTGGAGGAGAAATTGATGGGAAACCCGGATCGATATGATCCTCCAAACGCTACCTAGAAGTTTTGAGCGGTTCCCTGAACTATAATATGAATAAAAGGATTTATTCATTAGGGGAACAGAACTTCAAGCAGCTGAAGGATTATTTCGTCACAATTCTCAAATTCACTATGCGAAAATGATTCTACTTCTAAACCGAAAGGAAAGAAGAAGAAGAAACAAACTGCTCAAGAAAGAAAGTGAATAAATCTCGAGTACGGTTTAAAGCTGGAGTGAAGAAGCCCAAGGACAAGTGCTTCATCTGCAAGCAGAAGGCGGACTGTCCTCGTAGGAACCAAAACAAAGGTATATCTCATGCTCTAGTTGTTGAAACATGTTTAGCGGTGTTATCTACCAGCACCTGGTGTGTAGATACGGAAGCCACTGATCATGTCTGCAATTCCTTGCAGGGGTTCCAGGAAACCCGACGACTATCTGAAGGAGAAATTACCGTCTACATGGGCAATGCTACTAAGGTGGCAGCTGTTGCAGTGGGAGACGTCTACTTATCTTTTAGTAGAAATAGAAATTTGGTTTTAAGAAATTATCTTTATGTACCCAGTTTTAGAAAGAATTTAATTTCAGTTTCTAAACTGTTTTTAGATGGATATTCAGTTTCCTTTAGTAACGATGTAGTTATTAAAAGAAATAAAGTGATTATCTGTTCTGGTGCATTAGTTGGCAATTTGTATACTTTAAATCTAATTTCTTCCACAAAGCATAACATGGAAATTTATAATTCATCTTCTAATTCTAATAAGAGAAAAGAACCTTCGGAAATGAACCAAGCATATCTTTGGCATCTAAGGCTTGGTCATATTAACTTAAGTAGGATTCAGAGGCTCATAGCCGATGGACTTTTGAGTTCATTAGAGTTGGAAAATTTTCCAACTTGTGAATCCTGCTTGGAAGGTAAAATGACCAAGAGGCCGTTCAAGGCCAAGGGGTATAGAGCCAAAGAAGTGTTAGAATTGGTTCATTCTGATTTGTGTGGTCCTATATCTGTCCAGGCAAGAGGTGGTTTTTAATATTTTGTCTCTTTTATAGATGATTATTCAAGATACGGATATATTTACCTAATGTGCCGCAAGTCCGAGTGCTTTGATAAGTTCAAAAAATACAAGGTTGATGTGGAGAAATGATTAGGTAAAAGTATCAAGACACTATGATCTGATCGTGGTGGCGAATACCTCTTAGGAGAGTTTAGGAATTACTTATCAGAGGCTGGGATTCAATCCCAATTGTCTGCACCTGGAACACCCCAACAAAATGGTGTAGCAGAACGAAGGAATATGACTCTTATGGAGATGGTTAGATCGATGATGAGTTATTCAGAATTACCAAATTCGTTTTGGGGATATGCTCTGGTAACAGCAGTGTATGTTTTGAACTTAGTACCTTCTAAATCAGTTTCTTCTACTACCATAGAATTGTGGAATGGGATAAAACCCAGTCTAAGACATATTCGGATTTGGGGTAGTCCAGCACATGTGCTGAAACCAGATGCTGATAAGTTAGAATCCCGTACAGAAGTTCGCGTGTTTGTAGGATATCCCAAAGGAACGAAAGGTGGTTTATTTTATAGTCCTAAAAACCAGAAGGTCATTGTTAGCACCAATGCCCAGTTTTTAGAAGAAGACTATATAATGGATCACAAGCCCAGTAGCAAAGTTGTTTTAGAAGAACTTAGAGAGGACACGTCTACTTGAGTAACAGGACAAGATGAAGTACCACAAGAGCCTGCAACATGTGTCACACATGATACACAACAACATGCCTCGTCGTAGTGGGAGGGTTGTAAGGCAACCTGAAAGATTCATGTTTTAGGAGAGTCTTGGTTTGATCCCGGTAAACATGAACTGATCCCGGACATATGATGAAGCACTCCAAGATATAGATGCAGATCTTGGCAAAAGGCGATGAATTACGAAATAGAGTCTATGTACTCTAATAAGGTGGGAGCTTATAGAACCACTTGATGGTGTAAAAGCCGTTGGATGCAAGTGGATCTACAAAGGAAAAGAGGGAAGACGGAAGGTAGAAACCTTCAAAGCTAGGCTTGTTGCGAAAGGGTACACTCGGAAAGAGGGAATCGATTATGAGGAAACCTTTTCACCGGTAGCTATGCTTAAGTCTATCAGGATACTCTTATCCATTTCGCTCATATGGATTATGAGATTTGGCAAATGGATGTCAAGACAACTTTCCTTAATGGAAGTCTTGAAGAGAACATCCATATGAAGCAACGAGAGGGTTCATTGAAAAGACAAAGAGCATCTAGTGTGCAAGCTCAATCGGTCCATTTATGGATGAAGCGCTTCAAGTCTTGGAACATCCGGTTTAATGAAGTAATCCGATCATATGGATTTATTCAAAGTCCGGATGAGTCTTGTGTATATAAGAAGTGTAACGGAAGCGTGGTGGTATTTCTTGTACTATCGTAGATGATATTTTGTTAATTGACAACAATGTCAAGGTATTATCGGGACGTAAGGGTATGGTTGTCAAACAATTTGATATGAAGGATTTAGGAGATTGTGCACACATTCTTGGGATCAAAGTTATAAGGGATCGTAAGAAAAAATGTTGTGTCTGTCCCAAGCTTCATATATAGATACAATCCTTGCTCGTTTTAGCATGCAGGATTCAAGAAAGGTTTCTTACCTTTTAGACATGGAGTAGCTCTATCTAAAGAGATGTCTCCAAAGACATTGAAAGAGATAGAGGACATGAAAGCGTTCCTTATGCTTGTTGTAGGAAGCCTAATGTATGCAATGCTATATACGAGACACGATATCTGTTTTACCGTGGGCATGGTCGGCAGATATCGAGTAACTCTGGACAAGGACATTGGATCTGCGGTAAAGCATATATTAAAGTACACGAGAAGGACTAGAAATTATATGCTAGTTTACCAAGCAGACGATCCGCTCCCTGTACATGGATTTTGATTTTCAATCGGATAGGGATAACAGCCTACATCAGGCTATGTGTTTACTTTAGGAGGTGGAGCCATTTCATGGAGGAGTGTTGAATGCGTTTCGGACTCAACCATGGAAGTCGAGTATGTGCCAGCAAAGAAGCAGTATGGCTCGGGAACTTTCTAATGGACTTAGATGTGATTCTGGTTTGCCCAAAATCATCACAATTTATTGTGATAATAGTGGTGCTGCAAACTCGAAGGAACCACGAGCCCATAAGGCAAGTAAACATATAGCGCAAGTACCACCGGATACGAGATATCGTGAAGCCGGAGAAGTTGTCATCGCCAAGATTGCATCGGCGATAACTGGCATATCCTTTCACTAAGGCCCTTCGGAGCTTTCGATCGGCATGTGGAGGAATGGGAATCGGATGTATGGTAGAAGATATGGCGACAGTCATTAGTATAAGTGGGAGATTGTTGGAGTGTATCTGAAAGCCTAAGCTTTGTAAACATTCATTATGAATAAAGAATCACATTTGGTCAAATTGTCTACATTTGTTTGTAGTTGTTCATTTAATTTATATTGTAGATAACATAGTATGTGGTGTCACATACAAAAGATGATGTTATCAGTACATTATAAATTATAAGCTCACGACTAAAATGGAAAGGAACAAACCATTAGAAGGTCGTAGTGTAATTAGGTATTAGTTTATCTTGACTATATAATTACACTAGTACACTCAGAGTGTATTGAGTAGGACCATTAGAGGTCGTTTCTTTTATACTGACTTTATAAAGGAACAAAGACCTCAGTTATTATGGAAGTGTGTGCTCTTAATCCTAATATAATAACAAGCACATATGTTTGATATTTATTTCTTTAATTTATCAATGGGTGAGATTTAGTTCGATGAATCAATAAACTCGATAAGTTGGGAAATGGTATCACTTATAGTGTGTGTTGTTGATTATAGAAGGAAACTGTGTCCTAGAGATACTAGGTTGAGAATGTCCCCAAGAGGAGCTCATAAGGATTGTTATGTTAAACCCTGCAGGTGGACTTAGTCCGACATGACGATAAGGTTGAGTGGTACTACTCTTGGAGCTAGATATTAATTAAGTGAGTTGTCAGTAACTTACTTAATTAGTGGACATTCGATATCTTAAACACAGGGAGACTAACACACTCATAATAAGAAGGAGCCCAAAAATGTAATTTGGGATTGGTGCGGTAGTTCAATAATAGTTCTCTAGTGGAATGAATTATTATTGATAAAATTAAGTTGTGTGTTCGGGGCGAACACGGGATGCTTAATTTTATCGGGAGACCAAAACCAATTTCTCCTCTCGGTCCCTATCGTAGCCTCTTATTTATAGAGTACTATACCCACCTATACCCACTTTCTATACCCACCTAAAGGGGGCCGGCCAAGCTAGCTTGAGAATCAAGCTAGGGCCGGCCTAAGCTTGGTTTATGGGTGGCCGGCCCTAGCTTGAACCCAAGCTAGAGGGGCCGACCATAATAAAATTAAAAAGAATTTTAATTTTAATTTTTTTTTATTATGTGGAAGATATAATTTATTAAAGAGAATTAAAATAAAAATATCTCTCTTAAAAGGATCTACAAAAGATTAAAGAAAGAGATTAGATCTCTTTCCTTATTTGTAGATTGGAAAGATATTTTATTTTCTCTTTAGAAATTATTCACATGTTGAAAATTAAAATTATAGAAATTTCTTTTTATAAACCATGAAGGGATTTTTGAAGAGAAATTTTTTTTTTAAATTTCCGGAAACAAATTAGGAAGTTTTAATTTGTTGATTGAAACTTGTCTAATTTTTTCTCTATGATGTGGCCGGCCATTATAAGTTTAATTGGGAAATTGTATTTTATTTTTCTCAATTAATTCATGTCAAGGAAAATTAAGGAAATTTTATTGTAATTAAATTTCCTAATTTGCCAAAGACAAGGAATATAAAAGAAGGGGTGGGGGTGCCTTCAAAGGCAACAACCTCTATTATTTTTCTCCCTCTCTTATTCCTTGGTGTGACCGGCCAACCTCTCTTCCCCTCTTCTTCTTTGTGGTGGTCGAACCTTTCTCTTGGCTTGGAGCTTACGATTCTAGTATTTCGAATACAAGAGGCTTATGATTCTAGTATTTCGAATATGTTTTTCGATGTTGTGTTCTTTTATTTTTTTTCTTTTCCTTGTGATTTGATTGTTCCTTTCGGTTAACCTAAAGTTATTTTAGAAAATTAAATATTACCTTTCCATAAAAGGTTTTGTCTAGTCGGTGGTGGTTGCTCCCCTATCCAAGAAGGTCATGTGCCTCGCCACGTTAGTACTGGGAACCAATTATGGAAATTAATATTTAATGGAATTAATAACTTAAGGTGATTTGGATCGAACGTGTTAAGTTCCGCAGGAGATCCAAGTCTAAACCTAAAAGAACAAATAGATTAAGTTTTGGATCAAACGTGTTAAGTTCCGCAGGCGATCCAAAATTTAATTTAAAAGAACACATGGTAGCTAGGAAAAGGTTCAGACCTTTGTACAAAATTTTTGTACAGTGGAACCTCTAGGTTTTCCGAGTAGCAACCAACAACAGGGTCAACTGACCCTAAATACCATCTACTTAAATTCGACAACATAGCCACGCTCCACCAATAGACTAAAGGAGTCAAGTGTCGAGTGTTCCTCACCACACTCTCTAGATTAGCGCAGAGATGGTTCAAACGCTTGCCGATCGGCTCCATTTGCAGCTTCAAGGACTTCCGAGTGGCTTTTCTCCAGCATTTGGCTAGCAGTCGCCATTATCAGAAGACGAATGTGAACATATTCATGATCAAACAAGGGCCCAAGGAAGCGTTACAAGCCTATATTAAGAGATTTAATCAAGTGGCAATTGACATCGCATCAGCCACTCAAGAAATCTTGGTAAGTGTTTTTTCACAGGAACGTTTAGATAATGACTTCTTTTACTCACTTATCAGGAAGCCTCCAAGAGACTTTGATCATTTGCTCATGCGGGCCATAAAGTACATCAATGTCAAGGAGGCCCAGTTAGTTCAGAAAAAAGAAGAAGTGATTCCCGAGTCGATCCTAGAACGCTGAGTGATCCATGCCCATCCACCACCAAAAGGGCCCTGAGTGGGCACAACACAGTAATATTAAGAGCCCCGAGTCCATGCAATCCAGCATGTGGAGGTCGAGTGGACAAAATTCACCAAGCCCCGATAGTGGACCCCGCTCTTCTGCTCTTACCACCGCTCAGCGGCTCATAATACGAAGGATTGTTACCATCTCAACCTAAAGCCATGTCGACCGACTCCCTAAGAAATCTGTCATCAATCACCCTCTCCCGATTGCCACCATTACTATCGATCGAGCAGACAACATGATGAACGGCATGCGCTAGCTAAGCAGCACCGACAATAGCCCTAACGAAAAGATAAGTAGAGGCTTGCCCAGGTATCTGCTGAGCGGCTGCGCCTATCAATTCAGGAGAAAGAAAATCACAGCAATGCCTCATGGGGTGACATCAACATGATAGCAAGAGGCCTGATTGACGGTAATTCTAATTGGGCTCAAGAGTCACATGTCAAGTGGTTGGAGATCCACACAGTAGGATACAGCAAAGAAAAAGAACAAGGACCAGAAATCAATTTTGGTTCTTGACATTTGAAGGGAGTAGAAGTCCCTCACGATGGCGCCTTAATCATCAAGGCAGTAATTACTAACTATAACATTCACCACACTTTTATCGATACAAGTAACTCGGTGAATATTGTTAGATTTTGATGGATATCTTAAAGTAATCGCCTTATAATTTTATTATTTATTTGATAAATATAGATTCATTATTGAATGCATATTATATGTTTAAATAGTCTTAAACTCATTTACTAAATATCTGCAATACAATTCATAGCATGAGAGAATTTATAATTGGATCACAACTTGTGATTATCTTTACATGTGCAATTATGAACATATTAAAATTTTGCTAGTTGTTGAATTGGTGCATTCAGACATCATCAATTCTGTAAGACTAGCACGAGTTATACTCCTTAGTTCGGCCAAGTAGTTATTTCTCACTAGCTAGAGACATTGGAATATCGAGAGTTAAATGTGGATACTAATTATAGTAACTAGTTTATTGGAGTGACTTGCTGTAAGACTTCATATGGTTCTCTATATATATGAATATGTTTGTGAAGTTTTTACTACAGTTCAAGTGCAAGTTTCCTTTGACTTGAAGTATGCAAGTCATCTTGGTCATAGAAACTTATATTTTGACATCTTAAGCAAACATCTCTTAGAGGTGTGGACCCGAGATGATTGGGTATAAGTCAAAGTGTCCGAAGGTGTTTAGATAGCTTACAGAGGATTCATCTCTCCTTGTAAGGAGACGTATACCCTATGGACACTCGTTAAGATTATTATTCAAAGTCTTTGTCTAAAGCATCACATGTTAAGAGTATGAGACTCTTGTATATATGCATGAGTAATTTAAATCAGCAAAACGATGAAGTATTACTTGGGTTAAGTGTAACATAGTCAGCATAGTGGGGGTAGACATATAGACAATGTCTTTAACCAAGTGGGTATATAACAAGTGAAAGGAACGAGGAATGACTCACTATAACTGTTGAAGGGTTCAGAATTAGTTCTTAGATCGACTGTGATTTTCTGGTTAATTGGAGATCATGATGTACTACTAGGTGTCACTTATGATTATTCCATAATTAAGTAGTTAATTATGGATGGCCAAGATAAATTAGGAACCTCTTAGGCCACACACACTACGAGTCTCTAAAAGATGTAAAACAAGTTAGAGAATAAGATTCTCAAATCAAGACATAAATGTTTGGTTGGACCATACATAAGATAAATATGGAAATATTTGTCGGAATGGAAGCGTCGATGGGGTCACATCTCTTATGAAAGAGTTGGACTCAATTTGGTTTAGTCATGAACCAATTTGATTTAGTTGTGAACCAAACCAAGGGGTTAATTGGCTAAATTTTTGTTAAGGCATAATCGGTTAGACATAATCGGTTAGATTTAGGCTTTCTAATCCAACTCATTAAAGAAGACTATATATTAATATGGTTAAGAGAGAATTAATACACAATTCATCATTAGCTTGATTAGGTTTTGGAAACCTAAGCCCAATACCTCTTTCTCCCTCTCCTTCTCTCTTGCCACCAGCCACAACAAGAGGTTCTCCTCTTGTTACCGTGAGCCACCCAAAGGAAGAAGATCTTCCTTTTGCTTCTTCTTCCTCTTCTTGATCCTTGTCCTTCTCTCGTGGCTAGTACCTTCCAAAGGTGAAGCTTATTCTCTTAGAGTTATCTTAAAAATTTCAGCGTGGATACGAATAGAGCAAGGTTCGATAATGTCACAAAAGGTTGATGCCCTTTTCGTTACAGGTCATTCATAAGGTATATCTAGAATAATTATTATTCAATTTCATTTTATTTTATGATCTTTTCTGCATGATTGTATCTTACATGCGTGTGGTGTGTGTGATGTAATAAATTAGATTATTTATTGTTAAATCTTCCGCTGTACATGTTTATAAAACTTATTTTTAGCACATACCGCATCGAGCATATCTCAACAAATATTATATTCAAAAAGGCGTTTGATTAGCTGTAGATCGATCGAAGCGAACTTCAACCTATGACAACTCCATTATATGGCTTCACTGGTAACGAGGTGTTGTCGATCGGCTAGGCTCAGCTGGCCATATCACTTAGAGAAGAGTCACTCTGTTCGCTTATAATGTTATATTGGGCCAACCAGAGTTGAACGAGTTCTGAGCAGTCATCTCCACATTCTTCCAAAAGATTAAGTTTCCTGTGGACAACTCAGTTGGAAAAGTTAAGGGCAACTAGCTCACAGCTCGCCGATGTTACGTGGAGATAGTGAAGACTGAGTCGTAAACCGCTCGGAAGGCCCAAAGGTTGGAAGTCAATGCAATTATGGAGGAGTCTCTTACGCTGGTTTTTGAAGAAAAAGAGGAGGTGCAAGTGTACCCTAGACAACCGAAGGTCACTACTTTTGTTGCAGTCGATGTGAGCACAGAAAAGAAGGCCAAACTACTTTCCTGTTTAAGGCAAAATCATGATATGTTCACGTAGGCAACTCATAAGCTCCCAGGTATCTCACGAATAATAGCGCGGCATGAGTTGCATGTCCGACCAGACAGTCAGCCAGTAAAGTAGAAGAAAAGGGATTTTAGCTTAGAATAAAATTAGATTATCCGAGCAGAGGTGGAGAAGTTGCCTAATGAAAGGTACATCGTGAAGTACAATTCCCGAGTTGGCTGGTCAATGCGGTGTTGGTCTCTAAGTTAAGTAACAAGTGACGGGTCTGCATTGACTTCAGAGATCTAAGCAAGGCATGCTCGAAGGACTACTACCTTTTGTCGTGTATTGATTAGATGATTGACTCCACAGTGAGTTGCTAGCTGATATACATGATGGACGCATATCAAGGCTACCATCAAGTTCTGCTCACCAAGGAAGAATAAGAAAAGGTCAGCTTCTGTTGGAACCCCAAAGTTATTTTTGTAGGGCAATTCACCCCTCCTCTCTTACCGACCTCTAGAGGGACCAATAAGTGGTATCAGAGCCAGGACGCTTCAGGAGGACTAACCACCGATAGAAGCACCAAACAAATGGTCGGACCGAGCATATACCCACCGAAGTTCGAGGGGGAGTTCGCTAGCTGGAAAAAGCGAATGCAAGTATTTTTCAAAACTGACTTTGATTTACATTTAATAATGGAATTCAGTTTTGTAGTACCGGAGGTCAAAGAAAAATACCAGTGGACGAAAAAGGAGCATGCCAACTATGTGGCAAAAGACAAAGCAAAATTCCATCTACCGAGCGTCCTTCTGCCACAAGAAGTCAACTGGATCGACAACTATGACTCAGCAAAGGAACTATGGGAAAAGTTCCTTGAGCTGCACGAAGGGACCCCCGAAGCCAAGCTCACAAGATGGGATTTACTTCGCAACCAGCTCACCAGCTTGAGACTTGAAGAAGACGAAATAGTTGTGCATCTGCACTCGAGAATTAAGGAGCTTGTCACTAGACTTTCGAATCTCAGAGAAAAGGTATTAACCGAGATTCGCTAAGGTACGCACTTAATTCATTTCCTAGAAATATCAAATGGGCATCACTAGTAGATGCCTTCTATATCTCTAAGGACTTAGAATCTATTTCCTTAGAAGAATTATTTTCCACATTTGAAGTGCATGAATCAAGATGTGCACGTACGAAGGAGCCGAACACAACGTCGCCCTAAAGGCATCGAGAGATGAACAAGAGTCAGAATCCTTTCTCGACGATGAAGAAATGGTAATGATGGTAAAGCGATTTAAGAAATTATGTAAATCTAGAAAACTAACCATCCGTAGGGTAGAAAGAAAAGGACGATCCGATGCTACCACTGCAACGAAGAAGGGCACGTCAAAGGTAACTGCCCCAAGCTAAGGAACAAGGACAAGGACAAAGGAAAGAAGCATGTCCGAAAGAATAAGCACAAGACTCTAAAGGCGACGTGGGATGATACGTCGTCCGAATTGGAAGTCGAGGCCTTCTCCGGACTTGCATTAATGGCAAGTCATCAAGACGAGGACTATGATTCAAGCTCATCCGAAATGAGCATCGAGAGCATCGATGAAGGGGGAGCTATGTCGGAAGAAAGCATTTCAGGGGGAGGCATAGATAACGAGATCGACAAGGTAAGTCAGGTACGATCTCTTCTTCCCGATAAATTATTTAAGTTTGTTAAATTATTAACTAAGGATTGTTGTAAGTTAGAAAAAGAGATTAAAAATTTAAAAGTAATTCTAGCTAAATCTTGCCCATTAGAAGAATTAGACAAATTAAAATTAGAAAATAATAATTTAAAAATACAAGTAGATAACTTAAAAAATCATGCATGTTCATATAATACAAATTTTAGAAAATACAACAATCTAAATTGGTATTTTAGATATCACAAGGGACAAATTAGGAATATTTCAAAGAAGTATGTCCCTAAGAAATTCTTAGTTAATCCAGTTAGCTTGAACCTATATTCGGTTCCAAAGTCTTGTTTAACCTAAACTCTAAATTAGACTTAGCGCTTTTAGCGAGAAAATTGAATGTTAAATTTCTTTATGAGGTTTTGTCTAAGAAAGTGGTTGTTGCTCCAATAACCAAGAATGTCTAGTGCCTCGCCACTACCTAGAAGCCAAAATATTGAAATAAAATATTTAATTAATTTACTGATAAAACATTAAAATTGAAATTAAATAATGCTTTAAAAAGTTTTTTCAAATATTTTTTCTGAAAATTACTTAAAATTCTTTTTAATCGTAGAATTTTTAACTTAGGAAATTTTCTTGCTTCAAATTTTTTGCTTAGAAAAGTTCTCAAAAATATTTTAATTTTTTCCAAAGTTATTGCAAATTTTTTATGATATCAATAATTTTTAAATTTTTACAAAGCTTTTTTAACCCTTAGATTTTTCTTGGAACCTCATTTTTTATGTGATCAAAGGGGGAGAAGGAAAAGGTTAAGTCTAGGAGGAAGTAGATTAATTTTTTTATTTTTTGCACTTTATTACAATATTATTTGTTTTATCTTTACATTTGTTTATCCTACCTTAACTTGGGTTGCTCACATCAAAAAGGGAGAGATTGTAGGAACCCCAAGGTTGTTTTTGATGTGATCAACAAGTTAAGTTAGGTCCTGTGGTGTTTTAACCTTGTGTATAAGTGTGCAGGAGCTTAGGAGCATAGGAAGTCGAGTGGAAGACGCAGCTAGCGAGAAAGACGACACGGGAGAGAGCCGACGAGCTCGGTGCATCTGAGGGACGAGGCGCTACGGAAGAGTACACCGGCGGATGAGAAGGAAGCGTGCAGTGTTTCCGAGGGACAAGAAGCTGGAGCGGAAGATTGCTCAGGGAGCAAGAGATGCAGCTAGCGAGAGGGTTGGCACGGGAGAGAGCCGATGGGCTTGGTTCATCCAAGGGACGAAGAGCCACGGATGAGTACGCTGGCGGACAAAAAGGAAGCACGCGACGATTCCAAGGGACGAGAAGACGGAGCGGAAGCCTGCTCGAGAAGGCCAAAATTGGGTTCGGGTGAGTCTTATTTCGGTTGGCCAAATTCACCCAAGCGAGCAGAGCGGAAAATCTGGACTGAGGCGAGCAGATCCGGAGCAGAGAGCCCAGACCGTAAAAAGTCAACTTTGGGTCCGGACGTCCAAAATGTGACTTTTGACTATATCACGTTTGACCGTGATCCGTTACGAAGGGGATAAAGTTTTATCCCCTTTTAGGCGCTTGGAACACTCCAGGCGCCCCGACCAAGGCTATAAATATATAGCCTTGGTCCAAGAAGCTGAACAGAACAAGCAATTTCATATTCTACACTTGTGTGCTTCTTTTGTTTAGTTTAGCTTCTTGTTTTTTGTACGTCAGTGATGTAAGAGGCTTCTCCGCCTGAAGGAGATACTAGTGCGATTCATTCCTTGGATTAACAACCTCCCTGGTTGTAACCAAGTAAAAATTCCTGTGCCTCTACCTTTTAGTTCTTTCTTTAATTATATGCAAGTGTTATTTTAAAAGTCCGAGAAGGGTTGTGCTTTTAATTTGTGCAGGGCTATTCAACCCCCCTTCTAGCCAGCCCAACGGTCCTAACAGCTTTATCACGGCGGACAGAACCTTCTACTATAATATCATGTCGTTCGAACTAAAGAATGTCGAGGTCACCTACTAAAAATTGATTGACAAGGTGTTCCAGCGATAGATCGGCAGAAATATGGAGATATATGTCGATGAAATATTGATAAAATCCCTTCAAGTGGATGATCTGTGTGCAGATATAGAAGAGACATGAAGGACTGTGAGGAAATATGAAGTTAAGCTTAACCCCACCAAGTGCTTGTTCGGAGCAAGGATCGGGCGCTTCCTCGGTTACATCATGACCGAGCGGGGGATCGAAGCTAATCATGGCAAAGTGAAACTATTGCAGGACATGCCCTTGCCTCACAACTTGAAGGAAGTTTAGCAGCTGACTGGACAAATTATGGCTCTGTCAAGATTTATCTCTAAGTCGTCCGATCGGAGCTTACGTTCTTTAAAATTCTGCACTGAGCTACCAAGTTTCAACGGGATGCTAAATGCAACAAGGTGCTAGAGGTACTCAAGAATGCTTTATCTTCTTTACCTGTACTTGCAAATCCCATCGTCAGTGAGCCGTTCTGGATATACTTGTCTTCCACATAGTGAGCGATTAGATCGACATTGGTATAATAGAATTGAAATGAACAACAACCGGTATACTTCTTGAGCCATTTATTGAAAAATATCGAATGCCACTATACCTGCCTTAAGAAGCTTGCGTACAGGCTGGTCCTGGTGTTGAATAAGTGAATGGAGAAGAAATGGAAGAGGAAAGAGGCTCCATTGTGAATGGGACTTTAGTCCCACATTGGAAGTTTCAAGGTATTTTTGTTGGTTTATATTGATTCACATACATTGAGGATGTGAAAAAATGCATGGAGAGAGGCTCTCTCTCACTCATGGGTGCACAGGGGGGGTGCAAATCCAGGGCCCGGATTACACTGAACAACCAACATTTTGCCACGTAGATCTTTTGTTGTTGTGCGAATCAGTTTCAAGGAAGCTGCGACTCGCATGCCTCGGGGTCAGCTCGCCCGGTCGGTCTCTTTGTCAGACCGACAAACTTCTCTGCTTGCTCAGGATCTTCGCCCGACCTGTTAGCTCGCCTGATCGGCCAGTCTCTTTGACAACTTGACCTATTTGCTCGACCTGACCGACCTGTCTACTGCCCGGTCTGTCTGCTCGACTCGACCGGCCTCTCTGACAGTCTGACCTGTCTGCTTCACTCGACTTGTCTGCCGCCTGTCTGTCTGCTCGACCCGGACGACCTCTTTGACAACCCGACCTGTCTGCTTCACTCGACCTGTCTGCTCGACTCGGCTGACCTCTCTGATAGCCTAACCTGTCTACCGCCCGGTTTATCTGCTCGACCCGGCCGACCTCTCTGATAGCCCAACCTGTCTGCTTCGACTGGCCTGTCTGCCACCTGGTCTATCTGCTCGACCCGACCGGCCTGTCTACCTCGTCCGACCGGCCTCTCCTGCTCGACCTGTCTTCCTCGTCCGACCGGCCTCTTCTCTCAGACACTCTGCTCACTCAGTCACTTGGATAAAAACTAGCCCCTGCTAACAGCCTGAGATCATCTACTCAGGTCAACTCAATTGTAAGTTGAATTTCAATTCTGTGTAATTTTTTAAATTTAACTAAGTCCCCTAAAAATCTTCGACAACAGATTGTTTGTGTCCAACAATCTTGAAACAGACTTGATTCTGTTGAGATGGTCACGGAACGAAATGTTCAGGTGCAACAGACTCAACACGTGCAGGCCCCCTCCGCCCCGATTGGAACTATGCCAATCAGTTATGGGGAAAAGCCAGAGAAGTTCAGTGGACTGAACTTCAAGAGGTGGCAGAAGAAGATGTTCTTCTACCTGACCACGCTCAATCTGGCTCGGTTCTTGATCGAGGACCCTCCCAAGCGTGCTGAGGATGTTGATGAGCAAACCATCAGTACAGTGGAGGCATGGACTCATTCTAAGTTTCTTTGCCGAAACTATATCCTCAACTGCCTTGCCGACTGGATATCCATTGTGTATAGCATGAAGAGAACGGCTAAGGAGCTGTGGGAGTCCCTAGACAAGAAATACAAGACGGAGGATACAGGGGCAAAGAAGTTCATCGTGGGCTGATTCCTGGACTACAAGATGGTTGACTCCAAGATGGTAATCAGTCAAGTCTAGGAGCTTCAGGTGATCTTGCACGAGATCCACTCAGAAGGGATGATTTTGAGTGAAACCTTCTAGGTGGCTGCTATCATTGAAAAGCTGCCTCCCGGCTGGAAGGACTTCAAGAACTACCTGAAGCACAAGCGGAAGGAGATGAATGTAGAAGAACTCATTGTTCAAATTCGCATCGAAGAAGACAACAAGAGTTCGGAGAGAAAGCTGTTCTCTCAGGCTACTATGAAAGCCAACGTCGTTGAGCATGGTCAAAGCTTGAAACGGAAGAACTCCAAATCTTCGAAGATGGGACCCAGAGGAGACATCAGCAAGAAGAAGTTCTCTGGGAAGTGCTTCAACTGTGACAAAGTGGGTCACAAATCTTCGAAGTACAAAAAGTCGAAGAAGAAGCAAGAGGCCGACCTGAACGAGGGACCAGAAATGGACGACCTCTGTGCTATTGTCTTTGAGTTGAACCTGATCGGTTCAAACCTGCGGCAATGGTGGATCGATATTGGAGCCACCAGACATGTGTGCTACAAGAAGGAGCTGCTCCACAACTTCGAAGAAGTCACTGGAGACAAATTGTTCATGGGGAACTCAACAACCTCGGGCACCATGGGCCAAGGAAAGGTGGTGCTGAAGATGACCTCGGGCAAGGATCTCACTCTGAATAATGTGCTGTATGTTCCGGAGATTCGAAAGAATCTAGTATCCAGATCACTGTTAAGCAAGCATGGCTTTCGCATTATTTTTGAGTCGGACAGAGTTATATTGTCCAAGAATGGAATGTTTGTAGAAAGGAGCTATGTATCTGATGGGCTATTCAAGCTCAGTGTAATGGCCATTAGGCCCAAGATAAATAAAAATGAAAGCTCTTCTACTTATATGCTTGAGTCTTCGTATTTGTGGCATGGTAGACTAGGACATGTTAACTACGATATGTTGCGTAGATTAATAAACATGCAAAGCATACCTACATTTCACCTTAACCCAAAACACAAGTGTGAGATTTATGTTGAAGCGAAAATGACAAGGTCATCCTTTCAACATATTGAAAAAAGTAACAAACCACTTGACCTAATCCACACTGATGTGTGTGACCTAAAATGTACGTCAACATGTGGTGGTAATAAATACTTTATCACTTTTGTTGATGAAAACACAAAATATTGTTATGTGTATTTTTTCAAAAGTAAGGATGAAACTATAGAAAAATTTGCTCTCTATAAGAATGAGGTTGAAAACCAGCTTAATAGAAAGATTAAGGTGATTCAAAGTGACCGAGGTGGTGAATATGTGTCACCGTTCGCTGAGTTGTGTGCTGAACATGGGATCAGACATGAAACAACAGCTCCTTATACTCCTCAGCAAAATGGAGTTACTAAGCGAAAGAATTGAACTCTAAAGGAGATGATGAATGCTCTTCTATTGAGCTCTAGACTGGGGGGAGCTGTGTGTTATCTTTTAAATAAGGTGCCCCGGAAGAAAATAGATAAGAGCCCTTATGAGTTGTGGAATGGAAGACAACCGTCCTACAAATATTTACAAATGTGGGGGGTGTCTTGCCAAAGTGTTGGTGCCTGATCCGAAAAGGATTAAGATAGGACCAAAGATTGTTGATTGCATATTTATTGGATATGCACATAACAGCAGTGCTTATCGATTTTGTGTGTATGAGTCACATATACCGGAGATACACAAGAACTCAATAATCAAATTGAGAAATGGCTCATTCTTTGAGCATGTGTTTCCATATAAGACCCGAGAGGATGCTAGCTCCTCAAAACGGGCATATGAAATACAAGGTGAAGAAGATGATGATGAACCAGTTGAGGTTGAGCTTAGATGGAGTAAAAGAGCTCAGGTAGAAAAATCCTATGGATCAGATTTTATCACTTTCATGCTGGAAAGTGAGCCCCGAAATTACTCAGAA
Organism: Zingiber officinale; assembly: GCF_018446385.1. Taxonomy (NCBI): domain Eukaryota; kingdom Viridiplantae; phylum Streptophyta; class Magnoliopsida; order Zingiberales; family Zingiberaceae; genus Zingiber; species Zingiber officinale. The sequence goes on from NC_055989.1 coordinate 76,274,009, forward strand.
GAAGTAAGCTCATCTGATGGATCTCACTGGAGAGAGACAATTGCATCTGAGATAGAATCTATCTTGTAAAATCACACTTGTGAACTCATGGATCTTCCTCTAGGAAGTAAACCACTAGGTTGCAAGTGGATCTTCAAGAAGAAAATGAAATCAGATGGCACAATTGATAAATACAAGGCCAGATTGGTAATCAAATGATACCGACAATGAGAAGGCCTTGATTACTTCAATACATACTCTCTTCTATTAGAGTACTGTTGGCTATCGCCGCTCTGTGGAATCTCGAAATACATCAAATAGATGTAAAGACTACCTTTCTAAATGAGGATTTAGAAGAGGAGATCTACATGGAGCAACCTGAGGGGTTTTCTGTGCCAAGATAAAAAACAAGGTTTGTAGATTGGTGAAGTCATTATATGGCTTGAAACAAGCACCAAAGCAGTGGCATGAAAAATTTGATAATGCCATGAAGGAATGTGGATTCAAGATTAATGAATGTGATAAATGTGTCTACATGAGAGCCATAGAGAGTGACTATGTCATCTTGTGCCTCTATGTAGATGACATACTTATCATTGGGAGTAATGATAAGATAATCAAATCCACTAAAGATATGTTGAACTCAAGATTTGGCATGAAAGACATGGACCTAGCTGATGTGATTCTAGGAATCAAAATTCTTAGAATGACAGAAGGACTTGTTCTTAGTCAGACACATTACGTATACAAGATTCTTGAGAAATTCACCAAGGGTGATACTACGTTGGCACGAACGCCGATAGATTCAAGTCAATATCTATCGAAAAATTAAGGTGAAAGTATCTCGCAGATAGTGTACTCTCGAGTGATTAGAAGTCTGATATACTTGATGAGTTGTACACGACCAGACTTGGCCTACACAGTAACCAAACTGAGTAGATACACGAGTAATCCCGGTATTGAGCACTATAAAGGGATAACAAGAGTACTGAGGTACTTGAGGTATACTCGTGAATATGAACTGCACTATACAAGATATCCTGCTGTGATCGAAGGATACAACGATGTAAGTATGATATCTGATATAAAAGACTCTAAGTCTACGAGTGAGTATGTCTTCACTCTAGCGGGTGCAACCATTTCCTTGAAATCTTCTAAGCAAATCGTAATAACCAGATCCATGATGGAATCTGAGTTTGTATCTCTTGATAAATGTGGTGAAGAGGCTGAATGACTACGACAATTCTTAGAAGATATTCCACGATAGTCGAAATTTGTGCCGGCAATTTGCATACATTGTGATAGTCAATCAACAATCGGTCGGGCACAGAGCCATCTATATAATGGTAAGTCTAGACATATACGTCGTAGACATAATACCATGAGACAACTACTCTCAACTGGAGTTATCACTGTTGACTATGTGAAGCAAAAGATAACCTAGCGGATCCGCTAACTAAGGGGTTAAATCGAGAGTTAGTTGTAAGCTCATCACGAGGATTGGGTTTAATGTCGTTGTCAGCAATCAGTGCAGAGAACACCCAACCTATGCTGACTGGAGATCCCAAGAACTAGGTTCAAAGGGACAACTAATCTGCACTGACTAAACACATTGTGGGGAATAGCCCAATAAAATAGTGACTAGACCAGGGTAAGTCGATAGACTTTTAATGATCAAGAAGAGTAGATGAAAACTCTTGAGGGATCACCTATATGAGAAAGAAGTGGGGTCGCTTCGAAGAGAATTGGAGGCATAATTCTTAGAGCTTCTCACAGAACCAAGCGTATTCATGGCAAAGAACGAATACACTCATGAGAACTGACTTGTATCAGGGAGAGTCTTGGGTGAGATTTGTCACTGCTTACACAGATGGCAGTATAGTTCAAGGACATCGTGTCTATTATCAGCCAGTAAGCAACCAAATATTCACAAGGGAAGGTTTAAAGGGTAAAACCTACCTATCATATACTTGACTCAACTGCTGAATGCTATCACTCACCCTATCTCCATTCATGTGGGGGGTTGTTGAATAAGTGAATGGAGAATAAATGGAAGAGGAAAGATGCTCCATTATGAATGAGACTTTAGTCCCACATCATTTTTGTTGGTTTATATTGATTCACATACATTAAGGATATGAACAAATGCATGGGGAGAGGCTCTCTCTCACGCGTAGCGGTGCAAATCTAGGGCCTGGATTGTACTGAATTAAGTTGACTCGTGTGCGATCGTGACCTGCGCACATGAATGCAGGACCGGTCGGGGCAAAATTTGCCCAAGTGGAACAACCAACATTTTGCCACGTAGATCTTTTGTTGCGATGAAACATATGCATTAAATTCGAGATTAATGCAAAATAAAATCGGTCAAGTAATAATGAGTGAAACGGTGGTCGTTTTACTGCTTGACTAATAATGACCATTAAGATCATTAACTCTGGACCCGAGCTCCTATATAAGGAGGCTTCGATCATAGGCAGAGGACACACAACAAGAAAGCAAAGGCTCTATATTTTTCTTTCTCCTCCTCTATCGTGCATCTCCTGCTCGGCAGAGTGCCCATGGTAGCATTCGGGTATCACTCAGCTCGCCATGACCACCAGTGTTTAGTCAGATTCACGGTTGGCCATTGTATCATGGGAAACAGATGACCCTTGTAAGCCTCGAAGCACAGTCGAAGGTGGGCGAATCTGTTTCAAGGAAACTGTGACTCGCAAGCCTCAGTCAGCTCGCCCGATCGGCCTCTTTGTCAGATCGACAAACTTCGCTACCCGCTCAGGATCTTCGCCTGGCCTATCAGCTCTCCCGGTCGGCCAATCGCTTTGACATCCCGACCTGTCTGCCTCATTCGGCTCGTCTGCTCGACTCGGTGACCTATCTGCCGCCCGGTCTATCTGCTCGACCTAGCCGGCCTCTCTGATAGCCCAACCTATCTGCTTCACTCGGCCTGTCTACTCAACCCGGCCGACCTGTCTACTCGACCCGGCCGACCTGTCTGCCGCTCGGTCTGTCTGCTCGACCCGACCGACCTCTCTTGCTCAGCCTGTCTACCTCGTCCGACCATCCTCTCCTGCTCAGCCTGTCTGCCTCGTCCGACCGACCTCTTCGCTCGGACGCTCTACTCACTCAGTCACTCTGAGGTTGACACTTGGATAAAAACCAGCCTTTGTTGGCAGCCTGAAATCATCTTCTCAGGTCAGCTTAACTGTAAGTTGAATTTAAATTTTATGTAATTTTTTAAATTTAACTAAGTCCCCTAAAAATCTTCGACAGCAAATTGTTTGTGTTCAACACCTGGTCGCTCGAAGGTTACGCCATTATTATCTCTCACATCCTTTAATTATGTTAACTAACAGCATGCTAGGGATAGTCCTCCTCAACCTAGAGGCGTCTGGACGACTAATCAAGTGGACTATGGAGCTAAGTGAATTTTATATGCAGTACCATCCCAGATCGGCGATCAAGGCGCAAGACGTAGCTGATTTTGTGACTAAAATATAGAACTCTGAGCCAGAGGCAACTTGGAAAGTATACGTGGATGGAATGTCCACTCAGTAGGGTAATGGAGTAGGAATACTTTTGATATCCCCACGAGAAGATAAGATGCAAATGTCCATTTGGCTGGACTACTAGCCCACAAATAATGAGGCAGCATATGAGGTTCTAATCGCTAGCCAGCAAGCAGCTAGGCATGTGGGCACCACACGGGTTCTTATCCATTCAGATTCCCAACTGGCAGCCCAATAACTTTCAAGTACTTTTAAAATAAATAATGTCAGACTAAAATTATATGCCAAGGCTTTCGAAAAGTTAAAGGCAGGATTCTAAGAGGTAATCATGCAAAATATCCCCGAGCGGATAACTAATATGCAGACGAGTTGGCCAAGGTTGCAAGTTCTTTAATCCCAATGGCGCTGAATAGACCAATCGAGTAAGTAATGTTAGTAGCTTATATCAAGAGAGCAATTAAAATAGGGGCACCAAGTGATTGGAGGTCATCTTTGATTGAGTTCCTCTGATCAAGCAATGTACCAGCTGACTGGGAGTAGGCCCAGTTGATAAAAAAGAGGGTTGGGTGGTTCACGTTAATATAAGATCATTTATACAAGAGAGATTTCTTGAGGTCATTGCTCAAATGCATCGAATCAGAAGATGTTCAATACATCTTGCAAGAAGTACACCAAGACTCTTGTGGCAGTCACTCGGGCGGCTGTTCACTAGCTCAAAAAATCGTATTGGTTGGATATTTTTGGCCTACCTTGCAAGATACCGCTCGAACAGTAGCAACTTGCCTATCATGTCAAAGACACCAAAATATATCACACCGACCTATGGAAGAGTTGAAAGCATCCATTATCTCTTTCTCGTTCGACTAGTGGGGCATGAATATTATTAGACTTTTCCCCCTAGTGAACGATCAGAGGGAATTTTTTTCGTAGTTGTGAACTACATTTCTAATGGGTGGAGACTGAACCGCTCACTAAGATAACTGAGTATATGGTTATCAAATTCTTATGGCAAAATATCATGTGTCGGTTAAGCATTCCTCATAAGCTCGTCTTTGACAACAGAAGGCAATTTCAAGGACTGAGGCTTAAAGAATGGTGTGCCAGCTATGGTATTCTACAGGTCTTCACTTCAGTACCCTATCCCCAGAGTAATGGCCAGGTGGAGGTCACCAACAGGAAAATCATCAGAGGACTCGGAATTCCGCTCGACCACCTCGGAGGGAGCTGGGGTTGATGAGCTTCCAAGTGTACTATGGGCGTACAACACCACTCCTCGAGAAGCCACCGACATAACTCCATTCCACTTGGTGTATGGAAAAGAAGCAGTAGTGTCAGTCAAAATAGGTGTGGAATCTAATTGGAGGCAACTATACGACGAAGAAAATTTCAAACAACATCTTATGGAGCTGGACTTAATAGAAGAAACCAGAGATAAAGTAGCCACTCGACTGATTGCGTACCAGCAAAGAATGAAGCAAAACTATAACAGAAGGGTTATTCCAAGATCTTTCTAGGTCAGCGATCTAGTATGGAAAAAATCAAGTCGGTCGGTAATGTCAGCAAGCTAGAAGCCCCATGGTGCGGACCATATAAAGTAGTACAGAAGTCTAGCTCAGGATCTTATTATTTGTAAGATGAGAACGAAAAGAATCTAGACCGACCTTGGAGCTTAAACCAATTACAGCCCTATCGGGTTAGGTAGTAAGTTTGTAATTACATTTATGTAAATTATAAAAATATTAGTCTATGAATGTAGGAAGATTTAAATGAAAGTTACTAAGTATTCCAGACTCTCGTGTCATTCAGCCTAGTTATAAGAGAGCAAATCCCTCACGCTAAAGTGTTCCAAACTCTTGTGTCATTTGATTGAGTTATAAGTGAGCATGTTCTCACGCTTCCAGACTCTCGTGTCGTTCGGCCGAGTTATAAGTGAGAAAAACCCTAGCGCTAAAGTGTCCCAGACTCTCGTGTCATTTAGCCAAGTTATAAGAGAGCAAAGCCCTCGTGCTAAAGTGTTCTAGACTCTCTTGTTGTTCGACCGAGTTATAAGCGAGCAAAACCTTCGTGCTAAGTGTCCCAAACTCTCGTGTCGTTCGGCGGAGTTATAAGTGAGCATGCTCTCACACTTCAAGACTCTTGTGTCATTCTCCTAAGTTATAAGCGAGTAAAGCTCTCGCGCTAAGTGTCCTAAACTCTCATATCGTTTGATCGAGTTATAAGTGAGCATGCTCTCACGCTTCTAGACTCTCACACCATTCGGCTGAGTTATAAGCGAGGAAAGCCCTCACCCTAAGTGTGTCAAACTCTCGTGTCATTCGACCGAGTTATAAGTGAGCATACTCTCACGCTTCTAGACTCTCACACCATTTGGCCAAGTTATAAGTGAGCAAAGCCCTCACGCTAAGTGTTCTAGATTCTCGAGCCGATTGGCCGAGTTTTAAGTGAGCTAAACTCTCATGCTAAGTGGATCGAAGAAGCTAAGTCTCAAAGATGAAAGGTAAACGTTAGCGCTTCCACAGAATGAGAATTTTAAAACACAGAATGGACATGCATCGAGTTAAACTTAGAAAATTTCTACAATGAATACTTAATTTTTACAAGAAGTTGTTGATAAAATAAAAAGAAAACTACACCAAATCGGCAACTACATCATCGAGGAGCATTTTCACAATCTTCTCCTTCTTGTTGAATGTTGTCGGGACCTCCGCTGCAAGAAAGCTGCCCTTCTTCAGTTGCTGAAAGGTCCCATCAATGCCATAACTGAATAGCCAGAGGGTCCAATTGCTCAGCATCTGGTTGAAATACTTGGAGTGAAGGCACTCCACCCTAAAGGTTTCCAACCGATCGGGCTCCTCTTCCTTGTACTTGGCAAGTTTGGCCTTCAGTGAGCGCATCTCGACGTCTTTTTAGTCGATTATTTGTTTATGCTTACAGAGCTGAAGTTCGTGGCTAACCTTCTTGGTCATACTGCTGACTTGCTCTGCATCCAAAGTGGCTTCAGCTTCCTCAAGTTTTTTGGCTAGGACCTAGGTTTCTTTGTTCTTAATATCTAGATCTTCAATAGCCCTGAGTTTTTGAGCATTTGCCAAGTTGATCTTCGCCTCAAAGTTGTGGGCTTGCTTCCTAAGCTTTTCCAGCTCGGGAGCCTAATCGTGGTTATTGTTCTTTTCCATGGCCAGAGCCAGCTCAGAGTTCAAAAGCTACTTAGAAGGCCTCTCCAAGTCTTCCTTTAGTTGAGTAACTTTGGCAGTTAAATGCTCGGCTAGAGCTTACGAGATGCTTGTTTCCCTGGTTGGTGCTTGCAGCTACTTGTTTTTTTGTTCCAGGTGGGCCAGTCTTTGGCACAAAACTAGGCCTTCCACCCAAACTTGTATGAATAGAAAAAGAAGACGATTAAGTTTAACCGAGAAATAATGATGTGAGAAGTCCAGATGAGCTTACCCTAGTGGATTTTTAGCTGAAGCTATCAGCAAGCTCCCTCGGTAGAATTATCGCCATCCTGAACCTAGAATCCACCCAGGTCTAGGCCAAGGAACCTTGTATTCTGATCCAGTGTTCGGGGGAGCATGATTCGGCGTCGTTCGGATGGTGCAGTCATTAGTTGGTAATTTGATAATGGTCGTGATATGTCTACGGCCTCTCGGATCTGAGGGCTCTAAAGTAGCATTACTCTTGGACTTGGATAGAGGGGTGGAATGGATAATAGATATAGGAGTTGCTGGGTTCGGCCAGTGGGGGAATCAGGTAGGAGATTGGTTGTGCTATGGTCGCCCCAGTCGGTAGCTCGGATAGAGAAGGGGTCTGATCCGATGATGGAGGAGTTGGCAGACAAGCCACCCTCTCAGGGACTACGGATGAAGAGCTCTCACCCTGCTCTGATGGAGGTCACAGAGTCGACATGACCGTAGAAGTTTGTGGAATAGAGGCCTCTTAGTGGGACAAAGCCTCCGACCGGAGCCTTTTTCGGCATTGGTGTTGGATCATTGGTTCACCAAATGTGGCTGATTATGATGGAATTAACTATGGGCGCTATGGAAGGATGCTCGGGAGGCAGCTTTCTAGTGTTAGCCGTGGTGTCGTTGGCTGCCACTCAGCTCGCCTCTGCTTCACCGGTCAACTTTTAGAAGGATCGACTGGCAAGAGCCCGTGACTCTCCAGCTCGACCGCCTCTCGGGCATTGACTTCTGCATCATTTAGTTTGATAGTGCATATGAGCAATGCCCTGAACATGACTTGGGCTGCAAAAAAGAAAAAGAAATTAGTTAGATTCAAAAATAACAGAAGGAGAAATGGCTTACCAAAAGAGTTGGGCAATCGAGCTTGGATGGGACTCAACCCGAATATATATAAGATGTCCTCCAACAATAACTTATGGATATGGTATTTCAGATCGGTCAATTACGCGGCTACTTGAAGATAGATCAGCTTCCATCGATATCGTCCTAGCCTAGGGGAGTTCGATAGATCCATCTACCAGCTAGTCGAAAAAGCAGGTCGATCGAGAAATCAGATGTAGAATAGTGGGACTTCCAGCTTTTATTGGACATGGACATATTTTCAAGGTAAACAGTGCTCACTCATGCTTGAAAGAGGAAAATGCCCGGTTTGGACAATTTGGGATGATAAAAATAGTGAAAAATATAAGGCAGAAGAGGAATTCCGTACACATGGAATAGTACTACAACCCCGCACAATAACCTAAAGGAATTAGGCACCAACTACCACAACAGGATGTGAAAATACCTACGCACTTCAGAAAAGAAAAGATGAATATGAATTCGTAGACCGACATACAATTGGTCCTTAAAAAAGGAAGAACGTCATCCAGAGGCGTGTGGGAACGATCATACGTAGAAGGAATAGTAATTTGGTGATCATCAGGGATATGATAGGTCATCTTTATTTGATCCACGTCGTCACTATTGAAGTCGGACTCGATGGAGGTGACTATAAACCCAAGACAACAAGTGGAGGAGAAGGAGAGCGTGTCATACAGAGGGGAGGGAAAGAAGAGGAAAATCGAAGATCTAATGGAGAGAAAGGAAAAAGAACTTATTAGAGAAGGATTGCCAGCAATGAATAGAGAGCAAGAAGCAAAGGAGACAAAGACGAAGATGAATGCAATATAGGGAAGGAAGAAATAAAGGGTTTAAAAATGCTATCGATGGTTGCCCTGAGCCGTCCGATCAAGGGCTTGAGGCTTAATCCAGGCCGTCAAATTCGAAAAGACAATCATCACATCAGATCCCAACAGTCGTCTATCACATCACACGTTCAACGACAGGAAAAATTGGCACATGGCATCCAATCACAGGTGACATTAATAAGGAATGGAAATTATTAGCAAGCGTATGATTAAAAAACATGCTCGGCGTGATTTGTATTAATGACAAGAGATTTGAGCAATTCTAAGAAATCATGGTGATGTTAGCAATAATTAAAAGACACTGAGTATGGGTGGCCACTTGGGAAAAAAATAGAAAAGAGCTAACAAACGACTAAGTGTCGTCCACGTCAAATCTGAGCAGCATCAATCCTGGAGTCTCCCAACTAGGAAGAAATCAGCTTCTTAAAGAGCCGTAAGAGTAGTGATTATGCCATCCGAGCAGCTGCTCGTATAGAAAAGCACCCGAGTGGGAAGAAGAGTTGTAAAAAACACTAATTGCCTAGTCAGTCAGATCTGCAGCCTCCTTCGACAAAACTTGAGGGAAAAGCTTGTGATACAATGATAGAGATGGGCCCTCTAAAGGTGGGTCAAAACAGTGAAGACCAACTAATGTGGAGGTCAGAGTCAAATGATAAAAATCACAGGGTCGGGTGGACTACGAGACTACAGAGTGCGGATTATGCAAAGTTGGTTGAGCAGGCCATCAGAGCTGGTCAGATGTAAACGGTCAATCGGACCATCCGAGCGGCCACCCTCACCAATTGCAGCCAAGGTTAAGAGCTAAGCACTGAGTTATCCAGTCCACCACCCTGGCCGATTGGACCTCAGGTTTGATCAAACGCAATACACCTCTCTAACAATAGTAAGGATGAGTGAAGAGTAGGTCGATAGCTCCGTTCAGTACGGCCGAGCTAGTGACGTCCTAGCCAAACAACCCCCGATCGGTCTATAGCGGGACCCACATACATATCTTACCATACTCTTTTGGAAGTTTGTGTCACCAACAACAAAGAATGTCCAACAAGTAAAAAATACTCTAAAAGCTTCTAGCCTATCACATCAAAGATTTATGTGCTCATTTAAGGAAAGGTGTCAGGGACACTTTTTGACTTATCTTTTCCTAGGACGCTTTGGAAAATATGCATATACTTTGGGATACGTGCACAGATGCTACAGTGACACTATAAAAAGAGGTCTCCATCCACAGGCGGAGGTATGTGATGTTTCATTATTCTACACGCTCTATACTACTGTTTATTTCAACTATTCTTCTCTATTAAACCGAAGACTGACTTGAGCGTCGGAGGACCAATGTCGAGGACCCCTTCCCTGGCCGGGCACTAATGTTCCCGATTTTGCAGGACAGCGAGAAGTCTTCTTCCAGTCAACACCAGAGCCACTGCGGAGTCTTCTTCCAATCAACACCATAGCCACCACAGAGTCTTCTTCCAGTCAACCATAGAGTCGCGTTCCAACTGTCTTCTCAACTTCTAGACAAGATTATATATATATATATATATATATGGGGATTAAAATAGTTAAATTTTGAAATAATTAAATTTATTTAGGAAAATAAGAATTAAAAATAGATAATTAATCAAGAAATAAGTTTATATGAATTTATATAATTTACTAAAATTGTTCTAGATTTTAAATAAAACCTTTTAGATGTATGGGGATAAATGAGTAAGAAAAGAGCTTGTTTAAAATACCTCATTTAAATGAGGAGTTGATTGAACTAACTTAGGTTTTAGTAATTCTAATTTATCTCACGCATCAATAGTAGTCGTCGCTCATGCGTGCTCCCCTACCACCCAACGCCGCCTTTATGTCGACATCGACTTCCCCTTCTCCTATCACGGTAAGCCACCGTTGATTGTCGTGTGTGGCCGTCAGAGAGTCAATACATCGTCGGAGAAAATGTCGCGAAAATACAATGTGCCTCACAGTCACCTGCGTTATTTGCCTAGTGAGCGTCGCGCACCTCACTGTAGCCCTGCTGCGACATTTCCCGCCACAGGAGTCAACGGACTCGACCACGTGTCTTGTTGCAATCAGCAACCAACTTGATCGAACATGATCCTGTCTGAAGGCTATGAGATGGTGTACTAGCTCCGATGAGTGGTTGATCGAAGGATAATGAGCTTCTTGAAATCTGAAAGAACTCCTCAACGATCCTACGCACAATCAAACGAGCCAATAAAGCATTAGTAACCTAAGACCGAGATGAGAATCTCTGGTTAAGTCCTCCGACGATCAAGTCAATCTCCTCCCTTCAAAGTGGAAGAAGAACAATAACGGAAGTGCAAGAAAGTAGGACTTCATATTCAAATATTTGTGTACCTTACCAGCGGAAAGGATCCCCTTTTTATACCACCTCACATAACCTCCGTGATCGTGAGGTGGTCCCTGATTTGTTAGAGTTTGTTAGATGATAGAAGAAAATACAATTTGATTGTTTCAAGATAGTACTGAGAAATCTTTTTCCTACCCACAGATATACCTCTTTTGTCGTTTATGCTCCGCATCATTACTGCAGTTGTCGAAGAAGAATGCTATTATAACTAACTCATTAATAGAAAACCAATTAATTTTCACAGGAGATTTCAAGGGAATATTCCCCGACAATTATGATAGGCTATCAAAATGTTGTCTGTTGTTTGTTTACTGAATGCATCTCAACTGCTCTACCAGGCCAGCCACACTACTTATTATTATATTAATATACTCAACCATATAGTAAATACTACAAGAGCATGTTCAAAAACTAATATAATATCCTTATTATGTCATAAGTTCACTTGAGGAGTCATATAATAAAGTATGAATGCTAGAACAATATTTTAGGCGTACTATACCTTCAGATAATTTAAACTCGTTCGACCTTTAATAGGCCAGACATACATAGAGAGTTATATGTTCAATCTATCCTCATCTGAACGATAGTGTATGTATAAAGAGTTTTATGAGATGAAATATTATTAAGTTCGCCTAGGCTTTGCCCGGCCGGGTGTTCACAGAGAACTTTATGTTCGTTCAGCCTTTACCCAGCTGAACGCGTATTGAGAACTCTATAGAAGGTCAAGTATCTCTAGGTCCGTCCAGGCTTTGCCCGACTGGGTGTTTACAGAGAACCTTATGTTTATTCAGTCTTTACTCCGCCGAATGCATATTGAGAACTCTATAAAAAGTCAAGTATCTCTCTATCCGTCTGTGCTTTGCCCGGCTGAGCATTCATAGAGAACCTTATGTTCGTTCAGTCTTTACCCGGCTAAACACATATTGAGAACTCTATAAAGGTTAAGTATCTTTGGGTCCATCCGAGCTTTGCCTGGTCGGGTATTCACAGAGAACCTTATGTTCATTCAGCCTTTACCCGACCGAACGTATATTGAGAACTCTATAGAAGGTCAATATATCTCTGGGTCCGCCCGGGGCTTTGCTCGACTGGGTGTTCACAGAGAACCTTATGTTTATTCAGTCTTTACCCGATCGAAAGCATATTGAGAACTCTATAGAAGACCAAGTATCTCTGGGTCTGTCCGAGCTTTGCTCGGACAGGTGTTCACAGAGAACCTTATGTTCGCTCAACCTTTACCCAACTGAACGCATATTGAGAGCTCTATATATGTAAGGTTAAGTATCTCTGAGTCCGCTCAAGTCTTGCCCGACCGGATGTTTACAGAGAACCTTATATTCATTCAGCCTTTACCCGACCAAACGTGTATCGAGAGCTCTATATATATAAGGTTAAGTATCTCTGGGTCCGCCCAGGCCTTGCCCGTCTAGGTGTTCATAGAGCCGAATGTATGTTAAGAGTTTTATAGGGCTGATTGCCTTTAGGCCCACCCGAGCTTTGCCTGATCGAGCACCTATAGAAAGCCTTACATTCGATCGAGCTTCGCCCAATCGAATTCTTCTAAGTATGAACGACCATTAATATGGGTTATGGTGAGCGGGTTCAGGAGATGGCATGGATGTCAAGTCAAGATGAAATGGGAGTCAAAGTGGAGATAGAGTGGTATTCAGTTCTGTTGATAGCCCGACCTTGGAGTCTTTAAATCTCATCCATGTAACTCTGAAGCAAAACTCTCGTATAGGGTTGACCGATTGTAAGCTTAGTAGAATGTAAGAATTCTAAGCTTTTATGATGAAAAAGAGAAATAGGTCATTTGGTCAGTTAATAGTCGGTTAGACTTAAAAGAATTCGGTCTGGAGAAGCTCGACCAAACTTAAGGCTTGCTATGGGTGCTCAACCGGGCAAAGTCCAGGTGGGCCTAAAGGCAATTAGCCCTATAAAACTCTTAACATATGTTCGGCCATATACAGGTTGAATGGATATAAGGTTCTCTGTGAACATCTGGGCTAGGTAAAGCTCAGACGAACCCAGAGATACTTGACCTTCTATAGAGTTCTCAATATGTGTTCGATCGGGTAAAGGCTGAACGAATATAAGGTTCTCTGTGAACACCCGACCGGGTAAAGCCCAGATGGACCCAAAAATACTTGACCTTCTATAGAGTTCTCAATATGCGTTCGGCCAGGTAAAGGCTGAACAAACATAAGGTTCTCTGTGAACACCTGACCGAGCAAGGCCCGGGCGGACCCAGAGATACTTAACCTTATATATATAGAGCTCTCGATACGCGTTCAGCCGGGTAAAGGCTGAATGAACTTAAGGTTCTCTGTGAACACTCAGATGGGCAAAGCCCAAATGGACCCAAAGATACTTGACCTTCTATAGAGTTTTCAATATGCGTTCGACCGGATAAAGGCTGAACCAACATAAGGTTATCTGTGAACACCCGGGCGGACAAAGCTCGGATGGACCTAGAGATACTTGACCTTCTATAGAGTTCTCAATATGTGTTCGGCCTGGTAAAAGCTGAACGAACATAAGGTTCTCTGTGAACACCCAGTTGGGCAAAGCCCAGACAAACCCAAAGATACTTGACCTTCTATAGAGTTCTCAATAAGCGTTCGGCCAGGTAAAGGCTGAACGAATATAAGGTTCTTTGTGAACACTCAGCCGGGCAAAGCCCAGACGGACTTAGAGATACTTGACATTTTATAGAGTTATCAATACATGTTTGGTCGGATAAAGGCTGAACAAACATAAGGTTCTCTGTGAACACCCGGCCAAGAAAAGTTTGGGTGAACTTAATAATATTTCATCTCATAAAATTCTTTATACATACACTATCATTCGAATGAGGATAAATTGAACATATGACTCTCTGTGTATGCCCAGCCTGTTAAAGGTCAGACGGACTTAAATTACCTAAATGTATAGCACCTCTAAAATATAGTTCTAACATACATACTTTATTATATGACTCCTCAAGTGAACCTATGACATAATAAGGGTATTATATTAGTTTTTGAATAAACTCTTGCAGTATTTAATGTATGATTGAGCAAATTAATACAATAATAAGCAATGTGGTCGGCCTGATAGAGCGATTGAAATGCATTCAACAATAATATTTTGACAGCCTGTCATAATTATCGGGGAATATTCCCTTAAAATCTCTTGTGAAAACTAATTGATTTCCCATTAATGAGTCAGTTATAACAACATTCTCCTTCGACAACTTCAGTAGTGGTGCGGAGCATAAATAATAAAAGAGATACATCTGTGGGTTGGAAAAAAATTCTTCAGAACTATCATGAAACACCCAGATTGTATTTTCTTCCATCACTTAACAAACTCTAACAAACTGGGAACCACCTCACGATCGCGGAGGTTATGTGAGGTGATATAAAAAGGGAAATCCTCTCCACTGGCAAGGTATGTAAACATTTGCATCTGAAGTCCTACTTTCTTGCACTTCTATTACTGTTATTCTTCCATTTTGAAGAGAGGAGACTGACTTGAGCGTCGGAGGACCTAGACAGGGATTCTCACCCCAGTCTTAAGTCATTAGTACTTTGTTGGCTCATCTGATTGTGCGAAGAATTATTGAGGAGTTCTTTCATATCTCGAGAAGCTCATTATCCTTCGATCAACCATCCATCAGAGCTAGCGCACCATCTCATAGCCTTCAGACAGGAGCAGAACTTGATCGGGGGCACGACCGGTCGGCATCACGCACCACCGCTATTGCAGCCCACGGCCGACTCCCATCTCCTGTCATTGACTTTGTGCCACTAACAGCCGACTGCCATCATGAGCCACCGCCGAAGAAGAATAAATGATCTGCCGTGCTTTGTCCCTTGACCACCACTTTGCTCCTGCCGACCAGTGGCCTCACCACCATCACGATTATTAAGGATTCAAGTTTGATGCAAACTCTCAACTTAAAGATAGGACGATCTACTATTGAGGTGGGTTATTCTTGCTTTGACCTCTATAGTTCTCTTGATTTTAGTGCATGATATGTTATCTATATTCATATGTAATAGTTGCTTATGTTACGTTGACTCCACTCTATGCATTCCTTGAGTTGACCTTTACTTCTTGCACTTGTTTTAGTTTTTTTTTAAGTATATTTTGATGTCCATACAGTTTCATTGTTATTCATGCTATTTATGATTATTTATGATTGTACTTTTATCTTAGTGATATTATACCATAGCATAGTTATAGAATGTTGAACTAGGTTACTAGTTTGATATTTATTCATGTCTATGTATTAGTAAGATCATATTGTAGTGTAGGATATCCAGTATCCTACTAGGTATCTATTTGTTATTTAGGTTCATGCATATACCTTGGTAAGATTATACTGTAGTATAAGATATCAAGTATCTTATTAAACATTTGTTTATTATTTAGGCTCATGCTTATGTGCTAATGAGACTAGACCGTAGTATAGCTTGTAGAGCTTTACTTTTAAATATGGTTATTACTACATTACCTAGATTGGTGGATATTTATGCTCATATCATATGTTCTTGATAACATACGGATGTGTAGTTATTGGGTATTACATTGGATGTGATATTGATTTTCTGTGTATCATTATATTGTATATATCTCATAACTATTGTCTCCCATTCGTGGTTGAGAAAATAATCAATGATCATTGGTATATTCTATCAAGTATTATTTCTCATTCATATTTAAGAGAGTCGTCAATAATCATAATACATATGACTATCCACAAGACATTTGTGATAGTGAGCCCATGTGCAATATCACCGAACAAAAGGGCGGTAAAATAAATTTTGCACATATCGCCAAGGTACTGAAATAGTTCTAAGCTGAACAGGTGGTATATTGTAAATTAGAAGCAGAAAAGCTCTAAAGATGAAGCAAAACTCGAAGCTAAAACCCATAAATTCGAAGTAGCTGAATAAAAATTCGTGAATTAGAAGAGAAACTCGAAGCTAAACGGGAGGTTAATTGAAAATTCAAAATTGAAGCAAAACTCAAAGCTAAAACCCATACATTGGAGGTAGATTAAACAAAATTCATGAATTAGATGAAAAATTAGAAGCTGAACGAGATGCGACCCTGAAAGCTCTAATCTAAACAAAAGGTTTTGCCCTCTAGAATTTGCACTTAGGGTGAGTAAAAATTCTATTAAATCAAACAAACTGATTGATTTGGTAGAATTTAAAAATACATTCAGTTATTTTAGAATTTTATTTTTTAAAAGAAATAGGTTATATTGATTAATTTTATTTTATTTTAATTTTAAAATCTCTTATTTAATTAAATTGAAATAAAAAACTCATCAGTAAATTTCTATATAAAAAATCTATAAATTTTTAACTAATCCATAAATCTTTAATGATATCATTATTATTTAAAAATTATTTTAATTCAATTTTCAACCTAATTAATTGATATTTTATCATATCATTTTGTTTGATTTTTATTAAAATATTCAATCGGTTCAATTAGTGTAGAAAATTTTGATTTCCATTAATTCAGTTTTAACTGAATGCTCAACAGTAAATATACTATTGTATTATAACATTTGAAAGGTAAAGCATCGTTTGTTTAAGTTAGTAACATATATCTATGTTTTTAGTTCAAATAATCTTGAGAGCCGTTAATTTAATTCTATAGAAATTTTTCATCAACTATCTAGGTAAATAAAAAAAATGCATATAAAAACTTATTTTTACCATTAATATTCTCAAATCCACTATCTATTAAAAAAAATTATAATACACCACACTTAATTTCGAATTCATATACTTGATAACAAAACCACATTTAATAGAACTCATAAGTGATTTCGTGCAAACAATCAAAAGACGTTCAGAATTATATAAATAGTCCGAAAAAGGCTATTTAGAAAAAAAATCAAAAAATATTTTACCAAATATTTTATATCAAAAATAACTTTTATTTAAGTATTATGCTTTTACACTAAAAATTTAACTATTTTATTTTAATTAAAATAATTATACATAAATTATTATTATATTAAAATATTTTTTTTTATCAATTTATTTAAAATTATTTAATTTCATTGAATTCACTTTAAACTTCATCGAATTCATTTTAAATTAAAATCATTTTAAAACACTTGAACCAACTAAATTATTATTATACAACTAATTATTGTGCATAGACATTACATATATAATATAGTAGTTGAAATACTTATTAATTAGTACCCTAAACTCATAAATTATACTTGGTAAAAATGTATCAGGCACATGCAATAATACAACATAAGGACGATTCTCACTTATAAAAATTTTATTTAATTTTTTATATCAGATATTAAACTAATAAAAATAGAAATTACATTTAAACTTAACAAAAGGTTGAGAAATATATATTTTTTAACGTCGCGAGCCCAAGGTATTTATAATGCTTCTCTGCTCACATGTGTTGTTAATTATAAAATGTGAGATTAAAGATAATCATGACAATATATATTTTTATATAAAAATAAATAGAAAAATTACTAATAAGCATAAAAAATTATTATCATATTTTTATTTTGGACTCCATTACAATTAGTTAGTAAAGGGTGAGAGTTTAATTATAAAATGCTATAATACTAAATCATTTTGATCAAGAATATTTTAAATCATTTTAATATTCTATTATGTTATTATACTAAATTATTTTAATAAATTTTATTAAAATTATTTTAAATTGATCACAAATATTTTAAAATCATTTTAAAAATATTGTATGAGCGGTTATAATTATAACAGTTAGTAGCAGACATAGGACATCCTTTTGGATTTTTTTTTTTAAAAAAATATTTTGACGATTTACATTTTGAGATGCCTTGTTTGTTTTTATCTATTTTTTTAATCCAAAAATATATAAAAATATTATTGAAAGTAATATAATAGAATCATTGAAAACAACTATACCACACGTTACATCAACCACCTTATTAAGATTATGAAACCTACCAATCAATTGTTGAAGTCCAAAAGCTTGCATCAAAAATAGTGGCGTTGTCTTAATACCCCTTTTAATGAGTATTTACATTTATTTCTATTCCTTTATTCAAGTTTTTTATTCTAATAAAAAATACATTAACCCAACTCGCAATAAGATTAGCAAAAGAAAGGCTAAGAATAAGGTTATAAAAAAATTGGATATTTATGAATAATTTTGATATAGTTTTTAATAAAGTTTATTTATATTTATTTGATAATAAAAGAATATATATATATATTAAATAAGCTTGAAAGTCAATAAATATGAATAAAATTCATGAATAATTTATCAATAAATTTATTTATTAATTTATTTAAAATTTATTAAATTTATTTAGATTAAATAAATAAATTTTTAGATGAATTTTCAGAGAGGGACGTTTTTGTCAGAAAAAAATTATAGAGCGTGTTTTTATAAATATTCAATAGAGTGTGTGTCATTTGGCAAAGTGCGCAGCATTGATTAAATCTCTAATTTAATGGTTGTTTCTTTTTCTTTTCACGTCACTGCCCAAAATATTTTATATTAAATTTATAAAAATGTCTTTGGCGGCACCGACATTTATGCCTTGTAATAATGGAATATTGAAAATAAAAATCATAAATAATAATTGCGGACCGTGTTTCACGTGTGAAAACAATTTATAAAAGAATAAAAAATTATTTATTTATTATTTTAAAAAAAATATTTTTAGGTATAATTTTGATTATTGCTCCTTTATTTTCTTTACAATTTATAAATTTATTTTAAAAATATTTTTTTATAAAAGAATTCACTCCTTGACCTCGAGACGAGTATAAACAAGGGTTGGACAACTTAGCCGTTCCCACATGTGGGGCCCAGTTCCAGCTCGCCGGGAACGTGGCCACGTTCATGGCGCGTAAGGACTGGCTCGAACTAGTCTTACCTACAGCGTAGCTTTACTTCTCGAGTCTGTTTCCTGGTTGACGAAAACAGGGAATCCAGTTTGATTACGACCCAATAAAGTGGTGGTGCAGACTGCGGGTTTCTTCCGTCGGTGCGAGTAAACGGTGCAACTGGAATTTGTTAACACTTAATTAGTAATTAATTACGGGATCTTAAACACGTACTAATTTTGTATTGTTTAGTAAGCAGTTTCTATTAATAACTAATGAATTAATTAATTCGCTAATTATGCCTTCTCGAGGTCGTCTCCATTTGAGCGGCCGAGGAACTATAAATATGACGCCTCCATTACCGAAAACCTTTCTCTCGCTTTCCCAGTTCTCCGTGGCAGTCTTCTCGATCCCCTTCGTCGGTGCGTTGGTTTGTTATTAGGGTTTGGGTTTCGCCTTGGCTCGCGAGGCGAGATCGCTTTGTCGCGGCGGCATTACGGCAGCAACGTGAGTAGAATGATCTTTCCCTTTTTTTTTCCTTCCATTTTTGCCACAATAGCTGGTTTTGCTTCTATAGGTCTGGTAGAATGAAATGGAAATTTTCATTGATGAAAGATGGTGGAGTGTTGTGGTTTCTGTTTTCTCGATCCTCGCTATGCTCGGATTATGATTTTTTTTTTTTTGCATCTATCTTGTTCTACGATAACTTTGTGTTTTCTCTATTTGGAGGATTGAGAAGTGAGGAAAAAACACAGATTTTTCTTCTAGGGATTAGACGATTTTGGGTGAGTTGTAATAACTTTTTTGGTGTGATCCCAAAATATCTGTTCCTCGTATCTCGGTGTTCTCTAGATTAGAGTTCTGGAGATTATTAATGATCATTAAGACAAATTAGTGCGACACGGTGTTGCCAAACTGATATCTCGGTTAATGGACAAAGGATTCTTGCTTACGGACATGGACTTTCTCCCTGGACCCATCAGTTAGTTGATGGCGTTCCTTGTGTCATTTTCCCCGACCTTGTCTGTCCATCTACTTGTATTTTTTCTGTGCTTTGCAAGAAAAGGGAGAGCCTCTCAACTTTTGTCCGTGATGCCTCCTCGTAGTGGAACAAATCGCTGATAAAACAGGGTAGTAGATGCAAAGTCCCCCTTTTGCAGACCACGTAAGCTTGTACGAACTGCTCTGGGTCGCGTTTACTCGTCGTGAATTATCATTTTTTTCGTGCTAGTCTTTTTTCCCTTCTACATATCTGACGCTTTGTTATTGTTTACAAACTTCACAAAGAAAACACTTCCGTAAAAATCAACGGGCTAAATATGTTTTTCTCGACCATTTCAGTTGACATGGAAAACGTGGATATAATTCTTTTATAAGCTGAGACATTGTTAATTCCTGTGATAATTCACTTAATTTTAAGGCAGAAAATCAATTTTTTTTCCTCTATAAGCTGGAGAAACCTCTTGTTACCTATTCAATGAATGAAGCAACTCTGCCACCTGCTACACCGTGGGGACCTCTTGTTAGCTATTCAAGCTAAGATTCTTCATGCATATTAAACTCTTCTGGGTGGTCCACTATATCTATATATTAAAAGAGTGCCTTCTCCAAGATGATTAGTCATTTTAGAATAGAATGAATTTCATTCCAATTTAACATGATATCCAAGTAGGTTCATACCTCTATCAATGTTATAATGGGCATGAGGTTAATTAGGATGCCCCTCACACATTGGCCTGAATAAGTGTGATGGTCCATCATGTCTATATATTAGAAAAGGATTCTATCTACTAGTTCTTTTGAGATAGAATGCCACTCCAC
This sequence comes from Zingiber officinale, assembly GCF_018446385.1. NCBI lineage: Eukaryota > Viridiplantae > Streptophyta > Magnoliopsida > Zingiberales > Zingiberaceae > Zingiber > Zingiber officinale. Next base: position 76,294,709 of record NC_055989.1, read on the forward strand.
TCCAGTTTAACATTAACAAACATCCAATTGTATGCTTTTGGAAATGCTTAGGGATTAAAATCATTAATAAACAGTATTTCCACGACTTTTTTTTGTCAGAAATACTAGCTCTAGTTATGCTTCTTTTTGAATGCAAGTGGAATCGTGACAAATTTTTTTTCTCATACATGTTGTGAAAGTGCCCATATATTTCAAACCAATCTTATGCCATTTTTGTACAAAATGCATGAGGCCGGATCCTCTGGACCGCAAAGTGCGGTCCAAAGGATGGACCACTTCATTCATAGGTGAGAATTCATGGACCCCATTTGTTATACAGATAGGGTCCATGAGATTCCACCTATCAGCAACCCCTGGTCCAGGAGCGGACCAGGAGTTGCGGTCCAGAGGATCTCGGCTGGAAATGCATGGACAGTGAAATTAACACAATTGCTTTGGCACTCTTAACGTCTTAATTAGGTGATTAGCAGGTGAATTTCGTCTCTTTGTAGCATCACTTAAATGAATTTATGTGATTTACTTCTTGTTACATTTAAAGTTTTAAAATAATTTTTATGATGTCAATTTCCAACAGAACTGTAAATAAATATTTACTAGACGTTGGTATTCTTTTTGCTTTTCCCCATGTTCAAAAAGCTCAGAACTGGACTTAATCAGAATCAAATATTGAATTAAATCATTGCTTATTTAGGTTCTGCTCAGTTCATGTGCTTCAAGCTGTGAAGATTTGATTCTTCTAAAGGGCATACAAGCTCAAATGATTGACTGACTCGTGTAATGCTTTATAGGTTTTGCAATGATAAGGTATATATACCATCTAAATTAAGTTTTCTCTAAGTCTGTTTTCCTCTTTTTTTCTGACTACTACCATCTTAGTCCTCAGTTGGCATCCGCTTGATGGGCTGCATGCACTTATCAACTGACAAGAACACATTGAAGAGGTGGTTTTTCATTGATAAACGGGTTGGATAATACTTGGGAAAAAGTAAGAGAAAGTCAGATTAATAGACTAAGAATCAGTTTGATATATACTACTTTTGGGCAAAACTTTGTTGGTGAATCAATGGATTTGAAGTCAAACCATAGTTCACCTGTCTTGACTGATCCTGCACCTTTGAGCAAGTCAAGACTGGGCTTGCCCTCTAACATTACACCATGTTCGCCGGCAGCATTGCTTTACTCATCCTCTGGTTTGTATCTAACAATACCTGAAATACTAAATGGTAAACATGATGATGTCCTTGTTAATGGTTGGCTGGACTCAATGATAGCATCTTCACCTCCTCGCAAGAAGTTGAACAAGGATATCATCTCTGAATCTCAAGTGGATGATAATGATGCTGCTTATCAAACCTGGATTGTGGGTTCACTGATATTAAAATTCATAATTTAAATTAATTTTCAAGAAAACATTTTACCTAACCTTTATTTATGTATGTATGCAATCTTGCAGATAAATTATCCATCTTCTTTAAATTCATTTCACCTAATCACAAATGATGCTAAATGCAAGATGATTGCATTGTTTTTGGACTATGATGGGACTCTTTCGCCAATTGTCGATAATCCTGACCTTGCATTCATGTCGAGTGCAGTAAGTTGGCTTACTTGTTCATGTCTGCGCATTGTTGTAGAATAGATATAGTAATCCTTGACTCTTTTTTTTCTGTTTCAATTTCTTATTTTTCTTTCTGATCATGTAATTTATTTCAGATGCGTGCTGCTGTAAAAGAAGCTGCTAATTATTTCCCCACTGCAATAATCAGTGGCAGGTCTTGTGACAAGGTATATAGCTTGTCGACATTGGTCATTAGCACAAGGATTTAGGAATAATTATATGATGTTGATTAATTAATTGAAAATTGCAATTTCATCAGGTGCATGAATTTGTGAAGTTATCCGAGCTGTATTATGCTGGCAGTCATGGTATGGATATAATGAGCCCAATCAGAGTATCTGAATCTTTTGGTGACCATCCTGATTGCATTAAGACAACTGACAGAAAGGTACTAAATAACATCTGGTAGTTGAAGATTTATATATCATAGTTCTTCGTACTTGCATCTGTTTTGCCATTTTTTTATTGTGAAAGATGAAACTAAATTCTAGATGAAGCGTTAAAGAATATCATGTTAGGACCCTTGGCGGCCGGCTAGAGGGGCGTGAATAGCCCCTGCACAAAAAATAAAACAAAAAGAACTTTTCTTGCCTTATAACTTAATATAACACTGCATAAAAGAATAAAGAAACTGAAAAGAAAGAGGCACAGTGAATTACTTGGTTACAACCGGGGAGGTTGTTAATCCAAGGAGAAAAAACGCACTAAAAAATCTCCTCTAGGCGGAGAAGCCTCTTACAGCATTCAAAGCTCACAAAACAAAGCTAAACAAGAACTAGGAAGTGCACAAGTGTTATTTCAAACTATTCTGCGTTGTACTTTAGCTTTGGGAGCAGGGCTGCTTAAATAGCCCTGCTCGAGGTGCCGGGAAGGGTTCTAGGCGCCTGGAGTGGGATAGAACTCTATCCCCGATGCAATGGTCAAAGGTCACGTCGAAATTGATAAAACTTGGGTTCCAGGCGCCCCGGACTGCTCCAGGCTCCCGGAATGGTTCCAGGCGCCCCAAAGGGGAAAGTCAACATTTTGTTGACTTTCTCTCCGGGCCTCCAGTTTCAACTCCGCATGCTTCGGTCCGGGTCTTCCGCTCCAGTTTCACTCGTTTGGGTGATTTCAGCCATTCGGAATAGGGCTCACCCGAACCCAACTTCCGGCCTTCTCAAGCAAGCTTCAGCTTCGACTTCTCATCCCTCGGAAACGTCGCACGCCTCCTTCTCGTCCGCCCATGTATTCTTCCGCAACACCTCATCCCTCAGACGCACTGAACGCGTTGGCTCTCTCCTGTGTCGTCCTTCTCGCTAGTTGTGTCTTTTGCTTGACATTCTGTGCTCCTAAGTTTTTACACACTTAGACACAGGATTAAATACAACGGGACCTAACCTAACTTGTTTGATCACATCAAAACAACCTTGGGGTATCAATAATCTCCCCCTTTTTGATGTGAGCAACCCAAGTTAAGTTAGGGTAAACCAACATAAAGTTAAAGTAATAAATTTGTAATTAAAGTGCAAAAATTTTAAAATGTTAAACTAACTCCCCTAGACATAATGTTCCCTTCTCCTCCTTTGATCACATAAAAAATGGGGTACCAAAAGAAATCTAAGGGTAAATTTTTCAAAAAATAGGAAAGTTTTTAGTTAAAAAAATCTTATTTCCAACATTTTGGAAAACTTATCAAGTCTTTGAAAATTTTGAAAAATAATTTTGATAGCACTTAAAAATTGCAATAATTTTAGAAAAAAATTTCTTAGTAAAAAATATTTTTGATATCACCAAAAAAACATCAATAATTTCCTAAGTTTGCAAAAACTAATTATGTAGAAATAATTTTGGTAAAGTAAATCTGATACTTCCAAAAAAACCTTTAAGTCTTTAAAAAAATTTCAAAGTTAAAAACACCAGAAAAAAAGTTTGAGTAACTATTTAAAGCATTATTTAATTACAATTATATACTTTATCAGTTAGTCAATTAAACATTTTATTTCATTAATTGGCTTCCAGGCTATGGCTAGGCACTAAGCCTTCTTGGTTATTGGAGCAACAACCACTTTTTAGATAAAGCCTCTTAAGAAAATTCAAACATTTAATTTTCTCGCTGAAAGCGCTAAGTCTAATTAAAGTCCAATTCAGACAAGACTTTGGAACCCAATATAGGTTACAGCCAACTGGGTTAATTAAAAATCTCTTAGGAATGTATTTCTGAGAAATTTTCCTAAATTGTCCCTTATGGTAATTAAAATATCAGTTTAAATTATTATATTTCCTAATATTTTGATTTTTAACATTTAAGCATGCACAATTTTTCAAGTCTCCTACTTGTATTTTCAATTCATCATTTTCTAATTTTAATTTTTCAAAATCTTCTAATAGGCAAGATTTGGCTAGAATTAACTTTAATTCTTTATTTTCTTTTTCTAGTTTGCAACAATTTTTAGATAATAATTTAACAAATTTAAATAACTTATCGGGAGGAAGAGATCGTACCTGACTTATCTTGTCGATCTCGTTATCCATAACTCCCCCTGAACTGCTGCTCTCTTCCGATGTTGCTCCCCCTTCATCGATACTCTCGATACTCATTTCGGACAAGCTTGCTTCGTTTTCGTCTTCTTGATGACTTGCCATTAACGCAAGTCCAGCAACAGCTTCAACTTCTAATTCGAACGATGTTTTGTCCCACGTCGCCTTTAGCGTCTTGTACTTGTTCGATTGGACAAGCTTCTTGTTCTTTCCTTTGTCCTTGTCCTTGATCTTTAACTTAGGGCAGTTATCTTTAATATACCCTTCTTCATTGCGGTGGTAGCATCTGATTGTTCTTTTCTTTCTACCCTGCAGATGGTCAGTTTTTCTAGATTTAAATAATTTTTTAAATTGTCTTACCATCATTATCGTTTCTTCGTCGTCAAGAGAGGATTCTGAATCTTGTTCGTCCATCGTTGCCTTAAAGGCAACGTTGTGCTTCGGCTCCTTCTTCGGATCTACACATTTCGTTTCATGGACTTCAAATGTTGAAAACATTTCTTCTAAGATAACAGATTCTAAATCTTTAGATATATAGTAAGCATCTGCTAATGATGTCCACTCTGTAGTTATAGGAAATGCATCAAGTGCGTACCCTAGCGAATCTTGGTTGCTTACCTTTTCTCTGAGATTCATGAGTCCGGTGATGATTTCCTTCATTCTCGAATGAAGATATGCAACGATTTCTTCTACTTCCAATTTGATGTTACTTAATTGGTTCCTTAGCAGATCCCGTCTTACGAGCTTGGCTTCGGACATCCCTTCATGTAACTCAAGGAACTTCTCCCAAAATTCCTTTGTTGAGTCGTAGGCGCCAAACCGATTGACTTCTTGTGGCGGAAGGACGCTCAGCAGATGAAACTCTGCTTTGCCGTTTGCCATGTAGTTAGCCTGCTCTTTTTCGTCCACTGGTATTCTTCCTTTCCTTTGGGCGCTACAAAATCGAACTTCATTATTAAAAGCAATTCAAAATCAGTTTTAAAGAATACTTGCATTTTTTTCCCAACTCGTGAACTCCCCCTCGAATTTCGATGGGTATATACTCGGTCTGACCATCGATTCGGTGCTTCGATCAGCGGTTAATCCTCTTGAAGCGTCCTGGCTCTGATACCACTTGTTAGGACCCTTGACGGCCGGCTAGAGGGGGTTGAATAACCCCTACACAAAAACAAAACAAAAAGAATTTTTCTCGGCTTATAACTTAGTATAATACTTGCATAAAAGAGTAAAGAAACTGAAAAGAAAGAGGCACAGCGAATTACTTGGTTACAACCGGGGAGGTTGTTAATCCAAGGCAAAAAAAGTGTAGTAAAAATCTCCTCTGGGCGGAGAAGCCTCTTACAGCATTCAAAGCTCACAAAACAAAGCTAATCAAGAACTAGAAAGTGCACAAGTGTTGTTTCAAACTATTCTGCGTTGTACTTTAGCTTTGGGAGCAGGGTTGCTTATATAGTCCTACTCGGGGCACCTGGAAAGATTCCAGGCACCTGGAGTGGGATAGAACTCTATTCCCGACGCAACGGTAAAAGGCCAGGTTGAAATTGATAAAACTTGGGTTTCGAGCGCCCCGGACTGCTCCGGACACCTCGGACTGCTCCGGACGGCCCGGACTGCTCAGAGCGCCCCGGAATGGTTCCGGGCACCCCGAAGGGGAAAGCCAACATTTTGTTGACTTTCTCTCCGGGCCTCCATCTTCGGCTTCGCTTGCTTCGGTCCAAGTCTTTTGCTCCGGCTCCGCTCGCTTGGGTGATTTCGGCCATCCGGAATAGGGCTCACTCGAACCCAACTTCCGGCATTCTCGAGCAAGCTTCCGCTCCGACTTCTCGTCCCTCGGAAACGTCACGCGCCTCCTTCTAGTCCGCCCGCGTACTCTTCCACAGCACCTCGTCCCTCAGACTCACCGAGTCCGTCGACTCTCTCCTGTGTCATCCTTCTCGCTAGCTGCGTCTTTTGCTCGACATCCTGTGCTCTTAAGTTCCTGCACACTTAGACACGGGATTAAACACAACAGGACCTAATCTAATTTGTTTGATCACATCAAAATAACGTTAAGGTACCAACATATCATTCCATGTTAGAGTTTTGATGTCTGGTTAAAAACGTTTGGTGATAGGATCATGAGTTGCTGTAGCCGGTATACTTCAATCAGTAAAAAGATATAAAAATGTTATATAAACCTGGAGTAATGATTATTAACTAATACTTCTAAACCATCTGTGCTTGTAATTGATTTCAACATATTCATAAATATATTCTAATTAACCACTGTAAGATGAAACTAGATTACAAGAATAACTAAGGTAAGGGATCTGGATACATTTTTATTCATCTGACTCTAATATCCTCCTTTTATGACTGTTGGTGCTTTAATTAGTGCATCTGTTCTTCTTTCCTCTCTTTGTGGTGTTTTATTTCCTCCCACGACTAGCAAACAGAAGAAGAATGAAACATCTCCTTGATTGATAATACCGATGGCACTTTTCGTTCCCTCTTTTTTTTTTTTTTTTTTTTATCTCTTTACTGTGATAAAATACGGATCGCCACTTGAAAGCATGATTCTTATGCCAATAAAATATGAAAGTAGAATTTATCTCCCCGACAACTGAAAGTCAAAATCTTGTTATGCTTGTCAAATTTTCAATGAAACACTATAAATATTCTAAAAAAGTAGTTTTTAAAGGAAAAAATCTTGACATATTTAAATTTATTAAAAGTGAATTTCTGATAAATCTTTGTTTACCTTTCCAATTTCTAATTATTGTATTTTTCGAAAACTGTAAAGGAAAATAAATAAGTGAAGGTGTTGTGCTTCTATTATCATGCCTATTTCTTTTGCTAATAAGTGATCGATAACAGGGTAAAGAAGTACATCTCTTCCAGCCTGCTCGTGAGTTTCTACCAATGATCAATGAGGTAGGTTCTTCATTTATTCTTATTAACTCTTTCTAACACCTTTCACTTTATCCAACTTTATTCAAAATTTCCTTAATGGTGCGCTCATAATCACAGGTTTATAAATCCCTCATTGAGATCACTAATAATATCGTAGGTGTCAAAGTAGAGAATAATAAGTTTTGTGTCTCTGTACATTACCGCAATGTTGATAAAAAGGTACATGGATTTTTTTAAAAAATAATATCAACTACTAAAACAATGCTTTCATTCATAGAAGAACCATTTCTTTTGTAACTTTTGTTGTCTAACATAATGGAATAAGGATTTGCATTTCAGATGTGGGATCAAGTTGGATGTTGCGTTTTCGGCTTGCTAAAGGGTTTTCCTCGCTTGCGTGTTACCCATGGACGGAAGGTAAACCCCAAGGAGATGAGTCGATAATTCATAGCTCTTTATGCTTAAACCTACTAGTGTGTTTGCCTCTTCTTGCTGCAAAAGGTTGGAACCGCCAACCCAGCGGCCCCCTCAACCCGGCCCCACAAGTATGAGAGGGAGTAAATCACGGTGAATACGGGCCCAGCTATGACATGGTGGTCTCAGGTTTTTAGCACTACAGCTTAGCCAACGCGTGTGTTTGCCTCTTCTTGGTACAGGTTTTAGAGGTCCGTCCTGTGATCGACTGGAACAAGGGTAAAGCCGTTCAGTTTCTGCTCGAATCACTACAGCTTAGCCAACGCGACGACGTGCTCCCAATTTACATTGGAGATGATCGTACCGATGAAGATGCATTCAAGGTATATAAAAGTTAACACATTTGATGAAAATAAACTCAAGTAATGCATTCAAAGAACTTTTTTCAGGTCCTGAGGGAGAGTAGCCGTGGATTCGGCATCCTAGTTTCGAATGTGCCAAAGGAAACTAATGCCTCCTACTCCCTTAGAGACCCATCCGAGGTAAGTCCCGAATCGACTTTTAAGTTATTTACGTGAGTTTTCGATGTGAGACCCGACAAAATGTTCCCATTTGCAGGTACAAGAGTTTCTCAAGTCTCTTGTGAGATGGAAGAAGTTCACAACATCACAAACTGAAGATATTGCAACAATAAAGATTTGATTGAAAGCATAGATAATAATCTGGCCTATAAAGTAGTAGCAAGTGAGCCAGAAATTTCGTTTTTGTATTTTTTTTTTATTGTTTTTCAAGTCGAAGGACCATGTCTCTTTCATTTGTAATCTGTTTATGGTTGTCACTTGACTCCCTGTACCTTTTGAAGTTATCTAAACCGCCCTTACGAATAAGTTTTTTTTTAGGTTTGAGCCTCTTTGTGTGGCAATATCTACCTCATTTAGCTTTCCATGGATTAAAGTATTTTGGGTTGAACATGAAAAATGCTTGATTGAATAATTCTTAATTTCTTTTTATTTAAAGATATTGATAATTTGAAACTTGGAGGAATTTTATGGATTTTAAAGATCCAAGAATAGACATAAATGAATGGTCTTCTCATTTTCGTAAGAGATTATCACAAAATGAATTAAATGAATAATTTATTAAATTAAATTAATAAATTTGTGATCAGATTTGAAACTAGGTTGGGAAGGAATAACACTTCAGCCCTATGGAAGGCGTCTTCCACATCTTATAAAAGTGTCTCTCGATCCAACATTCTTCACCAACTTTTCTACAAGCTTCTACGCGTCTGTTTAAAGTTCTAACCGCTTTGATTTCCTGTTGTTGCTCCGCTACGACGTTGCTACGTCCGACTACTATTGAGGAGCTGCTCGATACTTAGCCTAAGCTAATCATCTTCGAAAGTGTTGGGTAACAAAGTTAAATATTGTACTTTCTTTTTGCAAAAAGAAAAGTGTAGCGCGTTACACTTGTTCCAATTCTTTTTGTACTTGATCCTCTCTTTCGACGATTTTGGAAGAGGTATTTAGTGAATTACTCATCGATAGGTTCGTGGGACTTGGGCCTTGGAATAGGAGTCGTCAAAGGCTCCGAACTAAGGAAAATCAACCAAGTCGTGTTCTCATGTTTTCTATTTGTGTGTTTAAATCTTCCGCTGCATATACTTTGATTTCAAAATCAAAAAATAAAGTTTTTTAAAAACCATGTGATTCACCTCTCTCTCACGTGCGTCTAGATCCAATAAGTGGTATCATAGCAGGTTCTGCTATGAATTTGTGCAACCACCAATCAAGCCGGGGGAATTATTTTTCTTTTCAGATTTTGATTTTTTATATCTTATTTGAATTGGTAAAATTTATCTCTTCAGATAATTATTTCTCCTTCGATTTTTATCAAAGTTAGTACAACACCATTCAAGTCGTCGACATTTTTTTCTTAAGCACTACCAATCTAAGACCAAATTTTGGTACCTCTTTCTAGTTTTCTATTTCAGCAATCAATAGCCCAACTTGAGGAATTCAGCACCACTCGTCCCCCTCTTTTCAATGGAAATGACTTTCCGTTTTGGAAGAAGAGAATGGAGGTTAACTTGAAGATGGACATCAAGCAATGGTTCACCATCTGATGAGGGTACCAGACGTCTATAGACGAAGCAACTAAAGTACCACTCAATCCAGAAAGATGGAGTTCAAAAGATAAGAAGAAAGCCCAAATTGACTCAAAAACATTGAACACGATCCAATGCGGACTCACGAAAGAAGAACTCAACCAAGTCGGCCCGCACGAGAACACAAAGGAGCTATGGGATAAACTCATCGAATTACATAAAGGAACTAACGATGCCAAGGTAATTAAACAAGACCTACTTCTAAATTCATTATTTAATATTAAAATACAGGATAGAGAAACCGCAAGCCAACTACACGCGAGGATCAAGAACATTCTCAATGGCTTGTGCATGATCGGGCATCAACTCAAGAACTACGACCTTATCAAGTACGCTCTAAACTCGTTCCCTCGACCTTCACTATGGGCATCGATCGTAGATTCCAATAAAGTTTTGAGGAACATTTCAAAATTAAAACTAGATGAATTGTTTTATGAATTAGAGCTGCACGAACAAACTAACTCCACAAAGGTCGAGAAAGGAATTACATTTCTTGCAAGGACTTCGAAGGGAGTCAAACCTGAAATGAAAATTGAGTCCTAATCAGAATCAGATGAAGAAGAGCAGCTAGTGAACATGGTAAGGAATATGTTCACTAGACGCAAGAGAAACTTCACCAAACGCGACATTGAGAAGATCTCTATGTCTGCATCCAACAACTCAAAGGCAAACATCACGTGTTATGGCTGCAACAAGAAGGGGCACTTCAAACATGAATGCTCGAACGAAGACAAGATCAAGAAGACAAAGCAAAAGAAAGCACTAAAGACGACTTGAGACGAGTCTTCATCGGATAGATCAAAAGCTGATGAACCAAAGCAAACAAGCTACCTCACGTTGATGGCAACCGGAAGTGAAATGGACCTAGAAGATGAGTCTGAATATGAGTCGAGCAACAGATCCGCATCCAGTTCAAATGAACCAACTAGAGTAACATTTAATTATACTATAAAATTTTTTAAAATTATTTTCTACTTAAACAAGAAATTAACAAAAACTAGGGAACACACTAAACTCCTCCTTAAGGAAAATAACATCCTTAAGGAACAACTGAACTTAATTTTCTTAGCTGACCAAGTTCAAGATAGAAATTCAACTCAAGCTGCAAATCTTGGGAAAGAAAATTCTGTCTTGAAAAGTCAAGTTGAAGAATTAAAAGAATAGTTAGAAAAGTTTACCTCAAGATCCAAGTATCTAAACATGATACTTGGATCCCAAAGAGCCGTGTACAATAATCCAGAGTTGGATACAAGTCTAACTCTACATCTAAATCATTTCTAACCCTAACTTAACATAAAAAATTAACTAAAGCATGAGTTTTGAAAGTGTGTCTAACCACACAAGTAGAACTTAATCAATACTATGTATCAAAAAATAAAATACACTACCTAAATCAAAATAAACCAAATAACTTAACCTTAATCTCAAAAATTAAACCTTTAAAACTAAATTCAAACCTAAAGGATAAAATAAAATCAAATAAATCAAAAACTAAACCTAAATCAAATAAATACAAAATTAATCTAAACTCAAACTATAAGCAAGTCTATTATAATTATCAAGCAAATCGACACAAACCTAAAACTTAAATCTAAAGCTCAATAATTCAGGAGGAGACTCCAAATTAGTTGGCACCTCCAAATAATAGTTTATCAGGCTCGGTAATTAGGATTAGGTTAAATATGGATAAAAGTTTAACTTGATAAACGGTATTGAAAAAGTTTTGGATGATAGTAGGTTATGGAAGCTCTGTCTATGCATGTTTAAGAAGATATGGCTTCGACCTGATGCATTTGACTTAGTGGAACTAACTGAAACTACCACTTACTAATCTTAACTGGTTAGACCAAATGTTTGTATTAAGTTCAGTAGATAGGACTATTTGAAAATCTTCGAAGCCATGGTTACTCTAATGATGTCCAGGTGACTCAACATAGCTTAGATGTTTTTTCAAAGAATGTCTATTTATTAAACTCAAAGCTAAACTTAAATCTAACACAAGTTAAACCAAACCTTAAAATTCAACTTAACTCATCTTACAAAATTATAAGATTTCCTGATTGAAAATATAAATCGGATGAGATAAATAAGGAATAAATTAAATTAAATTTAAATTAATTAAATTCAAATTAAAATTAATTGAAATAAAATAAAATCTAAACCTAATTTAAAACTTAAAATCACATTTAAACTTAACTTGAACTAGAATTCATTTAAAAAAAAAAAAGAGTCGACACCGAAGGCACCTTTGATATAATCGGAGGCACCCTCGGATGGGTGGAAAAATTCCCGCCCCAACCAACTGAAGGCGCCTTCAGTCGGTTGAAGGTGCTCTCCATAACACATGGAAGGCACCTTCCTTCGGGCTGAAGCCACCTTCAGCCCGATTTTTTACAACGAACAGAGGCTTTGCTCTATTCGCATTTGTGTTCACAACAAGGCGCCTTCTAACCAACTTTTCCACCATTTTCTTCCCTTTTTCTCTCCAGAACTCCAATAATGCCTCCTCAGTACACTCTAACTCAATTTATCTAGTAGTTTTTGCCTATTTGTATATTTTTTTTGTGAATGTTTGCATGTATAAACTACTTTAGGAAATGACGAAATGTTATTCCTTCCCAACCTAGTTCGAGCAGTATCTCCTCTGCCAATGCTAGATTTCTCACTGAACAATTTAGGCTAGATTTCCTAGAGCATTCATATATTGCATTAAAATCTAGGTTTCTGAGTAGGTTATTTTTTCATCCAATACTGTACCCCTATTTAGAGATTATAAACTATTATCAGTTAGATAAGTTAGTTTACTATAGTCACTCAGTAAACTTAGACTTATGTACCTAGTTTTATAATAACCTAGTTAAGATTGATGACCTAACATACTCCACCAGAATAGGTGGCAAGGACTTTAGGTTCTCACTCATTCTATTGTATGATACCTTAAGATTTAGGAGGTCTGCATGTCCATTTTTGTGTTACTCTAGTAGGAATTTATCATTTGGCAAATCCTATTCCCATATTATATTGGATACTATCTATATGTATTTTTTGGATGAGGGAGTACCCACAGTGATTGACTTTAGGTCTATTTGATTGAGTCGCACGTGAGAGGGGGGAGGTGAATCACGTGGTTTTGAAAGCTTATTCTTTTTGAATTTTAAAAGATAAGTACGCAGCGGAAAACTAAGAAGGTGAAGAAAAAAACAAGCAGCCAGAATACGAACGCAAACGATTTTACTTGGTTCGAAACCTTCGGTGACTCCTACTCTAAGACCCAAGTCCCGTGGACTTATCAATGAGTAATCCACTAAAATACCTCTTCTGGTACCTCCTAAAGAGGGAATTGAGTACAAGGAATTTAGGTACAAGTACAACACACTGTACTTGTCCTTTTGCAGTAAATAAGTACAAAAATTAAAGTTACCAAACACTTTTTAGAAGATGGTTAGCTCAAGCTCAGTATTTGGGCAGTTTCTTAGCAGTAGATGAGCATAGCAGCGTTATAGCAGAGTTGTAGTAGGAAGCCGGAGCTTCACCCAGATGCGTAGGAGCTTGTATGTGAGTTATGTTGGAGAAGCTTAGTCGAGACTGCCTTATAAAGGACATGGAAGATGCCTTCCATAAGCATTGAAGGCGCCTTCAATGCGAGAAATTTAATCTCGACTTTCTGCACCTTATCTGCGACAATGTCCAAAGTTTATCCCTTGGAAGGCGCCTTCCATGAACAGTGTGAAGGCGCCTTCCAATGCTTGAAGGCGCATTCGGGTACTGTTCATCCGAAGGCTTTTTCCTCATTTTAACCTGCAAGTTGTGTTAGTCCAAAACTAAAACATCTAACTTGCAAAACAAAGTTAGCATAGTCAAAATAAGAAGTAGTAATTAGCTCATGCCCTCCCAAGACCAGGAACTAGTAAAGGTCTCATATTAGGAATCCAAAATGGGCCTAACCTGGACTGACGCCTACTGTCCCTCAACCGAGACGCGTCCTCTTGGAGTCACTCTCCTCCAGTGACTTACCTTTACTTACCAACTTGCAGTCGATTGACTAGCCTCTTGACCCACTAGGTCTTCATGCCAGTTGTCCGGTCCGCAGACCCAACTGGACTTCTGCCGGTTGTCTGGTCCCACGGACCCAACCAAACTTCCTGCCAGATATCCTATCAACCCGTTGACCTATCTGGACTTTGCACCAACTATTTGATCCCGCGGACCTAGCTGAATTTCAGCCTGGTGTCCAATCCTTCGGACTTGTCAATTCCTGCATACTCGGTAAAGTAAATAGATCACAAAATACCTAACTTAATTCACTTATCATTCATCAAAACTTGAGTTAGATCATTAGTGCAAACTGTACTAATAATCTCTCCCTTTTTGATGCAATGACAACCTAAGTTAAGTTAGAAAAAATATATGACAAATAAAAGATAAAAATAATTTTAAGAGAAGTAACAAAAATGAGATAGTCTTGTTCTCTTGATCATTTTTAGAGTTAAGTCATTCTCTAATTTTTATTTATTTTCTAACTTAAACCCTAACTTTCCCCCTTTGGCATTCATAAAAAAAAATATGAGTATAAAAATGAGTCAACAGATGTTAAAAAAATTACAAAGTAAAGAAATCATGAAGGAAATAAAAATTTTTACAGCACAAAACTACTTTCAGGATCATTGCGGGAGGGAGTTTAGAGAAATTGTTAACTTTGACAAAAGGTTTTATCAATCTTTTCAAAGCTTTTTGAAAACATATGTGAAAGTATTTAAAGTAGTTTACAAAGGACTTGAAAAAATATTTAATTCCTCAAAACATATATTTTGAAAGAGTTTCAAAATTTTTGCAAGGAAGATTTTGAAAGAGTATACTAGATTTTGAAAGTTAGCTTTTGCAAAAGCAACTTTAAAGTTCAGGATATTTTTAAGGTAAGTTTTTAAATATGCTAAAATAGTTTTCAAAATATTTGTATTTATTTTTTACAAGGAAGGGTTTGAAAAGTACTTTGAAAAATAACACTTTCTAGTTAAACAATTTTTAAAGTAAGCTTTTTCAAGAATTTCAGTATAAGGAATTTCAAACTATTTTAGATAAGAATTTTGAGATATTTTCAAAATACTTTAAACAAGAGTTTTGAACTTAGAAATTTTTAAAATATTTTTTTTAAACAAAAAGAATGACTCCATGTAAACAAAAAAAAGAATTTTCAATAGATAAAATTATTATTCAAATATGCTCCTCTTGGATTTGATATTATTTAAAAACAGTAGGCATCTATAAATTGTTCTTAAATGTCAAATTGGTAGTTATCAACTAACTATCAGAAGATAGCAATGTTCACTTGGTTAGTCAAGTTAAGTAATTATATCCAATTAGTATTTAACTAAGATTGGGTTACTTAAGCTGATCACTGTAGTGTTTGGTATTTTTCACTCAGACTTGTATTGATGCACTGATATAAGTATCTTAAGTCCAAGCAATCTGCCTATGCATCTCATGTCGTTCTAGGTTTATGAATTCACAATCAAGGTAAACCTAGTGTATCTGTGAGATGCTTAAGTCCTAGATCTATAGGAGCATGTTTTCTTTGGATTTGACCTAGACTAAGACTAAAATCAATTTTGAAAGTCTAAGGAAATAAGAATTTTAAGAAAATATAAGAAATTTTTTCTAGAAGTTGCAAATTGTTTGAAAAATGTTTTGAAAATAGCAAGCCTAGTCTATGATGTACATTCCTAATTGTCGACGTAAATTACTAAATTCACTTTCAATGAGAGGTTTGGTAAATATGTCGGCTAAGTTTGACTTAGACTCAATGTAATTGAGTTCAATGTCTCCTTTAATTACATGATCCCTGATAAAGTGATATTTAATTTCGATATGTTTGGTTCTTGAATGATGCACTGAATTTTTTGTTAAGTTGATTGAACTAATATTGTCAATTAGTACTTTTGTATTTTTAAGGTTTACATTGTAATCTTTTAGGGTGTGCATCATCCATAATAGTTGTGTAACACACTCTTCTATTGCTATATATTCTGCCTTAGTAGTAGATTGATCCTGTCCGAGAGTTGAGATGATGGATGCTGGGAGAATGTGACGCTCTTGTTGACCGTGCATAGACTCCGAATAAGGCGATCCTGCAACCATAGCAACGTCAGTGCCGAGCCAGGGAGGGGTTCCCGGCGATGGCCCTCCGACGCTCAAGTCAGTCACCGGCAAGGTGGGAGCAAAGAAATAGGCGAATCGAAAGAAGCAGAGTAACAGTAGCTATAGTAATCTTCTCCTACCTCCATCGAAGCTTAGGGCTCCTTATATAAGATTATAGAAGTGTGCGTACATGCTTCTCGAGGTGTGCATGCTTCTTAAAGCTTTCCCTGACATGCCAGGAAAGTGTCTCCGACACCATATCTCAATGACCCGAGCATATCTCTGACATGACAGTGGAAGCTTCCGCCGTACGATCCTCTACCTGACCATGCCGCCAACCATGCCGTCTGTCAGAGGCACGGGTTCCCACAAGGATATTGGTTGATCCTTTTTGTCCATTACTGGGCCGAACGGGATAGTCGCTCTGCCAATCATCAGCCATCCGGGTGATCCTGTGTTTGAGCCGAACGGAGTGCCCGCTCGGCCAACATTCCACTGCCCGAGCTCCGTTGTTGTGCCGAGTGGAGGAGCTATATCTGAGTGTAACTGCTCTGTTGTGATCTCGTTCTGTCGGTTCCTAGGTTCGATGTAAGTCCGAGCGGGATGGCCGCTCGGCGCATGCTTCGAAGTCACATCTTTGAGCGTCGGAAGCTCGGTATGCGACCGAGCTGTGGTAACATCGGGTTGATATCGGCCTGGCTATCCTTCACCCCGATCGGGCAAGTGGGTTGTCCGACCAGCTAGTGATACGGTGGTGTTGATCGCTTAGACTTTGACGTCCACTGTGGCAACGACCCTCTGAGGGGTGGACCCTTATCACCGGATCACATGTCTCCCCCTCAAGTCTAGTCGAAGGAGGCTGTAAGTCCAACTGACTGGACAAAAAGAAGAATGGAGACCGGTTAGCTGATCGGCCATCATATTGGTAGGACTTCGATCGGTTCGCCGAAGAGTGGCAATCGACCCTGAGATCTATCCTTGTAGCCGATTAGCGCTCCAAGTATTAACACTTGGGTTTTCTCCCTTAGTGTCCTCGGACGTGTGCGGTCAATGTTGACATCACCAGAATCTCTTCGGAATTCATACAAACCACCCCTGTTAAGGTCGAGCACGCGCTCACGCCTGATAATGGCGCTCATTAAATGCAAACTAGTGAGGGAATGCCACGTGTCGCTGCCGCAGTCGCCGCATGCCCGAAGCGAAAGGCTCTGACGCGACGTCTAGCGATTTTGAATTCCACGGCTGGATCTGCGTTTTGGATTTTACGCCCTAGATCTGACGGCTTTGCTTGGCCGAGCCGAAGGTTTATAACCTCGCAGAGCCCCCTTCCCCCTTACCTTTGCATTTTGCTCAAGTGTCCGGTGATTCCTGTGCGATCAGTGTTCTGGCGACTTCCCGTCTTCTACGACAACCTTTTCTGCTCTTTCTGTTAGCTCTCTTCGATCTTTTGCAATTCTTTTAGATCCTCGCCTCTTTCCCGTGTTCATTGTGCTTTCTGTCCATCTTTATTTCTATCGAAGTCCTGTTTTCTTGTTTTCCGGCAATGGCCAGCTCTTCTCAGCTGTCTGACCCCGCTCCTGGTCTCTGGTACAATACCATGGAGACCAGATTTGATGCGGGCGATGCTGAGAACCTTAGGAATGTCTTTGATATCCCCTCTGATCATGATATAATCTTGGCCTCCCCATCCGATCGGCTAAATGACCTGCCGACCAGCACTATCTGTCTTTTCTGAAACCAATTTGTGGCCGGTCTTCGATTCTCAATCCACCCCTTCATCATCGAAGTATGTAACTATTTCCGTGTTCCCCTTCCATAACTCATACCAAATTCCTTCCATTTGTTGTGCAGCGTCGTAGTTTTGTTTCGGTTGCATGGCATTCCCCTGACCCCCGTGTGCTTTCCATTGTTTTTACTATCCCAAGCAGTCTGAGCTGGAGACTTTCCTCTTTCAATCGCGGGTTGGGCTGGTCTTTTTTGACAAGATGCCTACTTCCAACAAGCATTGGAAGGAGTATTTTTTTCTTTTTGCGGCTTCCCAAGCGACCCTGCTACCAAACGTGTTGGCAGGTCAACTTGGCCCCTCAGCCCGATCTGAAGAAGTACAAGAGTCGACCGGACTATCTTCATGTAGCGATCATGCTGGCCTGCCAAAAATATGACATTCATAAGCTACTGCTGGAAGGTGTCATGCATGTCTTCGGCCTGAGTCTGATCCGATCTCGACTCCCGCGCAGCTTAGGTAAGAAACTTCTTAGGTTCTTTCCTTTGAGTCAACTGATTTCCTTTTTTCCTTTTGCATCTCAAATCATGATGCGAGCACAGGTGCCCGGCTATAGCAAGCTGAAAGATGTCGAGGTCAAGGCGGTTGCCGCAAAGGAGTTGGCGAGCCGCGACTTAGCGCCGGTCGGCTCCCACGAGGGCACGCCTACTGGGGAGACGTCCGCTGTGGGCGAAGGCACCGCTAACCAAACGGCCAGCATTGAAGCGGCTGGTGACCCCCTCCCAACCCTCAAAGCACAGCCCGCCGCTCGGACTGGAGGCTCCGAGTCTTCTGGTGGTGGAGTGCCCCTTGCTAGCTAGGCGCAAGAGGCGCCGCACGGACAATTCATCCCGCTCCGCCACCTCGGCTGTGGGGGTCACCGAGCGGGTCGACACCTCTTGTCCTGTGACCATCCCATCAACGGCGGAGGTTACTTCATCCGACCGGACCCCGTCTCTAGTCGAGTTGCCACCAGAGACCCTTGCTGCCCAGCCGGTCGCATTTCTGTCGCCGACCCAACGGAGACCATTGCGGTCCAGGATCGATCCTACGTCCACTGCTGCACCTTCCGGTCCAGTGGCCTCCTCCCAGTCGAACTCGAGTGGCCAGCGATCCGTGACGGCGGTCCTCAACCTTTCAACAGAGGACTACCTCGAGCAGTGCACCCCATCTGCATATCCCTGAGCACAAGATTCTGATCCGCAGGCCACTCGCCGACATTTGGGAGGAAGTGAGGGCCCAAGTGGCGATGATGTCACCAAGGGCGCTCGACAACAGCCACCTGCAGATGTCCACTGGGGTACGTATTTCATCAATTCATAATTTACCTCCGATCGACGCTCAACATTTTCCTGTTTATTTGCAGTACTGGGTGGAGAGCGTGGTCATGTGCCAGCGGCTCGCTTTTGTGGAGGACGAGCTGAAGAAGCTCAAGATCTCGAGCGACGCCTCTTCCTCCCAGGAGCCATCGATTGCCGAGTTAAAGGCAGATCTGGAGAAGGCCCAGAAGCTCCTTGAGGCCGAGCAAAAGAAGTTCGCCGATTAGGAAATCAGGCTAGTCCAGCTCGAGGCGCAGGTGAAAAATTATGATAAAAAGATCGAGCTGGCCACGACAAGGAAGAAACGAGTCATCACCGATCTAGAGCTAAAGAACCAGGACACTCGGCGACTTGCATAGAAGCTCAAAGCAGTCGAAGACTTTCTGGTCGTCGAGCGGAGCAGCCGCTCTACTGAGGAGGCTTCTCTTCAAGGGAAGCTCAAACTTGCTAAGGATGCTTTGGAAGCCTCCCGCTCGGCCCTGGGTACATATCAAGAAGGCGAACCGGGCAGGTTTTAAGCACTGAATCAGGCTTACCTTCGCTCAGACCAGTTCACCGACAAGGTTGTCCAGCGGATCGTCTACGTCTTCGAGTTGGCCATCGACGGGATGCTTTAGCAGCTCAAGACGGATGGCCACCTTCCCTCTGAGATGACGGACAACATCATCAATCACTGCAAATTGAACAACTCGATGCCTGATGATATTTTTGATTATATAGAGTGAGATCGAGCGTCCGTCTTGTAAAAGTTTTTGAAGTCTCATTATATGTCTGCCGATCAGCAGTTCTTCTCGTTGATCAATGAATTATCTGCCCGCTCGATGGGCTTCTTTGTTTATTTGTATGTGTGGCACTGATCCTTCCGTTTGGTTATAGTCATCGTCTATTTTTATGATTTATACCCTCTTGGGTTTAAGGTCGATGCTCCACCGTCGATAAAGACATGGGTTTAACGTCGCCGCTCGACAATTTGACGAAGACTTGGGTTTAAGGTTGCCGCTCGACCGTTGGTGGAGACATGGGTTTAACGTCACCGCTCGACGATTTGATGAAGACTCGGGTTTAAGGTCGCCGCTCGACCATTGGTGGAGACATGAGTTTAACATTGCCACTCGACGATTTGACGAAGACTCGGGTTTAAGGTCACCGCTCGACCGTTGGTGGAGACATGAGTTTAACATCGTCGTTTGACGATTTGACGAAGACTTAGGTTTAAGGTCACCGCTCGACCGTTGGTGGAGACATGGGTTTAACGTCGCCGCTCGATGATTTGACGAAGAGTTGGGTTTAAGGTCACCGCTCGACCATTGGTGGAGACATGGGTTTAACGTCGCCGCTCGACGATTTGACGAAGACTCGGGTTTAAGGTCGCCGCTCAACCGTTAGTGGAGACATGGGTTTAACGTCGCCGCTCGACGATTTGACGAAGACCTGGGTTTAAGGTCGCCGCTCGAACGTTGGTGGAGACATGAGTTTAACATCGCCGCTAGACGATTTAACGAAGACTTGAGTTTAAGGTCGCTGCTCAATCGTTGGTGGAGACATGGGTTTAACGTCGCCACTGGACAATTTGATGAAGACTCAGGTTTAAGGTCGCCGCTCGACCGTTGGTGGAGACATGGGTTTAACATCGCTACTCGACGATTTGACGAAGACTCTGGTTTAAGATCGCCGCTCGACCGTTGGTGGAGACATGGGTTTAACGTCACCGCTCGACGATTTATTGTGTCGTTTGACACAGTGTTCGAATTTGAGTTCTTTATTTCTGCCCCTGCATACAAGGAGCACAGGGATATAAAGATACATTGGTTATGACATCGGCGCACCTCTCACTCGGCTCGGTAAGGTTGGAAATGGTTCACGATCCACGACCGCTCCAGTTGTCGTCCACCCTCATCCTCCAAGTAATAGGTGCCCGAGCGAAGCTTTTCCATGACCTTGAAGGGTCCAGCCCACGGAACTTCTAACTTGGTGACGTCACCGACCATTTTTACTTTCTTCCATACCAGATCGCCGACCTAAAACCACCTCGGGATCACCCTCCGATTATAGTTTTGCTTCATCCTCTAGCGGTAGGCCATCAACCGGTCGGCGACTTTTAAGCGAGCTTCATCCACTAAGTCTAGTTCCAGAAGCTTCCACTCGGAGTTGTCCTCGTCGTAGTGTTGTATCCGATCGGATTCGACTCCAATTTCGACGAGGACGACCGCTTTGCCACCATACACCAGGTGGAAAGGAGTTTCCCCGGTCCCTTCCTTAGGAGTCGTGCGGAGCACCCACAGCACGCTGAGGAGCTCATCGACCCAACTGCCTCCCATATGATCGAGCCGAGCGCGCAGAACTCGGAGGATTTCCCGATTAGCGACCTCTGCTTGCTCGTTGCTCTGTGGATAAGCCACGAAAGTGAAGGCCTGTTGGATGTCGTATCCTCCGCACCATTCCCTGAGCCTTTGGCCAGCGAACTGCCTTCCATTGTCTGAGATGAGCCTGCGTGAGATGCCGAACCGATAGATGATATGCTGCCAGATGAACTTCATGACAATCTGTTCAGTTATTCTTGCCAGCGGCTCGGCTTTAACCCATTTGGATAAGTAATCTACTGCGACAAGCAGGAACTTCCGTTGTCCCGCCGCCATAGGGAATGACCCCATGATGTCCATGCCCCACTGGTCGAACGGGCATTAAATTGTGGATGCCTTCATCTCCTTGGTCGGTCGGTGCGAGAGGTTATGATATTTTTGGCAAGAAAGATAGGTAGCCACTGTCCGAGCGGCATCCTCCTAGAGTGTCGGCCAGAAGTATCTAGCCAATAGAATCTTTCTTGGCAGTGAGCGACCGCCCGGGTGTCCTCCGCATGATCCTTGATGTACCTCCCGTAGTATGTAGTCGGCATCCTTCGATCCGACGCATTTAAGAAGAGGCCTAGAGAAGACCTTCTTGTAGAGTTGATCCCTAATCAAGGTGAATTGACCGAACAGGTGAGCCTCCTCCCAATCGGATAGTGTGGCTCTAGACCACAAAAATGTTGGGACCCTTGTGCCCGCTAGAGGGGGGGGGGGGGGGGAGGGAATAGCATTTCGTCACGCTTGCGTCGGTTTGCTTCGTCTTGTTGTTGTGCAGTGGAATACTCGAAGACAAACACTCACAATGCTAACACCTAGGGTTTACTTGGTATCCACCTCAAGATGAGGTGACTAATCTAAGGATCCACACACGATGCTATCTCCACTAATGAACACTCCTTCTCAGTCGCAGCCGGAGGTGGAGAAACCTCGTACAAACTCACACACAACACAAATACAAATACAAGAAGAAACTCTAAGAATATAAGTGAATACACCTTTCTTCTTACTACTTGTTGTTGCCTCTTGAACCTTGGAGATGCTCCCCAAGTGCCTTCAAGAACTGGCGTGAGTGCTGGAGAAATCGCAGTGAGAATCACTGTGAGCTCGCAGGAGAAGATCGCAAAAATTTGGCGAAGAAAATGCTCCGCCCAGGCTTTAAACAGTGCTCCCAATCGATCAAATTCATCCCCAATCGATTGCCACATCAGCACCACTCCATCGCAGTCGTCCATCACCTACATCCTGCACAACGGTCACTTCCCAATCGATCGACCGATCGATTGGGACTTCCTGAATCGATCGCCCAATCGATTCAGAACCCTTTTGTGCTCTCGCATCCACGTGAGAGCTTCTGCTGCCCAATCGATCACCCGATCGATTGGGAAAGTCTCTGTGCTCGCAATTTCACATCTCAATCGATCGGTCAATCGATTAGGCCTTCCCATAATCGCAGTACAGTCCAAATTGATCGACCGATCGATTTAGACCTTGTTCAATCGATCGCCCGATCGATTGAACACTCTGAACTTGACTCAAACTCAAGTCCAAAGTCCCAAACCCAACTTCCGGTCAACTGTGATCTGTTGGGTCTCCATGCCTAGCATTTGGCCACACCTGAACAACCTCGAACTTGCCTTCTAGCCTCCTCCATCAGCCTTGCGTCCCTCAGATATCTTCCCATCCTTCACGCCTTGCCTTCAGGAGCTTCCTTCAGCCTCATTCTAGTTGTTGGGTCTTCCTTGCCAAATCATACCATAACTTACCTTGCCAAGACCACATACTTGGACTTACACCTTTTGCCAAGATTACACTTGGACTTTCCAATTGCCTGGCTCCTCACCAGGATTTTCCAATTACCTGGCTCCTCACCAGGACTTTCTCCTTCCTAGCTCCTCAGTAGGACTTTCCAAATGCCTAACATCTAGTTAGGACTTTCCCAGTCAAGTCTACTGTCAATCTTGACCTACTTGACTTGTATTCTCATCAACCTGGTCAACCCTTTGACCATCTCCATAACCAGACGATTGCTCCAGCAATCTCCTTATATTGTCAAATATCAAAACTCAAATCCCGACTCAAGCTTGACTCAATTCAAGCTTAGTCAAATTGGTCAACCTTGACCTAGGGAAATTGCCCCAACAATCTCCCCCTTTTTAATATTTGACAATACCTCTAAGTTAGGCTAAATCTCATAGCCTTAACCTCCTCTTCATCACAAGGCTAAATCTCATAGCCTTAATTGCTTCTTTACACCAAGGCTAAATCATATAGCCTTAACCTCTTCTTTACACCAAGGCTAAATCTCGTAGCTTTAACCTCTTCTTTATCATAAGGCTAAATCTCATAGTCTTAACCTCTTCTTTATCACAAGGCTAAATCTCATAGCCTTAACCCTTTCATGACAAGGCATGAATGAATGTTTCCTTTATTCTCTCCCTTTCCTAGAGGGCAAACTCCCCCTGCTTGGGATAAAGGCCTAACTTAACCTTCCATTCTCCCCCTTTGTCACACATCAAAACCAAAAAATAAACTCTTCTCCATAAGAGTTAACTCTACGTTGTTTACAACCTCACATGTTGTTAATAACCCCACAATGAAGATCTCATATTCTTCATTGCCGCCAAATCTCCCCCTTGAGCTCTACTTCACTTAACAATGCTCATCCTAGAGCATGCATCAACTTTACAGTGAAACTCTCATTCATTATATTCAATGCTCCCCCTTGAGCAGTAATCTTCTTCTCAATACTCATTCAAGAGCATTTTTCACTTTACCAATGAAGGTCCGATCCCCTTCATTAATCCAATGCTTCCCCTTGAACAGCAACCTACTCCACAATGCTCATCCGGCCTAGCAATGAAGATAACCAATCTTCCATTGTTCCCAATACTCGACCCTAAGTATTATCCATCATGAAGGTTTAACCCCCTTCCACGGTCCTTGAAAATGAATTTTCATGCATTCAAGGAGTAACTCCCCCTAAAGACATGGTCAAACTTCTGTCATTACACCAACAATGACTTGAAGTTCCTAAACAGTTAGGAAAACCAAAACTTGAAGTTTTAAGGTTCAAAATTCAATAATGAAACTAAACCCCCAACCTAAACTTCACCTAAGTTTACCTTAACCAATCCATACTTGCTTTCATCATGAAAGCTCCCTCTAAAAGTATACAAGTGTATTCCAAAGGGTTAGGAATGGTTAATGACCCTTGCAAATCAAAACTTGAAGTTTTGAGGTTCCAAAATTTGAAATTGAAACAAAACTCATCCTAAACTTCACTTTGATTTATTTTAACCAATTCATACCTGTTTTCATCAAGAAAACTCCCCCTAAATGTATACAAATGTATTCCAAGGGATTTGGAATGGTTATTGGAACTTGAAGTGGCTTAATGTGCTGAAATCAAACTTTTCCAGCCATAATCAGACTTTCCAATCGATTGAAGTTGGGACTCAATCAATTGAAGCTACTACAATCGATCCATTGATCGATTCCGCAAGCTACTACTCGCAGAAATTCCCTCTAAATCGATCGGCTAATCAATCCAGCCTGGGTCAATCGATCGGCTAATCGATCCACTGACTCTCTGTTCATGAGAATTAGCTTCCCAATCGATCGACTGATCGATTAAAACCATCCCAATTGATCGGCTAATCGATTGAGTTTCTAATTTTCTGAAATCTAGTTTCAGTAAAATTCAAAAACTCCCCAAAAATTCTACAAAATTACAAAAATAGTGAAAATTCATGTAGATACTCTTTAGGGTATACTCTATCAAGGAAAAATAATTTTCTATGAAAATACTTCCTATTTTTAAAGATTAACACAAATTTAAAAACTCTTGAAAACTTCAATGTTTTCTCCTAGTTTGTGTCTAATTTTTCAATGATGAATACTATCAAAAGATAGTCTTCACCAAGGTTTTCAAAAGCATTTTAAAAACATTTTAAAAACCAAAATCTAACCATGTTCTTTGGGCTCAATGCACATGACTTGTACATTAGCTTTCCCAATGATTGGAAAACACATAACTATGTGTTTTGATGAACCTAAAACTCAACAAGATGCACTAAATCAACATTTTGAGTTTTGTTCACCATCCTAACATCTCACTTATATCTAATGTGTACTAAAATACATACAAGTCACCTTATGATTCTTTGTGAGATGTATATTTGGTTTTGCCCTAAACTAAGGGATCGTGCATATCTACCTAGGCATTTTGATGGTTATGAACATCCATCAAGAATGTTACTTGTTAGTGAATGCCATTGGTCCTTAATTGCAAGGAATTAAACATGATGCATGATATGTTATGACATACATCAAAAAGAAATAATTTTCAAAAGAAAATTTCCTATAACTACATGATGTATGTATGACATGACATGATATTTTTATATTTTTCATAATAGAAATGAATGTGACACATGATGTCATGACATATGATAGGCAATCAATCATGACATTTTTAGCATAAGTAAAATATACCTAGATAATCTATCTAAGTATCCTTAATTCTTAGCTAAACCTTAAAATTAACCTAGATTGCCTATTTCTTAAGGAAATGTCAAAACCCAACTTGACATTTCTTCTACCCTTTTTATTTGTGCCAATTGAAATTAAAAATTAAATTCTCACATTTTATTTGGCACATTTTGCTCTCTTTAAGGATCAAACATTTAGATTGAGACTTAGTTTTCCCTTAATCCACTAAGAAGATACCAAAATCCCAACTTGGTATTCCTTTAATCTCTTGATTTATTTATGTCAATTGAAGTTAAGCACATTCCTCAAATTTTGGCATATTTTACTCTTTCAAAGAGTAACACTAATAATTCTTCTCATTTTCAAAGGTTAGTAAAACCTTGAAAATGCTCTCCAAGTGCTAATTTCATCAAGGTTGGGTTCACTACCCTTCCAAATAGAGTTGACACTCTCTAACCCCATCTAGGGTGTAGAGAATATGCTCCTAGGAATCCAAAATCTATTGATGCTTCTTGGATGCTCTAGGTACTCACTAGGGATAACTCCCCTAGATACCTTCTTAAGGACCTTTATAGGCTTTTTAGAAGTCTTGGTCACTTCTACTAGGTCACTCCTAGGGATAACTTCCCTAGTAACTTTCTTTGTGACTTTATTTGACTTCTTAGAAGTCTTAGTCACATTGGTCTTGTCAAAAGTACTCTTAGGAATTCCTTCCCTAGTATCTTTCACTTGACCTCTACACCTAGGGTTGGTCCCATAGCTATATGGAACCCTATGAAAGGAAGTCACATCCTTCTTGGCTTTAGGTTTGTATCCCAAACCTCTATAGCCATTGGATGACTCTTGTCTAGCTTTTCCTAGGTTATGCTCATTTTGACCCCTAAGCATGTTTTCCATTCTTGCTAGGGTTCTTTCTAAATTATCAAGTCTTGTCCTCAAGACTTGATTTTCACTCCATAAATCCCTAGATTTTGGGTTTTCATTGAATTCTAGAGCATTTCTAATTTTAGGCATATATCTAAACTCCTTAGAGTTATTACCTAAGTAACTATCTACCTTCCTAAACTTAGGTGTGGTAGTTCTAGCATGAGGAGGAATATATTTATCCTTAGTGTCATCATGCTTCCTACTTTCATGATAATTAGCATTAAGATGATAAGAATTATTTCTAGCATGCTTTTTATCATGTGTTAAAGGAATGGTTTCATTAAATGATACCTTGGTTTTTACCTTGAAAGCTCCCCCTAGACTTGTGCTTCCTCCTTTCACTTTGGTTGTTTTCTTCCCCTTTGGACATTGGCTTCGATAATGCCCATTTTGGTTGCACAAGAAACACACAATGTGTTCCTTGCTCTTCTTTGTTGTGGGGATTGTCTCCTTGGGCTTCTCCTTGCCCTTGAGTACTACTTGGCTCTTCTTCTTGGCCAACTTGGGACACTTGCTCTTGTAGTGCCCATGCTCCCTACACTCAAAAGCAAATGATATGGTTTTTGTTATTTACAATTAAAGTTTCTATACCTTTGCTTGTAAAGATGATGCTTGATTCTCCATTTGATGTAGCTTGAATTGTGGAGGTTGCATCATCTTCTTCTTCTCCTCTTGAGGATGCAGGTGCTTCCACCTCTTCAACCCTTGAGGATGTGGATGCTTCCACCTCTTCCTCTCTTGAAGATGTAGAAGATCGTGTTAGAGTGTAAACTGAAAGCCTAAGCTTTTGTAAACATTTATTATGAATAAAGAATCACATTTGGTCAAATTATCTACATTTGTTTGTTGTTCAATTAATTTATATTTTAGATAACATAATATGTGGTGTCACATACAGAAGATGATGTTATCAGTATCTTATAAATTATAAACAGTAGCTCACGACCAAAATGGAAAGGAACAAACTATTGGAAGGTCGTAGTGTAATTAGGGATTAGTTTATCTTAACTATATAATTACACTAGTACACTTAGAGTGTATTGAGTAGGACCATTAGAGATCGTTTCTTTTATACTGACTTTATAAAGGAACAAAGACCTCAGTTATTATGGAAGTGTGTGCTCTTAATCCTAATATAATAACAAGCACATATATTTGATATTTATTTCTTTAATTTATCAATGGATGAGATTTAGTTCGATAAATCAATAAGCCCGATAAGTTGGGAAATGATATCACTTATAGTGTGTGTTGTTGATTATAGAAGGAAACTGTGTCCTAGTGATCTAGGTTGATAATGTCCCCAAGATGAGCTCATAAGGATTGTCATGTTAAACCCTGCAGGTGGACTTAGTCCGACATGACGATAAGGTTGAGTGGTACTATTCTTGGACTAAGATATTAATTAAATGACTTGTCAGTAACTCACTTAATTAGTGGACATTCGACATCTTAAACATAGGGAGACTGACACACTCATAGTAAGAAGGAGCCCAAAAATGTAATTTGGGATTGGTGCGGTAGTTCAATAATAGTTCTCTAGTGGAATGAATTATTATTGATAAAATTAAGTTATGTGTTCGGGGCGAACACGGGATGCTTAATTTTATCGGGAGACCAAAACCAATTTCTCCTCTCGGTCCCTATCATAGCCTCTTATTTATAGAGTACTATACCCACCTATACCCACCTTCATACCCATGGTGTAGGGGCCGGCCAAACTATTGGTTCATGGGTGGCCGGCCCTAGCTTGAACCCAAGCTTAGGTGGCCGGCCCTATTTAATTTAAAAAGAATTTTAATTTTAAAATTTTCTTATGTGAAAGATATAATTTATTGGAGAGATTAAAAATTAAAATATCTCTTTTATAAGGTTCTATAAAAGATTAAAGAAAGAGATTAAATCACTTTCCTTATTTGTAGATTGGAAAGATATTTTATTTTTCTTCTTTATAAATTATTCACATGTTGAAAAATTAAAATTATAGAAATTTCTTTTTATTAACCATGAAGGTATTTTAATTGGAAATTTTATTTTTTAAAATTTCCGAAGACAAATAAGGAATTTTAATTGATGATTGAAAATTACCTTGTTTGCTCTCCATGAGGTGGCCGACCATGACATGAAGGATTAGGAAATTTTGTTTAATTTTTATTAATTAATTCATGTCAAGGAAAGTTAAGGAAATTTTATTGTAATTAAATTTCCTTTTTTGCCAAAGCTAAGGATTATAAAAGAGGGGTTTTTGGGAGCCTTCATGGTAAACAACCTCTATTATTTTCTCCCTCTTTTCTTCCTTGGTGTGGCCGGCCTCCTCTCTTTCTCTTCTCTCCATCTTGTGGCCGAACCTCTCTTCTTCCTTGGAGATCAAGTGGTGGCCAGATTTTAGCTTGGAGAAGGAGAGAAAGCTTACATCCCTTGGAGCTTGGTAGGTGGAAAAAGATCTTCATCTTTTGGAAGCATAGTGCTTGGCCGAAACTTGAAGAAAGGAGAAGAAGGTGCTTTGGTGGTTTCTCATCTCTGAAGATCATTGCCCACACAACGTCCTAGGTTAGAAGAGGAATACGGTAGAAGACCTAGAGGTTTTTGCTTGCAAAAGAAAAGGTATACTAGCATTTTATTTCCGCATCATACTAGTTTTATCTTCATGTAAAAAATACCAAATACAAGTGGCATGCGATTCTAGTATTTTGAATTTTTTTTCGATGTTGTGTTCTTTGTTTTTCTTTTCCTTGTGATTTGATTGTTCTTTTCGGTTGACCTAAAGTTATTTAAGGAAATTAAATATTAGCTTTCCTTAAAAGGCTTTGCCTAGGCGGTGGTGGTTGTTCCCATATCCAAGAAGGCCAGGTGCCTCGCCATGCAGTCCTGGAAGCCAATTCTGGAAATTAATATTTAATGGAATTAATAACCTAGGTGATTTGGATCGAACGTGTTAAGTTCCGCAGGAGATCCAAGTCTAAACCTAAAAGAACAAATAGATTAAACTTTGGATCAAACGTGTTAAGTTCCGCAGGCGATCCAAGTTTAATTTAAAAGAACACATGGTAGCTAGGAAAAGGTTCAGACCTTTGTACAAAATTTTTGTACAGTGGAACCATTAGGCTTTCCGAGTAGCAACCAACAATTGGTATCAGAGCTAGGGTTTTGCCTCTGTGTATTTGGTATTAGTTTAATTATGCACATGTCATACATAATTTAGACAGGTTAATAGTAGGATGTGCTAACTTTGTGGATGCAGGATCCAACTATTATGGCTTATAGTTTTTATGTGTGTGATTGGACCCTTGGACATGTCAAGGGCATTTATTGTGTGTGCGTCATTGTATTATAAAATACAGCAGGAGCTGTATTTAGTTTTATTAGGATTTTATTTTTTGATCTAGTTATATGTACATTCCTTTTATGGAATATAGGATCGATGGATGTAAATTTTTATTTTATGTTCGATCTAGTTCACATGTACATTCCTTCGAGGCATATAAGATCGAAAAATATAAAATTCTATTTATGTCGCGGATCGAATCTTGCAAGGCGTGGAACCTTTTGAGGACCAGAGACGCAGCGGAACAAGGAGCAAGATGGATGCGACAACTAGACCCGGTGGTAGTGGCCAAAGATGGCAGCAGCTAGGGTTGGCGACACACGGAGGACAACAATAGATAAAAGCCACAATAGTTGAAAATTAGTTTTTTTATTTGTTGTTTTTTATGCTGTGATTGTGTGTGCTTGTTAGTATGCATGTTAAGTAGGCTAGCATAGTCAAAATTCCTCACTTTAAATAACTAAGTGGGAGAGGGATTTATTTTTAAATAAATTCCACGGTCTCCATTACTAGTTTATAAGTGATGCAACAAGCTTGCGCATTGGCTCTGAGTGCCTTCCTCCATATCGGATGAGCTTGTTTGCAGATCACTAGATTAAACTTCCATTTTTGGATGACTATAGTAAGTTAATTAAGAGCGTGTGATCTTCCCCATCGGAAGGGGCACAATCTTATTAATGGACTTAGTGTCAAGTAATGGTACACACTTAGACACGTCTAATAGTATCCTCCCCATCGGAGTTACTGCTATTATCCGTGTGACCAAAGTAAACCAACTATTAATTTTATTTGTCAAAAATTTAGGTTGACAAGATAATAAAATTAATGGGTTAAACCCTCCTTTTACAAATGATGAATTTGTATACGTCCACACTATCGTGGCATACAAAATTTACGGTGTTTTGAGGTGTTAGTTAATTTAAAATAGTATTATTTGAGGAATCAATATTATTCTAAATTTAGAGTTCTGACCAAAAGTTATTTGTGATTCTTAGGATGACTTTCAACCCACTGGCCATCATACTAAAAGAGAACAGACTTACTGGTTCTAACTACATAGATTGGAAAAGGAACCTGGACATTGTTCTTACTGCTGAAAGCTATAAGTTTGTACTAACTGAACCTTGCCCTGATACACCCAATGGTGAATCTACCCAAGAGAAGATTGAGTATCATAGGAAATGGGTAAAAGCAGATGAGATGGCGCGGTGTTACATTTTGGCTTCAATGTCAAATGTATTGCAACATCAGCATCAAGATTTACCAACAGCCTATGATATTATGAACAATCTCAAGGAACTCTTTGGTCACCAGGATCGGACCTCTAGGCAAGAAGCCATGAGAAAGATAATGACGGCCACCATGCAAGAGGGTACTCCCGTGAGGGATCATATCCTAAAGATGATGACTTATCTAAATGAAATACAAATCCTTGGAGGAGAAATTGATGGGGAAACCCAGATCGATATGATCCTCCAAACACTACCTAGAAATTTTGAGAAATTCTGCCTGAATTACAACAAGAATAAAAGGGTATATTCATTGACAGAACTACAGGCAGCAGAATGTTTGTTCCGTCATAATTCTCATATTCACTATGCTGAAAATGGTTCTACTTCTAAATCGAAAGGAAAGAAGAAGAAGAAATAAGTTGGTTCAACAAAAAAAATGAATAAATCTCAGAGTACAGGACCTAAAGCTGGAATGAAGAAGCCGAAAGGTAAGTGCTTCATCTGCAAGCAGTCAGGGCATTGGAAGGCGGACTGTCCTCGTAGGAATTAAAACAACAAAGGTATATCTCATGCTCTAGTTGTTGAAACATGTTTAGCGGTGTTATCTACCAACAACTGGTGTGTAGATATGGGAGCCACTGATCATGTCTATAATTCCTTGCAGGGGTTCCAGGAAACCCGACGACTAACTGAAGGAGAGATTACCGTCTACATGGGCAATGCTACTAAGGTGGCAGCTGTTGCAGTGGGAGACGTCTACTTCTCTTTTAATAGAAATAGAAATTTGGTTTTAAGAAATTGTCTTTATGTACCCAGTTTTAGAAAGAATTTAATTTCAGTTTCTAAACTGTTTTTGGATGGATATTCAGTTTTTCTTTAGTAACGATGTGGTTATTAAGAGAAATAAAGTGATTATCTGTTCTGGTGCATTGGTTGGCAATTTATATACTTTAAATCCAATTTGTCCCACAAAGCAAAATATGCAAATTAATAACACATCTTCTAACTCAAATAAAAGAAAAGAACCTTCGAAAATGAACCAAACATATCTTTGGCATCTAAGGCTTGGTCATATTAACTTAAGTAGGATTCAAAGGCTTATAGTCGATGGACTCTTGGGTTCATTAGAGTTGGAAAATTTTCCAACTTGTGAATCTTGCTTGGAAGGTAAAATTACCAAGAGGCATTTTAAGGCCAAGGGGTATAGAGCCAAAGAAGTGTTAGAATTGGTTCATTCTGATTTGTGTGGTCCTATGTCTATCCAGGAGAGAGGTGGTTTTGAATATTTTGTCTCTTTTATAGACGATTATTCAAGATACGAATACATTTACCTAATGCGCCGCAAGTCCGAGTGCTTTGATAAGTTCAAAGAATACAAGGCTGATGTGGAGAAACGACTAGGTAAAAGTATCAAGACACTACGGTCTGATCGTGATGGCGAATACCTCTTAGGAGAGTTTAGGAATTACTTATCAGAGGCCGGGATACAATCCCAACTGTCCGCACCTGGTACACCCCAACAGAATGGTGTGGTAGAACGAAGGAATAGGACTTTTATGGAGATGGTTAGATCGATGATGAGTTATTCAGAATTACCAAATTCGTTTTGGGGATACGCTCTGGAAACGGCAGTGTACATTCTGAACTTAGTACCTTCTAAATCAGTTTCTTCTACTCCCACAGAATTGTGGAATGGGCGAAAACCTAGTCTAAGACATATTCGGATTTGGGGTAGTCCAGCACATGTGCTGAAACCAGATGTTGATAAGTTAGAATCTCGTACAGAAGTTTGTGTGTTTGTAGGTTATCCCAGAGGAACGAAAGGTGGTTTATTTTATAGTCCTAAAGACCAGAAGGTCATTGTTAGCACCAATGCCCAGTTTTTAGAAGAAGACTATATAATGGATCACAAGCCTAGTAGCAAAGTTGTTCTAGAAGAACTTAGAGAGGATACGTCTACTTTAGTACCAACAGTACAAGATGAAGTACCACAAGAGACTGCAACACGTGTTACACCTGATACACAACCACAGACAGTGCCTCGTCGTAGTGGGAGAGTTGTGAGGGAACCTGAGAGATTCATGTTTTTGAGAGAGTCTTCGGACTTGATCCCGGGTAAACATGAACCTGATCCCCGAACATATGATGAAGCACTCCAAGATATAGATGCAGCATCTTGGCAAAAGGCAATGAATTCTGAAATAGAATCTATGTACTCTAATAAGGTCTGGGAGTTTGTAGAACCACCTGATGGTGTAAAAACCGTCAAATGCAAGTGGATCTACAAAAGGAAAAGAGAGACAGACGGGAAGGTAGAAACCTTCAAAGCTAGGCTTGTTGCAAAAGGGTACACTCAGAAAGAAGGAATCGATTATGAGGAGACCTTTTCACCGGTAGCCATGCTTAAGTCTATCCGGATACTCTTATCCATTGCTGCTCATATGGATTATGAGATTTGGCAAATGGATGTCAAGACAGCTTTCCTTAATGGAAGTCTTGAAGAGAACATCCATATGAAGCAACCAGAAGGGTTCATTGAAAAAGGCAAAGAGCATCTAGTGTGCAAGCTCAATCGGTCCATTTATGGACTGAAGCAAGCTTCAAGGTCTTGGAACATCTGGTTTAATGAAGTAATCCAGTCATATGGATTTATTCAGTGTCCGGATGAGTCTTGTGTATACAAGAAGTGTAACGGAAATGTGGTGGTATTTCTTGTACTATACGTAGATGATATTTTGTTAATTGGCAATAATGTCAAGGTATTATCGGACGTAAGTGTATGGTTGTCCAAACAATTTGATATGAAGGACTTAGGAGATTGTGCATACATTCTTGGGATCAAAGTTATAAGGGATCGTAAGAAAAAAATGTTGTGTCTGTCCCAAGCTTCATATATAGATACAATCCTTGCTCATTTTAGCATGCAGAATTCCAAGAAAGGTTTCTTACCTTTTAGACATGGAATAGCCCTATCTAAAGAGATATCTTCAAAGACATCAAAGGAGATAGAGGACATGAAAGCAGTTCCTTATGCTTCGGCTGTAGGAAGCCTTATGTATGCAATGCTGTGTACGAGACCTGATATCTGTTTTGCCGTCGGCATGGTCAGCAGATATCAGAGTAACCCTGGATAAGGACATTGGACTGCGGTAAAGCATATATTAAAGTACCTGAGAAGGACTAGAGATTATATGCTAGTTTAGCAAGCAAACGATTTGCTCCCTGTGGGTTACACGGATTCAGATTTCCAATCAGATAGGGACAACAATAAGTCTACATCAGGCTATGTGTTTACTTTAGGAGGTGGAGCCATTGCATGGAAGAGTGTTAAGCAGAAATGCGTTTCTGACTCAACCATGGAAGCTAAGTATGTAGCAGCCTCTGAGGCAGCTAAAGAAGCAGTATGGCTCAGGAACTTTCTAATGAACTTAGATGTGATTCCTGGTTTGCCCAAAATCATCACAATTTATTGTGATAATAGCGGTGCAGTTGCAAACTCGAAGGAACCACGAGCCCATAATGCAAGTAAACATATAGAGCGCAAGTACCACCTGATACAAGATATCGTGAAGCGAGGAGAAGTTGTCATCGCCAAGATTGCATCAGCAGATAACCTAGCAGATCCTTTCACTAAGGCCCTTCCGGCAAAAGCTTTTGATCGGCATGTGGAGGGAATGAGAATCAAATGTATGGCAGAAGATATGGCAGCTTAGTCATTAGTATAAGTGGGAGATTGTTACAGTGTATACTGAAAGCATAAGCTTTTGTAAACATTTATTATGAATAAAGAATCACATTTGGTCAAATTATCTACATTTGTTTGTAGTTGTTCAATTAATTTATATTGTAGATAACATAGTATGTGGTGTCACATACAGAAGATGATGTTATCAGTACTTTATAAATTATAAACAGTAGCTCACGACCAAAATGGAAAGGAATAAACCATTGGAAGGTCGTAGTGTAATTAGGGATTAGTTTATCTTAACTATATAATTGCACTAGTACACTTAGAGTGTATTGAGTAGGACCATTAGAGGTCTTTTCTTTTATACTGACTTTATAAAGGAACAAAGACCTCAGTTATTATGGAAGTGTGTGCTCTTAATCCTAATATAATAACAAGCACATATATTTGATATTTATTTCTTTAATTTATCAATGGGTAAGATTTAGTTCGATAAATCAATAAGCCCGATAAGTTGGGAAATGATATCACTTATAGTGTGTGTTGTTGATTATAGAAGGAAACTGTGTCCTAGTGATCTAGGTTGATAATGTCCCCAATATGAGCTCATAAGGATTGTCATGTTAAACCCTGCAGGTGGACTTAGTCCGACATGACGATAAGGTTGAGTGGTACTATTCTTGGACTAAGATATTAATTAAATGAGTTGTCAGTAACTCACTTAATTAGTGGACATTCGACATCTTAAACACAGGGAGAATTACACACTCATAATAAGAAGGAGCCCAAAAATGTAATTTGGGATTGGTGCGGTAGTTCAATAATAGTTCTCTAGTGGAATGAATTATTATTGATAAAATTAAGTTGTGTGTTCAGGGCGAACACGGGATGCTTAATTTTATCGGGAGACCAAAACCAATTCCTCCTCTCGGTCCCTATCGTAGTCTCTTATTTATAGAGTACTATACCCACCTATACCCACCTTCACACCCATGGTGTAGGGGCCGGCCAAGCTAGCTTGTGGATCAAGCTAGGGCCAGCCAAACCATTGGTTCATGGGTGGCCGGCCCTAGCTTGAACCCAAGCTTAGGTGGCCGACCCTATTTAATTTAAAAAGAATTTTAATTATAATTTTTTCTTATGTGAAAGATATAATTTATTGGAGAGATTAAAAATTAAAATATCTCTTTTATAAGGTTCTACAAAAGATTAAAGAAAGAGATTAAATCTCTTTCCTTATTTGTAGATTGGAAAGATATTTTATTTTTCTTCTTTATAAATTATTCACATGTTGAAAAATTAAAATTATAGAAATTTCTTTTTATTAACCATGAAGGGATTTTAATTGGAAATTTTATTTTTTAAAATTTTCGAAGACAAATAAGGAATTTTAATTGATGATTGAAAATTACCTTGTTTGCTCTCCATGAGGTGGCCGGCCATGACATGAAGGATTAGGAAATTTTGTTTAATTTTTCTTATTTAATTCATGTCAAGGAAAGTTAAGGAAATTTTATTGTAATTAAATTTCCTTATTTACAAAAGCTAAGGATTATAAAAGAGGGGTTTTTGGGAGCCTTCATGGTAAACAACCTCTATTATTTTCTCCCTCTTTTCTTCCTTGGTGTGGCCGGCCTCCTCTCTTTCTCTTCTCTCCATCTTGTGGCCGAACCTCTCTTCTTCCTTGGAGATCAAGTGGTGGCCGGATTTTAGCTTGGAGAAGGAGAGAAAGCTTACATCCCTTGGAACTTGGTAGGTGGAAAAAGATCTTCATCTTTTGGAAGCATAGTGCTTGTCTTAAACTTGAAGAAAGGAGAAGAAGGTGCTTTGGTGGTTTCTCATCTCGGAAGATCGTTGCCCACACAACATCCGAGGTTAGAAGAGGAATACGGTAGAAGACCTAGAGGTTTTTGCTTGTAAAAGAAAAGGTATACTAGTATTTTATTTCCGCATCATACTAGTTTTATCTTCATGTAAAAAATACCAAATACAATAGGCATGCGATTCTAGTATTTCGAATTTGTTTTCGATGTTGTGTTCTTTGTTTTTCTTTTCCTTGTGATTTGATTGTTCTTTTCGGTTGACCTAAAGTTATTTAAGGAAATTAAATATTAGCTTTCCTTAAAAGGCTTTGTCTAGGCGGTGGTGGTTGTTCCCATATCCAAGAAGGCCAGGTGCCTCGCCATGCAGTCCTGGAAGCCAATTCTGGAAATTAATATTTAATGGAATTAATAACCTAGGTTATTTGGATCGAACGTGTTAAGTTCCACAGGAGATCCAAGTCTAAACCTAAAAGAACAAATAGATTAAACTTTGGATCAAACGTGTTAAGTTCTGCAGGTGATCCAAGTTTAATTTAAAAGAACACATGGTAGCTAGGAAAAGGTTCAGACCTTTGTACAAAATTTTTGTACAGTGGAACCATTAGGCTTTCCGAGTAGCAACCAACAGATCTCTCATCTTCTTCCTTCTCCTCCTCTTCCTTCTTCTCCTCAAATGTTGACCTTATGTCAACATTGGATTGGTCCTTCTCTTCTTGGACCAATGAGCCCTTCTCCTTAGGCTCCTCTACTCCTTGGAATTATGACGGGTCTTCATGATAGGCATTGATCTTCTTCCAAAGATCACATGCACTTGTGCATTCACCTACACTCACAATGATATTAGAAGGTAATAAATTTAACATGATTTTTGTTACCTCCTTATCCGCCTCCGCTTGCTCCAATTGTTCCTCGGTCCAATGTCGAGGTCGGAGGCACCTCCCCTTTTTATCCTTTGGAGGTTCAAATGGATCTTCCAAAGCAACCCATTGATTCCAATCCATTTGGAACCAAGTTTCCTACCTTGTCTTCCAATAATTGAAGTCTTTTTTGACGTACGGAAGTGGAATTCGGATATCCCATCCGAGTGGTCCTTCAATCTCCATCTTCTTTTTCCTATAGCTTCTTGCTCTCTTGGCGGTTAGTCCGTAGAAGAGAGACCTCGCTCTGATACCAATTGTTGGGACCCTTGTGCCCGCTAGAGGGGAGGTGAATAGTGTTTCATCGCGCTTGCGTCGGTTTACTTCGTCTTGTTGTTGTGTAGCGGAATACTCGAAGACAAACACTCACAATGCTAACACCTAGAGTTTACTTAGTATCCACCTCAAGATGAGGTGACTAATCCAAGAATCCACACACGACGCTATTTCCACTAATAAACACTCCTTCTCGGTCGCAGCCGGAGGTGGAGAAGCCTCGTACAAACTCACACACAACACAAATACAAATACAAGAAGAAACTCTAAGAATACAAGTGAATACACCTTTCTTCTTACTATTTGTTGTTGCCTCTTGAACCTTGGAGATGCTCCCCAAGTGCCTTCAAGAATTGGTGTGAGTGCTGGAGAAATCGCAGTGAGAATCGCTGTGAGCTCGCAAGAGAAGATCGCAAAAATCAGGCGAAGAAAATGCTCCGCTCAGGCTTTAAACAGTGCTCCCAATCGATCGAATTCATCCCCAATCGATTGCCACGTCAGCACCGCTCCATCGCAGCCGTCCATCACCTGCATCCCGCGCAACTGTCACTTCCCAATCGATCGACCTATCAATTGGGACTTCCTGAATCGATCGCCCGATCGATTCAGAACCCTTCTGTGCTCTCATATCGACGTGAGAGCTTCTGCTGCCCAATCAATCGACCGATCGATCGGCAGCTCCCAATCGATCGCTCGATCGATTAGGAAAGTCTCTGTGCTCACGATTTCACATCTCAATCGATCGGCCGATCGATTAGGCCTTCCCACAATCGCAGCACCATCAAAATCGATCGACTGATCGATTTGGACCCTATTCAATCGATCGCTCGATCGATTTGGACCCTGTTAAATCAATCGCCCGATCGATTGAACACTCTGAACTTGACTCAAACTCAAGTCCAAAGTCCCAAACCCAACTTTCGGTCAACCGTGACCTATTGGGTCTCCATGCCTAGCATTTGTCCACACCTGACCAACCTCGAACTTGCCTTCTAGTCTCCTCCATCAGCCTTGCGCCCCTCAGATATCACCCCATCCTTCACGCCTTGCCTTCAGTAGCTTCCTTCGACCTCATCCTAGTTGTTGGGTCTTCTTTGCCAAATCATACCAGGCCTTACCTTGCCAAGACCACATGCTTGGACTTACACCCTTTGCCAAGATCACACTTGGACTTTCCAATTGTCTGGCTTCTCACCAGGACTTTCCAATTTCTGGCTCCTTACCAAGACTTTCTCCTTCCTAGCTCCTCACTAGGACTTTCCAAATATCTAACATCCAGTTAGGACTTTCCCATTCAAGTCTACTGTCAACCTTGACCTACTTGACTTGTATTATCATCAACCTGGTCAACCCTTTGACCATCTCCATAACCGGACGATTGCTCCAGCAATCTCCTTATATTGTGAAACATCAAAACTCAAATCTCAACTCAAGCTTGACTCAACTCAAGCTTAATCAAACTGGTCAACCTTGACCTAAGGAAATTACCCCAACAAAAAATTCTGACACTGCCGACCTCCAGTCATTTGGGAAGGTAAGCCCCTCCATTCGATCAATATGAGCCACTAAGGACACCTGCTCGATCGGCTATGGTACGATGATCGGCGATTGCGAACTGGCTAGTTTGGCCAGCTCGTCTGCAGCTTAGTTCTCCGACCGAGGGATTTTATGTATGACGATCTACCGAAGGTTGGCCTTTAGTTTTTCGAAGGCTTTGGTGTAGAGCTTGAGTCACGCATTACTTATCTCGAATGTCCTGGTCAGTTGTGTTAGACTTTCGAGCCGCAAAAATCACTTTTTGCGTTGCGGAAACCTCGAAACTAGCCACGGATCCGTGCGAACATAAATAAAATATTCATGTACATGTTTGTCTACACTAGATCTACCTTAGATCTACATGGAAAAAGGTTTTACCCTTGTAGCGATACCCTTCGTTTATCCCGCTCGTCCAAATGATTTTCGGATCTCGTAGAGTGTCAAGTGTACACTCCTCTACACATATCCACACGGACAAAAGGTGGAGATAACCACTTAGAGTGTGCTAGCACTCTTGAGAGGTCTCAGCAATGGAGGAGAAGGAGAGAACAAGAAGAGAGGAGGAAGAAGAAGAGAGAATCAATGAGCACACAATTGCACTTACTCCTCTCTAAATGTGGTCGACCACTTAAAGTGCATATTATACCTCCATGTAATACCAAGAGTCATGGCTCTTGGTCTTCCTCATGAGGTGGCACATAATGATGTAGGTTTGATGATGTGGAACATCATCATTGGCTGGCCCATGCCAAGTCACAATGAGGTGGCATTTGGTCAAGTCAAACTTGACCCTTCATCTTCTCTCTCAAGTCAAGTCAAACTTGACCTCTTATCTCCTATGGTTGATCAAATCTAACCTCAAATTTAAATCAATTTAATTTAATGAATCTCTATTTATTGGTTTAAATTGACTCAATGAATCATAATCTAAATTAGATTCATTCGACACATGAATCAAATTGAGTTCAACTCAATTAGTCTAATTTGGATGACTCTTAATCCAATTTGGTTCATCACATAAACCTAATCCTCTTGGTTCATCATATGAACCTAATCTCCATCTAACTACCCTTTGTGTGTGACCCTATAGGTTCTTATAACGTTGGCAATGCTCCTAAACCCATTTAGAAACATAAGTAATGAGCGGTATCTAGCAACACATCATTACTACCCAAGTTACAAGAATGTTGAGATCCAACATCACCATTGTGACTACTAATTGTGACTCTCACAATATGTGACAATGTCCTTCTATTCTTGACATCTAAATTGATCAATTGAGGCATAGACCGTGTCATCCTCTAATTAATTTATGTCTTGAACTCTAAGTAGACTCACTCTAATCAAATGAGCTCAATATCTCATATTGACATATTTAGGCATGGTCATGCACTTAGTGGTCTCACTCTATCAAGAATTATAATGTCACTCCCTATATAGGAGGGATAGATCATATCTACATCAATCACATCCCTCCGCATAATTTGTTACATACCCAGTAGTCACCTTTATAGTCCATCCATTTACAGGTGACGTTTTACGAAGCCAAAGTATGCAACTCTTATGTAGGGAACCATGGTGACTTCAGGTCCAAGGACTGATAGTCATACTAATAGTCAAATGAGAAAGTATATGACACTCATATAACGATCTATGATACTTTCTCATGATGGGTCATTCAATATACATTCTCCAATGCATACCCATGTGTCAACTTGATATCTAATATCCATGACTTGTGAGATCAAGTCATCGAGTTGACCTACATGCTAGTCTCATCGCATTAACATTGTCCCTGAATGTTAATACTTGACTAGGAATGATTAAGAGTAGTATTCTCTATATCATCTCATTATCAATTCAACCAATCGATTGATATAGATAAGAACCTTCTACTCAAGGACGCTATTATACTCAGTTATTTGGCACCAATACAAGTAAGTATAATAATCATAAATAAATACCTTTATAAATATATATATATATATATATATATATATATATATATATATATATATATATATATATATATATGATACATCGAGTCCATACAATAATCATCACATGATCAGCTCTAGGGCTCTCACTAACAATCTCCCACAAGCACTAGTGTCAATCAGTGTAGGCTCTAACACCCAATGACCTAGTGTGACCATCATGCTTTCTATATGCCAAAGCCTTGGTCAAGGGATCAGCGATGTTAGCCTCTGTGGGTACTCTATAAATTTTCACATCTCCTCTATCGATGATCTCTCGAATGAGATGGAAGCGTCGTAGTATGTGTTTGGTCCGCTGGTGTGAGCGAGGTTCCTTAGCCAGCGCAATTGCTCCATTGTTGTCACAATAGAGCTCTATAGGATTTGCTATGCTAGGAACCACCCCAAGCTCAATAATGAACTTACGGATCCAAACTGCCTCCTTTGCTGCTTCTGATGCAGCAATATACTCGGCCTCTGTTGTAGAATCAGCAACTGTGTCTTACTTCAAACTCTTCCAACTCACAGCACTACCATTCAAGCAAAACACGAACCCAGACTGCAATCTATAATCATCCTGGTCAGTTTGGAAGCTAGCATCACTGTAACCCTTTACAACTAGCTCGCCATCACCTCCAAATATCAAGAAATAATCTTTAGTCCTTCTCAAGTACTTAAGAATATTCTTGACCGTTATCCAGTGACGTTCACCTGGATCTGATTGGTATCTGCTCGTCATGCTCAAAGCATACGAAACATCAGGATGAGTACATAACATAGCGTACATGATAGATCCTATGGCTGAAGCATAAGGGATCTTATCCATGCGGTCTCTCTCCTCTCTAGAAGAGGGACTTTGAGTCTTCGAAAGACTCACACCATGTGACATCGGCAGAAATCCTTTCTTGGAAGTCTGCATGGCAAACCGTAGTAATACCGTGTCAATATATGTACTTTGACTTAGGCCAAGCAATCTCTTAGATCTATCTCTATAGATCTTTATGCCTAGAATACAGGCTGCTTCACCTAAGTCCTTTATTGAGAAACAATTCTCTAGCCAAGTCTTTACAGACTGCAGCAAAGGGATGTCATTTCCAATGAGTAGTATGTCATCCACATACAATACAAGGAAGACAATTGTGTTCCCAACAACCTTCTTGTAGACACAGGGTTCATCTTCATTCTTGATGAAACCAAACTCTTTGATCGCATCATCGAATTGAAGATTCCAGCTCCGAGAAGCTTGCTTTAGTCTATAAATGGACTTATGCAGCTTGCATACTCTGCCAGTATGAAATGGATCTACAAAACCCTCAGGTTGTGTCATGTACACATCCTCGAGCAAGTTTCCATTTAGAAACGCGATTTTGAGATCCATCTGCCATATCTCATAATCGTGGTATGCTGCAATAGCAAGCATGATCCGAATGAACTTAAACATCGCTATTGGAGAAAAAGTTTCATCATAGTCAATACCATGAATTTGCTTGAAATCTTTAGCTACCAAATGACCCTTATAGGTAATAAGTCCATCCATGTCAGTCTTTCTCTTAAAGACCCACTTACACCCAATGGGTTTGACGCCTTCAGGTGGATCAACCAAAGTCCATACTTGGTTGGTATACATGGATTTCATCTCGGATCTCATGGCCTCTAGCCATTTCTTAGAATTTGGTCTCATCACAGCTTCCTAATAGGAGGTAGGCTCATTCTCAATGAGCATAACGTCATCATGGTTAGACAAGAGAAAAGAGTATCTCTTAGGCTGACGACGTATCCTGCCAGACTTGCGAAGAGGTAGGTCTACTTGAACTAGTTGTTGTTGCTCAACTCCTGGTGCAACAATCTCATTACCCACAACATTTTGCGGTTCCAGTTCAACTTCCATCAAGGCTTCAGTGCTATGGTTTATATCTTGAACTTCTTCAAGATCGAGCGTACTCCCACTAGTTTTTCTAGAAATAAAGTCCTTTTCTAGAAATATCTCAGTTTTAGCCACAAACACTTTGTGGTGACTGGGAATGTAGAAGTAATATCCTTTCGTTTCTTTGGGATATCCTATAAAATAGCACTTATCATATTTGGGTCTCAGTTTGTCCGAGACTTAACATCGGACGTAAGCCTCACAACCCCAAATCTTCATAAAAGACATCTGGGCATCTCTCCCAGTCCATATCTTATATGGTGTCTTTATCACAGCTTTGGATGGAACACTGTCAAGTGTGAAGGCTGTTGTGTCTAGAGCATATCCCCAAAAAGATATAGGAAGATCTGTGTGACTCATCATAGATCGTATCATATCTAATAGGGTATGATTCCTCCTTTCAGATACACCATTCCACTGTGGTGTTCTAGGAGGAGTGAGTTGAGATAGAATCTCACACTCAGCTAGATAGTCACGAATCTCATGGCTAAGGTATTCACCACCTCGATCTGATAGAAGTATTTTAATACTTTTGCCTAGCTGGTTTTGTACTTCATTCTTGAATTCTTTGAACTTTTCAAAGGATTGTGACTTATGTGTCATCAGATATACATAACCATATCTACTGAAGGTATCAGTAAATGTAATGAAGTACCTATAACCACCTCTGGCATGACATTGAAAGGGCCACATACATCACTATGTATAAGTTCTAACAAGTCAGTTGCTCTTTCGCTATGTCCACTAAAGGGAGTCTTGGTCATCTTGCCCAGCAGGCATGACTCGCATGTCTCATATGATTCAAAATCAAGCAAACCATCTTTATGGAGCTGGGATAAGCGATTCTCATTTATATGACCTAAGCGACAATATCAGAGATAGGTTCGGTTCATTTCATTTGACTTAAACCTTTTGGTACTTATGTTATAGATGGGGTTCTCTAAGTCTAGAATGTAGAGTCCGTTCATCAGAGGTGCACTACAATAGAACATATCATTTAAATAAACGGAACAACATTTATTCTTTATTATAAACGAAAAACCTTACTTGTCTAAACAAGAAACTGAAATGATGTTCTTT
This sequence comes from Zingiber officinale, assembly GCF_018446385.1. NCBI lineage: Eukaryota > Viridiplantae > Streptophyta > Magnoliopsida > Zingiberales > Zingiberaceae > Zingiber > Zingiber officinale. The sequence goes on from NC_055989.1 coordinate 76,339,073, forward strand.
GTGAGAGTAGGCACATAACAACATTCATCTAATTCTAGTACAAGCCCAGAGGGCAGAGATAGAAAGTAAGTTTCTACAGCAACAGCAGCAACCCTTGCTCCATTGCCTACTCGTAGGTCCACCTCGCCCTTCGTCAATACCCTGCTATTTCTCAGTGCCTGCACATTAGTACAAATGTGAGAAGCACATCCAGTATCTAATACCCACAAAAGAAATAGAAAGATTGACTTCTATAACATATATACCTGAAGTAGAAATCTCATTTCTCTTCTTCTTAAGATCTTCCAGGTATCCTTTGCAGTTCCTCTTCCAGTGCCCGGTCTGACCACAGTGGAAGCAGGTAGCATCCTTGGCAACCCCTCCTTTAGGTTTCGTTACTTTGCCTTTGCCCTTGGCTTGGGACTTTCCCTTACCTTTAGGCTTGCCCTTGCCTTTATGCTTTTGCACCATCAAAATGGAGTTGGGCTTTACCTTCTTAAGGTTGAGCTCAGCAGTTCGCAACATGCTTAGCAGCTCAGGCAGTGGCTTATCAATTTCGTTTATGTTGTAATTTATAACAAATTGACTGTAACTTTCTGGCAAGGATTGCAAGATCAAGTCAGTGGTCAGTTCTTGGCCAAGTGGGAATCCCAACCTCTGTAGGTTCTCTATGTACCCAATCATCTTGAGTACATATGGACCTACGGGAGTCCCATCTTGCATCTTGCATCTTGCATCTTGCACTGAAACAGTGCCTTAGAGATCTCGAATCTCTCGTGCCTTGCTTGTCCTTGATATAGTTGACGAAAATGTTCAACCATATCATAAGCAGTCGTCAACTCATGTTGCTTCTGAAGCTCAGAGTTCATGGTTGCGAGCATGAGGCATGACACATCTAATGCATCATCTTGATGCTTCTTATAAGCATCTCGGTCGGCTCACGTGGCAGTGGCAGGAGGTGCCTTCGGAATGGGCTGCTCTAGGACGTACAATTTTCTTTCTTGTGTGAGAACAATTCTCAGATTCCTGTACCAATCCAGGAAATTAGCTCCATTGAGCTTGTCCTTGTCAAGGACAGAACGCAGGGAGAAAATGTTTGTGTTCGTGGACATGACAATCTACAACATAAATAAAGCAGAAAGTAAATATCATATTCCCTTTATCATTTAATTAGGCCTTTAACTAAATGATGCTCCCACTGAATTATAGGGCTTTTGTAGAATCAATTCATGGATGTGGTCAAACCACACTACTAGATTCATACCAATTAGCTATAATTCTCGCGGGACAAGATCCACATCATACTACGCCTTTAGTTAGCTTTGGATAAATCGCCCAAGACTTAGTATGATCGGTAGATAACTAATTATCAATTACATCTTTATGCAACTCTTGTTTATATAATCAAGATAAATGTGATCTTTATCCTATCTTCCCAACCGTTGGAAAATGTCTATAGTTTTACTCGATCTAATTGAGTTAACTAGCTATACTCAATCTAATTGAGTTTGTTCTCACCCAAGCTTTGATAGGCGGGACCAAGATTGTCCCTTCGCACCCTACCAAGATAATATGCGTTGCTCTGCTTTGGCAGATTCAACAACAACAAATGATCGAGGTAGTGATGGGTATCAAAACTTGGTAGGCATTTCGAGTTGACTTGATTAAGATCTAATCTAATCATGAATGTGTATCATATACGCAATAAGGCACTAATTACCCTACATTAGCATGCATCACATACACATAAGCAATGATATATATATATATATATATATATATATATATATATATATATATATATACTGATTAATAAATTTGTGATGAGGTCATGACCCTACTACGATCTTCTCAAGCCAATGAAAAGATCAGACGGTCAACCTAGGGTCAACGGCTTCTTCAAGCACCTCCTTTTGACCGCCATGTGTTGATAGTACCCTCCTCGTAACTCCTTCTTGAGTGGACCTTCCACCGCTTCATTTTGTACATTACAAATATGAAATTCAAGTTACATTCGAGTCTAAAATCTATTTACAACAGGAACATAATAAGGGAGGCACGACGCGCAGGTCGCATATCATATACAACATGCACAATACAAAAAATGGCACGCAGACCATATTATGAATTACAACACAATTTTAACCAATCACATTGAGGTTTTTGGGCCATGACCATCACAATATCATACATAATTCTAAATTATGTATCTTTCATAAATTTCTATAATTTTACTACTATTTTATCAATTTTATGAGTCACAACTTCTCGGCGATCCCGTTAAGCGATTTTCGGGCACGATCGCGAGACAATGGCTCTTGCGGGGTTAGGGGCAGCACCCCTTCTCGCGAAATGAATATCGCGAGTGTCCCAAACTGATCTAATAGCGCCTTAAGCCGCTGTCCCAAAAAAAAATAATTTTATTTGGGCGAAACCTTGCCATTTCGGAAGGTTTTTCTTGGTATTTGAAACCTACAAGTGTCCAAACACTTGTTGCTTCGCCTCTACAAGAAAAAAACTCACAAAATCTATAAAAGTAGAAAAATTACAGAAACTTATAGATCTGAAACCTTTTCGTAATAACAAATACAAACATGTACATGCTTCGCACGTAGCTCTGATACCACTGTTAGTAATTCGAGCCGCAAAAACCGCTTTTTGCGTTGTGGAAACCTCTAAACTAGCCACGGATCCGTGCGAAGATAAATAAAATATTCATGTACATATTTGTCTACACTAGATCTACCTTATATCTACATGGAAAAAAGTTTTACCCTTGTAGCGATGCCCTTCGATTATCCCACTCGTCCAAATGGTTGCCGGATCTCGTAGAGTGTCAAGTGTACACTCCTCTACACGTATCCACACGAACAAAAGGTGGAGAGAATCACTTAGAGTGTGCTAGCACTCTTGAGAGGTCTCGGCAATGGAGGAGAAGGAGAGAACAAGAAGAGAGGAGGAAGAAGAAGAGAGAATCAATGAGCACACAATTGCACTTACTCCTCTCTAAATGTGGCCGGCCACTTAAAGTGCATATTATACCTCCATGTAATACCAAGAGTCATGGCTCTTGGTCTTCCTCATGAGGTGACATATAATGATGTAGGCTTGATGATGTGCAACATCATCATTGGCTGGCCCATGCCATGTTACAATGAGATGGCATTTGGTCAAGTCAAACTTGACCCTTCATCTTCCCTCTCAAGTCAAGTCAAACTTGACCTCTTATCTCCCATGGTTGATCAAATATAACCTGATCCTGTCCATGCGCTGAGTCGATGAAAGCTGGGGGCGTGGCACTCTCTGCTGCCTCCGGGTGATCTCCGCAATGACGTGGATCTCCGGTGAACCTGCAACAAAGCCGAGCCGGGAAGGGGTTCCCGGCGACGACCCTCCGACGCTCAAGTCAGGCAACGGCGGGCTGAAGCAGAGGCAAAATAATGAGACTATGGCTACAGTAGAGGAGAAAAACCATACCTCCGTCGAAGTCTGGAGGTCTTTATATAGGACCCCGGAGAGGCGCGTGCACACTTCCCGAGGTGTGCATGCTCCTCAAAGCATACCTCAGAATGGTTGTGTCAGAAAAGCGTGTTTGACGCCATACCACAACTGTTCGAGCATATCTCTGCCACGACAGCGAAAACTTCCACCATACGATCCTCGGTACAACCCGACCGCCGATCATGCTGATTGTCGGCGGCAGGTGTCTCGAGAATGATATCACTAGCTGCCCTTTTTATCCTCTTCTAAGTCTTTTGTCTCTTACTGGGCCGGATGGGATGCCCGCGCGACCTCCAGGGGCTCAGGTGCGCATGCGCATCGGACCGGGGGAGAAGGCCGCTCGGTCAAATACTCGGACGGGCGTGTGATCTGGTTGACCTATGGTTCGACCGAGCGGATCGGCCACTCGACACGACGGTTCCGCTATAATGGAGCTTGTGAGTGTCGGAAGCTCGACCCGAGGTCGAGCTATCTACACGCCGGTCCGAGATTTATTCCTGCCGGTCGGCCAGGTGGCTTCCCCCCGCTCAGCGGCGACCTTGACTCCCCCGTGTCGTTGACCCCTCCCTATGTAGGCCCCCGATTCTTACCACCGGATCACGTGCATTCCCTTCAAGTCTAGTCGAAGGAGGCTGCGAGTCCGACTGACTGGACCACTGGCCTGTTGACATCATGGCCGCTCTGCCCCTGGAGTGAATATTTATCCTTCGGATTTCCTCGGGATTCGCACAAATCCTAGCCATTAAGGCTGAGCACGCGCTCGCGCCTACGTAATGGATGTCATTAAATGCGCCTTACGGGGTGATGCCACGTGGCCAGGCAACCGTCATCGCCTGCTCGAGCTATCAGGCTCGAGGTGACCCCTGACGCTTTGAATTCAATGGTCAGATGCACTCCTCAGATCCCGTGCCTTGGATCAGACGGTTCTGACCGTTCGAGCCCAACCTTTATAAGGCCGCCGCCTCTCCTTCCGCCGCTTCCGCTTTTTCGCGCCCGTGTTTTCGAAGGCTCCTACTCTGTTCTCCGGCTAACCGGTTCTCTGCCTTCCGGCCATTTGCTCCCTTCTCCGACCATCTTTTTTTCTGTAAGAACTCTCTGCCCGTTCTTTTTTCGTTCCCTTCGCGCTTTTCTTCGCATTCCAGTGGTGTCTGTGCTTCGTGGGCACTATTCTGCTCACCTCCTCCGTCGCCCTTTCTATTTTTCCTTTGCTTCGCATTCCGGCGGTAATGGCCAGTTCCTCTACCCCCTCTCCCGGCCTTTGGTATCAAACCATGGAGAGTCAGTTTGCTTCGGGGGATGCCTTTAGACTGATTAATACATATGGCATCCCTGCTGACCATAAACTCATTTTGGCCGAGTCATCCGACCGGCCACATGACCCACCGGCCGGGATTGTTACCTTCTTCCGCGACCAATTTGTAGGTGGTCTTAGGTTTCTGATCCACCCATTCATCTTAGAAGTTTGCAATTATTTTCGTATTCCACTCGGCCAGCTTATACCCAACTCTTTTAGGCTGCTGTGCGGGGTAGTGGTGCTCTTCCGGACGCACGACATCCCACTCAAGCCTCAAATCTTTCACTATTTTTACTAACCCGAGCAGTCCGAGATCGGCACCTTCCTATTTCAATCGCGGATCGGCTTGGTCTTCTTCGACAAAATGCCTACCTCCAACAAGCATTGGAAAGATCATTTCTTCTTTTTGAGTTTTCCTGAGCCGCCACCCTTTTGAACCCAATGGCAAACTTCGCTGCCGACTCCCCCCGACCTGAAAAGGTACCGGACCGAACCTACCTTTCTACACGTGGCTAATCTACTGGCCGAGCTGAAGCTGGACATCCATAAGCTATTGCCCGAGGGGATGATGTATCTATTCGGGTTAAGTCCGATCCGAACGCGACTTCCGAGCGGCTCTGGTAAGAAGTAACCTTCTCTCCTTTTCTTTGAGTCTAACTGATTTTTTTTTCTTTCTCACATCCGAGACCATGATGAAAGCAGTAGTGTTCAGCATGCTGAAACCCAAGGCCACCGAGATAGAGGTGGCTACTGCGCAGGAGGCGGAGAAACTGGGCCTCACCCCAATTGGCTCTCACGAAGGTGAGAGTGAAGAGGTACAGACGGCGGGTGAGGCGTCTGCCGCTCGAACGGTCACCACTGATGCAGCTAGGGAGACCGCTCCACCGAATGCGCAACCGGCCACTCGGCCCGAGGAAGCCAGATCTAATGACGATGAGCTCCCGTTGGTCGGGCGTAAACGCCGCCGAACGGGCACCCCAACCCGCTCGGCCACCTCTACCGTTCACGTGTCCGAACAGATGGACTATCCTCCAGCTCCTCCATCTGTGGAAGCGTTGTCGTCCGATAGGACCCTATCTCAAGGAGACTGGCCTTCTGACCCCGTAGCGGCTCAACCCCTTACCTCGCTTCCTCCAGCCCGTCGGATAATCCAGCGATCTCTTATTCGCTCTGAGCCGACCGGACAATCTTCTGCCCCATCTGCGTCCGGTCAGTCTACTCCGGGCTGGCACAGGACGATCAAGGCTTTCCTCCACCTACCAACAGAGGAATATTTGCAGAAGGCTGACCAGCCGTCGAGCCCCGAACACTTGATAACAATTCGGGGGCCCCTCGCAAAAGTCTAGGAGGGCGCCCGAGCGCGTGTGGGCGTGATGCCACCTTTTCTTCTTATCCCCCGTTCGGTATTTTATGTTTTTAACCGAATCGCAGCATTGGGTCGAAAGTATAGCGGTCTGCCACCGCTTAGCTTTCCTCGAGGAGGAATTCAAAAAACTCAAGGTCTCTGGTGGGACTCCTCTTCAAGGCCCTTCTTACGCCGAGCTGAAGGCCGATCTCGAGAAGACCAACAAACTGCTGGAGGCCGAGCGGCACAGATCCTCGGGCTTGCAGACCATGGTGGATCGGCTTGAGACCCAAGTCAAAACATATGACAAGAAGATCACATTGGCCACCAACAGGAAGAATCAGGTCATCACCGACCTGGAGGCAAAGAATGCTGAAGCCCGGGCGTTGGAGGTGAAAATCAACGAGTTGACCGACCTGCTGGCCACTGAGAAGGACGGACGCTCAGCCGAGGTGGCCACCATTCAGAGTGATCTGAAGACCCTTCAAGACGCCTTAGAGGCCTCCCGAGCTACCTTCAAAGAATATCAAGATTCCAAACTGAGTCGGGTTGCTATCATGCAGCAGAACTATATCCGCTCAGAGAAATTTGTGGAGAAAACATGTGATCGGCTCGTCCACGCATTTGAGTTGGTCATTAATGCCATGACCGACTACCTGAAGACCAAGGGCTGGCTTCCTGAGGACTTCACTATTCCCGTCCTGGATCACGCTGATCTTCTATCCATGATTCCGGATGAGATTTTTAATTATCTAGAGTGAAGTCGTGGCTTATGTACTGGTCGTTAGACCTATCTTATCTTGTATGTTTGCCTTTTTTGGTTTGATGAACTTTCTTTATTGTTCCTCTGTTGTGTGTCTGTGTGTGCGGGCTATCCGCTTCTTTGATTTTCACCGAATTCGTGGGAGCTTCTTTTGATTTCCGAACTGTCGCTCGGCAATCGAGTACAAGATCACGTGATCGCGGGTTAAGCTTAAGTGATGCCTTGGCCAAATCATTACAGAGGCTGATCGGCGATAAGCCGACTTTTCAATAGTCATCGGTCCGACTCTGGGATTTATCGTTCGGCATAAATTGTTCGTATCCTTGGTTTCCTTTGATTTTACTCCTGCGGTAAAAAGATACAGCAGGATTGAATATTATGAGTTACAATGGCACACCTTTCACCCAGCTTGATACATCTAGAGATGATTTGCGTTCCACGGTCGTTCTAACTTCCGTCCATCTTCATCCTCGAGGTAATAGGTGCCCGACTGGAGCTTTTCTACAATCTTGAACGACCCAGTCCAAGGAGCTCCCAACTTGGTCACATCGTCGACCGGCTTGACTTTCTTCCAAACGAGGTCGCTGACCTGAAAAGATCTAGGAATTACCCGTCTGTTGTAGCTTTGCTTCATCCTCTGCCGGTACGCCATCAACCGAACGACGGCCTTGGCTCGCGTCTCGTCCACCAAGTCCAGCTCCAAATGCCTCCACTCAGCATTGTTCTCGTCGTAGACTTTGATCCGGCCGGATTCTACACCGACTTGTACTGGGACAATGGCTTCTCCCCCGTACACCAGGTGAAAGGGGGTCGCTCCTGTTCCCTCCTTGGGCATCGTTCGAAGCACCCATAATACCCCGGGCAGCTCATCCACCCAACTGCCACCTTCATGGTCGAGTCGAGCCCAAAGAACTCATAAGATCTCCCAATTGGTGACTTCGGCTTGTCCGTTACTTTGGGGATATGCTACGGAGGTGAAGGCTTGCTGGATGTCGTACCCCTCACACCATTCCCTGAGTTGCTGACCCGAGAACTGCCTCCCATTATCGGAGATGAGCCATCGCGGGATGCCAAACCGACAGATGATATGATGCCATATAAATTTTTTGACCATCTCCTCGGTTATTTTAGCTAGCGGCTCGGCTTCAATCCATTTGGAAAAATAGTCCACTGCTACAAGCAAGAACTTTCATTGTCCGGTCGCCATTGGAAATGGTCTCACAATGTCCATGCCCCATTGATCGAACGGGCAGGACACCATGGAAGTTTTTAATTCTTCCGCGGGATGATGTGAGAAACTGTGGTACCGTTGGCAGGATAAGCACGTGACGACTGTCCGGGCGGCGTCCTCCTGTAAAGTTGGCCAGAAGTAGCCGGCCAAAAGAATCTTCCTCGCCAACGAGCGGCCGCCCGGATGCCCGCCGCATGAGCCTTGGTGTACCTCTTGCAGAATATAGTCCACATCCTCCGGGCCAACGCATTTAAGCAGAGGCCTGGAGAACGCTTTTTTATAGAGCTGGTCGTCGATGAGGACGAACCGACTAGCTCTCCTTCTGAGCAGATGTGCCTCCGACTGATCGGACGGTGTTGCTCTTGACTTCAGAAACTCTGTTATAGCAGTCCGCCAATCATTTGGAAATGTGAGTCCCTCCATCCGGTAGATGTGGCGACCAGAGACACCTGCTCGACTGGCTGCTCGATGATGATCGGTGATATCGAGCTGGCTAGCTTAGCTAGTTCATCTGCAGCCTGATTCTCCGCGCGGGGGATCTTCTGTATCACCACCTCTCGGAAACCGGCCTTCAGTTTGGCGAAGGCTTCCGCATAAAGCTTGAGCCTGACGTTGCTTATCTCAAATGCTCCCGAAAGTTGCTGAGCAGCCAACTGTGAATCTGAATGAATCAAAACATTGCTAGCTCCCACATGCCGAGCGGCCTGCAACCCTGCTATCAGCGCTTCATACTCTGCTTCATTGTTGGTTGCCCGATAGTTTAGCCGTACGGAGAGGTGCATCCGTTCTCTGTGGGGGGAAACCAGCAGCACGCCAACCCCACTTCCCTACTGAGTGGACGATCCGTCTACGTACACCTTCCAGGTGGCTTTGGGCTCGGGATTTTGCACCTTCGTGATGAAGTCTGCCAATGACTGCGCCTTAATTGCCGTTCGAGGTTGGTACTGTATATCGAATTTACTAAGCTCGGTTGTCCATTTGATAAGCCGTCCGGACGCCTCTGGGTTGAGGAGGACTCTGTTGGAGCAATCCCAATGGTCCGCGGGACCATGTGTTTTGGTGTTTGGGCAAAGGGTTTAAGTTAGGTTCACCCTTGTATTTGATATGTGTACTTGAGTTGTGCAGGACTTTAGGATACACATGTGACTTAGGTTGATGGCTTCGGGTCCGGTGAAGGATAGAGCATCTGAGGGACCATGGACAAGGCAGCAAGGACAAGGGCCGAGGGAAGCGACTTCGAGGCATACGCGAAGGATGGCATTGGGGACGAGCCGCGGGCTTGAATGCATCCGAGGGACGAGAGCCAAAGGAAGTAGGCTTGAAGGCAAGAGGTCAAAGCTGTAAATGAGTCATAAGGGTGAGGGTACGAGTGCATGAGAGATTGTACTCAGAGTAAAATCCTAGTTTTAGGGGTTTACTGTAGCAGTACTGTAGCGCTACTGTAGCAGTACTGTAGTGCTACTGTAGCAGTACTGTTTAGTAGTCGACTGGTGCAGTCGACTGGCAGCGAACAGAATGTCTCTGTTCGCTCGGTTAGTGTGGAATCGAGCCGTTGGGACGTAACGGTCGAATTTCCACAGAGGGCAGTTGACTATATGTTTTGGCAGTCGACTGGTAGGCGGGGTTTTCAACCCGCAGCCTATATAACCAAGGCTTGAAAGATTGGTTATCCCTGACGAAATTGGACTTGGTTAAAGTCTAATTAGTAGTCTACAAGTGTTCAAGAGTTTCCCTTGTGCCCAAGAGGTCTTGGTAAGTTTGTGGTGAGGTTTCTCCACCCACAAGGAGGTTTGAGCTAGCCGGAGATCTTCCGAGGAGTAATCCACCGACGGATAGGGATCGTCCACCTTACGGACACGCCGTGGAGTAGGAGCTTTATCTCCGAACCACGTAAATCGGCGTGTGTTGGTTTGCTTGCTCTTTCTTGTTCTTTGTATTTGTATTTAGCTTTCGTATTTGTGTTTGTATTATTTGTATTCCGCTGCGCAACTAACAAATACATAGAAAGCGATCGATTTGGGGGTGCCGTCTATCCAACCCCCCTTCAAGCCTGTCACCGATCCCCCAACAGACTCTCCCTAGAGGACTGTTCGTCATAGCGATTATTGTATGCGCTAAGAAGTAAGGACAGAGCCTCCGAGCGACGAGGACTAACGCGAATGCAAGCTTCTCGAGACTAGTGTAGCGGGATTTGGCATCCTTCAGAATGTGACTTAGAAAATACACCGGCTGTTCTTCGCCATCCGACCGTACCAATGCCGAGCCAACAGCATGCTCGGTGGATGATAAATAGACACGGAGCGGCTCGCCGGTAATTGGCTTGGCTAATATAGGCAGAGAGTTCAGATAAACCTTCAAAGCTTCAAACGCCCGGTCACATTCTTCATCCCACTGAAATTTAGTAGCTCAGCGCAGAATCTTGAAGAAGGGCAAGGCTCGATCAGCCGTCCAGATGAATCGCGATAATGCTGTTATCCGACCGGTAAGGCGCTGAACTTCCATAAGATTTCTAGGTGGCGGCATATCTTGCAATGCCTTCACCTTGCTGGGGTTTGCCTCGATGCCACGCTCGGTAACGATGTATCCCAGGAAGCGTCCACCTTTGGCTCCGAACAGACACTTCTAGGGGTTCAGCTTGACTCCGTACGCTCTCAGCGTCCGGAAGGTTTCTTCTATATCTACGCACAGATCGGCCGCTCGAAATGATTTAATGAGTATATCATCCACATATACCTCTAGGTTTCGCCCGATCTGCTTCCGGAACACCTTGTTCATGAGTCGTTGGTACGTAGCCCCTGCGTTCTTCAGTCCGAACGGCATTACGTTGTAGCAGTAGGTGTCGTCCGTCATGATGAGTCGTTGGTACGTAGCCCCTGCGTTCTTCAGTCCGAACGGCATTACGTTGTATTTAGCTTTCGTATTTGTGTTTATATTATTTGTATTCCGCTGCGCAACTAACAAATATGTAGAAAGCGATCGATTTGGGGGGCTGTCTATCCAACCCCCCTTCAAGCCGACCACCAATCCCCCAACAAGTGGTATCAGAGCGAGGGCGCTCTCCATTGGACTAACCGCCAAGGAGGCAAAAGATGACCAGCTTGATTGAACCTCCAAAGTTTGAAGGAGGAAGCCTTGGGGACATCACCTATTGGATGATGAAGATGGAGATCTTCTTTAACATGGATTGGGACATCATGATGGTGGTAAAGGAGTCATTCAAAGTCCCAAAGGACAAGAAAGGAAAGAAGCTCCGAACACGACATTGGACGGAGGAGCAAACCTCACGATCGGAGCCAAACTCAAAGGTAATAGCAATTTTAATTGATTTATTGCCTCCTAATGTGATAAGTGGTGTAGGTAAATATGAGAACGCCCATGAATTGTGGAGCAAAGTGAAGAAATTACCATGGGAGGAATTTTTGCCTACACAAGAAGAAGAAGAAAAATCCGAAGAAAGTGATGAAGTGGTCCAAGAGGAGAAGAAGGACCAATCGGATGTGGAGACCAATTCAACATCAAAAGAAGAAGAGGAAGTAAATTTGGTCACATTTGAGGAAAAGGATGAAGAAAGGTCATCCACAAGTGTGGATGAGGAAGATATAGCATCTACATCCTCAAAGGTTGAAGAAGAATCCAAGACAAGTGAAGAAGAAGAAGAAAAAGAAATCTTGGAAGAAGTCAACCTAGTGAGCACCTCCACCGAAGCAAAGTCAAAAGATCACATCATTTGTTTCGGGTGCAATGAGAAGGGGCACTACAAGAGTAGATGTCCTATGGGTAAGAAAGAGGTATCTCCTAAACTCAATTCAATCTCTTTAGAATCTAATTTGAGTTGTAGGAAGAAGAAGGAGAAGAAACACATTAGATGCTTCACGTGTGGAGAACTTGGTCACTACCACACAAGATGCTCAAGGAAGGGAGAGTTCAAGAAGTTGGAGCATCTAAAGAAGTGGGAGAAGAAGAAGAGGAGCTCAAGTCAAGGGGGAGCTTCAAGGGTAAGGGAGGTATACCCTAATTTGAAGTGTAATTCAAATTCAAATTCTTATGTTCCCATGCATGTTAGGAACAAATGTTAATCATTTTATGCCTATGCAAAATTTTGGTTTCAAATATCATGATAGGAGTAAGGTAATTATAGATCAAAACCCTAGGAGGCTCATTCATGAAAAATCTAGAAATGGTAGACCTAAGGAGACCCAAGGCATTAATCCCAAGAAGGGGAGACATATGCCTAGAAAGGGTAGGTCTAGGAATGTCCAATTTGGACAAATTAACTCTAGGGTTAGGAACCTAGAGAAGGAGAATCAAGCCTTAAGGGGAAAGCTTGATAAGTTAGAACAATTCCTTAAGAGATTCAATGTTGGATCTAAGGAATTAAATATGGTGTTGGGTAGCCAAAGACCCAACCATGATAGATCGGGCTTGGGATACCGATCTAGTTCCTCCAAGGCTAATGAGAGATCATGTGCTAGGGTGGCAAATGATCATGGCAAGGGAGAGTCCTCCAAAGCTAAGGGAAAGTCTTATGCTAGGGTTGCATATAACTATAGCAAGGAGAAGCCAATAAATGACAAGGGAAAGCCATTTAATGGTAAAAAGAAATTAATCAAGGACAAGGTGTCCAAGGTTAAGAAAGTTACGTTTGTAGGCCAAGTGTCACCGGGGGTGGACCGATGTGGCCTAGCCATTGTGGATGAGTCACCTAGGGAGGTGGCTAAGGCTAAGAGCTCTAGGGGGAGCTCTAAGAGTCAATTTAGGACCCATGGCCAATGGATCTCAGGTGGGTTTTACTTGGGAGTTTAGGTTGGGTCATGGACTGTGTCAAGTGGTTTGGAGATGGACTTGAGTCTCAAACCTAGGGATTTGGCACAATTGGATTGTGTTTCATGCAAGAAATATGACATTGGGGTCATATAGCATGATAATTGATTTTGGATGTATAGATGTCATATAAATCAATGCTAGGGATGCATTGTGGGTTGACATGGGCAAATACATCAAGAGAAAGCCAAAACTAGGACTTTAGGTCAAGGTTCTATTGAACCATTTAAGCTAGTTTTGGATTTTGTGTCAATCTTGGGATTGGTGATAGATACATTTTTGAATGTATTTTTCCCAAGTAGGCATGGGTAAAACAGACCTCTCCACAAAATTTGGAGATTTTTGGAGGTCTGTGGAATTATTGGTGCATTTCTGAAATTGGGTCAGAAATGTTGAAAAAGACTGAAAAACTGTGCCAGTCGACTGCTAGTTTTAGCAGTCGACTGCACCAGTCAACTGCATGTTTTAGCAGTCAACTGGCAGGAATGAAAATTGAGCACAGAATGTTTCTGTGTGTTGTTTCGATAAGGGCAGTCGACTGGTACTTCTTGGAGTCGACTGATACCAGTCTGAAAGTGTTTTCAACACTGGATTTTGACCGGGTCAGCTCTTATATGTGTATGAAATCCATGGGGGATTAATACATGAGTTTAGGGTCAATTTGGATGACAAGTTTTCAACAATTTGGATATTGTTGGAGAACTTTTTGGATGTTAGGCAAAGGGGGAGAAGTAAGGTTTAGTTGGAAAAACCTGAAAGTGCCTTTGCGTAGGGGGAGCCTTGGGATAGGTCTTAAAAAGCCCATTGTAAAAATCCTAGCTCAATGGGGAGCATAGGTGTAAGGGGAGCCTTAGGATAGGTTCTAATGCATGATGCATTGTTACGACGGTTGCCAAGTGTGTAGCCTTGGCAACGTAAGTCCATTCGGCGGTGTAAGTCCAAATGTGTAGCCTTGGCAACGTAAGTCCATTTGTTTTAGCATGTTTATTTGCTATATGTTTTCCCTAACTTAAACGTATTGCCAAACACCAAAAAGGGGGAGATTGTTGAAGTAATCCCAATGGTCCGCGAGACCATGTGTTTTGGTGTTTGGGCAAAGGGTTTAAGTTAGGTTCACCCTTGTATTTGATATGTGTACTTGAGTTGTGCAGGGCTGCAGGGTACACATGTGACTCAGGTTGATGGCTTCGGGTTCGGTGAAGGATGGAGCATCCGAGGGACCGTGGACAAGGCAGCGAGGACAAGGGCCGAGGGAAGCGACTTCGAGGCATACGCGAAGGATGGCATTGGGGACAAGCCGCGGGCTTGAATGCATCCGAGAGACAAGAGCCAAAGGAAATAGGCTTGAAGGCAAGAGGTCAAAGCTGCAAATGAAGCGTCAAATGAGTCATAAGGGTGAGGGTACGAGTGCATGAGAGATTGTATTCGGAGTAAAATCCTAGTTTTAGGGTTTTACTGTAGCAGTACTGTAACGATACTGTAGCAGTACTGTAGCAGTCGACTGCATGTTTTAGCAGTCGACTGGTGCAGTCGACTGGTGCAGTCGACTGGGGCAGTCGACTGACAGTGAACAGAATGTCTCTGTTCGCTCGGTTAGTGTGGAATCGAGCCGTTGGGATGTAACGGTCGAATTTCCACAGAGGGCAGTCGACTGCATGTTTTGGCAGTCGATTAGTAGGCGGGGTTTTCAACCCGCGGCCTATATAACCAAGGCTTGGAAACTTGGTTATCCCTGACGAAATTAGACTTGGTTAAGGTCTAATTAGTAGTCTACAAGTGCTCAAGAGTTTCCCTTGTGTCCAAGAGGTCTTGGTGAGTTTGTGGTGAGGTTTCTCCACCCACAAGGAGGTTTGAGCTAGCGGAGGTCTTCCGGGGAGTAATCCACCGATGGATAGGGATCGTCCACCTTACGGATAGCCGTGGAGTAGGAACTTTATCTCCGAACCACGTAAATCGGCGTGTGTTGGTTTGCTTGCTCTTTCTTGTTCTTTGTATTTGTATTTAGCTTTCGTATTTGTGTTTGTATTATTTGTATTCCGCTGCGCAACTAACAAATACATAGAAAGCGATCGATTTGGGGGTGCCGTCTATCCAACCCCCCTTCAAGCCTGCCACCGATCCCCCAACAGACTCTCCCTAGAGGACTGTTCGTCATAGCGATTATTGTATGCGCTAAGAAGTAAGGACAGAGCCTCCGATCGACGAGGACTAACGCGAATGCAAGCTTCTCGAGACTAGTGTAGCGGGATTTGGCATCCTTCAGAATGTGACTTAGAAAATACACCGGCTGTTCTTCGCCATCCGACCGTACCAATGCCGAGCCAACAGCATGCTCGGTGGATGATAAATAGACACGGAGCGGCTCGCCGGTAATTGGCTTGGCTAATATAGGCAGAGAGTTCAGATAAACCTTCAAAGCTTCAAACGCCCGGTCACATTCTTCATCCCACTGAAATTTAGTAGCTCAGCGCAGAATCTTGAAGAAGGGCAAGGCTCGATCAGCCGTCCAGATGAATCGCGATAATGCTGTTATCCGACCGGTAAGGCGCTGAACTTCCATAAGATTTCTAGGTGGCGGCATATCTTGCAATGCCTTCACCTTGCTGGGGTTTGCCTCGATGCCACGCTCGGTAACGATGTATCCCAGGAAGCGTCCACCTTTGGCTCCGAACAGACACTTCTAGGGGTTCAGCTTGACTCCGTACGCTCTCAGCGTCCGGAAGGTTTCTTCTATATCTACGCACAGATCGGCCGCTCGAAATGATTTAATGAGTATATCATCCACATATACCTCTAGGTTTCGCCCGATCTGCTTCCGGAACACCTTGTTCATGAGTCGTTGGTACGTAGCCCCTGCGTTCTTCAGTCCGAACGGCATTACGTTGTAGCAGTAGGTGTCGTCCGTCATGATGAAGCTAACTTTCTCTTGATCTTCTCGAGTGAGCAGCACTTGGTGATAACCCTGATAAGCATCCAGCATACATATTAGTTCGCACCCGGTGGTTGAGTCCACCATTTGGTCAATCCAGGGCAGTGGGTAAAAATCTTTCGGACACGCCTTGTTCAGGTCACGGAAGTCGATGCAGACTCTCCATTTGTTGTCGGGCTTGGAGACTAGCACCACAGTTGTGAGCCAACTTGGGAACTGTACCACGCGTATGTGGTCGGCCTCCAGGAGCTTCTTGACTTCCACCCGTATGATGACGTTCTGCTCGGCACTATAGTCCTGCTTCCTTTGTTTGACGGGACAAGCGTCCGGTCGGACGTGTAGCTCGTGCTGCGCGACGCTTGGCGAGATTCCTGGCAGCTCATGTGTCGACTGATAACTAGCAGTTTTTGTATGTTATTTTGGCTCTTAGACTTGATATTTTTATCATCTCATATGCTTCATTCCGTATTTATATCATATTTTATTAGTTGAGATTTATTTGGAGCGTTGATCTAATTTTTCCTATATTTTCTGATATTTTATCTAAAAGATGCATCTTGTTTTGTAGGAAAGTAATCTGGATCGTTGATCAAGATCCAAGATCAAGGCATCAAGGAGATCCAAAAAAGTAAAGCCTCCAATCCAAATCCAATCTAAAATCCCACTATTCCAACCCATTCCTCAAGCCCAATTACAAAAGCCCAATTTCACTTCTCATAATGGATCCGGATTCACTCTTTAATTGATCTGCTTTCTTAATCCGGATCCGGCAACCCATTAAGAAATATTCTCTTCTTCTCCTCACAAGATGGACGGCCAGATCTTCATCCATCACAAACGGATGGATCAGATGAAAGGGAAAACCTTCCCTTTATCTTCTCTCACGTGGAAGCACAGTACTCGGCTAGGGTTCGCTTTTCCTCTCCCACACGCCCGACGCCCCCTTCCTCCTTCTCCCGATCGAAGACACGAAGACGACGGTGACATTTCTGGCGAAGCTACAGAGACGACGATCATCGAACAGTATAGGAGAGGTTTCTCTAGCACGGTCCTTCATCCATCTCGCATCCAGTCAGAGTTTCTCTGCCGGGCACGGTGAAGAAGGTAGCGGTTCACCGACGGGCAGCGAGCTTCGGTTCTCCTCCGGCACCATTTCCTCTCCTTGCACCAACTAGAGCTTTCATCCTTTGGTTTATTTCTTCCTTCCGAGATTTCCTCCTTTTGATCGAGCTGCTGCCGGACACGGTGAAGAAAGCAGTGGCATCTCAACAGGGATTCAAGTTTGGGTCTTTCCGAGCATTCATCACGTTCCTTGATTTCTAGCCAGATCTCCAAGCTTCACTGCCTGAAACGGTGAGGAAGGCAGTGACTTAGGGTTCCAGTAGCATATATTTCCCCTTCGCCGGAGAATTTCCAGTCGGACTTCTTCCAAGCTCTGATACCTCAAAATTCGTACCTGCCAGACACGGTGAAGATGGCAGCGTAGGGTTGACAGTTCTTGGAAGATTTCCTTCGTTTCCAGCAGCTTTCCAAGGAGAGGTTTCTTCGAGGATTTCGCGCTTCCATCAACGTCACTGTTGGTTGCTACTCGAAAAACCTAATGGTTCCACTGTACAAAAATTTTGTACAAAGGTCTGAACCTTTTCCTAGCTACCATGTGTTCTTTTAAATTAAACTTGGATCGCCTGCGGAACTTAACACGTTTGATCCAAAGTTTAATCTATTTGTTCTTTTAGGTTTAGACTTGGATCTCCTGCGGAACTTAACACGTTTGATCCAAATCACCTAGGTTATTAATTCCATTAAATATTAATTTCCAAAATTGGCTTCCAGGGCTGCATGGCGAGGCACACGGCCTTCTTGGATATGGGAACAACCACCACCACCTAGACAAAGCCTTTTAAGGAAAGCTAATATTTAATTTCCTTAAATAACTTTAGGTCAACCGAAAAGAACAATCAAATCACAAGGAAAAGAAAAACAAAAGAACACAACATCGAAAACAAATTCGAAATACTAAAATCGCATGCCTCTTGTATTTGGTATTTTTACAAAGAAATAAAACTAGTATGATGCAGAAATTAAATACTAGTATACCTTTTCTTTTGCAAGCAAAAACCTCTAGGTCTTCTACCGTATTCCTCTTCTAACCTCGGACGTTGTGTGGGCAACGATCTTCCGAGATGAGAAACCACCAAAGCACCTTCTTCTCCTTTCTTCAAGTTTCGGCCAAGCACAATGCTTCCAAAAGATGAAGATCTTTTTCCACCAACCAAGCTCCAAGGGATGTACAAAGAAATAAAACTAGTATGATGCGGAAATTAAATACTAGTATACCTTTTCTTTTGCAAGCAAAAACCTCTAGGTCTTCTACCGTATTCCTCTTCTAACCTCGGACGTTGTGTGGGCAACGATCTTCCGAGATGAGAAACCACCAAAGCACCTTCTTCTCCTTTCTTCAAGTTTCGGCCAAGCACAATGCTTCCAAAAGATGAAGATCTTTTTCCACCAACCAAGCTCCAAGGGATGTAAGCTTTCTCTCCTTCTTCTCCAAGCTAAAATCCGGCCACCACTTGATCTCCAAGGAGGAAGAGAGGTTCGGCCACAAGGATGGAGAGAAGAGAAAAGGAAGAGGCCGGCCACACCAAGGAAGAAAAGAGGGAGAAATCTAATAGAGGTTGTTCACCTTGAAGGCTCCCAAAACCCCCTCTTAAATAATCCTTAGCTTTGGCAAATAAGGAAATTTAATTTCAATAAAATTTCCTTAACTTTCCTTAATTAACATGAATTAATTAAGAAAAATTAAATAAAATTTCCTAATCAACCATGTTATGGTCGGCCACCTCATGGAGAGCAAACAAGACAATTTTCAATCAACAATTAAAATTCCTTATTTGTCTTCGAAAATTTTAAAAAATAAAATTTTCCCTTTAAAATCCCTTCATGGTGTTAGAGTGTATACTGAAAGCCTAAGCTTTTGTAAACATTTATTTTAAATAAAGAATCACATTTGGTCAAATTGTCTACATCTATTTGTAGTTGTTCAATTAATTTATATTGTAGATAACATAGTATGTGGTGTCACATACAGAAGATGATGTTATCAGTACCTTATAAATTATAAACAGTAGCTCACGACCAAAATGGAAAGGAACAAACCATTGGAAGGTCGTAGTGTAATTAGAAATTAGTTTATCTTAACTATATAGTTACACTAGTACACTTAGAGTGTATTGAGTAGGACCATTTGAGGTCGTTTCTTTTATACTAACTTTATAAAGAAACAAATACCTCAGTTATTATGGAAGTGTGTGCTCTTAATCCTAATATAATAACAAGCACATATATTTGATATTTATTTCTTTAATTTATCAATGGGTGAGATTTAGTTCGATAAATCAATAAGCCCGATAAGTTGGGAAATGATATCACTTATAGTGTGTGTTGTTGATTATAGAAGGAAACTGTGTCCTAGTAATCTAGGTTGATAATGTCCCTAAGATGAGCTCATAAGGATTGTCATGTTAAACCCTGCAGGTGGACTTAGTCCGACATGACGATAAGGTTGAGTGGTACTATTCTTGGACTAAGATATTAATTAAATGAGTTGTCAGTAACTCACTTAATTAGTGGACATTCGACATCTTAAACACAAGGAGACTAACACACTCATAATAAGAAGGAGCCCAAAAATATAATTTGGGATTGGTGCGATAGTTCAATAATAGTTCTCTAGTGGAATGAATTATTATTGATAAAACTAAGTTGTGTGTTCGGGGCGAACATGGGATGCTTAATTTTATCGGGAGACCAAAACCAATTCCTCCTCTCGGTCCCTATCATAGCCTCTTATTTATAGAGTACTATACCCACCTATACCCACCTTCGTACCCATGATGTAGGGGTCGGCCAAGCTACCTTGTGGTTCAAGCTAGGGTCGGCCAAGCCTTGGTTCATGTGTGGCCGGGCCTAGCTTGAACCCAAGCTTAGGTGGCCGGCCCCCATTAAATTTAAAAGAATTTTAATTTTAAAATTTTCTTATGTGGAAGATATAATTTATTGGAGAGAATTAAAATTAAAATTAAAATATCTCTTCTACAAAAGATTAAGAAAAGAGATTAGATCTCTTTCCTTATTTGTAGATAGGAAAGATATTTTAATTTTTCTCTTTGTAAATTATTCACATGTTGAAAAATTAAAATTATAGAAATTTCTTTTTATCAACCATGAACGGATTTTAAAAGGAAATTTTATTTTTTAAAATTTCCGAAGACAAATAAGGAATTTTTAATTGTTGATTAAAAGTTGTCTTGTTTGATCTCCATGAGGTGGCCGGCCATTACAAGGTTAATTGGGAAATTTTATTTTATTTTTCTCAATTAATTCATGTCAAGGAAAGTTAAGGAAATTTTATTATAATTAAATTTCCTTATTTGTCAAAGCTAAGGAATATAAAAGAGGGGGTTGGGGTGCCTTCATGACACACAACTTTTATTATTCTTCTTCCTCTCTTATTCCTTGGTGTGGCCGGCCCCTTCAAGTTCTCCCTTCTCCTTGTTGTGGCCGAACCTTCTCTTCCTCTAGGAGATCAAGTGGTGGCCGGATTCAAGCTTGGAGAAGAAGGAGAGAAAGTTTTATCCCTTGGAGCATTGGTGGTGTTTTCTCTTCATCCTTGGAGGAGCTATTGACTTGGCCGAACCTTGCAAAGGGGAGAAGAAGGTGTATTGGTGGTCCTCATCTTGGAAGATTGTTGCCCACACAACGTCCGAGGTTAGAAGAGGAATACGGTAGAAGATCAAGAGATTTTTCTAAAAGGTATAACTAGTATTTTTCCTTTCCGCATCATACTAGTTATTTTTGGAAATAATACCAAATACAAGAGGCATACGATTCTAGTATTTCGAATTTGTTTTCGATGTTGTGTTCTTTTTATTTGTTTCTTTTCCTTGTGATTTGATTGTTCTTTTCGGTTGACCTAAAGTTATTTAAGGAAATTAAATATTAACTTTCCTTAAAAGGCTTTGTCTAGTCGGTGGTGGTTGTTCCCATATCCAATAAGGTCATGTGCCTCGCCACGTCAGTACTGGGAGCCAATTTTGGAAACTAATATTTAATGAAATTAATAACCTAGGTGATTTGGATCGAACGTGTTAAGTTCCACAGGAGATCCGAGTCTAAACCTAAAAGAACAAATAGATTAAACTTTGGATCAAACGTGTTAAGTTCCGCAGGCGATCCAAGTTTAATTTAAAAGAACACATGGTAGCTAGGTAAAGGTTCAGACATTTGTACAAAATTTTTGTACAATGGAACCATTAGGTTTACCGAGTAGCAACCAACAATTGGTATCAGAGCTAGGGTTTTGCCTCTGTGTATTTGGTATTAGTTTAATTATGCACATGTCATACATAATTTAGGCAGGTTAATAGTAGGATGTGCTAACTTTGTGGATGCAGGATGCAACTATTATGGCTTATAGTTTTTTATGTGTGATTGGACCCTTGGACATGTCAAGGGCATTTATATGTGTGTGCATGATTGTATTATAAAATACAGCAGGAGCTGTATTTAGTTTTTATTAGGATTTTATTTTTGATCTAGTTACATGTACATTCCTTTTATGGAATATAGGATCGATGGATGTAAAATTTTATTTTATGTTCGATCTAGTTTACATGTACATTCCTTCGAGGAATATAGGATCAAAAAATATAAAATTATATTTATGTCGCGGATCGAATCTTGCAAGGCGTGAAACCTTTTTGAGGACCAGAGGCGCAGCGGAACAAGGAGCAAGATGGATGCGACAGCTAGACCCGGTGGCGGTGGCCAAATATGGGAGCAGCTTGGGATGACAACACACGGAGGACAACTATAGATAAAAGCCATAATAGTTGAAAATTAGATTTTCTATTTATTGCTTTTATATTGTGCTGTGTGTGCATGTTAGTATACATGTTTAATAGGCTAGCATAGTTAAAATTCCTCATTTATAAATAACTAAGTGGGAGAGGGATTTTAAATAAATTCCACGGTCTCCATTACTGGTTTGTAAGTGATGCAAACAAGCTTGCGCGTTGGCTCTGAGTGCCTTCCTCCATATCGGATGAGCTTGTTTGTGGATCACTAGAACAAACTTCCATTTTGGATGACTATAGGAAGTTAATTAAGAGTGTGTGATCTTCCCCATCGGAAGGGGCACAATCTTATTAATGGACTTAGTGTCAAGTAATGGTATACACTTAGGCACGTTTAATAGTATCCTCCCCATCGGAGTCACTGCTATTATTTGTGTGACCAAAGAACACCAACTATTAATTTTATTTGTCAAAAAGTGAGGTTGACAAGATAATAAAATTAATGGGTTAAAACCCTCCTTTACAAATGCTGAATTTGTATACGTCCACACTATCGTGGCATACAATATTCGAGGTGTTTTGAGGTGTTGGTTAATTTAAAATAGTATTATTTGAGGAATCAATATTATTCTAAATTTAGAGTTCTGACCAAAAGTTATTTGTGATTCTTAGGATGACTTTCAACCCACTGTCCATCATACTACAACAGAATAGATTTACTGGTCCTAACTACATAGATTGGAAAAGGAACCTGGACATTGTTCTTACTGCTGAAAGCTATAAGTTTGTACTGACTGAGCCTTGTCCTGATGCACCCACTGGTGAATCTACCCAAGAGGAGATTGAATATCATAAGAAATGGGTAAAGGCAGATGAGATGGCACGGTGTTACATTTTGGCTTCAATGTCAAATGTATTGCAACATCAGCATCAAGATTTACCAACAGCTTATGATATTATGAACAATCTCAAGGAACTCTTTGGTCATCAGGATCAGGCTTCTAGACAAGAAGCCATGAGAAAGATAATGGCAGCCACCATGTAAGCGGGTACTCCTGTGAGAGATCATATCCTAAAGATGATGGCTTATCTGAACGAAATACAGATCCTTGGAGGAGAAATTGATGGGGAAACCCAGATCGATATGATCCTCCAAACACTACCTAGAAGTTTTGAGCAATTCAGTCTGAATTACAATATGAACAAAAGGGTATATTCATTGGCGGAACTACTGACAGAACTTCAGGCAGCAGAAGGTTTGTTTCGTCACAATTCTTATATTCACTATGCTGAAAATGGTTCTACTTCTAAACTGAAAGGAAAGAAGAAGAAGAAATAAGTTGGTCCAGCAAAGAAAGTGAATAAATCTCAGAGTACAAGATCTAAAGCTGGAATGAAGTCAGGGCATTGGAAGGCGGACTGTCCTCGTAGGAATCAAAGCAACAAAGGTATATCTCATGCTCTAGTTGTTGAAACATGTTTAGCGGTGTTATCTACCAGCACCTTGTGTGTAGATACGGGAGCCACTGATCATGTCTGTAATTCCTTGCAGGGGTTCCAGGAAACCCGACGACTATCTGAAAGAGAGATTACCGTCTACATGGGCAATGCTACTAAGGTGGCGGCTGTTGCAGTGGGAGACGTCTACTTATCTTTTAATAGAAATAGAAATTTGGTTTTAAGAAATTGTCTTTATTTACCCAGTTTTAGAAAGAATTTAATTTCAGTTTCTAAACTATTTTTAGATGGATATTCAGTTTCCTTTAGTAACGATGTAGTTATTAAGAGAAATAAAGAGATTATCTGTTCTGGTGCATTAGTTGGCAATTTGTATACTTTAAATCCAATTTCTCCCACAAAGCAAAACATGGAAATTTATAACTCATCTTCTAACTCTAATAAGAGAAAAGAACCTTCGAAAATGAACCAAGCATATCTTTGGCATCTAAGGCTTAGAGAAGAAGGAGAGAAAGCTTTATCCCTTGGAGCATTGGTGGTGTTTTCTCTTCATCCTTGGAGGAGCTATTGACTTGGTCGACCCTTGCAAAGGGGAGAAGAAGGTGTATTGGTGGTCCTCATCTTAGAAGATTGTTGCCCACACAACGTCCGAGGTTAGAAGAGAAATACGGTAGAAGATCAAGAGGTTTTTCTAAAAGATATAACTAGTATTTTTCCTTTCCGCATCATACTAGTTATTTTTGGAAATAATACCAAATACAATAGGCATACGATTCTAGTATTTCAAATTTGTTTTCGATGTTGTGTTCTTTTGTTTTTTTCTTTTCCTTGTGATTTGATTGTTCTTTTCGGTTGACCTAAAGTTATTTAAGGAAATTAAATATTAACTTTCCTTAAAAGGCTTTGTCTAGTCGGTGGTGGTTGTTCCCATATCCAAGAAGGCCATGTGCCTCGCCACGTCAGTACTGGGAGCCAATTTTGGAAACTAATATTTAATGAAATTAATAACCTAAGTGATTTGGATCGAACTTGTTAAGTTCCGCAGGAGATCCGAGTCTAAACCTAAAAGAACAAATAGATTAAACTTTAGATCAAACGTGTTAAATTCCGCAGACGATCCAAGTTTAATTTAAAAGAACACATGGTAGCTAGGTAAAGGTTCAGACCTTTGTACAAAATTTTTGTACAGTGGAACCATTAGGTTTACCGAGTAGCAACCAACACATGGTAGATAAAAAGAAATTTCTATAATTTTAATTTTTCAACATGTGAATAATTTATAAAGAAGAAAAATAAAATATCCTTCCAATCTACAAATAAGGAAAGAGATTTAATCTCTTTTTTTAATCTTTTGTAGAATCTTATAAAAGAGATATTTTAATTTTTAATCTCTCCAATAAATTATATCTTTCACAATAGAAAATTTTAAAATTAAAATTCTTTTTTAATTTAATAGGGCTGGCCACCTAAGCTTGGGTTCAAGCTAGGGTCGGCCACCCATGAACCAATGGTTTGGCCGGCCCTAGCTTGATCCACAAGCTAGCTTGGCCGGCCCCTACACCATGGGTATGAAGGTGGGTATAGGTGGGTATAGTACTCTATAAATAAGAGGCTACGATAGGGACCGAGAGGAGGAATTAGTTTTGGTCTCCCGATAAAATTAAGCATCCCGTGTTCGCCCCGAACACACAACTTAATTTTATCAATAATAATTCATTCCACTAGAGAACTATTATTGAACTACCGCACCAATCCCAAATTACATTTTTGGGCTCCTTCTTATTATGAGTGTGTTAGTCTCCCTGTGTTTAAGATGTCAAATGTCCACTAATTAAGTGAGTTACTGACAACTCATTTAATTAATATCTTAGTCCAAGAATAGTATCACTCAACTTTATCGTCATGTCAGACTAAGTCCACCTGCAGGGTTTAACATGACAATCCTTATGAACTCTTCTTGGGGACATTATCAACCTAGATCACTAGGACACAGTTTCCTTCTATAATCAACAACACACACTATAAGTGATATCATTTCCCAACTTATCGGGCTTATTGATTTATCGAACTAAATCTCACCCATTGATAAATTAAAGAAATAAATATCAAATATATGTGCTTGTTATTATATTAGGATTAAGAGCACACACTTCCATAATAACTGAGGTGTTTGTTCTTTTATAAAGTCAGTATAAAAGAAACGACCTCTGATGGTCCTACTCAATACATTGTAAGTGTACTAGTGTAATTATATAGTTAAGATAAATTAATACCTAATTACACTACGACCTTCCAATGGTTTGTTCCTTTTCATTTTGGTCGTGAGCTACTGTTTATAATTTATAAGGTACTGGCAACATTATCTTCTGTATGTGACACCACATACTATGTTATCTACAATATAAATTAATTGAACAACTACAAACAAATGTAGATAATTTGACCAAATGTGATTCTTTATTCAAAATAAATGTTTACAAAAGTTTAGGCTTTCAGTATACACTCTAACAATCTCCCACTTATACTAATGACTAAGCTTCCATATCTTCTGCCATACATCTGATTCCCATTCCCTCCACATGCCGATCGAAAGCTTTTGCTGGAAGGGCCTTAGTGAAAGGATCTGCCAGGTAATCTGCTGATGCAATCTTGGCGATGACAACTTCTCCTCGCTTCACGATATCTCGTATCAAGTGGTACTTGCGCTCTATATGTTTACTTGCCCTATGGGCTCGTGGTTCCTTCGAGTTTGCAACTGCACCGCTATTATCACAATAAATTGTGATGATTTTGGGCAAACTAGGAATCACATCTAAGTCCATTAGAAAGTTCCTGAGTCATACTGCCCTGAGGCTGCTACATACTCACTTCCATGGTTGAGTCTGAAACATTTCTGCTAACACTCCTCCATGCAATGGCTCCACCTCCTAAAGTAAACACATAGCCCGATGTAGACTTACCGTTGTCCCTATCTCGATTGGAAATCAAGTGTAACCCACAGGGAGCAAATCGTCTGCTTGGTAAACTAGCATATAATCTCTAGTCCTTCTCAGGTACTTTAATATATACTTTACTGCAGTCCAATGTCCTTATCCAGGGTTACTCTGATATCTGCTAACCATGCCCACGGCAAAACAGATATCAGGTCTCGTACACAGCATTGCATACATAAGACTTCCTACAGCCGAAGCATAAGGAGCTGCTTTCATGTCCTCTATTTCCTTTGATGTCTTCGGAGACATCTCTTTAGATAGAGCTACTCCATGCCTAAAAGGTAAGAAACCTTTCTTGGAATTCTGCATGCTAAAATGAGCAAGGATTATATCTATATATGAAGCTTGGAACAGACACAACATTCTTTTCTTGTGATCCCTTAAAACTTTGAACCCAAGAATGTGTGCACAATCTCCTAAGTCCTTCATATCAAATTGTTTGGACAACCATACCCTTACGTCCGATAATACCTTGACATTGTTGCCAATTAACAAAATATCATCTACGTATAGTACAAGAAATACCACCACATTTTCGTTACACTTCTTGTACACACAAGACTCATCCGGACACTGAATAAATCCATATGACTGGATTACTTCATTAAATCGGATGTTCCAAGACCTTGAAGCTTGCTTCAGTCCATAAATGGACCGATTAAGCTTGCACACTAGATGCTCTTTGCCTTTTTCGATGAACCCTTCTGGTTGCTTCATATGGATGTTCTCTTCAAGACTTCCATTAAGGAAAGCTGTCTTGACATCCATTTGCCAAATCTCATAATCCATATGAGCAGCAATGGATAAGAGTATCCGGATAGACTTAAGCATGGCTACCAGTGAAAAGGTCTCCTCATAATCGATTCCCTCTTTCTGAGTGTACCCTTTCGCAATAAGCCTAACTTTGAAGGTTTCTACCTTCCTGTCTGTCCCACTTTTCCTTTTGTAGATCCACTTGCATCCGACGGCTTTTACACCATCAGGTGGTTCTACAAGCTCCCAGACCTTATTAGAGTACATAGACTCTATTTCAGAATTCATTGCCTTTTGCCAAGATGTTGCATCTATATCTAGGAGTTCGTCATATGTTCGGGGATCAGGTTCATGTTTACCCGGGATCAAGTCCGAAGACTCTCCCAAAAACATGAATATCTCAGGTTCCCTCACAACTCTCCCACTACGATGAGGCACCGTCTGTGGTTGTGTATCAGGTGTAACACGTGTTGCAGTCTCTTGTGGTACTTCATCTTGTACTGTTGGTACTAAAGTAGACGTGTCCTCTCTAAGTTCTTCTAGAACAACTTTGCTACTGAGCTTGTGATCCATTATATAGTCTTCTTCTAAAAACTAGGCATTGGTGCTAACAATGACCTTCTTGTCTTTAGAACTATAAAATAAACCACCTTTCGTTCCTCTGGGATAACCCACAAACACGCGAACTTCTGTTCGAGATTCTAACTTATCAGCATCTGGTTTCAGGACATGTGCTGGACTACCCCAAACCCGAATATGTCTTAGACTGGGTTTTCGCCCATTCCACAATTCTGTGGGAGTAGAAGAAACTGATTTAGAAGGTACTAAGTTCGGAATGTGCGCTGCCATTTTCAGAGCGTATCCCCAAAACAAATTTGGTAATTCTGAATAACTCATCATCGATCTAACCATCTCCATAAGAGTCCTATTCCTTCGTTCTGCCACACCATTCTGTTGGGGTGTACCAGGTGCAGACAATTGGGATTGAATTCCGGCCTCTGATAAGTAATTCCTAAACTCTCCTAAGAGGTATTCGCCACCACGATCAGACCGTAGTGTCTTGATACTTTTACCTAGTCGTTTCTCCACATCAACCTTGTACTCTTTGAACTTATCAAAGCACTCGGACTTGCGGCGCATTAGGTAAATGTATCCGTATCTTGAAAAATCGTCTATAAAAGAGACAAAATATTCAAAACCACCTCTCGCCTGGATAGACATAGGACCACACAAATCAGAATGTACCAATTCTAACACTTCTTTGGCTCTATACCCTTTGGCCTTAAAAGGCCTCTTGGTCATTTTACCTTCCAAGCAAGATTCACAGGTTGGAAAATTTTCCAACTCTAATGAACCCAAGAGTCCATCGGCTATCCTACTTAAGTTAATATGACCAAGCCTTAGATGCCAAAGATATGCTTGGTTCATTTCCGAATGTTCTTTTCTCTTATTTGAGTTAGAAGATGTGTTATTAATTTCCATATTTTACTTTGTGGGAGAAATTAGATTTAAAGTATATAAATTGTCAACCAATGCACCAGAACAGATAATCACTTTATATCTCTTAATAACCACATCGTTACTAAAGGAAACTGAATATCCACCCAAAACAGCTTAGAAACTGAAATTAAATTCTTTCTAAAACTGGGTACATAAAGACAATTTCATAAAACCAAATTTCTATTTCTATTAAAAGATAAGTAGACGTCTCCCACTGCAACAGCCGCCACCTTAGTAGCATTGCCCATGTAGACGGTAATCTCTCCTTCAGTTAGTCGTCGGGTTTTGCAGGCATGATCAGTGGCTCCCGTATCTACACACCAGGTGCTGGTAGATAGCACAGCTAAACATGTTTCAACAACTAGAGCATGAGATATACCTTTGTTGTTTTGATTCCTATAAGGACAGTCTGCCTTCCAATGCCCTGACTGCTTGCAGATGAAGCACTTGCCCTTCGACTTCTTCATTCCAGCTTTAGGTCCTGTACTCTGAGATTTATTCACTTTCTTTGCTGAGCTAACTTGTTTCTTCTTCTTCTTTCCTTTCGGTTTAGAAGTAGAACCATTTTCAGCATAGTGAATATGAGAATTATGACGGAACAAACCTTCTGCTGCCTGAAGTTCTGTCAGTAGTTTCGCCAATGAATATACCCTTTTATTCATGTTGTAATTCAGGCGGAATTGCTCAAAACTTCTAGGTAGCATTTGGAGGATCATATCGATCTGGGTTTCCCCATCAATTTCTCCTCCAAGAATTTGTATTTCATTTAGATAAGCCATCATCTTTAGGATATGATCCCTCATGGGAGTACCCTCTTGCATGGTGGTCGTCATTATCTTTCTCATGGCTTCTTGCCTAGAGGCCCAATCCTAGTGACCAAAGAGTTCCTTGAGATTGTTCATAATATCATAGGTTGTTGGTAAATCTTGATGCTGATGTTGCAATACATTTGACATTGAAGCCAAAATGTAACACCGCGCCATCTCATCTGCTTTTACCCATTTCCTATGATACTCAATCTCCTCTTGGGAAGATTCTCCATTGGGTGTATCAGGGCAAGGTTCAGTCAGTACAAACTTATAGCTTTCAGCAGTAAGAACAATGTCCAGGTTCCTTTTCCAATCTATGTAATTAGGACCAGTAAGTCTGTTCTCTATTAGTATGATGGCCAGTGGGTTGAAAGTTATCCTAAGAATCACAAATAACTTTTGGTCAGAACTCTAAATTTAGAATAATATTGATTCCTCAAACAATACTATTTTAAATTAACCAACACCTCAAAACCCCGTGAATTTTGTATGTCACGATAGTGTTGACGTATATAAATTCAATATTTGTAAAAGGAGGGTTTAACCCATTAATTTTATTATCTTGTCAACCTCACTTTTTGACAAATAAAATTAATAGTTGGTTTCCTTTGGTCACACGAATAATAGCAGTGACTCCGATGGGGAGGATACTATTAGACGTGCCTAAGTGTATACCATTACTTGACACTAAGTCCATTAATAAGATTGTGCCCCTTCCGATGGGGAAGATCACACGCTCTTAATTAATTTCCTATAGTCATCCAAAATGAAAGTTTGTTCTAGTGATCCACAAACAAGCTCATCCGATATGGAGGAAGGCACTCAGAGCCAATGCGCAAGCTTGTTTGCATCACTTACAAACCAGTAATGGAGACCGTGGAATTTATTTAAAATCCCTCTCCCACTTAGTTATTTAAAATGAGGAATTTTCACTATGCTAGTCTACTAAACATGTATACTAACATGCACACACAACACAATATAAAAGCAATAAATAGAAAAACTAATTTTTCAACTATTATGGCTTTTATCTATTGTTGTCCTCCGTGTGTCCTCATCCCTAGCTGCTGCCATCTTTGGCCACTACCACCGGGTCTAGTTGTCGCATCCATCTTGCTCCTTGTTCCGCTGCGCCTCTGGTCCTCAAAAGGTTCCACGCCTTGCAAGATTCGATCCGCGACATAAATAGAATTTTACATTTTCAATCCTATATTCCTTGAAGAATGTACATGTAAACTAGATCGAACATAAAATAAAATTTACATCCATCAATCCTATATTCCATAAAAGGAATGTACATGTAACTATATCAAAAATAAAATCCTAACAAAACTAAATACAGCTCCTGCTGTATTTTATAATACAATCATGCACACAGAATAAATGCCCTTGACATGTCCAAGGGTCCAATCACACACATAATAACTATAAGCCATAATAGTCGGATCTTGCATCCATAAAGTTAGCACATCCTACTATTAACCTGCCTAAATTATGTATGACATGTGCATAATTAAACTAATACCAAATACACAGAGGTAAAACCCTAGCTCTAATACCAATTGTTGGTTGCTACTCAGAAAACCTAATGGTTCCACTGTACAAAAATTTTGTACAAAGGTCTGAACCTTTTCCTAGCTACCATGTGTTCTTTTAAATTAAACTTGGATCGCCTGCGGAACTTAACACGTTTGATCCAAAGTTTAATCTATCTGTTCTTTTAGGTTTAGACTTGGATCTCCTGCGGAACTTAACACGTTTGATCCAAATCACCAGGTTATTAATTCCATTAAATATTAATTTCCAAAATTAGCTTCCAGGACTGCATGGCGAGGCACACGACCTTCTTGGATATGGGAACAACCACCACCACCTAGACAAAGCCTTTTAAGGAAAGCTAATATTTAATTTCCTTAAATAACTTTAGGTCAACCGAAAAGAACAATCAAATCACAAAGAAAATAAAAACAAAAGAACACAACATCGAAAACAAATTCGAAATACTAGAATCGCATGCCTCTTGTATTTGGTATTTTTACAAAGAAATAAAACTAGTATGATGCGAAAATTAAATACTAGTATACCTTTTCTTTTGCAAGCAAAAACCTCTAGGTCTTCTACCGTATTCCTCTTCTAACCTTGGACGTTGTGTGGGCAACTATCTTCCGAGATGAGAAACCACCAAAGCACCTTCTTCTCCTTTCTTCAAGTTTCGGCCAAGCACAATGCTTCCAAAAGATGAAGATCTTTTTCCACCAACCAAGCTCCAAGGGATGTAAGCTTTCTCTCCCTCTTCTCCAAGCTAAAATCCGGCCACCACTTGATCTCCAAGGAGGAAGAGAGGTTCGGCCACAAGGATGGAGAGAAGAGAAAAGGAAGAGGACGGCCACACCAAGGAATAAAAGAGGGAGAAATATAATAGAGGTTATTCACCTTGAAGGCTCCCAAAACCCCCTCTTTTATAATCCTTAGCTTTGGCAAATAAGGAAATTTAATTTCAATAAAATGTCCTTAACTTTCCTTAATTAACATGAATTAATTAAGAAAAATTAAATAAAATTTCCTAATCAACCATGTTATGGCCGGCCACCTCATGGAGAGCAAACAAGGTAATTTTCAATCAACAATTAAAATTCCTTATTTGTCTTCGAAAATTTTAAAAAATAAAATTTCCCCTTTAAAATCCCTTCATGGTAGATAAAAAGAAATTTCTATAATTTTAATTTTTCAACATGTGAATAATTTATAAAGAAGAAAAATAAAATATCCTTCCAATCTACAAATAAGGAAAGAGATTTAATCTCTTTCTTTAATCTTTTGTAAAACCTTATAAAAGAGATATTTTAATTTTTAATCTCTCCAATAAATTATATCTTTCACATAAGAAAATTTTAAAATTAAAATTCTTTTTAAATTTAATAGGGCCGACCACCTAAGCTTGGGTTCAAGATAGGGTCGACCACCCATGAACCAATGGTTTGGCCGGCCCTAGCTTGATCCACAAGCTAGCTTGGCCGACCCCTACACCATGGGTATAAAGGTGGGTATAGGTGGGTATAGTACTCTATAAATAAGAGGCTATGATAGGGACCGAGAGGAGGAATTGATTTTGGTCTCCCGATAAAATTAAGCATCTCGTGTTCGCCCCGAACACACAACTTAATTTTATCAATAATAATTCATTCCACTAGAGAACTATTATTGAACTACCGTACCAATCCCAAATTACATTTTTGGGCTCCTTCTTATTATGAGTGTGTTAGTCTCCCTATGTTTAAGATGTCAAATGTCCACTAATTAAGTGAGTTACTGACAACTCATTTAATTAATATCTTAGTCCAAGAATAGTACCACTCAACTTTATCGTCATGTCAGACTAAGTCCACCTGTAGGGTTTAACATGACAATCCTTATGAGCTCTTCTTGGGGACATTATCAACTTAGATCACTAGGACACAGTTTCCTTCTATAATCAACAACACACACTATAAGTGATATCATTTCCCAACTTATCGGGCTTATTGATTTATCGAACTAAATCTCACCCATTGATAAATTAAAGAAATAAATATCAAATATATGTCCTTGTTATTATATTAGGATTAAGAGCACACACTTCCATAATAACTGAGGTCTTTGTTCCTTTATAAAGTCAGTATAAAAGAAACGACCTCTGATGGCCCTACTCAATACACTCTAAGTGTACTAGTGTAATTATATAGTTAAGATAAACTAATACCTAATTAACTACGACCTTCCAATGGTTTGTTCCTTTCCATTTTGGTCGTGAGCTACTGTTTATAATTTATAAGGTACTGACAACATTATCTTCTGTATGTGACACCACATACTATGTTATCTACAATATAAATTAATTGAACAACTACAAACAAATGTAGATAATTTGACCAAATGTGATTCTTTATTCAAAATAAATATTTACAAAAGCTTAGGCTTTCAGTATACACTCTAACAGTCACTTGTAGTTCCGACCTGCAGCGTTATCATCCACCGGATTCAGGGGATTTCCGAGTGACAGCAGTCTTCTTCCTCGGTGATTTTGTAGTGACAGACAGAATACTTTGTGTGTGTTTGATCGTGGAGAAGTGGATTGGTTAATAAGGTTTTATTTGTTTATGTTTGAGTTTGTAGTTGTTTTCTTATATTTGAGTTGGATAATTAGGATCTACTTTGTTTTCATGTTTAATTCTGTTGCTTAGATGATACTCTTTCATTTATGCATGTTTATGTCACTTGTTAGTTTTCATTTATGCAATGTTAGTTCTTTTATGCAGTATGCCTGTACAAGGTGTAGCTCGTAGCATAGAGTGACACTGCGCTATAGGTTCATCTTTGCTGGTTAGTTAGGATTTCAATTATTGCATTAGGTTTAGAGAACAAAACCCCAAACAAACACCTTGGTTCGATTTTGTCTGAAAACAAATGTCCTGCCATTAGTTCCCTGGAGAGATGACCCGATCCTCTACTATACTACCTTAGTGTAGGTTAAGGGGTTCGGTTGTGTATAAATAAATTAATTTGATTTGTGGGTGTGACAGATCCACCATTACCAAATTTTGGTGTCGTTGCCGGGGAATCTAGTGGTGTTCGTTTGTTTTTAGACTGTATATAGTTTTATCTTTATCTTGTTCTTGGTTTTCTACTTTGTTATTTTATTTTTCTTTCGATGTAACGGCCAGTATCTCTCTTTTGCTCTTGAACTTTGCAGCTTGAAGAAAAAGGGTAAGGGGAGAATACTAGCAATTACACTGTAAATAAAGACCTATTTTTGTCAATTTCATCATTTAGACCACCATTTCAGTTTTTCTATATTTTGCATTTCATTTTTTTCGATTTTATTCTCTCTTATTTCTATTTCTTTGGTGGTTGCAAAACTTCAAAAATGTTGTTAGAGCTTCATTATTCATTGCTTGTATGTATGCGTGCTATCTTGTATATTTTCCTGTGTCTTTTGATATTATTTGCATGAGTGTTTCAGGTTAGACCAGGAAATCTTTTTTGTGTCATTAGTTTCAGTGTGTTCAGGACTTCAGATCTGTTAAGTAATATGGAGAACAACACTGAAAAGACTCTGAGAGACCTTTGGGCACCAGATTTGTCAGAGGATTCTTTTTGCATTCATCATTATGATTTGGACGCAAACTTCGAGTTATGGAAAATTGCACATTTATTACCGAAGTTTCGTGGACTATCTGGTGAAGATCCCAACAGACATCTGCAAGAATTGGATATGATTTGCTCTACATGGAATCCACGTGGCATATCAGATGAAGATGTCAAACTTAGAGCATTTCCATTCTCATTGGCGGATTCAACAAAGGATTGGTTGTACTGTCTTCCACCTAATTCAATCACCAGCTGGATCGAGATGACGAAATTATTTCTGGCGAGGTTCTCTCCTGCTTCTAGGATTGTAGCTATTCGGGGGAGTATTTGTGGAATCCAACAATTCACAGGAGAACCGTTTCAAGAATATTGGGATAGGTTTAAAAGACTTATTGCTAGTTGCCCTCAGTGTTGGTGCAACCTTAGGTCAAGGTTGACCTGGTTGACCCGACTCGAGGTGACTTGACTCGAGTTGTATTTTGATGTTTGACTTGGGAAGATTGTTGGTGCAACCTTAGGTCAAGGTTGACCTAGTTGAGTTGCATGTTGATGTTTGACACTCGTGAGAGAGTTCTATTCTTGATGTGAGACAAGAATAGATGGTTGGGAGATTATTGGTGCAACCCTAGGTCAAGGATTGACCTGGTTGACCTGAAAAGTCCAAGTATGGAGACTTGGCACTGGAAAAGTCCGAGCAGGGAGACTTGGCGCTGGAGAAGTCCAAGCAGGGAGCTTGGCACGGGAAAAGTCCAAGCAGGGAGCTTGGCAAAGTGGGAAAGTCCTAACTGGGATGTTAGGCAGTGTGGAAAGTCCTGGTGAGTGAAGCCAGGCAGTGGGAAAGTCCTAACTGGGATGTTAGGCAGTTGGAAAGTCCTGGTGAGTGAAGCCAGGCAGTGAGAAAGTCCTAACTGGGATGTTAGGCAGTGTGAAAACCCTAGTGAGTGAAGCTAGGTGAAAGTCCTGGTGAGTGAAGCCGGGCAAGGGAAAATCCAAATGGATCAAGGGTAATCGGACATCTGGTGATGGGAAGTCCAAGTAGGTCATAAGAGTGACCGGATACTTGGCACGAAGAGGAAAGTCCAAGTGGGTCAAAGGGATTGACCGGACACTTGGTGGGGAGTCTTAGCAGGTCAAGGGAGTGACCGGATGCTAAGCATGATGTACCAATAGGTCAAGGTTGACCGGATATTGGTTTGGAAGGTTTGGGACTTGGTTTGGGCAAAAACCAAGCTTTGGATCGGTCTGCAGACCGATCCAGCGATACGTTTGTGTATCTGATCGATCTGGTGACCGATCAGATGACAAATAGAAGGTGATCATGGTTCTGTCGGCTTACTGATCGGTCTGGGGACCGATCAGCTTGGAGCCTGATCGGTCCCCGGGACCGATCAGATTCCACACGGATAGTTGGGCAACTCTCTGTGAAGCCTTCGATCGGTCCGGGGACCGATCAGCACAGGGCCTGATCGGTCCCCACGACCGATCAGGAGGTTCCCTCGATCAGTGACGATCCATCTCTTCCCTGATCGGTCCACAGACCGATC
Organism: Zingiber officinale; assembly: GCF_018446385.1. NCBI lineage: Eukaryota > Viridiplantae > Streptophyta > Magnoliopsida > Zingiberales > Zingiberaceae > Zingiber > Zingiber officinale. The sequence continues at coordinate 76,374,978 of NC_055989.1, forward strand.
AGGGTTCTAGTCGTTGCGACGCAACGGCTAGTTTCTTCGCTGTCTTCTTCGCAGGTATAAAGGGGTCAAGGGCTGCTGCTGCACAAGGTCCGCTGCTCTTTTCCTAGAACTTCTGTTCTTCTGCTAAAGCTTCTGCTTCAACTGAGCTTTGATTGAACTCGCCTCCGAAGCTTCGCGTGAGCTTCCAGTCGTCGACCAGCAGCGTTTGGGTTGTGAAGTTGCTGCTTCACCTCCAGTCGACAAGAAAGCAAGCAATTGGTAGAGTGCTATTGTATTCATATTGTATTGCTTTTCTTACTGTTCTTGTACTCTTTGTTTGCTGTTGCAAACGTTTGTGGCGAGGTTTCTCCACCCACAAGGAGTATATTGTATTAGCCGGTTCTCCGGGGACTCATCCACCGACGGATTGACTGGACTCGTCCACCTTACGGACACGCCGAGGAGTAGGAGCCCTAATCTCCGAACCTCGTTACATCCTTGTGTTAAGGTTTGGTTTTCTTCTCTTTCGTTTCTTTGTATTTTCCGCTGCGCTAACACGTTTTGTAGAAAGAAACGACAATTTGGGGTCGACTATTCACACCCCCCCTCTCTAGCCGAGTACGAACGATCCCAACAAGTGGTATCAGAGCGAGGTCGCTCTTCATCGGATCAACACCCGTGGGAGCAAAGCTAGAGAATGGATCTCTATGGAGAAGACATCACCATTCCACCCTTCTACGAATGCGGCGACTTCGCGTATTGGAAGGTAAGGATGAAGTACTTTCTTATGACTAACATAATGAATTGGTTTTGTGTACAAGAAGGTTTTACTCCTCCGGTGGATAAGGAAGGAAAACCACTTGAGAAGAAGGAGTGGACAAGAGAACAAATTCACAAATCCGAAATCAACGAAGAGGTAACGAGAATAATTGAATTTTCATTGCCTACTAACATCTTGTGTAAGATAGGTTACAACAATGCCAAGGAATTATGGGATAACTTGGCCAAGTTCCATGAGGGAAGCTCAAATTCAAGCCATGAAGAGGAGCTAAGTGAGCCAAGTAGCTCACATCATGGAGGAGAAGATTTAGAAGTTGAGGGTCACTCAACATCTAAAGAAGAAGAGGAGGAGAGTTCCTCTTCAAGGTCGGAGCAAGAAGAAGAAGCTTCTACCTCCGGAAGGGATGAAGATGAGAGCGTTCATCCATCCTCAACCCTAGGTAACTCAAGCATTTTAATTTCTAGCAAATTACACATAATGTGCTTCGAGTGTAGGGAATTTGGGCACTACAAGAGCAAGTGTCCAAAGAGGGTTAGAAAGACTCCACCGGCACCAAAGGTCAAGGAAGCCGGCGTCCCAACACGCAAAGGCAAGAAGCACGTGGTGTGCTTTCAATGCAAGCAACGGGAACACTATAGGAGCCAATGTCCGAAGGGGAGGAAACCTCACAAGGACAAGGGATGCACATCGATAGGGGGAGCTAAGGCAAACCCTAAGGTATCTTTTAAGGCTCATTCGTGCAATTCTAGTAGGATACATGCTAGTAATTTTATTGCATTAGTCAATAATGATAAGCATGTTAACACTAGAAATCAATACATGTGCTTAGGTGCTAAACATGTCAACCTAGATAGGGATACTACTAGGAATGCTAACCCTAGGATTAACACTTCTAAGGTTAAGGAAAACCTAGGTAGAAACCCTAAATCAACTAGACACATGCCTAGGAACACCTCAAGAAAGAATGACAAATCAAAACTTGAGGTAATAGAAAAGGAGAATCAAGTCTTGAGGTCAAGGCTTGATACCCTAGAAAAGGCCCTTAAAAATTTAGAGAAGTCAACTCTAGGGCCTAAGGGTCAAAAGTCCCAGGACAAGAAAGGTTTGGGTCACAAATCTAAGTCCCAAGTGGTCAAGCCCACTTACCACAATGTTCCATTCGATTATGGAACAAAACCTAGGGCTAGGAAGACCACCACCAAGGTCACAAGGGGAGTCACCCCTAGAGTTGATCTTGATGAGTCCCAAATGACCAAGGCTTCAAAGCCTAAGAGGGTCATTAGGAGGGTTGCTAGGGAAGTTATCCCTAGTGAATATTTAGTGAACCCAATGAGCTCAAATAGGTATTGGGTTCCTAGGAGCATCTTCTCTACCCCATAGATGGGTTAGAGAGTGTCAACTCCGATTAGAAGGGTAGTTAACCCAACTTTGAGGAAATTGACACTCAAGGAGCATTTTCAAGGTTTTGAGAACTTTTGAAAATGAAATGGAATTATCATTTACTCCTTTGAAGAGTTAAATGTGCCTAAAGATTGGAAATTTCATTTTAATCTCAATTGGCACAATTTGGGAAAATCTAGAGAACTCTCGAGGAAAAATGAAACATGCCAAGTTTTGAGGATAAATTTGATCTTTAAGTGGCATGAATTAATCTAGAGTTCAAGAAGTGTCAAAATTAGGATTTTGGCATTTTGGGGCAATCTAGGATTAAATTTGAAGTTAGCCAAGTGGTTAAGGATACTTAGATAGGTAATCTAGGTATATTTATTTATGCTAAATCTTGTCATGATTGTTTGCCCTCACATGTCATGACATCATGTTTAGTTTTATTATCATTTGAAATGTCATGATAATGCTTAGGCTAGTTTTTATGTCATGTTTATTTAAGTTTCAAACTTTATGCCATGACATCATGACATTGGCACATGTTTTCATTTATGATACCATTTTATGCCATGTCATCATCTCTTGCATTAGTAATCAATTGAATTGATTTAAGGATGAAAAACACATTTTGATATTGAGATCAAATTTGTGTTTAGAAAATGCATGAGACCTTAGTCTAAGATACCTAAACCCATATCTCACATCAAAATTGACATGGATGTGTTTGATACACTTTAGATGTGTGTGAGATATTAGGATCATGAGTTAGGATCAAGGTGCATAGTTCTTGTACCTAGATGAGCCTAATTTAAGAAATGGAGGATCATAGGGAAAACTTGTGTACAAGTCATGTACATATAGTCCTAAGATTATGATCCTAAATTAAAGGGTTTAAAATCATTTCAAAATTGATTTGAAAAACCTTGATGAAGCTTTCCTAGTGATTGCATTCATCATTGAACATTGTGATACAAAGTTGAGTTAAACTTGAACTATTTCAAAGTTTTTGAACTTTGTATCAAGATTGAAAAATGGAAGTTATTTTCATAGAAAACTATTTTTCCATGATAGTGTATGATATGAGGAATGTATCCTCAAAGTTTCGTAATTTTTGGAATTTTCTTGAATTTATTAGGAGTTTCTGATTTTCCGGAAGGGGAAATCAGAAGTTCTGATTTCAGTGGCTGGATCGGTCCGGGGACCGATCCAGGGAAGATCTGATCGGTCTGCGGACCGATCCAGAGTATTGTGGATCGGTCTGCAGACCGATCGAGTGAGATCTGGTGAAGGGCTGATCGGTCTGGGGACCGATCAGGGCGTGCCGAATTTCTGATTTTTCAGCTGTTGTCTGAAATTTCAGTTATGGAAATGGTGTTTTTGGATTTCTAAAGGTTTGGAACTCTCAAAGACATTGTTGGTGCAATGGTCAAAGGGGGAGTTGACCTTTAGGGGGAGTTTTACCTAATTGTCAAGGGGGAGTTGACTTTTAGGGGGAGTTTTTACTCCTTAAGACTTTTAAGGATTAGTGATATGGGATTATCACTAATAGTGATATGAGTTTAGTATCAAGGGGGAAATTAAGAGTTTCAATGAAAGGTATGGGGCTTTCATTAGGAAGAAACTCTTGACCTTGATACCCTCCTTTTTCTTTTTGATATGTGTCAAAGAGGGGGAGAATTATTGGAGAACCCAAGTTAGGTTATCGGGTTAACCTAAGGGGAGAATGTCCAGAGAATGTTCAAGGAAAGAACATTGGACATTGGAAGATGGTTGGAAAACCTAAGTTAGGCTATCGGGTTAACCTAACTTGATTTTGGGTTTTGTCAAACATCAAAAAGGGGGAGATTGTTGGTGCAACCTTAGGTCAAGGTTGACCTGGTTGACCCGACTCGAGGTGACTTGACTCGATTTGTATTTTGATGTTTGACTTGGGAAGATTGTCGGTGCAACCTTAGGTCAAGGTTGACCTAGTTGAGTTGCATGTTGATGTTTGACACTCGTGAGAGAGTTCTATTCTTGATGTGAGACAAGAATAGATGGTTGGGAGATTATTGGTGCAACCCTAGGTCAAGGATTGACCTGGTTGACCTGAAAAGTCCAAGTATGGAGACTTGGGACGGAGAAGCTTGGCACGCGAAAAGTCTAAGTATGGAGACTTGGCTGAGAAGTCAAGCGAGGAGCTTGCACGGAAAAGTCAAGCAGGAGCTTGGCAAAGTGGGAAAGTCCTAACCGGGATGTTAGGCAGTTGGAAAGTCGAGTGAAGCCAGGCTGTGGGAAAGTCCTAACTGGGATGTTAGGCGGTTGGAAAGTCCCGTGAGTGAAGCCAGGCAAAAGAAAGTCCTACTGGGGATGTTAGGCAGGTGTGAAAACCCTAGTGAGTGAAGCTAGGTGAAAGTCCCGTGAGTGAAGCGGGCAAGGGAAAATCCAAATGGATCAAGGGTAATCGGACATCGGTGATGGGAAGTCCAAGTAGGTCATAGGAGTGACCGGATACTTGCACGAAGAGGAAAGTCCAAGTGGGTCAAAGGATTGACCGGACACTTGGTGGGAGTCTTAGCAGGTCAAGGGGTGACCGGATGCTAAGCATGATGTACCAATAGGTCAAGGTTGACCGGATATTGGTTTGGAAGGTTTGGGACTTGGTTTGGGCAAAACCCAAGCTTTGGATCGGTCTGCAGGCCGATCCAGTGATACGTTTGTGTATCCGATCGATCTGGTGATGATGAACGTAATTGAAATTAGGTGGATACCTGTGATCCTGCAAACTCGACGGCTGCCGGAACCGAGGGTTATATCACATGAATCAGGCAGATCAGATGCAGTGGAGGAATCGCAGAAACGATAACAAATCTGATTGTATGTGGATCGGTCACCAGATCGATCCATGGACCGATCAGGACGATACCTGATCGGTCCACAGCTTGTCTGATCGGTCGTGGAGACCGATCAGACTGCAGGTGGATCGGTCTCCACGACCGATCCCCTGCCTTCTTCTCTTCGCAATACCATCTTCTGATCGGTCTCCTAGAACTTCTGTTCTTCTGCTGCTAAAGCTTCTGCTTCAACTGAGCTTTGATTGAGCTCACCTCCGAAGCTTCGCGTGAGCTTCCAGTCGTCGACAAGCTGCTGCGTTTGGGTTGTGAAGTTGCTGCATCACCTCCAGTCGACAAGAAAGCAAGCAATTGGTAGAGTGCTATTGTATTCATATTGTATTGCTTTTCTTACTGTTCTTGTACTCTTTGTTTGCTGTTGCAAACGTTTGTGGCGAGGTTTCTCCACCCACAAGGAGTATATTGTATTAGCCGGTTCTCCGGGGACTCATCCACCGACGGATTGACTGGACTCGTCCACCTTACGGACACGCCGAGGAGTAGGAGCCCTAAACTCCGAACCTCGTTACATCCTTGTGTTAAGGTTTGGTTTTCTTCTCTTTCGTTTCTTTGTATTTTCCGCTGCGCTAACACGTTTTGTAGAAAGAAACGACAATTTGGGGTCGGCTATTCACACCCCCCCCCTCTCTAGCCGAGTACGAACGATCCCAACACTCAGCACCAGATTAGCGATCAACTACTGATTGTATACTTCTATAAGGGATTGCTTCCCATGGACAGGAGTTTGGTTGATGCAGCTAGTGGAGGGGCTCTAGTTAACAAGACATCTGCTCAAGCCAGAGAACTTATTGAGATTATGTCTGTAAATTATCAGCAATATGATACTAGACCGACGATTACCGAGGATGTTCATTCCTTTGCTAGTGTACTCCCTACCAGGATCTAGTATTATCAGCTTGATCCTCAGTTTTATCAGATCCATCAGCAGGATAGGTATAATTCAATTGCAGGATTCGAGTATGGGAGCACACAACAAAGGAATTCTGAGTGGTCTCAACATTATCAGTCATATCTTCAACATTAGCCTGGGCAAAATTTTAGGGAGCAGTTGCAACAATTTGGACAACATCAAGAAACACAATTCCAGGAAAGAACACAATCATCTACACAATTACAGTTGCAATCAGATCAACCTACTGCATCAACTTCTGAGAAGATGGATTGTAGAGTTTGTGATATTCCTAACCTTGTTTCAGCTACTCTACTTGACTCTTCTAGTTTTTTATATCGTGATGTTGTTGTTGATTCTGATAATATTATTGTTGATGATGTTCTTGTTCCAGATATTCTTGATGTTGCGGGTGTTATTGATGATGATGGAAGTGTAGGGGAAACCCAAGAATCGCTTCCTTTGATTATTCTACCATCAGTTGAGCCTGTTATTCTACTTAGTGACAATGGAAGTGTAGGGACTTCTCAAGAATCACTTCCGTTGATTGAACCTGATCCAAAGCTAGTACTTTTACCTGACCAAGATGATGCCACATTCACTATTCTCGACTCTCCAGGTACCTTTCAGGATGGTAAGGAAAATATTTCTTCTGAATTCTTAGAAAATTCCATGGAGATAATTCTATTTGATTGTAGTGGATATGATACATTTTGTGATTCATGCTCTATTGATTTTGTTATTATTTCTGGTACATCTTACTCAGCATGTGTGCAGGATTTGCATCCTCTTTTTATTGCACAGGATTTCTTCAGATATTTTATTTACAGTCAATCATGCAAGGATGCATTCTACCACTTGAAGAAAGCTCTAACTCTCTATGCAATAAGCAAGCTTCTGGAGTGGATATTTCAAATGAACCATCTCTTACCACTTCCAGATTGGCTGCTAAAATTGAATCGACTCCGACCTCCAGAATTTCAGGGGAGTATGTTCCATCTCATTTTTTTCTTTGTCTTTCTGCTTGTATCTATTTCTTTGCTTTGTTTGCTTGGTTTGGTTTTGCTAGGTAGTTCATTTTTAGCTTGTCTAGTCATCTTTCATAATAAATTTCCTATGCATTCTTTTTATCATCTTAGAAATTATGAAAGTCAGTTAAATTTGATTGTCAAGTTTGATGATTTATTGTCATGATTGAATTCTTGGATTGCATGTGATTACAACTTGATGATGGATTCTATATTGATAGATTGAGATGATAATTTTTGATATACCTAGTGAGGATATTTTTTAAGCCTATTATTCCTATTGATGTGTGATGCACTTGTGATTAATGCTACTCTAGAACTTGCTTAATTCTTTCGAGACCACATTATCATAGGTTTGCATGATTTTTATGAAGGTTATCTCACTTTATTTTATTCATCTCTTTTATTATCACATGCTTCTTGAATAAATTCATATCATTTGTCATTTCATTCTTTCTCTCTTCCATTTATTTCCTTCTATTACCTTCTTATGGATGTGGATATTTTTGGATGTTGCATAATGAGTGTTTTGCCCTGGACGGTCAAAAGTTTAAGTGTGGAGGAGAGAAATAGCTTAGTGGAATTTAATGGAAGCATAGGTGAACCATGCTTGATCACCATAGGTAAACCATGCTATGTATCTTTTTATTGAGCTATTGATGATGTTGTATAATGTTGCACAACATGTTGAAAAAAAAAATGGAAAAAAAGAAAAAAAAACAAATCAGAAAAAAAAAGCAAATGAAAAGAGAAAAAAAAAAGAACAGCAAAAAAAAATTTGAAAAAAAAAGCTTTAACATGTTATGCCCTTTTGTATTTGTGTGTGGTAGAATTTTTTAGAGAGACAATCTTTATTGTAGCAATATTTCGATTCTATTGTATATTGTGAGTGATATTTTTATTGGAAAGCTATAGTAGAGGTTGTCTACATGCTTATTGGATTTATAGGAAATATTTTGACATATTGTATCATTTTTATTCATTTGTGGTAGAATTTTTATGAGTGACAATTTTTACTTTAGCGATATTGAGATATTATTGCATATCATGTGTAGATTTTTAGTGTGAAATGTTAGAGTAGGAGTTGTTCACATTTTTATTGTATTAGTGAAATGTAGTAGAACTTTTTGTCAATGACAATCTTTATTGTAGCAAAATTTAGATTTTATTGTATATCATGAGTGAATGTTTATTGAAAAGCTATTGTAGAGATTGTTCACATTTTTATTGAGTTTTTAGAGCTAGCTTGGAAGTTTGGATGAGATACTTTTTGGGCATTATTTTCTTGTACTCATCTATGTAACATTCCAATATATCCATGTCTTCCACCATAATCTTGCTTTATCTTCTTCATTTCTTTTCTTACCACTATCATTTGCCTTGATTATATTTCCCTTACATTTCAATAATGCCTTCATTATTTTATTGTGCACTCTTATGTATATAGTGGTGAAGATTAGAAGCAAAGCAAGCTTATGGTAGTGCATTTATCATGAGTAGCTTGAGTGACCTCTACTATTGCATGTATAAGAGAGGAGAGCTACCATCATGTTCCTTGAGAGGTTATTTTGTTATCATCCTCAATTTATTGATTATGGATTGAAGTTATCATGCTTGCTAATTAGTGTATGAATTGAATACATGAATGCTTTGGTCATTTGAATTGGACAATCCTAGGTAACTCTCTTTTCACTATTTTCTATATATGATTAAGAATTGCTAGGGGGATACATTTTAGTTATTTTCTACTTTTGTTGATCGACCACGCGAAGACGTCGTGGTTTTGTTGGAGACATCTGGTTAGCTCCTCCTTCTGGCTCGCCTCCAGGTCGGAGGCTATGAACGTCATGGCCTTCGATCGAGCCGAGTGGATCTGTACCTCCTCCTTTTCTTCATAAACAAAAGTAGGCGGCTTTTCGGTTATAGCGTTTACCTCGATACGGGGGGTCTTCCGAGCGAACCTCGACTCGACTCGCACCATCTCCACATAGCAACGCCGTGATGCCAACTGATCACCTCTAACTTCTCCCACTTGGTCTTCCACGGGGAACTTGATCTTCTGATGAAAAGTTGAGACGACAGCTCGGAACTCGTTGAGGGTCGGTCGGCCCAAAATGACGTTGTACGCCGAGGGAGCGTCCACAATGATGAAGTTAGCGGTCCGCGTCCTCCTGAGTGGTTCTTCCCCGAGCAAAATAGCCAACTTTATCTGCCCGACTGGTTGAACCTCGTTACCAGTGAATCCGAACAAGGGTGTGGTCATTGGTAGCAGCTCCGCCCTGTCAATCTGGAGCTGGTCGAACGCTTTCTTGAAGATGATGTTAACCGAACTCCCTGTGTCAATAAAGATGCGATGAATAGTATAGTTTGCTATTACCGCTCGGATGATGAGGGTGTCATCGTGTGGCACTTCTACTCCCTCGAGGTCGCTAGGACCAAAGTTGACCGCCGACCCGTTTGCCTTCTCTTGGCTGCACCCTACAGCATGAATTTCCAGTCATCGGGCGTACGACTTGCGGGCTCGGTTGGAGTCACCACCTGTTGGTCCACCAGCGATGATATTGATTTCCCCCCGAGCGGTATTACTTCTATTTTCTTCCTCCCGAGCAGATGGTCTGACTCGCTCATGGGAGACTCGAGGGTTGGCCCTTGGCTGGTGATGTTGCTGCTGATGGCGGGGCTGCTCAGGTGAACGTCTAACTATTCATCGCTCGACGTGCTGACGATGAGCTTGCCTGTCCAATGAAGGTGATCGATGGCGATAGTTCCTCGGCTTAGGTTGGCTGACCGAGGGGAGACTCCTGCAATCTCGAGTGTTATGAGTGGCTGATTGATGGATTTTGTAAAACATGGGCATCCATACCCTACCTTTTTATCAAGGCCGCTCGGCCGCAATGTGCTGAACGACGGGCGACCTGGAATCTTGAGGTGGCCTCATTCCTTCGGCACGTGGTCCTCTTGGCAGTTGCTGGTTGATGTGTGTCTTCCGTTTGGTTTGGGTTGAGGGCTCGCCTGGCGCTTCCTTCTTTCGGGCCGCTTGTGCTTCCTCCATGTTAATATACTCACTTGCTTTTTTCAGCATGTGGTCGTAGTCGCGAGGCGGCTTCCTGATGAGCGAGCGAAAGAAGTCCCCGTCGACTAAGCCTTGTGTAAAAGCATGCATCATTATCTCAGACGAGACCGCGGGGATGTCCATAGCGGCTTGGTTGAAGCGTTAGATGTAGGCTCGGAGAGTTTCTTTCGGCCCTTGCTTCATGGAAAAGAGGCTGACGCTGGTCTTCTGATAGCGCCGACTGCTTGCAAAGTGATGAAGGAATGTCGTTCGTGTTAGGATCGATGATCGCGGCTAGAGAGGGGGGGTGTGAATAGCCGCCCCAAATTCTTCGTTTCTTTCTACAATTAGGGTTAGCGCAGCGGAAATAAAACGAATAGAAACGAAAGAGGAGAATAGCAAACCTCAAACTCGTCGATGTAACGAGGTTCGGAGATGAAACTCCTACTCCTCGGCGTGTCCGTAAGGTGGACGAGCCCTATCAATCCGTCGGTGGATGAGTCCCCGGAGAACCGGCTAATGTAACACTCCTTCTGGGTGGAGAAACCTCGCCACAATGTTTTGCAAAAGCAATATAGGAGTAGAAATCAGCAAGAAGCAAAATACAATACAAATGTATGAAACACCTTCGCTTACTTGCCTTCTCTTCGACTGGATGAAGCAGCAGTTTCTCGGATCCAACCACAACAGCAACAGCAACTGATCAGTTGGTCCCAGCCGAGTGGAAGCTCACAAAAAGCTTCAGGAACGAAGAGCTCAGCAAAGCTCGCAGAAGAACTTGCAGCAGCAAGAAGAAACAGAGAGGAAGAAGCAGTAGCAGTAGCAGTAGCAGCCCTCGATCTCTTCTTATAACCTCTGATCTCCTGAGCCAACCTGCGAACCTGCAAGCAAAAATACCAAAACACAGGAGCCCGAAATAACCTAGCCGTTGAGTCACAACGGCTAGTGCTGGACCGATCAGGCTCCAACCTGATCGGTCCACACTGTCCCTGATCGGTCTTGGGGACCGATCAGGCTATGTCCTGATCGGTCCAGGAGGAGTCTGATCGGTCCCTTGGATCGATCAGCCTTTCTCCTTCTTCTCTTCTGTTTGCTTCCTGATCGGTCTTCAGACCGATTAGATAATCCACAGAAGCATTCTGTTTGATTACTGATCGGTCACCAGACCGATCAGCCGTATCACTGGATCGGTCCCTAGATCGATCCAGAGCTTGGTTTTTGCCCAAACCAAGTCTCAAACCTTCCAAACCAACATCCGGTCAACCTTGACCTGTTGGTACATCATGCTTAGCATCCGGTCACTCCCTTGACCTGCTAAGACTCCCCACCAAGTGTCTGGTCAATCCCTTTGACCCACTTGGACTTTTCTCTTCGTGTCAAGTATCCGGTCACTCCGTTGACCTACTTGACCTTCTCAACACCAGATGTCCGATCACCCTTGATCCATCTAGATTTTCCCTTGCCCGGCTTCACTCACCAGGACTTTCACCTAGCTTCACTCACTAGGGTTTTCACCTGGCTTCACTCACCAGGATTTCCAATCTGCCCGGCTTCACTCACCAGGACTTTCCAACTGCCTGGCTTCACTCACCAGGACTTTCCCACTGCCTGACTTCACTCACCAGGACTTTCCCACTGCCTGACTTCACTCACCAGGACTTTCCAACTGCCTGGCTTCACTCACCAGGACTTTTCCGTCTGCCTGGCTTCACTCACCAGGAATTTCCACATCCGGTCCAGAGAACGAGCTACCAAGCCCTCTCTGACCACAGTTCGGAGAACGAGCTACCGAGCCCTCTCTGACTTCCATCCGGTCCAGAGAACGAGCTCCCGAGCCCTCTCTGACCACAGTCTGGAGAACGAGCTACCGAGCCCTCTCCGACTTCCCATGTGCCAAGCTTCCATACTTGGACTTCTCCGTGCCAAGTCTCCATACTTGGACTTTTCCCATGCCAAGTCTCCATACTTGGACTTTTCCCGTGCCAAGCTCCCTGCTTGGACTTTTCCGAGTCAGGTCAACTCACCTCGGGTCAACCAGGTCAACCTTGACCACGGGTTGCACCCACAATCTCCCAAGCTTGTATCCTTGTAAAACATCAAGGTACAAACATTGTCAAACATAACTCGTCAAACATCAAAACACAACTCGAGTCAAGTCAACTCGAGTCTGGTCAACCAGGTCAACCTTGACCTAAGGTTGTACCAACAATCTCCCCCTTTTTGATGTTTGACAAAACCCATAATCAAACTCATAATCAAGTTAGGTTAACCCGATAACCTAACTTAGGTTTTCTAATGTTCTTCCTTGAACATTCTCCCCAAACCTACACTCTCCCCCTTTTTGACATACATCAAAAAGAGTGAATCAAGGTCAAGAGTTTCTTCCTAATGAAAGTCTCTTACCTTTCATTGAAACTCTTAATTTCCCCCTTGATACTAAGGTCCAACAATTAACTTAGTGATAATCCCATATCACTCAAGTCTTTAGGAGTAAAAACTCCCCCTTGACTAATAGGTAAAACTCCCCCTAAAGGTCAACTCCCCCTTGACCATTGCACCAACAATGTCCTGGAGAGTTTCAACCCTTTAGAAATCCAAAACACCACTTCCATAGCTGCAATTTCAGACAAACAGTCGAAATTCAGCAACTTGGCACGCCATGATCGGTCACCAGACCGATCAGGGATTCCCTGGATCGGTCACGGTGACCGATCCAGGTACCCCTGGACCGATCAGAATCCCCTCTGATCGGTCCACAACTCTGATTTCTGATTTCTGAATTTTTCTTCTCCCGAAATTCAGAAACCTCTAGAAAATTACAGAAAATTCCAAAAATTGTGAAATTTTGAGGATACATTCCTCATAACATATACTATCAAGGAAAAATAGTTTTCTACGAAGATAACTTCCATTTTCAAAACTTGATACAAAGTTCAAAAGTCTTTGAAATAGCTCAAAGTTAACTCATCTTTGTATCAACTTGTTCAATGATGAATGCTATCACTAGAAAAGCTTCATCAAGGTTTTTCAAATCAATTTTGAAATGATTTTAAACCATTTAATTTAGGACCACAATCTTTGGGCTAAATGTACATGACTTGTACATAAGCTTTCCCTATGATCCCCAATTAGAATTAGGCTCATCTAGGTACAAGAACTATGCACCTTGATCCTAACTCATGATCCTAATATCTCACACACATCTAAGGTGTATCAAACACATCCAAGTCAATTTTGATGTGAGATATGGGTTTAGGTTAGCTTATTCTAAGTTCTCATGTATTTTTCTAAACAACAATTTGATCCATATCAAATTGTGTTTCTTATCCTTAGATCAATTTCATTGATCATTAATGCACAAGATGATGACATGACATATAATTGTATCATAAATGGAAACATGTGCCAATGTCATAATGTCATGGCATAAAGTATGAAACTTAAATAAAGCATGACATATAAATTAACCTAAGCATTATCATGACATTTTAAATGATCATAAAATAAATATGATGTCATGACATGGCATATGGCAAACAATATATGGCAAATAACATGTAAAGGTATAGAAAATACCTAATTCTAGCCTTAGTGTCATTTTTGATAATTTTGATCATTTTGCCATAAATTCTATATTCCTAAGTGTATTAGACCTAAAATCATATCCTCAAGACTTTTAGATCACTATGTGCCAATTAGATTGACTCTAGAAAACTCCTCAAATTTGATTGGCACATTCTAATCACCTTAGGAATAATTCTTAATTTCATTTTCAAGGCTTGATTATACCTTGAAAAATCCTAAAGTGCCACCTTTTGCCATGATTAGGCTAACTACCTATTCAAGTAAGGTTGGCACACCCTAACTCATCTAGCGTGATGAAATCACGCTCCTAGGAACCCAATACCTATTGGAGCTCATTGGGTTCACTAAGTATTCACTAGGGATGACTTCCCTAGCAACCCTCCTAATGACCCTCATAGGCTTTAAAGCCTTGGTCATTTGGGACTCATCAAGATCAACTCTAGGGGTGACTCCCCTTGTGACCTTGGTGATGGTCTTCCTAGCCCTAGATTTTGTTCCATAATCGAATGGAACATTGTGATAATTGGGCTTGACTACTTGGGACTTAGGTTTGTGACCCAAACCTTTCTTGTCCTTGGACATTGGTTTTTGACCCTTAAACCCTAGAGATGACTTCTCCAAGTTCTTAAGAGTCTTTTCCAAAGTATCAAGTCTTGACCTCAAGACTTGATTCTCCTTCTCTAATACCTCAATTTTTTATTTTTCATTTTTCTTTGAGGTATTCCTAGGCATGTGTCTAGTTGTTTTGGGATTTCTACCTAGGTTATCCTTAACCTTAGATGAGTTGATCCTAGGGTTGGCTTTCCTAGTGTTATCCTTATTCAAGCTAACATGTTTAGCACCTAAGCCACTAGTAGAATTTTGGCTTTTTACTTCATATATTCATCGAAGTCATAGATAGATAATAACCGAAGTAGACGCACGTGAAGTAATAGGGTACTATTTTACTTCATCCTATTACCGAAGTCGTATACAGGAAAAATGTGAAGTCTTTAATCGATTCAAGGAGGCAAAATCAGTTCAAAGTTGGACTGATGCTGAGATAAAAAATCATCTTTTACTTCGTTTGTTTTGTAAAGTGCAGAAGTAAAAAATGATATATAAATTCACGATTTAAATGGATTGATGAAATAAAAAAAATATATTTTACTTCATCGATTGTTTAACGTGCTGAAGTAATAGATGATATGTAACGTCACGTTTTATATTGATTAGCGAAGTAAATATAATCTATAACTTCACCATATTTTTTATTAATCGAAGTAGTTGGTATTATGTTACTTTATAGTTTATATTTATTAACAAAGTAATTGATTGTCAAGACTTCATTGTTTTGGATTATACTGAAGTAATTGATAAGATACAACTTCGTAATTATTAAACTGTGGTGAAGTAAATGTTACTTTTGACTTCGACACAATTTTAATGTGACGAAGTAAAAAAATATTTTTCACTTCATTAAAATCAAATAATATATATATATATATATAACAAAATGACAAATACCATAACAATCCAGAAATTTATCCATCAATCCACAAGTATATATATATCCATAAATCCATAAGCATAACTAAAAAATACATCCACAAACTAAAAGTGTATCCACAAGTATGTATGTCCAAAAATCCATAATGTAAAATAAAATATTTATCCTAATGTACACGACCCATTTAGGCACCTAGATACGAGTAGATGAATTCGCTCCATTCACTTCTGACTTCATCACATTGAGATTGGTTGTAATATTGATTCTTGATTGTTCCTGCAAACTATTATGTAAAAAAAAAAAAAAATACAAAAATACATTAGATTTATAAAATCTATAAAAATGCATTAGATTTATAAAATCATTACATTCATTATATATCATAAAGAAGAAACTCACCATCTTCTCCAACTGTGGATTTTCACATTCAACTATTTCTTTCATGTACCTCATCACACAATATCCACATTCAACAGAATCACTTTGTTTTAGATTACCCTGTAATGTAATCAAAAAAGTAATGCAACAATTACAATCCAAATAATAAGAACTATCCATTAATGTCTTAATATATATGTACAATACATACCGTCAATTGCTTAAAACCTGGTGATTTAACAATACCCTTTGAAGCAATGTACATCTTGACCCCACTACATTTTAAAAAGTAAAAAAGTTATATTTTTCATATTTATAAGTGAATGCATTCAAAATCAACACAATCTACTACCTACTTGGTCACCATAATTTTCCATGCATCGTCTCGATTTCTATTAGACATAGAGTCCAATAAATATATCATATTTTTATCTTCATTGACAATAGTCAAGATCCAATGGTACCTACAAAAATAAAAATATAACATTGATTAATATGTAGTAAGAATTGATAATAATTAAAATATTACCTAGTATCGTATGGGATGAGGCAGATGCTATCTCACTTTGTGTTACATGCTGAATTCTACTAGTAACACATGCTGAAATGTATATACTATGCATTTCAACATTATATGTATGCATTACAACATTATAACAACGAGTAAAACAAGCATCACATGTATACTATGCAGATCAAATCAAATCAAAAGTATTATTCACAAGAATGCATATGATGTTACTTTACTATACAAATTACTAACTCTTTCAAAGAAGATGAAATCAAAAAATTATAGAATTTTAATGAACTGCATTATCATCTAGTTTTACTGGAATAGATGTTTAAGCGAAACTAGTTTCAGTACATACCACTAATCCTTCCATCATTTGAGTAATGTGAAAAATATATAACAATAGGAACAGATTTGAGACCAGAATAGGAAAAATATAATTAGTGATTGCAGGTTTGAAATAACAAGGATCAACAAGTTTGAAAAAAGAACATCAAATTCCTAAATAATAAACAGCTATGAAATGACCTGTGGGAAAAAGTAATGTATTATTTTCATGATCTCTATAAGGCAAGAAAGGACAGTTTATACTCTTAGGATAGAAAACATAAGCCTCAATAAATCCATACAAGGTATCCAATTCAACCTCCTCCAAGTTGTTCCTCCAGGTTCACCACAAGGCATAAGAAACTTTTTCATAATAGAAGGATAGAGGAAATTTATGTCATAGAAGAATAAATTCTCACCATAAGGCTTATAAACATCTGCATGACCTCCATAGTAGCCATGCCTTATAAAGGTATCTTGATTTCGATTAAGAAGATAGATAGAAAATTTTTTCTCATCTAAATAGTTAGAACGATAGATTAGAAGCGAAAACGATGACAATGTCAAAGCAAATATCAGCAAGTTAAAATGATATAAAATTTGGATATGCATCTTGATCTTTTGTTTTGTCAGCATTCTTGTCAAAAGATATGCCTAAAGACCTATTATTTTATTTTTATTTTATTTATTTTTTGTAAAAGGATGCTTTCTTTTGGCAACTTCATCGAAGATGATTCATAAGGAATTTTTACTTTGATTTATAGGACTATTTCTTTACCCATTTTATTGTGAGCCTCAGTTCTTTGGATTCGACTCATTGTTTATTAACTAATTTCCTTTGACAAGAAATCTGTAAATATGTTGCAGAGTAGATGAGTCACTAAAACTAACAAATGTTTTTTCAATCATGAATCTCTTCTAATAGCCTTTATTTTTATGAATTTGTATTTGGCTTTGTTCTTTACCTTTTTGCCTATATTACATTGGTGGATAAGAAACAAGGAAATTTTCTCATGTTCAACAGAGTGTATTCAATATACCCAGCATGCCCCTTAGTATGTATGAAGAGAATACGGTGGATCCTATGATGATTAATTCCAGGAAACAATACATTTAATAGTTGTATCAGTCAAAGTAAGAACTTATAGCAGATTTCTATAAACATAAAACTAGATTCGAGAGAGGGCGGTAGAACTTATAGCAGATTTCTATAAACATAAAACTAGATTTGAGAGAGGGCGGTAGAAAACTGACCCTATAATGCAAGACTGCAGATGCAAAAATGGTGGACGGAGACGCACGGCTGGACGATGCATGGCTGGAGACGCAAAAAACAAAGGACGGAAACGCAGTCTGAGACTCAGAGAACAGAGATGCAAGGCTTGAGACGTGGAGGACGGAGACGCAAGCTAGAGATGAAAAAACAGAGGCGCGATTGGAGATGCGGAGGACGGAGACGCAAGCTCGATGGAGATGAAAAAACGGCGAGGCGCGATGAAGGTGGAGACGCACGCTAGGGCTTGGAATATTTTTTAAGTGGGTACATTATTTATTTTAGCAAGGTTAATTATAATGTTAATTTTAATGTGAGATGTATGGGAAATTATTTTTTAAGTGGTTACGTGATTTATTTTAGCAATGTTAATTATAATGTTAATTAGAAAGTGAGATGGGAAATTAGAAGTCTAATTAATTCCATTTGGTTCACCTTTTTACTTCACACAAAAAAAAATTATATATATTTTAAACTTTTTTTACTTTATCAAAATTAATATACCGAAGTAAAATATTATTAAAATTAATAGTGAAGTCCTTGTTTTTTAAATTCTGAAGTAAAAAAATAATATTTTACTTCGCTAGTATTATTAACGATGTTGATTGTTATATATTACTTCGTAATAAATAATCACCGAAGTAAAGAGTGGCGAAGTAAAAAGTCAAAATTCTACTAGTGAGCATGTGTTTCGATTTCTAATGTTATCATGCTTACCATTATTAACAATAGCAATAAGGCTACTAGCATGTGTCTTATTATTATTGCAATAATGTGCCTTAGAGATTACCTTAGTGTTTGCCTTAGCTCCCCCTATCGATGTGCTCGTCTTCTTGTCCTTGTGAGGTTGCCTCCCCCTCGGACATTGGCTCCTATAGTGTCCCCTTCGCTTGCATTGGAAGCACACCACGTGCTCCTTGCTCTTGCGTATCGGGACTCCGGCTTCCTTGACCTTTGGCGCCGGTGGATTCTTCCTAATCCTCCTTGGACACTTACTCTTGTAATGTCCATACTCCCTACACTCAAAGCACATTATGTGTAATTTATTTGAAATTGAAATGCTTGAGTTACCTAGGGTTGAGGGTGGATGAAGACTTTCTTCTTCATCCCTTCCGGAGGTAGACGCTTCTTCTTCTTCTTGCTCCGAACTTGAAGAAGAACTCTCCTCCTCTTCTTCTTTAGATGTTGAGTGGCCCTCAACTTCTAAATCTATTCCTCCATGAAGTGAGCTACTTGGCTCACTTGACTCCTCTTCATGGCTTGAAGTGGAGTTCCCCTCATGGAACTTAGCCAAGTTGTTCCACAACTCCTTGGCATTGTTGTATCCACCTATCCTACACAAAACATCATTAGGTAAAGAAAATTCAAAAATTTTCAATACCTCATCGTTGACTAGGGATTGGTGGACTTGTTCCTTGGTCCACTCCTTCTTCTCTAGGGTTTCTCCTTTCTTGTCCATCGGAGGCTTGAAACCTAATTGAACACAACTCCAATTTTCAAGGTTAGTCATAAGAAAGTACTTCATTCTTACCTTCCAAAATGCGAAGTCGTCGCGATCGTAGAAGGGTGGAATGGTGATGTCTTCTCCGAGTTGATCCATCTCTAGCTTGTGCTCCCTCGGGTGTTAATCCGGCGAAGAGCGACCTCGCTCTGATACCACTTGTTAGGATCGATGATCGCGGCTAGAGAGGGGGGGTGTGAATAGCCACCCCAAATTCTTCGTTTCTTTCTACAATTAGGGTTAGCGCAGCGGAAATAAAACGAATAGAAACGAAAGCGGAGAATAGCAAACCTCAAACTCGTCGATGTAACGAGGTTCGGAGATGAAACTCCTACTCCTCGGCGTGTCCGTAAGGTGGACGAGCCCTATCAATCCATCGGTGGATGAGTCCCCGGAGAACTGGCTAATGTAACACTCCTTCTAGGTGGAGAAACCTCGCCACAATGTTTTGCAAAAGCAATACAGGAGTAGAAAGTAGCAAGAAGCAAAATACAATACAAATGTATGAAACACCTTCGCTTACTTGCCTTCTCTTCGACTGGATGAAGCAGCAGCTTCTCGGATCCAACCACAACAACAACAGCAACTGATCAGTTGGTCCCAGCCGAGTGGAAGCTCACAAAAAGCTTCAGGAACGAAGAGCTCAGCAAAGCTCGCAGAAGAACTTGCAGCAGCAAGAAGAAACAGAGAGGAAGAAGCAGTAGCAGTAGCAGTAGCAGCCCTCGATCTCTTCTTATAACCTCTGATCTCCTGAGCCAACCTGCGAACCTGCAAGCAAAAAGACCAAAACACAAGAGCCCGAAATAACCTAGCCGTTGAGTCACAACGGCTAGTACTGGACCGATCAGGCTCCAACCTGATCGGTCCACACTGTCCCTGATCGGTCTTGGGGACCGATCAGGCTATGTCCTGATCGGTCCAGGAGGAGTCTGATCGGTCCCTTGGACCAATCAGCCTTTCTCCTTCTTCTCTTCTGTTTGCTTCCTGATCGATCTTCAGACCGATCAGATAATCCACAGAAGCATTCTGTTTGATTACTGATCGGTCACCAGACCGATCAGCCGTATCACTGGATCGGTCCCCAGATCGATCCAGAGCTTGGTTTTTGCCCAAACCAAATCCCAAACCTTCCAAACCAACATCCGGTCAACCTTGACCTGTTGGTACATCATGCTTAGATCCGGTCACTCCCTTGACCTGCTAAGACTCCCCACCAAGTGTCCGGTCAATCCCTTTGACCCACTTGGACTTTTCTCTTCGTGTCAAGTATCCGGTCACTCCGTTGACCTACTTGACCTTCTCAACACCAGATGTCCGATCACCCTTGATCCATCTGGATTTTCCCTTGCCCGGCTTCACTCACCAGGACTTTCACCTAGCTTCACTCACTAGGGTTTTCACTTGGCTTCACTCACCAGGATTTCCAATCTGCCCGGCTTCACTCACCAGGACTTTCCAACTGCCTGGCTTCACTCACCAGGACTTTCCCACTGCCTGGCTTCACTCACCAGGACTTTCCAGCTGCCTGGCTTCACTCACCAGGACTTTTCCGTCTGCCTGGCTTCACTCGCCAAGACTTTCCACATCCGGTCCAGAGAACGAGATACCGAGCCATCTCTGACCACAGTTCAGAGAACGAGCTACCGAGCCCTCTCCGACTTCCATCCGGTCCAGAGAACGAGCTCCCGAGCCCTCTCTGACCACAGTCCGGAGAACGAGCTACCGAGCCCTCTCCGACTTCCCATGTGCCAAGCTTCCATACTTGGACTTCTCCGTGCCAAGTCTCCATACTTGGACTTTTCCCGTGCCAAGTCTCCATACTTGGACTTTTCCCGTGCCAAGCTCCCTGCTTGGACTTTTCCGAGTCAGGTCAACTCACCTCGGGTCAACCAGGTCAACCTTGACCACGGGTTGCACCCACAATCTCCCAAGCTTGTATCCTTGTAAAACATCAAGGTACAAACATTATCAAACATAACTCGTCAAACATCAAAACACAACTCGAGTCAAGTCAACTCGAGTCAAGTCAACTCGAGTCTGGTCAACCAGGTCAACCTTGACCTAAGGTTGTACCAACAGTTCGAAAGTCTCTGAAGCTCTTAATTGATCCGTCCGGCAACCTTCGGAACCAGCGTTGTGCCGAACCGGACAATGTAGTGAGGAAGACTCTGCATTTGACTCTGTCGGTGTATTAATGAAGAGTAGCAGCATTATTGAACTTACCGAGATGGTCGTCCGGATCGGTTGTACCACTATATTCTCCGATAGATATGGGGGTGTAATGCTTTGGGAGAGGGTCTTGTAAGATCGTATCGGAGAACTAGCGATTGACCCGCTCAGGAGATGACCTTGCACACAACGCCTTCCCCTTCCTGGCGTCCCGCATGGGTGCTTCGTCGGACGATCCCTGGTTGGCTAAGGCCAGCTCCGACGGAGTCTGGAACAGTGCCCGATGGAACGGAATAGGGGCGGCTGGCGTGTCTCCTGGTGTGTCGGTCTGCCCCTTGTTCTGTGCCCATATAGAGTATTATTCCGGTCGGTCCTCCATTGTCGCTCGGCCCTCAGAAACCGAGGCGGCCTGCTGAGCTACCCGCTCGGCCTGGGCCTTCTGTTGTTGCTCGGCCATCTTTGCAGCTCGCGCTTGGATGAGTGTGTCGAGCTCCTCGGGAGAGAGTGTCACCATGAGTTGGCGTCCAGCTTCTTCCATCTTCTCTGCTCAGATTCAGGTGTGTTCCCACAAACGGCGCCAATTTGATCATGTCCGTGCGCTGAGTCGATGAAAGCTGAGGATGTGGCACTCTCTGCTGCCTCCGGGTGATCTCCGCAATGACGTGGACCTCCGGTGAACCTGCAACAAAGTCGGGCCAGGAAGGGGTTCCCGGCGACGACCCTCCGACGCTCAAGTCAGGTAACGACGGGCTGAAGCAGAGGCAAAATAATGAGACTGTGGCAACAGTAGAGGAGAAAAATCATACCTCCATCGAAGTCCGGAGGTCTTTATATAGGACCCTGGAGAGGCGCGTGCACACTTCCCGAGGCATGCACGCTCCTCAAAGCATACCTCAGAATGGTTATGTCAGAAAAGTGTGTCTGACGCCATACCACAACTGTCCGAGCATATCTCTGTCACGACAGCCAAAACTTTCACCGTACGATCCTCGATACAGCCCGGCCACCGACCATGCTGATTGTCGGCGGCAGGTGTCTCAAGAATGATATCATAGATGCCCTTTTTGTCCTCTTCTAAGTCTTTTGTCTCTTACTGGGCCGGATGGGATGCCCGCTCGGCCTCCAGGGCGCTCGGGTGCGCATGTGCATCAGACCGGGCGAGAAGGCCGCTCGGTCAAATACTCGGACGCGCGATCGATCTGGTTGACTTATGGTTCGGCCGAGCGGATCGGCCGCTCGACACGACGGTTCCGCTATAAGGGTGCTTGTGAGCGTCGGGAAGCTCGACCCGAGGTCGAGCTATCTACACGTCGCCCCTGGATTTACTCCGACCGGTCGGCCAGGTGGCTTCCCCCCACTCAGCCGGGACCTTGACTCCCCCGTGTCGTTGACCCCTCCCTATGTGGGCCCCCGATTCTTACCACCGG
Source organism: Zingiber officinale (assembly GCF_018446385.1). Classification (NCBI taxonomy): domain Eukaryota; kingdom Viridiplantae; phylum Streptophyta; class Magnoliopsida; order Zingiberales; family Zingiberaceae; genus Zingiber; species Zingiber officinale. The sequence continues at coordinate 76,397,644 of NC_055989.1, forward strand.
ATCATAACCTTTGATTCAAATCAATTTAATTTAATGAATCTCTATTCATTGGTTTAAATTGACTCAATGAATTATAATCTAAATTAGACTCATTCGACATATGAATCAAATTGAGTTCAACTCAATTAGTCTAATTTGGATTACTTTTAATCCAATTTGGTTCATCACATGAACCTAATCCTCTTAGTCCATCATATGAACCTAATCTCTATCTAATTGTCCTTTGTATGTGACCCTATAGGTTCTTGTAACATTGGCAATGCTCCTAAACTCATTTTGAAATATAAGTAATGAATGATATCTAGCAACACATCATTACTACCCAAGTTACAAGAATGTTGAGATCCAACATCACCATTGTGACTACTAATTATGACTCTCACAATATATGACAATGTCCTTCTATCCTTGACATCTAAATTGATCAATTGAGGCATAGACCATGTCATCCTCTAATCAATTTATATCTTGAACTCCAAGTAGACTCACTCTAATCAAATGAGCTCAATATCTCATATTGACCTATTTGGACATGGCCATGCACTTAGTGGTCTCACTCTATCAATAATTATGATGTCACTCCCGTTATATAGGAGGGATAGATCTCATCTACATCACTCACATCCCTCCGCATAATTTGTTACATACCCAGTAGTCGCCTTTATAGTCCACCCATTTACGGGTGACGTTTGACGAAGCCAAAGTATGCAACTCCTTATGTAGGGAACCATGGTGACTTCAGGTCCAAGGACTGATGGTCATACTAATAGTCACATGAGAAAGTATATGACACTCATATAACGATCCATGATACTTTCTCATGGCGGGTCATTCAGTATACATTCTCCAATACATACCCATGTGTCAACTTGATATCTAATATCCATGATTTGTGAGATCAAGTCATCGAGTTGACCTGCATGCTAGTCTCTTCGCATTAACATTGTCCCTGAATGTTAATATTTGACTAGGAATGATTAAGAATAGTGTTCTCTATATCATCTCATTATCAATTCAACCAATCAATTGATATAGATAAGAACCTTCTACTCAAGGACGCTATTATACTTAGTTATTTGACACCAATACAAGTATAATAACCATAAACAAATGTCTTAATAAATATATATATATAGGAATATGATACATCGAGTCCATACAACAATCATCACATGATCAGCTCTAGGGCTCTCACTAACAAGTTGTTGAGCGGCCAATTGAGAGTCTGAGTGGATGAGGACCTTGAGGGCTCCGATGTGTCGGGCGGCTTGTAAGCCGGCTACGAGCGCCTCGTACTCGGCTTCATTATTCGTGGCTCTGTAGTCCAGCCGAACGGACAGCTGCATCCGCTCCTCTTGGGGTGAGATGAGCAATATGCCGACTCCTCTCCCCCTGCCGAATAGACGAACCATCGACATATATCCTCCAAACGGCTTCTGGCTCAGGATTTTGTACCTCCATAATGAAATCTGCCAAAGATTGCACTTTGATGGTCGTTCGGGGTTGATATTGGATGTCGAACTGGCTGAGCTCCATCGTTCATTTGAGTAGTCATCCAGACACTTCTGGATTAAGGAGGACCCGCTCCAAGGGACTATTGGTCATAATGATTATGGAGTGGGCGAGGAAGTACGAGCGAAGCCTCCGAGCGGCGAGTACCAACACGTAAGCCAACTTCTCGAGACCGGTGTAGCGAGATTCAATGTCTTTCAATATATGACTTAAGAAATACACCGGTTGCTCCTCACCGTTCTGCCTAACTAGAGTCAAGCTGACTGCATGTTCGGTCGAGGACAGGTAAATTCGGAGGAGCTCGCCGACAACCGGCTTGGCTAGTACAGGCAACGAGTTGAGGTACTCCTTAAGTTCTCTGAATGCCTGATCACACACCTCGTCCCACTGGAATTTAGTGGCTCAGTGCAGTATCTTGAAGAATGACAAGCTCCGATCGGACGATTTAGAGATGAACCGAGACAGTGCTGTTATTCGACTGGTGAGACGCTGGGCTTCCTTTAAATTTCTCAGTGGTAGCATATCTTGTAGTGCTTTTACTTTGCTAGGATTTGCCTCGATGCCCTACTCGGTGACGATGTAGCCCAGGAACCGCCCGCTCTTTGCACCAAATAGACACTTGTTTGGATTCAATTTGATTCCGTATATCTTGAGTGTCTGATAGGTCTCCTTGATATCTACACATAGGTCAGCTGCTCGGAGGGATTTGATTAATATGTCATCGATGTATACCTCTAGGTTACGACCGATCTGTCGTCGAAACACCTTATTCATCAACCTTTGATAAGTAGCCTCGACGTTCTTCAATCCGAACGGCATGACATTGTAATAGTGTGTTCCATTGGTCGTGATGAAGCTGACCTTTTCCTGATCTTCCTGGACGAGCGACACTTGGTGGTACCCTTGATATGCGTCCAATATACATATCAGCTCGCACCCAACAGTGGAGTCGACCATCTGATCAATCCGAGGTTGTGGGTAGAAGTCATTTGGGCATGCTTTCTTGAGGTCCCGGAAGTCAATGCAAACTCGCCACTTGTTGCCTAGTTTCGAGACCAACACGACATTTGCGAGTCAGCTCGGGAATTGAAATTCCCGTATGTGGCCGACCTCCAACAGCTTTTCTATCTCTGCCCGGATGATCAGATTTTGGCCCGCGCTGAAGTCTCTCTTTCTCTGCTTTACAGGTCGAGCGTCCGGTCGAACATGCAACTCATGCTACGCGATGCTCAGGGAGATCCTGAAAAACTCGTGCGTCGACCATGCGAATACATCATGGTTTTGCTGGAGACATGCGATCAGCTCCGCCTTCTGCTCTGCCTCCAAATCGAACGCTATGAAAGTTGTTGCCTCCGCTCGGTCGGGATGGACTTGCACTTCCTCTCTCTCCTCATAAACTAGAGTAGGTGGTTTTTCAATGATGATGCTTACCTCTAGCCTGGGAGGCTTCCGAGCAGATCTGACCTCGGTCTTAACCATCTCAACATAGCAGCGCCGAGTGGCCAGCTGGTCACCTCTGACTTCTCCAACCTGGTCGTCTACCGAGAACTTGATCTTTTGGCAGTAGGTTGAAACTAATGCTTGGAACTCATTGAGGCCTGGTCGGCCCAAGATAACATTCTAGGTGTGTGGCTCTTCTCCGAGCAATATGGCCAACTTAGTTTGGTCGATCGGCTAAACCTCGTTGCCAGTGAACTCATATAGTGGGGTCGTCATTGGTAGTAGCTCACCTCGGTTGATCTAGAGTTGATCGAAAGCCTTCTTGAAGATTATATTCACCGAGCTCCCTATGTCAACGAAAACTCGATGAATGGTATAATTTGTGATTACCGCTCAGATGATGAGAGCGTTGTCATGAGGGGCTTCTACGCCCTCGATGTCCCGGGGCCCGAAGCTGATTTCGGGCCCGTTCGCCTTCTCTCGGCTACAACCTATGGCGTGAATCTCCAGCCGTCGAGCGCATGACTTCCTGGCTCTGTTAGAGTCGTCGCTAGTTGGTCCGCCGGCGATGATGTTTATTTCTCCTTGAGCGGTATTGCTTCTATTTTCTTCCTCCCGAGCAGATGGTCTGTTTTGTTTGTGAGAGGCTAGGGGATGGTCAATGTTTTCCCTCTACTGATGGTGGCATTGTTGCTCGGGTGATCTTCTTGTACCATCCCGTCGTCCGACGGATTGATGCATGTACCGTCGGTCAAGAGAGGGTGATCGGCGACGATAGCCCCTTGGGGCTAGCTGGGTGATTAGCATCAAGCCGCAACAGTCACGTGTGTTGTGTGACACTGACTGGTGGAAGGAGAAAAACATGGGCGTCCATACCTTGCCTTTCGATGTCTTTGGTCGGTCAAAAGCCACATGCTGCACGACATGCACCCTCGTTTTCTGGTGAGGTTGGCCTCCGGCTCTTGGCCCTTTCGGCGGTTGGTGGTAGCTCGGCGATCATCATTCGGTCGACACCGAGGGCTCGGCTGGTACGTTCTTCCTTCTTGCCGCCTGGGGCTCCTCCACATTTATATACTCATTAGCTTTCTTGAGCATGTGGTTGTAGTTCCGGGGCGGCTTCCTGATGAGCAACCGGAAGAAGTCTCCCTCGACGAGCCCCTGGGTGAAGGCATTCATCATGGTCTCAGATGAGACCGAAAAGATATCCATAGCTACCTGGTTAAATCGCTGGATGTATGCCCGGAGAGCTTCTCTCGGTCCTTGCTTCAAAGAAAATAAATTGCGCTCATTTTTTGGTAGCGCCTACTGCTCGCGAAGTGGTGCAGGAAGGTCGTTCTAAAATCCTTGAAGCTTCATATTGATCCATCCGGCAGCCTTCTGAACCAGCGATGTGCCGAGCTAGAGAGTGTGGTGAGGAAGACCCGACACTCACCCCATCTGTGTATTGATGAAGTGTAGTTGCGTTGTCGAACTTGCCCAAATGATCGTCCGGAACGGTCGATCCGTTGTACTCTTTGATCGTCAACGGAGTATAGTGCCTTGACAACGAGTCCTGTAATATTGCTTCGGAGAACTGGCAATTGATCCGCTCGGGGGACGCATCGCCTCACGACGCTTTGCCTTTCCGAGCATCCCGAACGGGTGTTTTGTCCAAAGAAGATCTCCGCTCCTCATTCGCCTGCGCGATTTTCAAGAGTGTCTGGAACATAGCTCGGTGGAACGGTATCGGTGCGGGGGGTGCTTCTCCCTACGTGTCAGTCGGCCCTCTATTTTGTCCCCAGATGGAGAGTTGTTTCGGTTGGTCCTCCTACGCCGCTCGGCCTCCTAACGCTGACATGGCCTATTGCTGCTCGACTATTTTGGCTGCTCGAGGTTGCACGAGCATATCGAGCTCCTCTTGAGTGAGTGTCACGGTGTGAAGTCGTCCAGCTTCTTCCATCTTCTCGGCTCGAATGCAGGTGTGTTCCCACAGACGACGCTAAATTTGATCGTGTCTGAGAGTCGAGGTGATGGATGCTAGGAAAACATGGCGCTCTTGTTGACCGTGCGTAGACTCTGAATAAGGCGATCCTACAACCACAGCAATGTCAGATCCGACCCAAGGAGGGGTTCCCCGGCGATGGCTCTTCGACGCTCAAGTCAGTCACCGACAAGGTGGGAGCAGAGAAAGAGGCGAATCGAAAGAAGCAGAGTAACAGTAGCTACAGTAATCTTCTCCTACCTCCATCGAAGCTTGGGGCTTCTTATATAAGGCTATAGAAGCGCGCGTGCACGCTTCTCGAGGCATGCACTCTTCTTGAAGCTTTCCTTGAAAATACATGCTAGGAAAGTGTCTCCGACACCATACCTCAATGACCCGAGCATACTTATGACATGACAGTGGAAGCTTCCGCCGTACGATCCTCTACCTGACCATGCCGCCAACCATGTCGTCTGTCGGGAGCACAGGTTCCCACAAGGATATTGGCTAATCCTTTTTGTCCATTACCGGATCGAGCGAGATAGCCGCTCGGCCAATCATCAGCCATCCGGGCGATCCTGTGTTTGAGCCAAACGGAGTGCCCGCTCGGCCAACATTCCACTGCCCGAGCTCCGTTGTTGTGCCGAGTGGAGGAGCTATATCTGAGTGTAACTGCTCGGTTGCAATCTCGTTCTTCCGGTTCCTAGGTTTAATGTAAGTCCGAGCAGGATGGTCGCTTAGCGCATGCTTCAACGTCACATCTCTGAGCGTCGGAAGCTCAGTATGCGACCGAGCTATGGTAACATCGGGTTGATATCGGCCTGGCTATCCTTCACCCCGATCGGGCAAGTGGGTTGTCCGACCGGCCAGCGATACGGGGGTGTTGACCGCCTAGACTTTGACTTCCACTATGGCAATGACCCTTTGAGGGGTGGACCCTTTTCATCTTCCCCTTGAGCAACCCCCACCTCTACCTATCGATAATGACCAAACCTGATTATATTTAGTACACTGTTATATATTATTGTATCTATTTGACTTGATCTATATAATCAGTTTCTTTCACTTTATTTGGATAATCTTAGAAATTCCTTTGTAGAGTAGGATGTCTTTCCTTAAAATAATTTTTAAATGGTTTGCAAATTCTAGGAAAATTCTATTTTCTAAAAATTTTCATTTCCTTAGTATTTCAAAATTTGTTTTAGCCTTACAGTATATCGCACCCATAGAAAGTATGATTCTATAGATCTAGCAAAGAGCATCTCTGTTACACTCCGCAAGTGTACGGAAATGTCGCAAGTAATATAAAAGATTATCGTATCCACAGGGACTGGAATAAGCACTAGAAATGTCTCAATGCGAATTAGCTAAACAACTATCCAATCGTTTCAAAAGCAAAGTAAAGGTAAACAACTCTAATATTAAAGATCAACAAACAAGAGTTTAGTGTTTTGGGTTATGATAAAGGGAGATTCTAGGAGTTTCGGTTTCTTTGTAAGATTTCTTGAATGTAAATGGTTCACCAATTCTTATCCCTCAATTGCCAAACATGTAGAAAGTTGTCGGTTCCCTCTTGCAATAGACAACCGGCTAAGGACTGAGAAATGTATCTAAATAGGATTAATTAGACATGTACCTATGTTGTCCTTACACAGAAGTGCACCTATTACTATGCCTTCCTCGGATATCAACGTAGAAGCCCACGACTCATTAATCTATCAAGATACAAGGAGCTAATCATAAAATCCATCCTACTCTCTTGAATATCCCTATTTCCTCTTCAAGATTATCTCTCAAACGTCCTTACACGGGCTTGCACCTGTCACGTGGATCCCTCGGATGATCGAGTGAGAGTTTATCTTTACAAAGTCCATAAGAAATCCAAACAATCAATCAAGAATGAGAATTAAGCACAAATCACCATCAATCATTCAAGATCTAATTGATACAAGCAAGATAATGTCATTGAAACAAGAAAATGGCAAATCCATAAGAGATTACATCAATCCATCATACAAATACTCCCTTAATCCTAGAATACAAGATCTACTCCATGAATCGAGGAAGAAAATCCGAAGAAATAGAGATTACAAGCATTCCTTGAATCCCCAATCCAAGAAAACAAGAAGAGGGAAAAGAGAAAACTTATCTAAAGAAGCTTGTCTTCGGATCCAATCCTCGCTCCCGAGTCGAAATCGTCGAGATCTCCTTAGAACCAGAAATCCTCCCAAGAATGGGAGGAAACCACCAAATCTTGCTTTCTCCCAAAGGGGAGAGATCCTTTCAATTCATGAAGAAGGGTTTAAATAAAGGAGGGAATCGGCGCCACACGGCCCGTGACACGGCGTGTGAGATTCACACGGCCATGTCATTCCCCTCTTCTTGCACGGCAGTGTGACTCACACGGCCGTGGCTCTGATTTCCGTCTGGTGCACACGGCCACAGCCTGCTTGGTCTCTGGAAGTCTCACACGGCCGTGTAGATCCACACGGCCATGTAAGGCTTCTGCTCTGGTTGGCTTCAAATCTTGACACGGCCGTGCGAGGTTCACACGGCCATGTCATCTTCCTCTTCTGTTGGTGCCAAACTCCACACGGCCCGAGCTCCATACCAGTGTAGGGCCGTGTGAGGTACACGGCCCGGTGCTTTCTCCCTTCGTTTCCTCCAATGCATGCTCAAAGATGTAGATTCTTCACCAAATCGACTCCTGTGTACAGAAAATGCACAAAAAGCATATCTCCGAACCAAAAGAGTAAATATGCTAAAAAGGAAAGCTGGAAGTATAAAAATGCATAGATCAAGCATGCTCAAAGTATGTAAATGTGCGTAAAAAACATGCATAAAAGAGTATATAATCTACGCACATCAATCTCACAAACACATTAGGTCTACCTTGATTGTGTATTTAAAAACTTAGAATGGCGTGAGATGTGTAAGCCTCTTGCCTCGATTTCAGATGTTTATGTCAGTGCATCAACATAAGCCTGGGCAAAAAATTTCAAAATTATAGTGATCAGGTTAAATAATCCATTTTAGTCAAACACTTGGATACATTTACTTAACTTGACTAACCAAGTGAATGTTGCTATCTTCTGATAGTTCGTTAGCAATTAACGGTTAGACATTTAAGGCCTAATTGCTATATGAATATATTTTTAATATATCAAGTTTAGAGGGAGGATATTTGAAAATTATTTTCAAAATAATTTATTTTCTTTCCTACTACTTATTACAAAAATCACTTTCAAAATTACTTTCAAAATATTTTGTAAAATATTTTCAAATACTTACCCTGTAAAAATTCTTATTTTTTTTATTTTCAAACAAGTGTTTTTTTTACTTTAAAAAATATATCTTTGAAAATACTTCCAAAACTATTTTACTTAGATATATTCTTTGCAAAACCTTTTAAAGTGAGTTTTGAACAATTGAAATTTTAAGAAGTACTTTTCAAACAAACTATCTTTTTAACAAATATTTTAAAATATATTTTTCTTGTAAAATTTATTTTTACAAACTAGTTTATTTTGTAAAGTTAATTTTCAAATGTTGAAGACGTTTTGAAAAATCAAAAAAAAAAATTATCAAAATACTATGAAATGTGATTTTAAAATACTTTGAAAAGTTTTGAAAATGTTTGCACAAATTTATTTTACTCAACAAAATTTCTTTGAAAACACTTTAAATTATTTTACAATATTCATGCAATATTTTTTTAAAGTATTTTATATCTTGCAAAATGATTTCTAAACTTCTTTCATAGTTTAAGCTTTGCAAAATGATTCGCTTTAGCAAATTAATATTTTTAACGTTTTAAGAAGTCTGAGAATTTCTTTAAGACTTATATTAAATCCTCCCTCCAATACAATCTATAGATTTTTTTAAGCTCTATACTTACTAAAGTTTTATTACAATCTACTATGTGCTATCTATATTATTTTTGATGAATGTCAAAAGGGGAGGGTAAGGGTTAAGTAAGAAAAAGATAAATAAATCTTAAAATTCTTAACCCTAAAATGTTCAAGGAAATAAAATGGAAATTAAAATTATTTAATTTTATTTCTCTTGAATCATGTTATTTTTATTTCCTTTTATTGTATATATTTTTTTAACTTTAACCCAAGTTGTCATTGCATCAAAAAGGGGGAGATTGTTGGTGCATTTGACACCAATGATCAAACCTGAGTTTTGATGAATAACAAATAAATTAAAGTTAAATTTGTTGTTAATATAACCTTATTATCAAGTGTGCAAGGTTGATTAACTTGATGGGTTAAGAGGACCTTACATCAGACAAGAAGTCCAGTTGGGATGTACGATTTCCAATTGGCGAAGTCCAAATGTGGGATTCTGGCAAGAGGAAGTCCGGATGTGCGATTCCGACAGGAGATCGAGATGTTCGATTCCCGATTAGCGAAGTTTGGATGTGCAATTTCGGCAAGAAGACCTGGTGGATCAGATTGGATGTCGAGAAGGTAACTCGACACTCGGTAAGTGAAAGTAAGTCACTAAAGGAGAGAGTGACTAAGTGAGGACGCATCCCAGTTGAGGGGACAGTAAGCGTTGATCTAATATAGGTCCATTTCAAAAACCTAAATTGAGACTCTGACTAGATCTTAGTTTGGAGGGCAGGGTCTAAGTCATAAATTAATTATATCATTATTATGCTAACCTTGTTTTGCAGGTTATTATTTGTTGTGTTGGACTAACACATTTGTTGAGACTGAAAAGTAGCTAGAGGGGGGGTGAATAGCTCGTCGCGTGCTTCGTGGTTGGCGTTGCTTGTTTCTTCAAAGATGTGCAGCGGAAATACAAGAAACAAAAACATACAACGCTAACACTTGGGATTTTACTTGGTATCCACCTCACAAGAGGTGACTAGTCCAAGGATCCACGCACACACACACACCTCCACTAATAAACACTCCTTTTCGGTAACTACCGAAGGCAGAGAAGCCCTACAAGTTCACACTACAAGAAGAAAGGGAAAGGATACACAAATACAAGCAAAAGCTTACAATGAGTTTAGAAACTCTAACCCTAGCTTTCTTCTTCAGCTGTAGATCCGCCTCTTGACTTAGAAAACCTCCAAGAACCTTTAAGAACTGCCAATCTGATCTTTGTAGAGAAGCTGTGGAAGCGCTGAAGTGATCTTCGATGAATCAGTGAAGTTCTACCGAAGAAGACGCACGCCAACGACCTTTATCTGCGCCAACAGTCGGATCCCAATCGATTGGATTGCTTCCAATCGATCGGGGAGGCTTTGGATCGATCCACGGATCGATCCAGAGCGCCTCTGTGCTCTGGAAATTCGCCTGGATCGATCGGCTGATCGATCCAGGGCTTATCGCGACATATAGCACCTTCCCAATTGATCCACTGATCAATTGGGACCTCTGGATCGATCAGCTGATCGATCCAGAGGCATTCTGTGTGCTCGCGACTTCCTCCCAATCGATCCACTGATCGATTGGGACGAAGGCTTCTCGCAGGGACACCCCAATCGATCGACTGATCAATTGGGCTCCAGCCAATCGATCGGCTAATCGATTCGGCTTCTGGTTTTTGCCCAAAACCAAGTCCCAAGCCTCCCAAACAAAACTCCGGTCAACCTTGACATGTTGGTTCATCATGCCTAGCATCCGGTCATCCTTGACCTGCTAGGACTCCCTCACCAAGTGCCCGGTCACTCCCTTTAACCCACTTGGACTTTTCTTCATCTTGCCAAGTATCCGGTCACTACCTTGACCTACTTGGACTTTCACCAGATGTCTGGTCAACCTTGACCCATCTGGATCTCTCCATGCCAAGTATCCAGTCAATCCTTTGACCTACTTGGACTTTCACCAGATGTCTGGTCAACCTTGACCTGCTAGATTTCCCCGTCCCTAGCTTCACTCACTAGGACTTCCAATCTACCTAGCTTCACTTACTAGGACTTCTCTTCTGCCTGGCTTCACTCACCAGGTCTTTCACCCAGCTTCACTCACTCAGATTTTCACCTGACTGCACTCACCAGGACTTTCACCTAGCTTCACTCACTAGGATTTTCACCTGGCTGCACTCACCAAGACTTTAACCTAGCTTCACTCACTAGGATTTTCACCTGGCTTCACTCACCAGGATTTTCTTCTGCCTAACATCCCAGTTAGGACTTCCCAGTCAAGTGTCTGGTCATCCTTGACCTACTTGACTCTTCTTCAATCAATCTTGTATTGTCAAACATCGAAACCCAAACCAAGACTCAAGTTTGGTCAACCAGGTCAACCTTGACCTGAGGGATGTTGCACCAACAATCTCCCCCTTTTTTATGTTTGATAATACCAACATGTAAGTTAGGCTAATCCCATAGCCTAAACTTTCTTCATGCCACTAGGTAATGAATACATAAGTTAAGCCCTTCATTCTCCCCCTAAGAGGGCAAACTCCCTCTAGGTAATGAAAGCCTAACTTACTCCCTTTCATTCTCCCCCTATTGGCACACATCAAACCATGCCCCATTTTTGGGCACACATCAACAAATTCACTTGTTGAAAACTCTCCCCCTGAAGAGTTGCTCATCGTTGGTCACAACTTCACTCGTTGTGATCAACATGATAATGAAGGTCCCATACCCTTCATTATCCTTAACCCTACATTCTCCCCCTAAGTAGGCAAATGCCCATCTTTGAGCATTATCCACTTGAAACCACTTGAATAATGAGGATATCCATTCCCCATTAACGTTCAAACACTCAACCTTGAGCATGTTCTTAACGGAAGGTTAACCATCTTCCAAGGTTCATGAAAAATAATTTTCATGTCTTTAAAGAGTCCCTCCCCCTAAAGACATGGTGGTAACTTCTGTCATTGCACCAATAATGACTTGGAATCCCTAAAACTTTAGGAAACCCAATTTTAGAAGTTTTGAGGTTCAAATATTCAAAATTTGAAACAAACCTCAACCTACATTTCCACTTAGCCTTCCTTAACCAATCCATCCTTGTTTTCCACATGAAAACACCCTTTTTATGTATACAAATATATTTTCAAGGGTTTGGAATGGTTACCTAGACTAAAATAGGTTCAAAGATGTTGAAATCAGGCCTTCCCAACCAAAATCAGTAACTTGGATCGATTGGAGTTGGGTTCCAATCGATTGAACCTTGTTGAATCGATCCACTGATCGATTCAGGAGGGCTGGATTGATCGGTGGATCAATCCAGGAAGCTTCTGTTCGTGAGAAGCTTGCTCTCAATCGATCACCCGATCGATTGAGACCCTTCAATCGATCGGGTGATCGATTGAGGTCTGATAGTTGCTGAAATTCACTTTCTGTGAATTTCAGAAGCCCCTAGAATAATCTACAAAATTCCAAAAATTGTAAAAATTTGTGTAGACATTATTTAGGGTATATACTATCAAGGAAAAATAGTTTTATAAGAAAATACTTCATATTTTCAAAGATTGACACAAAGTTGAAACCTTGCAAAAACTTTAGTGTTTTCTTCAAATTTATGTTTAACTATTCAATGGTGATTACTCTCAAAAGATAGCTTTCACCAAGGTTTTCCAAAATTATTTTAAAACATTTTCAAAACCAATATCCCACCATATTCCTTGGGCTTAATGCACATGACTTGTACATTAGCTTTCCCAATGATGGGAAAACACATAACTATGTGTTTTGATGAACTTAAAACTCAAAAGAATGCACTAAATCAACATCTTGAGTTTTGTTCATCATCTTAACATCTCACTTGTATCTAATGTGCACTAAAACACATACAAGTCATCTTATTGGTCTTTGTGAGATGTAAAGTTTGGTTTTGCCCTAATCTAGGGATCATGCATATCTATCTAGGTATTTTGTGGATATTGAATATCCACTTAGGATGTTACTTGTTAATACCACTTGTTGACAACACTTGTTGATAAATGTCATTTGTCCTTACTTTTAAGGAATTAAACATAATGCATGATAATGTTATGGCATACATCAAAATGAAATAGCTTTCAAAAGAAAGATTCCTATAATTACATGATATATGTATGACATGACATGGTATTTTTGTATTTTTTTCATAATAAGTCATGAATGAAAAATACACAACTAAATATGGTGTCATGGCATGTGATGGGCAAACATAACATGGCAAGGTTTAGCATAAATAAAATTACTTAGATTACCTATCTAAGTATCCTTAATCTTAGCTAACTTAAAAATTAAACCTAGATTGCCCAAAAGTACTTCAAGAAAATGCCAAAACCTATATTGGTATTTCTAATTCTCTTGATTAATTTTTGTCAATTGAAATTAAACATATTCCTCAAATATTGGCAAATTTCACTTTTCCTCAAGAGTAGCACTTTAAATTAAGGCTTAGCTTGCCTTTAATTTCCTAAGAACATACCAAAATCTCAACTTGGTAGTTCTTATGTTTTCTCAAATTTTGCCAATTTAAAATAAAATCAATACTTCTCCAATTTGGCACATTTTACTCTTTCAAAGAGTAAATCATAAATCCATTTCATTTTCAAAGGTTAATAATAACCTTGAAAATGCTCATTGAGTGTCAATTTCTTCAAAGTTGGGTTAACTACCCTTCTTCTTAGAGTTGACACTCTCTAGCCCATCTATGGGGTAGAGAAGATGCTCCTAGGAACCCAAAACCTATTGGTGCTCCTTGGATGCTCTAGGTATTCATTAGGGATAACTTCCCTAGATACCTTCCTAGTGACCTTGTTTGGCTTCTTAGAAGCCTTGGTCACTTTTTCTAGGTCAACTCTAGGGATTGCTTCCCTTGTGACCTTGTTTGTGACTTTCTTAGACTTCTTAGAAGCCTTAGTCACATTTATTGTAAAAATACTCTTAGGGATGACCTCCCTAGTGTTTTTGGCTTGCCTACTAGACCTAGAATTGGTTCCATAACTATATGGAACCCTATGATAGGAAATTACATCCTTCTTGGCCTTTGGTTTGTATCCCAAACCTCTATGGCAATTTGGTTTTGATACTCCTAGCCTTAGATTTTTACCCTTAGACCCTTGTGTCATATTTGTGATTTTTCTAAGGGTCTTCTCTAAATTATCAAGTCTTGACCTCAAGACTTGATTTTCTTGCCATAATTCTTCAACCTTAGGTTTTTCACTAAAACCTTGATTTTTCTTCTTCTTAGGCAAAAACCTAGAATCCTTAGGGTTCTTGCCTAAATTTCTATCTACCTTTTTAAACCTAGGTTGAGAGGTTTTAGCATAATAAGCTATATGTTTTTCCTTAATGCTATCATGCTTCCTATTTTCATGGTAAATAGCATTAAAATGATATAGATTAGAATTAGCATGCTTTTTACCATAATTTAAAGGGGTAGGCTCAATGAAAGTTACCTTTCTTTTTACCTTGGAGGCTCCCCCTTGAATTGAGCTTCCTCCTTGAGCCTTGACCACCTTCTTCCCCTTTGGGCATTGACTTCGGTAATGCCCCTTTTGATTGCAAGAGAAGCGCACAATGTGCTCCTTGCTCTTCTTTGTTGTGGGGATGGTCTCCTTGGGCTTTACCTTGCCCTTTAGTGCCACTTGGCCCTTTTTCTTGGCCAATTTAGGGCACTTGCTCTTGTAGTGCCCTTTTTCCCTACACTCAAAACAAATAATATGATCTTTATTATTTATTGAAATGTTTATACCTTCATGTGTAGGGACGGCACTTGCTCCTCCATTTGACTTGGAAGTAGAGGCTTCCTCTTGATCCGAGGATGATACTCCACCATTTGATTTTGCTTGACTTGTGGAGGTGGAAGCCTCTTCCTCCTCTTCTTCTCTTGACCCGGATGTAGAAGCTTCTCCTTCTTCTTGATCCGGTGTCACCAAAGATTGCTCCCCCTCAATCCTAGAGGTGGAGGCTTCATCATCTTGTACATGGAACAAGGAGTATGCTCCCCCCTTGTTCCCTTCATCACATTCCCTTGAAGATGAAGCTTCTTTTTGGACTTCTTCTTCGGAAGTTGAGCATCTCTCAACTTCGGAATCCTCCTCCTCTTGGTCTTCCTCCAATGAGTCGCCCTCTTTGGATTTTTCTTGGGTTGGTACAGTGGAGGGGATCTCATGAATTGATGCCAACTTGCTCCAAAGCTCCTTGGCATCCTTGAATTCTCCAACTTGAGCCAAAATATTGCTTGGCAATAAGTTGACCAAAAGCTTGGTCACTTTATCGTTTGTCTTGCTCCTTTGAACTTGCTCTTGACTCCATTTTCTTTTCTTGAGAGGCTTGCCCTTGGAGTTTGTTGGAGCTTCAAATCCTTCCATGAGAGCAAATCATTGCTCTATCTCCATCATCAAGAAATTTTCGATTCTTGATCTCCAAGAATCGAAGCTTGTAGATGTGTATGGTGGAGCCACCCTTGTGTCAAATCCAAGTCTATCTTGGAATTGCATCTTGAAGTTGAGCTTCTTGAATTCTTTGACTTTGATGATTCTTGCTCCAACTTCTTCACCCTCTAGCTTTGCTTGTTTTGTTTTCCCCTTCCGACGTTGATTCCGGTGGAGAGCGACCTCGCTCTGATACCACTTGTTGGGACCGAAAAGTAGCTAGAGGGGGGGTGAATAGCTCGTCGCGTGCTTCGTGGTTGGCGTTGCTTGTTTCTTCAAAGATGTGCAGCGGAAATACAAGAAACAAAAACATACAACGCTAACACTTGGGATTTTACTTGGTATCCACCTCACAAGAGGTGACTAGTCCAAGGATCCACGCACACACACACACCTCCACTAATAAACACTCCTTTTCGGTAACTACCGAAGGTGGAGAAGCCCTACAAGTTCACACTACAAGAAGAAAGGGAAAGGATACACAAATACAAGCAAAAGCTTACAATGAGTATAGAAACCCTAACCCTAGCTTTCTTCTTCAACTGTAGATCCACCTCTTGACTTGGAAAACCTCCAAGAACCTTCAAGAACTGGTGATCTGATCTTTGTGGAGAAGCTGTGGAAGCGCTGAAGTGATCTTCGATGAATCAGTGAAGTTCTACCGAAGAAGACGCACGCCAACGGCCTTTATCTGCGCCAACGGTCGAATCCCAATCGATTGGATTGCTCCCAATCGATCGGGGAGGCTTTGGATCGATCCACGGATCGATCCAGAGCGCCTCTGTGCTCTGGAAATTCGCCTGGATCGATCGGCTGATCGATCCAGGGCTTATCGCGACATACAGCACCTTCCCAATCAATCCACTGATCGATTGGGACCTCTGGATCGATCGGCTGATCGATCCAGAGGCATTCTGTAAGCTCGCGACTTCCTCCTAATCGATCCACTGATCGATTGGGACGAAGGCTTCTCGCAGGGACACCCCAATCGATCGACCGATCGATTGAGCTCCAGCCAATCGATTCGGCTTCTGGTTTTTGCCCAAAACCAAGTCCCAAGCCTCCCAAACAAAACTCTGGTCAACCTTGACATGTTGGTTCATCATGCCTAGCATCTGGTCACCCTTGACCTGCTAGGACTCCCTCACCAAGTGTCCGGTCACTCCCTTTAACCCACTTGGACTTTTCTTCATCTTGCCAAGTATCCGGTCACTACCTTGACCTACTTGGACTTTCACCAGATGTTTAGTCAACCTTGACCCATCTGGATCTCTCCGTGCCAAGTATCCAGTCAATCCTTTGACCTACTTGGACTTTCACCAGATGTCTGGTCAACCTTGACCTGCTAGATTTCCCCATCCCTAGCTTCACTCACCAGGACTTCCAATCTGCCTAGCTTCACTCACTAGGACTTCTCTTCTGCCTGGCTTCACTCACCAGGTCTTTCACCTAACTTCACTCACTAGGATTTTCACCTGACTGCACTCACCAGGACTTTCACCTAGCTTCACTCACTAGGATTTTCACCTGGCTGCACTCACCAGGACTTTCACCTAGCTTCATTCACTAGGATTTTCACCTGGCTTCACTCACCAGGATTTTCTTCTGCCTAACATCCCAGTTAGGACTTCCCAGTCAAGTGTCTGGTCATCCTTGACCTACTTGACTCTTCTTCAATCAATCTTGTATTGTCAAACATCGAAACTCAAACCAAGACTCAAGCTTGGTCAACCAGGTCAACCTTGACCTGAGGGATATTGCACCAACAACATTTTCTATGGGAAAAGGAGCAAAAATTACCTTGAGTGGACAGTACCCGAGGAAACTTCCATGCGACGGAAGGCGCCTTTAGTATTGTTCATGGAAGGCGCCTTCGGTGCGCTCGTGGAGCTTGCACATCGTCGAAGCACCAAAGGACCTGTTCATCTGGGAGATTTCAGTGAGCACGCAGCTTGAGAGCAACCAAGGGCAACCATGGAGCACGCTGGACTGATATCGAACAGCACATAGAAGGGAATCACAACACGCACACGGATTTGCACATAGTTGCAGGGATATAGGTCGCCGGAGCTGGCACATCGCCGGAGCTGGAGAAGACAGCTGAGGAAAAGGCGATGCGAGCTCAGGGACGATCGGAGCAGTGCAGTTGGCCACCATAGGCGCTGGTGGGCAGCGAGGCGCGTCACAGGAACATCTTCTTCGTGTGGGGACGCATCACAGATTGCTGGAAAGCTGTAGCTGCCGGCGCCGGAGAAAGTGAGGAACACGACAAAAGTGTGTGGAAGGTTCTCGGCGACAGATGAAGCGTGCGACGGTTTCGGTACACGACAAGCTACTGGCGCTGCGGTGGATTCAGAAGGAAGGTTCGAGAAGAAGGGATGACGTGGCATAGTCGAATTTTGGACTAAAGGGTTCGCGGGGGAACTGCATGCGAGATCCACTACCCGCTAAGCATAAGTTGCTACAGTGCACGGTACGCGGTTTCATTTCCTTCCTTAGTCAATTAATTATGTGGCAGGTCAATATTAGTGTACAATCGGCAAGTCCCAACGTTTAAAGGCACAGCTAGTGGTTGGGTCAGTCAACGAAGTCAACGGCACGATCAACAGAACGGTCAAACTGCATGATAGTATTGTAACCTCCAAGCGTACCACACATTGTTCATCTTCCCCGGCGGTTAGATGTCTAGGACAGCGGCCACTGGGGTGGGGCGGAAGCACAAATGCAGATGGGAACCTCTCCCGTTTGGAACAGGCCTTCCCTTGGACACAAGGTCCGCTGCTCAGCGGGGGACACTCCAAAGGCAACTTCATAAAGATGTGGAAGATGTAGGACTACAAGGAACAGCACACCCATCTGCTCTTACTGACCCTAAGGATTCTCATGGACCGCATACAAGAAGCCATGGGCCAGTTGGAGTTGCTCTTCTCTCCCCAGAGTTATGTCGGATTGGAAATACCCCTACACTTGATAAAGGTAAACAAGTCTGTGAGGAAGCAACCTGTGACACTGAGCAGCAACCTCAACCTTCAGCAGAGCTAACGGGGACAGGTGCACACCATCCGGAACTACTTGAAGGCCGAGCTCAGACTGCAGCAGGAAATGACGTGGGCAGACCTTCAACAGCTGTGAAAAATCATCGATGGGTTGACTTGTTCACTAAGAACAGAGCGTGCTCGGAGGACACAGCGCTGAGGAAGATCGAGCAGTGCGGCGACGACACCATACTTACAAGGGAGGACAAAGAACCGCTGGAGAGCACAATCGGCCATTGCTTAATTGGGAGGTTCCTCGGATGGTTTCCTGGATGGAGAGGAGTCCAAGCTCTCAGGCACCGATGGAATTCACCACACAAATTATTAACTCATGACAACATGTGGCTAGTTTTCAAATTCAGCTCCAAGGAGCAGTGTGACGCTGTTTTAAAAGGAGGGCCATACATTGTTCACAGCAGCCCGCTCTTCCTCAAAGCTATGCCTGAAGCTTTTACTTTCAAACCGGGGGCACAAACGCTAATGCCCCTGTGGATGCAAATCTATGGATTGCCCGTTGATTTTTGGTCGACCACTGGTTTAAGCAAAATTGCGTCGCAAGTAGGCACTCCGCTGTACACTGACCTCTTCACCAAAACGAGACGACGCGTCACTTTTGCGAGAGCACTTGTGGAGGTAGATATCACAAAAGAGCTGCCTAGCACAACAACCGTTGTTCTACCGGATGGGCAAAGGGAAGTATTACCCTGCGGTTTGAAACAGTCCTGAAACTCTGCTCCCTTTGCCGGAACTTAGGGCACTACAGGCCATATTGTCCCCTCGCGCCAGGTCATGGGAATCAGGCAGAATGTGCTGGTCAGGTGCACAAAAGAACAATCTTGCCAAGACTTGAATCAAACATGGAAATGCACACTGTTGGGCAATAACCTGTAGTTTCAACCTCAGGTCCAGAGTAGTCACTTCCAGCTCTTGCCACTGTTCAGGGGAATTCAGTTTCAGGTCCAGTGCAAGATGCTTCAGCAAACCAAGGTTCTGGGAGCTTCGTGACAACACAGCAATGTCCGCAACCTGCAGTATCAGGACACGCAGATATAGCAATCTCAGTTTCAGATCCAGCTCCTCTGATTTCAGCTTCAGACAAAGCACTTTTGGACTCACTTTCAGCTCTTGCCACTGTCCAGGAGAATTCAGTTTCAGGTCCAGTGCCGAATGCTACAGCAAACCAAGGTTATGGTTTCTGCTTCACTGATTTCAGCTCCAGATAAAGCAGTTTCAGAGTCACCTCCACTGATTTCTGCTGTGGACAATGCAATCTCATATTTAACTCCTCTGATTTCAGCTTCAGACAAAGCAGTTTTGGACTCAGCTTCACTGATTTTAGTTTCAGACAAGGCAATTTCAGAGTCAACTCCACTGATTGCAGCTGCGGACAATGCAATTTCAGATTCAGCTCCTCTTATTTCAGCTTCAGACAAAGCAGTTTTGGACTCAACTTCACTTATTTTAGTTTCAAACAAAGCAGTTTCAGATTCAACTCCATTACTTTCAGCTGCGGACAATGCAAATTCAGATTCAACTTCTCTGATTTCATCTTCAGACAATGCAGATCCAGGTGCAGGAGCGACTACTGCTGTTCAAGGAATTACAACTCTGCGGGGATCCAGTTCAGCCAATGTCACTATCCGGGGAATTGGAGGATCAGATATGTGCACAGTCATTCAGAATATTGCAGGTTCCTCCAGTGGCACTCCCATTGCACTTACTCTGGATGCAGCAATACTCCCAGCCGGCACGGCCCCACTGAACTTTGCAAATGCCATGCAAAGGCAGCTGGGCACGTATGCAGCTGCTGGTTGCACAGCAGCTTCCCCGAGCTTGACAAATGCCATGCATTCAGCTGCTGATGGCACAGCAGCTTCACAGAGCTTGACAAATGCCACGCATGCAGCTGCTGGTGGCACAACAACAACTGCAAATGCAGCTGGGCACGCATCAGTGTTTGCTGAAACCGATTCCACAGCCGGCCGGCCATCTACAGGACCAAAACCTGCATTGGTGACCACAATTTCTGAACTTACAGCATCTCCACGTGACCCACAAGCTGCAGCACCAGGGGCAGTAGGCGTCCAGGCGATCACAGATTTCATTCCAGCTCCACATGAATTAAACGTTCAAAGCTCCGATGGTCAACACACTAAAGTGCAGTCAGCAACTGCATATTCCGGAAGTCCACAGACAGTATATGCTAATCCTAAAGTCCCAGATTCAATGCTGAATACAAGTGCCGACCAAACCTCTGCACAACCAGACGTTATGAATTCTGAACCTACACAAATCGATTCTGTATATTCAGTAGCTGCACATACAGATTCAGCACATTCAGCATTAGAGCGGGCAGTAGGAAATATGAACACAGCATCTGATTCATCACTCCAAACCACAGATTCAGATATGAACTCTGGGGCTGATTATTACTGCAGTTCAGAATCAGAATTGGACAAAACCACAGTAAACTCAGATTCAGCAACAAGTTCAGTGGAGGCTTCTGATTCGGATGCAGCTGAGAATTACAAACTGCGACGGCAGGACTACCTAAACACACCAGCCACGCCTGGAGCCATACAAGATATTGCAACCAGTTATAAATCAAAGAGGACGAACAACCATGCTGCTGTAAATTCTACAACTGATGTTCTCAATGGCACAAAGGAAATTCCAGCTGGGCAAAAATCAGATCATAAAGATGGCAGTGCATATAATATTCAGACTCGAGCAAGAGCCCAACGGAGGAGAATTAACATGGAAATGCAAGCGCAAAGTAAGTACAGTGATGGCTGGAACAATTCTGCTGACACGGATCTGCAGATTTCCTCACCACTTGCTGCCATGAATGGGGAAAAGTTTATACAGCGTGCAGGCTGCTTTAGGAACACCACAAGGCAGAAAGGAAAGGGTCAACAGGGTGTAGAGGGGACTTCTAGAGTGCAAACCAAGTCAACAGCTCATAAAAGGCCGAAAAAAACACCCACATGCAGTACCGAACAGTACCCTGAGCAGCAGCAACTTGAGCTGGGAAGTGACCATGAATCACACATTGCAGAAGAGGCAATCAAACCCATCATAGTTGGACTTGCAGCTTCCAAGTGGAACCAAAGCCTGAGAGGTGCAGATCACATTCCGGACACAGCAGATCATCAAAACATGGACAATGCAAAGCCAAAAGAGGGTAGAAGGACAGACATGGAATTGGGGCAGTTTCAGGATGGACAGATGCAGGAAGATATGGAGAGGCAAGCAAGGAAGGCCAAAACTACTATTAGGAGGCATATGCCTCCCAAACAATTATGAAGATAGGATCATGGAATGTTAGAGGCCTAAACTCGGGCCTCAAACAGAGGGAGGTCAGGAACCTCCTCTTGAAGTACAAGTTGAGCGCATTATGTATCATGGAGCCTAATCTCACGCACCAACGTCACCAACATTTGAAGACCCATGTTTTCCAACAATGGTCCTCTGAGCAGCGAGTATGCATTCGAAATCGGAGTAGGATGCTCCTCTTTTGGGATTCACAACTCATTACTTTAGAGGTCAAGGAATGGAAGGACCAATACATACATACACTTATTCAGTGCAAGGTTGCAGGGACCTTCTATGCAGGGACCTTTATATATGGACAGTTGTCAGTTACTAGTCGCCGAAGCATGTGGGAGGATCTACATCATATTGCTATGACCATGGAGTTACCTTGGCTCATCATGGGAGATTTTAATTCCCCCCTATCCCCTACGGACAAATGTGGAGGAATGGATGTTACATCATATGCCACGGCAGATTTCCTAGACTTTGTGATTAGAGCTGGGATGGAGGATCTACATGCTACTGGATGCCAGTTTACATGGACAAATGGACGAGTGGTTTGCAAACTAGATAGAGCAATGCTGAACAAGATCTGGTTAGAACAGGACAGAAGCAGTGTGGCAGAGTTCAGACCACCAGGGATTTTCTCAGATCATGCATCCTGTATTGTCTCCATCTTAGAGCCGCCAAGGCCACAAGCCAAGCCTTTCAAATTCTACAACATGTGGACTACGCATCAGGATTTTGGCCAGCTAGTACATGAGCATGGACACTGGCAGACTCGATGATTAGAGAAGGTGTGTGCCAGTTCAAACTAAAGCAAAAGCTCTTATTCCTGAAGAAGCCACTGCGACAACTCAATAAAGAAAATTATCAGCACATTCAGGAAAGAGCGAAGAGGGCACAGATACATCTAGAAGAAGTGCAGGAGAGGATCTTCACTCAGGGATCTGTAGATGAGGAATATACAGAAGCCAGGAAAGCTGCCGATCTCCTATCCTAGGCCGAGTACCTCTTCTACCAACAACGGGCAAAGCATGCATATTTTAAGCAAGTTGATAGAAACACCCCCTTTTTCCACTCTTTAGTCAAACGGAACAACAAAAGGAGAGAAATAGTGGCTATTGAGAGAGATGATGGGGTGTCTACCACTAGTCCTCAGGAGGTCGCTCAGGCATTTGTCAGATACTATCAGGAGCTACTAGGCACTCAGGTAGTACGGGCTTCTTTTCAGGCTGAGTGTATGCAGTTTGGGAGAACACTGTCAGCGGCTCATCAAGCTCAGTTAGCAAGGATCCCCACTGCAGAGGAGGTTAAGAGTGCTCTTTTCAGTATAGGCGACCTCAAGGCACCAGGGCCAGATGGATACAGTTCCAAATTTTTCAAGCAGTCTTGGGACACAGTCAGGGATGATTTCACATTAGCAGTGCTAGAGTTCTTCACTACTGGGCAACTCCTTAAATCATGGAATCATACTTTGATTACTTTAGTACCAAAAGCAGCTCATGCTAGCAAGGTGCAAGATTACAGACCTATTTCCTGCTGCACGGTGTTCTATAAAGAGATCTCCAAGCTCTTGGCTAGCAGATTGGCAGAGGTCTCAGACCATCTCCTACATCCTGCACAGACCGCCTTCGTCCGAGGTCGTACTATCACAGATAATATCCACCTGGCACAAGAGATCCTAAGGAATTATACCCGAAAGCGCATATCTCCGCGATGCACATTGAAAGTGGATCTTCAGAAGGCCTTTGACTCGGTGCACTGGGGTTTCCTGCAGGATGTCTTGGCAGCATTACAGTTCCCAGCCGTCTATATTGCATGGATCAGAGAATGCATCATCACCACCTCTTTCTCTGTAGTGATTAATGGTATAATGCATGGCTTCTTTCGAGGTGGTCGAGGACTCAGACAAGGGATCCCCTCTCCCCTTATTTATTTGGCCTGTGCATGGAGTATCTATCCCGGTCACTAGCACGACGCACTATTAGGTCTGACTTTCATTTCCATCCCAAATGTGAACCTCTGAGGATAGCACATTTGGTATATGCAGATGACATGTTATTATTCTCTCGGGGGGATGTCTCATCAGTGACACAGCTAGTTGAGAGTTTATCACAGTTTGCCCAGATGGCTGGTCTCACAGCTAACTTAGCTAAGTCTAGTATTTACATGGCAGGGATCGACCCCCCCCCCCCCCCACACGGGACCAATTGCTCACCATCACAGGTTTTCAGAGCGGCGGAATGCCCTTCCGATACTTGGGAATTCCCTTAGCCTCCCAGAAATTGAAGATTTCATATTATAGCACACTCTTGGACTCACTCACCCGTAGGATTGGTTCGTGGCCGAAGTCTACCTTATCCTATGTCGGGAAGGCACAGCTTATATCTTCAGTCCTACAGGGAGTGGAGTGCTACTGGATGTCAGTGTTGCCACTACCCCAGGGGGTTATTGACCGCATCTACAGCATTTGCAGATCCTTCATGTGGACATCCAAGAATCCACCAATAGCATGGTCAGAGCTGGTGGGGCCCAAGCGGGAAGGTGGTCTTGGCTTGAGGGACTTGCGGGCATGGAACCAAGCACTTTTGGCAAAAGTTCTATGGCGCATACAGGACAAGCAGGACACACTATGGATACGCTGGGTGCATCACACATACTTACAGCATGTAGGGGTATGGGCGTGGCAGAGCAGGCATACAGACTCTCCATTGGTCAAACAGTTGGTACATATCCGTGACAGTATCCTCAGCACAGCAGGCAGCCCAGAGGCAGCTGGACAGCTTCTCTCTTCTTGGTTCAGTCGCACGAGGGGCAGTGGTGTCAGTAGAGCATATGAATATTTCAGGGAAACCAGAGATAGGAAGACATGGGCTGACACGGTATGGCAAAAAGACATTCAGCCAAGTCATGCCTTCACGGTGTGGCTATTGGCTCATGGGAGACTACCGGTGCGAGCTAGACAAGATTACCTGGAGGATCGACTCTGCACCTTTTGCAGATATAATGAGGAGACGATCGACCATGTTTTTTTCAGATGTCAGCCTATCCAGCAGCTATGGGGACGTGTTAGAGGATGGTTGCAAATGCGGCCACAGATGGCCACCTATCGATGTATGTTGCGGACTTTCCGGCGGCAGTACCAGGGGTCCTCCACCTTGACTAGGGCCCGCCACCTTGCTATGTCAGCGATGATACATCATGTATGGATGGCTAGGAACCGCAGCATATTTGAGGGAAAGCGATTTGATGGAGAGCTGGTCTTCAGGAAGACACAGGTACATGTCTTCAGGACACTTGGGATACTAGCAGATCAGGTACTTGAGCATCGTTAATTTCTTTCATCTCATCCATGCATACATAACCCACCTGGGGGCATACATCATAGGATCTTATAGGTTCGCATACCATAGCATGCATTTTTATACATAACATACATGTAGATAGACTACTGACAGGCCTAATCGATAGTAGTTAGGTTCATAATGCATTTGCACCTGTGTTTTGATCTCCACCCTCCTGACCATCTTGGTCATTTTGGCATTCATTACTGAGGTCTGTCGGGCATACATCTCTATTGCATCGAACTGGGGCGCTACTCAAGTTGATCTGCAGCCAAAGTACCGCCCTGGTCAAAAAAAAAAAAAAAAAGTCCGAGACTACACATGGAGACCATAGACAGTGACACATCATGACACCACCATGGCGGCAGCTACCTTCCTTTGGATGCACCAGCGGATTGCCTTGACACAGAGATGACCTCTAGCTACTAGCTAAGGGGATGCATTCACACCCACAGGAGCAGGACACTGACGGGATACTAGACACTTGCAGGAGCACGCGGATAGCATGGGCGGGACTTCATATAGTACCACAGTTGGAGTGTGAGATGAGGGGAGCGGCGAGGTGACACCACAGCGGATGGAGTCATGCAGTAGAGTGGTAAAGCGAATCTGTCACATCCGCTAATCAAATTGTACAAATGTATTTTCCACTGAACCCCTTAATTTCACAATAACGTTGTAGTAACGAGCCCAGGATCGATCCGAGGAACCAACGGTAGAATGTAATTTAGGATTATCTTTTATTCCTGTTTTTGGGGTTTTCGATATAAAAATGGAGTTGGGGGGATTTAAGCTTGAATCTAAATCTAGCAACTGAAAAACACAGTAATTAAGAAATTATTCTAATGCATAAATAAAACATACCTATGTGCCAACAATCAAACCTTAACGCATTGTCACTCCTACATTGAGATTAAATCATTGACACACTCTTAAACTAAGCATAAACAACAAGACATGAATGAATACGTTCTAAAGCAGAAATTAAACCTTAACTATAGAAACTAAAGTATTCAACAGTGATACAACTTAAGCTAAGCAAGATTAAGAACAATTTCAAACTCAATTGAAACTAATTATCTAAGACACTTGAATTAAAACAATTAAGCTAAAAACTATGATTACTGAATCAAAATAGAATAACTGAAATCTAAATCTTTCAACAATAAAATGAATGCAAAAATTAAACCCTAAACCATCTCAACTCCAAATCTCTTCTCATGGCAATTTCTCCTTGCCGTCACACAAGGAAACAACGGAGAACACTCCAACTGTAATCGGAAAAGACAATCTCAGTAGCTACACTCAACTCAACCTTTACCAGCACCATCGGAGACCACTCCAAACGAAGCTGATGAAGATCGGAGCTGCCCAACTCTGGAAATCTGTAAATCTGCAAATCTGCGACTGCAAACTCAGATCTGAAATGGAGCTGATGGTGGATGGATTGTCGTCGGGAATGGTCCAGAAGCAATGGAGGAACACCGCCAAAGCTCACGGATGGAAACGGAACCTCGAATCGGAAGAACACCTCCAAATCGGGTGTGGCAGAAGTAGAGGTTTGCGGAGCAGAATTCTCGCCGTAGGACCACCTTTGAGCGAGGTTAGATCGACGGATGTTGGTCGCAAGCAGCTGAGAGCGTCATCGCTGATGAAATTGGCCGGAAAATTGATCTAGAAGTGGAGATGGTGGTCGGAATCTCGGAGAACGCCACGGGACGCGAAGAACGGCGCTGTGGAGAATCGACGAAGAAGCTGGGTACTGTAGCTTCTCATTTAAATCAGATTGGATCTGGAATGGATGGTTGAGATGATTTCGGGCTAAATCAACGGTGAAAAGTCATCCAAAATCTGATCTGAAGGTACTGATGTTGATCTAGGGTCTGGATCTACCCTCCCGTAGGTCGGATCGATCAGATCATCACTGGATAGCCCAGATCGGCCCAGTCTTCATTGAACGGTCCAGATTAAGTCGGGCTGGATCAATAGCTAGATGAACTCAGATCTGCATCAAAACTTCTGGATCTTCATCAATGGATCAGATCTGCTCCCCATTAAGTTGGATCGGCCAGATCTTCAACGGATGGTCCAGATCTGTCCTATTCTTGATAAACGACCCATAATGCTTCAAAGCTTGATCTTCTTGTTTGAACTCCGATTCGAGCCCAATTTCGGTCCAAATAGATCCAAATCCAAGATCCTTTGATGCCTACAAAATAAGAATCAAATATTAGCATCAAATAACACCAAAAATAATATAATTTACAATTAAGTCCAAAAATACGCACTATACACAAAATGTGATGTAACCATGATTTAAACTATGAAATCAAGATCAAACCATGCATATATGAATCAAAATAATACATTAAAATCATGGTTATCAAATCCCCCACACTTAGTCTTGAACGTCCCGTGCAAGTAAAGAAAACTAAAAATCATCTCCATAGAAAATTCCCTAGCAATACCTAGAAGATAGTAAAAAGAGTTTAACTAAGATCATCTAAAGATCACAAACAATCATGAATACAATCCAAACACTAATCAGTAGATATGGTAATTTCAATCCAATTGAAAAATTAAGCAAGTTGCAATATCACAAGGGATTTACCTAATCTATCTCTCACACTCAAGCATGTGTATAAGTGGAGCTCACTCAATGCAACTCACAACATTTCACTACCATAAGCTTGCTTATTTTCTAATTCTCCACCACTATAAACATAGCATACATGAATCAAAAGGATTTCATCAACAAGAATTGAAATGGAATAAAAAAGAACAAGTTAAGTGGATGAAATAGGCAAAAGAAAAGTATTCAATGAAGAAAATGAGAATATAAGAGTATTGGAGGAATATACTTGATGAGTTGACCCTTTTGATATGAAAAGAGATGAATACGATTTGTTTTTATCAATTCAAAATATCAAGCTAACCTCCCCTTCAATTTGATGGCAAACAAAGAATCTTGATACTCTATCTTCCACTTGATACTCTTTTGATTTGCCAATCTTTACTGTTTTTCTCTGTTTTCACTGTTTTTGCACTTCAATTTCAGCATTTTGAAACTAAAATAATTCAATATCACCTTATAGAGAAAAACTCCCTCCCCCACACTTAAAATGTTGTTCGTCTCGAACAATTCAACACATCATGCTTTCCAATGACTTGATAATCTTCTAGCCACTTTCCTGGTTTCAGAATTCAAGAACAAAGGTAGTTCCAGCTTAGCAAGGAATATTATTTGACACTCTGCATTTCAAAAACCAGCAGCTCCCTCAGCATCAATGACAACAAGAGAATGAAACAAATTAAAGTTTCACAAGTTCAACAGCCAAATTCAGTACTCCAGACTTTATCTTAATTCTGATGTGTATATCTCAATTTATCCAACCATCAATTTGCTCCCAGCAATTCAGAAATCTTGCAACACAATTAACATTAAATAGATAGGAGCGTCAACTACAGGATTTGCTGGTTAGAAACAACATCAAGTTGTAGCACTAAACATGTACTTTTTTATACATGAGTTCCATATCTGCAGAAACAAAATCAAATGTTGCAGAAATTTTGAGCTTAGATTCTGGATTCTGGAAATCCTATTTGCACCAAAACCTGATTCAGAATTTCCATACTGAAATTGCAAATTTGAATACTTAGCTGAATACCTTTCCTGCATTTTGATCTCTCATGCTCTCTGAAATTCACTTATGGCTTAATTTGTTCATTGACCATGAAGCTGCATTAAGAGCCGAGCACATAGCTTATGACTAGGGGTGTAAACGAATCGAATCGAGCCGAATATGCTGAAAAATTTAAGGCTCGAATTCGGCTTGAAATAGGTATATTCGAGTTCGAGCTCGATTCGAAGCTCGAAAATTTTAAAATGTTTGGTTCGAGTTCGGTTCGAATTAGGGTTCGGGTTCGAATTCGGCTCGAAATATTCGAACATGTTCGCGAACTATTCGAATTATTACTCGAAAATAGGTTCGAAAGGCTCGAAATTTATTTATTTAATATATATTTAACTTATATTAATAAATATTAAGGCTCGTGAGCGGCTCGCGAGCGGCTCGAACAATATAATTTGGGTTCAAGTTCGGCTCGAGAAAAAGTTCGAACATGTTCGAGTTCGGCTCGAATTCGATAAATTCGAATACGAATCGAATATTTTTCGAGCCGGCTCGAAAAGCTCGTGAGCCGGCTCGATTCGTTTGCAGCCCTACTTATGACATCAGATACAATACATCTGCATATTAAACAAAGTTGCAGCCACCAGCTAGCATTATTAGAAATCCAGAATTCAGTTTCAGAACCAGAACTCAAATTCTGAAAATATCAGCTTCTTTAAGGAATGAAATAGTAGTTGGAATCTCAATGCTGCTGTATAGCTCCTCTATCAAGCTGATTCAGAACTCAACAAGTGGCTAAACATTCAATTAAAGTCTCTAAACTGATATACTTCAGCAAACCAAACAAGTTAGACATAATTCAGCAACTCTGTTTAGAAATATCAGAACTTGAAATTCAAAAGAATTTAGCTCGAATCATGTGTGGTTAAGCTCATTCATGAATCTCAGTTAACACTAAATAAACAGGATATTATTTCCAAACTATACTAATCAGAAACCTCAACCTCAATTAACATAGAAGCAATTTGCCCTTTCTATTTCAGAAAGGATTTAGGCTAAAAATCATAAAGTTGCAGCTTCTATTCTGTTGCTCGTGCTCCAAATTCCAGTAACAAATTGCAAAAATCAGCAACTCCTTCCTTTGAGAGATAATCCATATGAGTCCCTTCCTAAGCATTCCAAATTACAGGTCTCAGTATTGTAGTAAAGCTAGCCAATCCAGAAATTAACAGTTTCTGCAATTAAATTCTGGATCCTTATAGAGAGTTGTTTACTATAGAAACTCTTCTCTTGGATTCACATCCAATGAATTCATAAAAACTAAATAGCTTAAATCCAATCCATTCCTGCACAGCAGCAATCTCCATTCTGCATTTCTTTCTATTTTCAGCATTCTCTGCACAAGCTTCTAATGCTGGTCTCTTTTATCAGAAATCTGCAGGTTTTTGATTTAATGGACTGGCTCCTGATTAGCTTCCAGCTTAATAACTCAACCAAACTCACTGATTCAGCCTTAAAATGCAGCTGCCAAATTCCCTAACATTGGGAAGTATTCCTCATCAGCAACTAACATGCTATACATTTCAGATATTAAGTTTCAGAATTAGAAACGTGAAGAACTATGTATCACTATTCTTAAATATGCAGTTAATCACTTCAAAGTTGTCTTCCAACAGCTACACTCGTTCATTGAAATGTGCCCATCAATATACCACACTCCCTTAAGCAATTTGAACACTTGATAATACTCCAGCAATTTGATTAGCTTTTCTGAAATTTTCAGAACTTAAACTAACCCCCAATCTTTGTTACTTCAGTCTTCAATTTCAAATTTGGAAAGCAAGGAAATTCTGGCTCAAATCATCAAGAATTCATAATCCAATAACAGAATTATTAATCCAAGTATGGCAATTCAGAATTGCAATTTCAGAATTCCAGCAAATGCAACTCCCTATGTATCACAGCATCTTCTGAATTCAGCATATCGAATCTGATACAATAACTTGAGTCATCTTTCAAATTTCAGGTTCATAGACTACTCAATACCAGGCTTCAATCATCAAATCTACACTTTCAAGTTTCTCCTTAGTACAAAATTAAAGCTACCAATTCCAGAATTTGGAACTCCAAGAATTTTCAGCTTAAGTCATGAAGAATTCGGTTGTGCATTGGTTAGAAATTGAGTTTCAATTATGTTGATTGACAACTGCACTTCAGATATGTATCAAATTCCATTAATAGCGTCTGCATTTCTGATTCTGAATTTTGGTTTCCCTTCACCATGAAGATCTTCCTTGCTTCCAGAAATAGCAAATGGCCTTGACATCAATTTAAAATTCCAATCCAACATTCCAAATTCAAAGACAAGGTGTTAGATATGCCATTAACTCTCTGAATTTCAGAATTTCTGATTCTGATTTCAATTTCAGCATTTCAAATCCAGTAATTTGATTCAGCATTTGCAACTTCATTTCCAGATAAGCATGACCTGGATTTAATTCTACACTTTGCATTCTTTTAAATCCGAAACTAAGTTGACAATAGGAATCTAATCCAAGAAAATTGACACCCTAATAAACTCTAACAGTAGCCTTGCTTACAAAATTCAGCATCAATCAGCACAGCTTCAACTGATTCTGTTTCTTAATTCCAGTTTAAAATTTGGAACTTTAAGGAAACTCAAGCTCAAGTCATGAAGAGCTCTGGAAATCGAATTGGCCAATGATCAGAGATTAATTTAAGCACTCAGAATCCTTACTAAACAATCCAACTTACTGATTCTAGAACTGTAATGCAGCTGGAAAAATCAACAACTTCAACAATCTGCAGTTCTTGGACATCAACAGCCTTCAGAAAATTTGAAATTAAACTTGGCACAAACAGTGGCACTGAGATGATAGGAGCTTGAGTTAACTTCATTTCTGATTTAAGCTGACAAGAACTTAATTCAAAGTTGTATCTTCCGAGACAATTCAGTTGACAACAGAAATCAATTCCTTGGACTGAATTTCAGGAAGACTTCTGGAATTGCAGCACATAAATTCACAAATTTATAGATTCAAATTCAGCAACATTCTGCTCTCAACAATCCTTGCTCTCAGAATTCCCAATTTTGAACAGATTTGCCATATTATTCTTCAGAATCTGCATTTTCAGAATTTATCCACTCTGCTCATTCCCTTCCATTTCTTGAATTCTTTTAACACAAAAGCTAAGCTTTACAGTAGAAATCTGGTCCAAGAAAATTGGTACACCAGCAAACTCCAACAGCAGCCTCAGATTTCTGGTTCTGCAATCTGCTCGCCATAGAATTAAGTGTCTATGAAAGGGAAATTATTGACATGTGATGCAAGTGTCCATTCTGAATCAAGTAATATGGATTCTGATGGTAATCTGAAACCAACTGATAGTGACATTTTTACCAACCAGTGCACTCTGTTATCTTTTCACCATAAAAATCTTTCTGGATTAATGGTATGTCAACTAGTGTTGATGCAACCTGAAGTAGTCTTTCCCAACCAGAGCTCGGCAAGAATGACACAGAAGGTGGCTTGTAACCAATTTATGTCTTCAACCTACTTATTGATACTTCGAGACTTTGAAAAATTCAATTTGAAAAGAAACATGGAGTGAGATGAGAAACATTTGTTACTGGAATTAACAGAGTTTCACTTGAGATCTTGCTGATTTAAGGACTTCAAATAAGATTTTGGTACAAACTTGATACATACTTCACAACTTAAAAGTCTGAATCTGTTCTTCCATGTATTTTGTATTTTCTGTACCCTTTAAGTATTTCAGAATATTAAGATCTTGCCCAAACTGAAAATAAATGGAATTCATGCTGTTTCTAATCAAGACAGTATAAAGGTTTGGCACTACACATCTTCACTCTCTGCATCTTAGTTGACAATTGTAGAGATCAAAAACAGGCATGAATTTTCTGGATTACATAGCCACTACATTCCACTGCTTATTCTGCATTCTATTCATTTCTGTTTCTAAAATTCTTCTACTGCCTCTGAATTCCAACTCCATCATTTCAATTCAATTGTAGTTTTCGGATTTTGATTCTGTTGTAAATGAGATTCATGGATTTGCAATCTTATGATCATCAATGATTACCATAAAACTCGGCACTACAATCTAATCCTTTAGCTGAAATTCCTTGAGTTTGCCACATCATTTAAGATAAGAGTTTTCACATTTCAGGAACTTTCCACAAGAACTTGGCACAAAAACTTGGCACGACACCATCAAAGATGATACATCAAGTACAGATTATTGGCACTGCATCTCTAGTTTTCTGATTTCAGTTCAGATATTCTAGTTGAACAAATCAATTTCAGAACCTTGAATGTATTTAGTTCTACCTTTGATGCTTCAGTTCAAGCTTGATCTTTAATCTCCCTCACTCAATCTTCACTGATTACTGAACTTGGCTTAATGGTTGCTCCTGATTTCCAGCACCACTGAAATTAATAACTCAATTTTCAGATTCAAAAATCCACTTTTAGCAGAATATTTTCCAAGTTAAGTAGCAGCACTTCAATTCTTGCAGCCCACTGCATCTTTTCAGTAATTTGAAATCAGACAGCAACTTGATGCTTCAACATCCATTTGTTTTCAGCTTACTCTTAGATTTCAATTAAGCTTCCCTCATTGAATATTGCACTCCAACTGTTGATACAATACTGCTTTCTCACCTCATATTCCGCAACTTCTTAAGCTTTGCATTCATGGAACTTTGAATTTGGATCATCTGAATTGAACAGCAATATTCTGCAACTTCTGTTGGCATCCGGATTAAGCACTGTTGAGACACTTGACATTTCATCACCTACATCAGCCTTGCTCACGTTCTCAAAGAACTTATAGTTAAGACTTAAAGAGTATAGCTTAAGAGAGTTTAAAGAACTAATAATCTTCACTTATCTCTCACTGAATTGAGTATTGCCAACAGACCTTCGGTACAAACTTGATACATAAGATGTAATATCATTCTAAGTTCAGTAGCCTCTGCTGTGCCATACTGATTTAAAACTGAACTTCACAATACATCAAGTGACAATAGCAAGGCAATGCTTTAATAGATCTAAGGAATGCTCTCTGTTATAATTTTCCACAATAACATAGCATGTACCAAGCTCCCAAAATATGCTCAGAAATCAGAGATTTAAAACATCACAACATCACCCAAGATTTCAAAATCTTCCAATAAGCAATCCCTTCCCCCACACTTAGAATTTTGGGTATTCTAACTCATCAAGTAATTAATCCAAAACCCTCAACGAAATAAAAGAAATATGACAAGCAAAGATAATTAAGAATTAGAATGCTAGATGAGAATGTATAAAGAAAATTGTGAGGAAAGGAATTGAAAAGTATGAAGGGAAACAAAATTGACAAAATCCTCAATTTCCATGCACACCAATGCTATTGTGACTTTGAAAAGAAACTAAGCAAGTTCTAGAGTTTCAATTGCTATGAATGCATGCCACACAAGGATAAAATAGTGTTTAGGCTTAAAGTGGACCTCACTAGGTATTTTTATTGCAATCAAGCTCAATTGATCACATTAGAATCCACCACCAAATTAACTACTATCATGCAAGAAAAGCATCCAATCATGTTAAATGATCTAAAATTGATGGTCAAATTTAAGAGACTTTTACCATCCTAAAAGTATCACTAAACAATTCATGGAGACTTTTATTCAAATGACATGCTTTGTATACCAAACTAAATGCAATGTATGAAAATAAAATGCAAATGCAAAGTATTAAACTAAAGACACGTATAAAGAATTTATTAAAGAAAAACTAAACACAAAGCATGAATTTAAATGCAAGAGTAAGCAAAATTGGAACTAACTCCCCTTTAATTCCCGGTGGTTGAAGTAGGTTTAGAAGTAGTAGCCACCCCGGAAGTAGAGTCATGGTTCCACTTAAATTCTTCTTATTAATCCTTTTTCCTTTCACCATTCTTTCTGGAGGTCTAAGTCGGTTCAGTTTAAGCACCCACTCCGGGAGCTTGTGTTCTCCTACAACATCAATAAAAGAAAATACCTCCCACACGCATGTGGGGTAAAAAGAAAATAGGAGAATATTAGTGTGGGTAAAATATATATCAAGAATTGCATCACAACTAATAAAATCAACAATTGGTACCTCAATAAAATTCTCTGAAAAATTACACAAAATACTCACCTTGCCATCTTGAGAGGTACCTGAAGTGGTGTTTGTTACCT
Source organism: Zingiber officinale (assembly GCF_018446385.1). Classification (NCBI taxonomy): domain Eukaryota; kingdom Viridiplantae; phylum Streptophyta; class Magnoliopsida; order Zingiberales; family Zingiberaceae; genus Zingiber; species Zingiber officinale. Next base: position 76,432,479 of record NC_055989.1, read on the forward strand.
CTTTCTCCTCAAATAAATGCTCAGACTCCAGTTCTGGCGAACGTTCAACTTCATGTAGTGATTCTTGGGTGCTTGGCTCCATAGCACAAGTCCCTATACTTACATCATCTTCTATTCTTGGTGATTCTTGAGGTAATGCTTCCAGTAAGCATTCCCCTACACATAAATTATCTTCTGCAACAAGACCTGCATCATTCACATCATCTAAAGCAACACTATTAGTAGAATCAGAAATCTGAACAACTGCATCATCATCACAAATAAAATTAGATAAATCTTGTGAATAAATGGGAATAGGGTCAGGCCTGACAAAATCACTACTCTCCATCTCTCCACTGGAGTTCTGTGCTTGTAACTGATTAATAGATGATGCAATCTGATCTAACTGACTCTGAATATTCTGTATCCTTGCAAATTGTTACTCTTGATGCTCTCTCATTTGTTGCATAACTTCATTGCATTTCCACATTGATTCTTCAATTTGTTCTTGTGCTTCCTCATACCTATTCCGTTGCTCCATAGGTAGGTAGTACTAAGGTTGATAATAATAATTCTCCATCCCATCTCCAAAATACTGATAATATGGATCCATAGTCAAATAAATTTCCTGTTCTTACACTGAAAACTAGCGAATAAAATCAGAAGACTCAGGAACAAATAAAATCAAACACATGGATATATAAACATGAAATCAATCAAAACAATCCTAAAATTACTAAACATTGCATTTTTTTTCCCCGGCAACGGCGCCAAAATTTGGTAAGGTGAATCTGTCACATCCGCTAATCAAATTGTACAAATGTATTTTCCACTGAACCCCTTAATTTCACAATAACGTTGTAGTAACGAGCCCAGGATCGATCCGAGGAACCAACGGTAGAATGTAATTTAGGATTGTCTTTTATTCCTGTTTTTGGGGTTTTCGATATAAAAATGGAGTTGGGGGGATTTAAGCTTGAATCTAAATCTAGCAATTGAAAAACACAGTAATTAAGAAATTATTCTAATGCATAAATAAAACCTACCTATGTGCCAACAATCAAACCTTAACGCATTGTCACTCCTACATTGAGATTAAATCATTGACACACTCTTAAACTAAGCATAAACAACAAGACATGAATGAATACGTTCTAAAGCAGAAATTAAACCTTAACTATAGAAACTAAAGTATTTAACAGTGATACAACTTAAGCTAAGCAAGATTAAGAACAATTTCAAACTCAATTGAAACTAATTATCTAAGACACTTGAATTAAAACAATTAAGCTAAAAACTATGATTACTGAATCAAAATAGCATAACTGAAATCTAAATCTTTCAACAATAAAATGAATGCAAAAATTAAACCCTAAACCATCTCAACTCCAAATCTCTTCTCACGGCAATTTCTCCTTGCCGTCACACAAGGAAACAACGGAGAACACTCCAACTGTAATCGGAAAAGACAATCTCAGTAGCTACACTCAACTCAACCTTTACCAGCACCATCGGAGACCACTCCAAACGAAGCTGATGAAGATCGGAGCTGCCCAACTCTGGAAATCTGCAAATCTGTAAATCTACGACTGCAACCTCAGATCTGAAATGGAGCTGATGGTGGATGGATTGTCGTCGGGAACGGTCCAGAAGCAATGGAGGAACATCGCCAAAGCTCACGGATGGAAACGGAACCTCGAATCGGAAGAACACCTCCAAATCGGGTGCGGCAGAAGTAGAGGTTTGCGGAGCAGAATTCTCGCCGTATGACAACCTTTGAGTGAGGTCAGATCGCCGGATGTTGGTCGCAAGCAGCTGAGAGCGTCATCGCTGATGAAATTGGCCGGAAAATTGATCTAGAAGTGGAGATGGTGGTCGGAATCTCGGAGAACGCCGCGGGACGCGAAGAACGGGGCTGTGGAGAATCGACGAAGAAGCTGGGTACTGTAGCTTCTCATTTAAATCAGATCTGGATCTGGAATGGACGGTTGAGATGATTCCGGGCTAAATCAACGGTGAAAAGTCATCCAAAATCTGATCTCAAGGTACTGATGTTGATATAGGGTCTGGATCTACCCTCCCGTAGGTCGGATCGATCAGATCATCACTGGATGGCCCAGATCGGCCCAGTCTTCATTGAACGGTCCAGATTAAGTAGGGCTGGATCATAGCTAGATGAACTCAGATCTGCATCAAAACTTCTGGATCTTCATCAATGGCTTAGATCTGCTCCCCATTAAGTTGGATCGGCCAGATCTTCAACGGATGGTCCAGATCTGTCCTATTCTTGATAAACGACTCATAATGCTTCAAAGCTTGATCTTCTTGTTTGAACTCCGATTCGAGCCCAATTTCGGTCCAAATAGATCCAAATCCAAGATCCTTTGATGCCTACAAAATAAGAATCAAATATTAGCATCAAATAACACCAAAAATAATATAATTTACAATTAAGTCCAAAAATACACACTATGCTCAAAATGTGATGTAACCATGATTTAAACTATGAAATCAAGATCAAACCATGCATATATGAATCAAAATAATACATTAAAATCATGGTTATCATAGAGCGTGAGGACTGCATGTGGGGTACCTTATGGGATGAGGGTATTGTATGTGTGGAGAGACCACAGCGGGTGGAGTCATGTAGTAGAGCATGAGGACTGTATGTGGGAGAGTATGTATGGGAGGTGAGTGATGTACAGGTGCATAGACCCACCTTAGAAAGGTCTATCTAGTCCGCAGCAAACGGCTAGTGGTAAAGACATACCAAATCCGTTTATGGCTGGGGCTTTGCCAAAAAGCCCAAGAGGGTGAATAGGCCCACCATAAAGGCCTATCTAGTCCGCAGCAAACGGCTCGCGGTAAGGACATCATCAAATCCGTTTATGGCTGGGGCTTTGCCAAAAAGCCCAAGAGGGTGAATAGGTCCACCATAAAGGCCTATCTAGTCCGCAGCAAACGACTCGCGGTAAGGACATCATCAAATTCGTTTATGGCTGGGGCTTTGCCAAAAAGCCCAAGAGGGTGCATCGGTCCACCATAAAGACCTATCTAGCTGGTCACTTGCTAAAAGTGACATCATGGGGCCTTGACCCATGACACAGGAGGAGGTGGACTGAGATGGATTGGAGTCACTGGCGACTCGCTGACACATGGGAGACCGAGAGGCATAGACACAGGATTTCAGAGGACACAGGACATTGATGATGCGGCCACATGAGTAGCTGGACATAGATAGCAGGCAGTGTTGGCTGACACCTCAGCTCAGTACCTGGTACTGACGATGATCTTGCAGCCAGCATGTGCAGAGGAGACAGAGAGAGATTGTACACGAGTGAGCACATGGCCATGATCACGGTTCCCCCTACAGATCTGACACTTCGTCAGACATGACTAAAGGGCTCCAGGATCACTTTGTATGTTTGTGCATTTTTGATGATATATATTTACCTTTCATCAAAAAAATGGAAGGCGCCTTCGGTGCTATGGAAGGCGCCTTCCATTAGATAAAATTTAACTTCGTCGTCGATAAGGATCAATACTCTTCAAGATAAAGTTCCGACTGCTCTGACTTCCTACTGTTGCTCCACTATGATGTTGCTGCATCTGACTACTGCTCAGGAGCTGCCCGACACTGAGCCTAAGTCGATCATCTTTGAAAGTGTTGGGTAACAAAGTTAAATATTGTACTTACTTTCTGCAAAAGGAAAAGTATAGCGTGTTACATTTGTTCCAATTCTTTTTGTACTTGATCCTCTCTTCTGACGATTTTGGAAGAGGTATTTAGTGAATTACCCATCGATAGGTCCGTGAGACTTGGTGTAACACCTGAAAATTCTCAAAATAATTATTAGAAATATTCTATGTTTTTTCTAGAATTTTAGGATATTTTTATAGAATTTTTAGAGTAGCGGAAGTAGTAAAAACAAATAGAGTCATAAAAGGGTCTAGGCGAGTATTGAACCCGAGACCTATTGGGTCCTACGACTTATAGTGGACTCTAGTAACCAAGTGAACCCAGCAGGGCCGTGCTGAAAGGAAAGGGAATCAATTATACTTATGTTAGAGTTGGGCCGAAGTTACCACTTAATATAAATAGGGCAATTAAGAGAGGAGTTAATTATTTTATTCGTAACTTTCCTCTCCCAAAACCCTCATCACCGCCCCTTCTCCTTTCTCTTCCTCTTCTCGGCGCCAACCATAAGCACACCTAGGGCTCCATCCCTAGGGTCCCAAGGGCTTCTTCCGGCAACATCTTGGATACGGGGACGCTTCCCTCCGCGAGAGGAACGTGTAGACGCAAGAAGATTGTCGAAAGGATCGTCTTCTCCGGAAATCTAGCGAGTAGAATCATAAGAAAATTAGAGCAGAAGGTAAGAAACCCCTCACCTGCAGTATAAGTAGCTCTCGTGTGAATTTCTGCTTTGTTTAGTAGCATACGAATTTTTGACACATAGGTTGTGCAATAGTGCACACTAGGTGTTCGATAATAAGTGTAGCACAGGAAAAGAATGCAACTTAGGCATTTTAATAGCTTAGTAAATGCAATAGAGGCATTTATTCAGTATGCATAGTTTTACTATAATTGTATGGGACTACGGTCCAATGGGTGGGCTCCCACAGTCGCCTCTAGGTTCAAATAACCTAGCTCTAGGTTCAGATAACCTAGAAATAGCAATATAAGAAGAACTCAGCTATAATCAGTATTTTATTTTAGCAGTGGCACTGTACTGGATTAGATATTCATTGGGTTGGGCTCCCACAGTCGTCCCTAGGTTTAGATAACCTAGTAACCCTACTAAATCTGGGACTTGCAACCCCGGGTCTAGTTAGGGATGCGCGCACAGCAAGTACAGTTACCGGGCCCAAACAGCAGCATGATTATTATTTTAATCTATTTATGAAAATAGTTTTCAAAACTTCACAAATAGTTATGTGGATTCAGTACAGCTTCAGCATTAGTTTAGAATTAGCTCAGCTCGGTTTTGTATCGGTTTAGTTTTCTATTGATACATATGATAGCTTATGTTAGCACTTGTTGCCATGACTAGTTTGTTTGTATGTCATGCTATGCTTTTACATGTTCTGTATTCATACATTTCAAATAGCATGTTTTAAAAGCATGATTTCATCGTATGCATGTTTTTGTGAGGTAGATGGTTTCTTACTAAGCTCTCAAGCTTACAGATACTCTTTTCCTTATACTGCAGATAAAGGTAAAGGAAAGATGGACTAGCGGAGGCTGGAGGTCAATGCGATGAAGATGTGTGTGGATGGAACTTGGAATAAAGATTTTGGAGGAACTAGCAACTAAAGAACTTAGTATTTCAGATTTTAGTTACTTTTCCGCATCTTAGTATGTTTAAGTACCATGAACTAGTAAACTATGATCTACGCCATGCTTAGAGTACCAGTTATTTGATGTTAGGATGATTTCTAGTCATTTTAGAACTCATATACGTGATCTTGGCACGAAACAGTGCTGAAATCGTAGCCCAGCTGCGAAATCAGAAACCCCAATCTATCCACCGATCGATTGGGGGCCCTCAATCTATCAGTTAATCGATTGGGGAGTTTTTCTACGAACAGTAAGCTCCTGGATCGATCAGCTGATCGATCCGGTCGCGTCCTGCAGCGAACAGTGACTTTTGGAATCGATCACTAGATCGATCAACAAGGTCCTATCGCGAACAGAGAGCTCTGGAATCGATCACTGGATCGATCGACAAGTCTGGATCGATCAGCGGATCGATCGACAAGTCTGGATCGATCAGCGGATCGATCCAAACGAAGTTTCCGCGTACAATAGCAATCTGAATCGATCAACGGATCGATCCAACAGTTGTCAATCGATTGAGAGCAGTCTGAATCGATTGGGAAACTGGGTATCGACCAGGAAACCCTTTTAACTCAGTTTTCGACCATAGGGGATGTAGGATATGTCATGTCTACCTTAGGATACATCCCTTAGCACATATAGCATCAAGAATTTGTATTAGTTAGCAAAGTTTTAAATTAGTTCAGCTTTTCCGCACCTTACAAATAGTTAGCCCAGCATATTGTGACGGTCCGGCCTTACAGCCTAGTTAGTAGAAGGCGGGTCGTTACAGAGTAGTATCAGAGCAAGTTCCATACTTCCTTCACACACATCAGCACTGAACCTGCAGCTTCCAAGTAAGAACACCTCTTCTCTTACATGTGTTTTCCTACTGTCATGTTTATAGATAACTAAAGCATGTTGATGTATGATAGTATTTAACATGGTTGATTATAGTAATTAGTTAAATGTGATAGTATTAGTTATGTATGTCCTCTATTCCTTTAGAAATGGCAAGAGGACGCCCAGCTAAGAGGACACCAGCTGCTGAGCCCCAGCATGAGACAGGCAGTTCAGTGCCTCCCCCAGACCTTACAGCATTAGTGGCTCAGTTACAACAGCAGCTAGCTGAACAGCAACAGGAAATAGCCACCTTAAAGGTTAATCAGTAGAATACTCCCACTGTCACTCCGGAACCAAACATAGCAACCCCAGTGGTTATAGAGGTTCCACCAGTTCAGCCTACAGCACTAGTAGCCCCAACAGCAGAGGCAAAGAAAGAAGTCTATCTGATCCAGTGGCAGAGAGTCAAGCCCGAGAACTTCTCAGGTACCAGTGAACCATGGGATGCTCAAGCCTGGTTCAAAACACTAGAGAGTACGATGGAGCTTCTGGACTGGCCAGAGCATGAAAAGGTGAAGTGTGCCTCCTTCTGCTTGACAGGAGATGCACGTATGTGGTGGGAGAGAATCAGAGCGAAGCGCCCAGTGAACCAGATGACATGGGCAGACTTTGAGAAAGAATTCTTCGAGGAGTTCTTTCACATGCGGGTCACAAACCGCCACTACGACGAGTTCACTGAGTTTCGTCAGGGCAACCTATCAGTTGAGGAAGCCGTGAAGAAATTCAATAGACTGGCTCGTCTATGCCCTGAACTAGTTAGCATAGAAAAAGAACGAGTCCGGTTGATGCTCAAGATGCTGAGGCCGGAAATAGCAATGAACGTGGGTGGCGACGTTCATAGGCCGCAAACCACCGAAGAACTAGTCAGCAGTGCTCTGACCACCGAGCACTACCAGAATAATATCAAGCAGCAGAAGCAAGTCCTCTCAGAGTCAAAAGGGCAAGGAGACTCAGGTGCTCAGAAACAACAAGGCCACAGATCTAACTGGAAAGGGAACTCCAGCAGCAAGCGCAAACCAGGGAGTTACCCAAAGGGAGGACCAGCCAGCAAACAGCCTAGCTATCCCAAATGTGCTACTTGTGGGAAATTTCACCCGGGAGTTTGTCACAAGGGCACACGAGGATGCTTTGAATGTGGACAGGAAGGGCATATGGCTAAGCAGTGCCCAAACAAGACTAGTCTTCCTCTACCACAGCCGATTCAGTATGGAGGCCAGTCAGCTCAGTTACATCATATGCAGGCCGCTCTAGATGGTCCCCACATCAGCCAGGGCAGATTAGAAGCCCCTTCAGCTATGACCAATGCGAGGATCTACTCACTCACCAGAGAGGACGTAGCAAATGCCTCGACAGTTGTTACAGGTCAGATTAGTATTTTACAGCAAAATACAACTGTCTTATTCGATACTGGGGCAACCCATTCTTATATATCCAGGGCATTCGTCGAAAAGTTAGCAGTACCTCCCAGAGGTATTCAGTGGTCAGTTTTTGACGACGCTACCTTCGGGAGAATTTATGGCGTCCACGCACTGGCTCCGGGCAGTGCCAGTCATGATAGCAGACAGAGAACTCTTTTGTGATCTGATAGTGCTAGATATGACTGATTATGACGTCATCCTTGGAATGGACTTCCTAATCAGATACGGTGCCTCTATAGAGTGTCGTAAACAGAAAGTCGTATTCCAACCTGAAGCAGAAGTGCAATTCGAGTACATCGGAGAACCAAAGAGAAGAGCGAAGAAATTTCTCTCAGCTTTGAAGGCACAAAAATTGTTAGATTCAAGATGTACGGGATTTTTAGCGCATGTAGTCAATGCCAGTCAGGACAAGGACCAACAGCTAGCAGAGGTCCGAGTCGTATGTGACTACCCAGTAGTCTTCCCTGAAGAGTTACCAAGCCTAGCACCAGACAGGGAGATTGAATTTGAGATATAACTCATTCCTGGTACAAATCCTATCTCCAAAGCACCTTATCGCATGGCTCCAGCAGAACTGAAGGAACTTCAGGAGCAATTACAGGAGCTGCTTGACAAAGGTTTCATACGCCCTAGTCACTCACCATGGGGAGCGCCTGTATTGTTCGTGAAGAAGAAGGACGGGAGCATGCGCCTGTGCATAGACTACCGGTCACTGAACCAAGTCACCATCAAGAACAAGTATCCTCTTCCCAGAATAGATGGCATGTTCGATCAGCTAAAGGGAGCAGCAGTGTTCTCTAAGATAGAACTCAGATCAGGTTATCATCAGGTGAAAGTTAAAGAAGGGGATATGCCCAAGACAGCATTCAGGACTAGATACAGACACTACGAGTTCATAGTCATGCCCTTTGGCGTGACAAACGCTCCAGCTACTTTCATGGACCTCATGAACAGAGTATTCAGGGACTACCTAGATAGATTTGTTATCATGTTTATCGATGACATTCTTATCTATTCAGGAACTCAGGAAGAACACGCAGAGCACCTGAGAATAGTATTGCAGACTCTTCAGCAGAACCAGCTATACGCCAAGTTCACGAAATGTGAATTTTGGTTAGATCAGGTGTCATTCCTGGGTCACATCATCTCAAAGGATGGTATCATGGTAGACCCCAGTAAAATAGAAGCTGTGAGTAACTGGAAAAGACCCAAGAACGCCAGTGAGATCAGGAGCTTTTTGGGACTAGCAGGTTATTACAGAAAGTTCGTAGAGGACTTCTCTAGAATAGCCTCCCCACTGACAGCTCTTACCAGAAAGAACAGAAAATTTCAGTGGACAGAGGACTGCGAGAACAGCTTCAGCGAGTTAAAGAGGAGATTGACCAGTGCTCCCATTTTGACTCTACCAGAAAACACAAACAACTTTGATATTTATAGTGATGCCTCTAAGTTGGGACTAGGAGCAGTACTGATGCAAAATGGCAAGGTGATCGCCTATGCCTCCAGACAACTCAAGGAATATGAGAAGAATTACCCTACTCATGACCTTGAGCTTGCAGCAGTAGTGTTCACTCTTAAAATTTGGAGACATTACTTGTATGGAGCTCAGTGCAGAGTGTATACAGATCATCAGAGTCTGAAGTATTTCTTCACTCAGAAGGATCTGAATATGCGACAGCGTAGATGGCTAGAGCTGGTCAAAGATTATGACATAGACATCCTCTACCACCCAGGAAAGGCCAATAAGGTGGCAGACGCACTTAGCAGAAAGTCCGATGCTACTTTACTATCCCTAGCAGCCATGTCACCACCCCTACAGAAAGAGATTACAGATTTTGGTCTCGAACTTATAGTGGGACAGCTCTCTACTATGACATTAGCATCTAACCTGCTTGGTGACGTCCAGACAGCTCAGGAACAGGATCCTGAAATTCAGAAGATCAAGCAAGGGTTAGAAGAATCAGAAAGTAGAGAATTCAGAGTGTCCGATAGTGGGATATTATACTTCGGTGACAGACTCTGTGTTCCAGATCAGGAAGAACTAAAGAGGAAGATTTTAGATGAGGCTCACAGGACTCCTTATGCGATGCATCCAGGTTCCACCAAGATGTACCAAGATCTAAAGAAACGTTTTTGGTGGCCCGGGATGAAAAGAGACATCGCTAGATATGTTAGCACCTGTCTGACCTGTCAGAGGGTCAAGGCAGAACATCAGAGACCAGGAGGAGTTTTGCAGCCCATCCAGATCCCAGAATGGAAGTGGGAAGACATTTCTATGGATTTTATAGTGGGACTACCCAGAACCACGAATGGTTTTGATACCATCTGGGTAATAGTCGACAGATTGACTAAATCAGTCCACTTCTTAGCTATCAGGATATCCTACTCCATGGAACAGCTTGCTCAGTTGTATCTCAAGGAGATCGTTAGGTTACATGGAGTCCCACGAACCATCATTTCAGACAGATACAGTAGATTCACATCACACTTCTGGGAGTGTGTACAGACAGCATTGGGCACTAAGTTAAAGTTCAGCACAGCTTTCCATCCTCAGACAGATGGTCAGACGGAGCGAGGAAATCAGGTACTCGAAGATATGCTCCGAGCATGTGCCCTAGACTTCAAGGGAAGTTGGTGCAAATATCTGAGTTTAGCAGAATTTACATACAGCAATAGCTATCAGGCCACCATCGGCATGGCACCTTACGAGGCTCTCTATGGGCGGAAGTGTAGATCTCCAATCTGCTGGTATGAGAGTGGTGAACAGAAAGAACTAGAACTTCAGACAGATCTAGTAGCAGATACCACAGCAGCTATATAGCAGATCCGCCAGAGGATAGAGACAGCTCAGAGCCACCAGAAAAGCTATGCTGATACACGGCGCAGACCCTTAGAGTTTTCAATTGGGGATTCAGTGTTCCTCATAGTAGCTCCCATGAAGGGAGTAATGCGTTTTGGGAAGAAGGGCAAATTAAGTCCTAGATATGTGGGACCATACCTTATCGTTAGAAGAGTTGGCAAGGTAGCATATGAGCTAGAGCTACCACAGGAGATGTCAGCCATCCATAATGTATTTCATGTCTCTATGCTGAAGAAGCATATCCCAGATGCCACCCAGGTGATTGAGCCCCAGTCGGTACCAATCCGCGAAGACCTCAGCTATGATAGTCAGCCTATTAAGATAATAAACCGAGCAGTTAAGAAATTGCGGAACAAGGAGGTACCATTAGTAAAAGTCATTTGGCAAAGTCACACAGCAGAAGAGGCAACATGGGAGACAGAAGCCAGTATGAGACAGAAGTACCCAGAGTTATTCTAAGTTCGAGGATGAACTTTTTATAAGGTATGGGGGATTGTAACGCCCGAAAATTCTCAAAATAATTATTAGAAATATTCTATGATTTTTCTGAAATTTTAGGATATTTTTATAGAATTTTTAGAGTAGCGGAAGTAGCAAAAACAAATAGAGTCGTAAAAGGGTCTAGGCGAGTATTGAACCCGAGACCTATTGGGTCCTACGACTTATAGTGGACTCTAGTAACCAAGTGAACCCAGCAGGGCCGTGCTGAAAGGAAAGGGAATCAATTATACTTATGTTAGAGTTGGGCCGAAGTTACCACTTAATATAAATAGGGCAATTAAGAGAGGAGTTAATTATTTTATTCGTAACTTTCCTCTCCCAAAACCCTCACCGCCGCCCCTTCTCCTTTCTCTTCCTCTTCTCGGCGCCAACCACAAGCACACCTAGGGCTCCATCCCTAGGGTCCCAAGGGCTTCTTCCGGCAACATCTTGGATACGGGGACGCTTCCCTCCGCGAGAGGAATGCGTAGACGCGAGAAGATTGTCGAAAGGATCGTCTTCTCCAGAAATCTAGCGAGTAGAATCGTAAGAAAATTAGAGAAGAAGGTAAGAAACCCCTCACCTGCAGTATAAGTAGCTCTCGTGTGAATTTCTGCTTTGTTTAGTAGCATATGAATTTTTGACACATAGGTTGTGCAATAGTGCACACTAGGTGTTCGATAATAAGTGTAGCACAGGAAAAGAATGCAACTTAGGCATTTTAATAGCTTAGTAAATGCAATAGAGGGATTTATTCAGTATGCATAGTTTTACTATAATTATATGGGACTACGGTCCAATGGGTGGGCTCCCACAGTCGCCTCTAGGTTCAGATAACCTAGCTCTAGATTCAGATAACCTAGAAATAGCAATATAAGAAGAACTCAGCTATAATCAGTATTTTATTTTAGCAGTGGCACTGTACTGGATTAGATATCCATTGGGTTGGGCTCCCACAGTCGTCCCTAGGTTTAGATAACCTAGTAACCCTACTAAATGCTGGACTTGCAACCCCGGGTCTAGTTAGGGATGCGCGTACAGCAAGTACAGTTACCGGGCCCAAACAGCAGCATGATTATTATTTTAATCTATTTATGAAAATAGTTTTCAAAACTTCACAAATAGTTATGTGGATTCAATACAGCTTCAGCATTAGTTTAGAATTAGCTCAGCTCAATTTTGTATCGGTTTAGTTTTCTATTGATACATATGATAGCTTATGTTAGCACTTGTTGCCATGACTAGTTTGTTTGTATGTCATGCTATGCTTTTACATGTTCTGTATTCATACATTTCAAATAGCATGTTTTAAAAGCATGATTTCATCGTATGCATGTTTTTGTGAGGTAGATGGTTTCTTACTAAGCTCTCAAGCTTACAGATACTCTTTTCCTTATACTGCAGATAAAGGTAAAGGAAAGATGAACTAGCGGAGGCTGGAGGTCAATGCGATGAAGATGTGTGTGGATGGAACTTGGAATAAAGATTTTGGAGGAACTAGCAACTAAAGAACTTAGTATTTCAGATTTTAGTTACTTTTTCGCATCTTAGTATGTTTAAGTACCATGAACTAGTAAACTATGATCTACGTCATGCTTAGAGTACCAGTTATTTGATGTTAGGATGATTTCTAGTCATTTTAGAACTCATATACGTGATCTTGGCACGAAATAGTGCTGAAATCATAGCCCAGCTGCGAAATCAGAAACCCCAATCTATCCACCGATCGATTGGGGGCCCTCAATCGATCAGTTAATCGATTGGGGAGTTTTTCTGCGAACAGTAAGCTCCTGGATCGATCAGCTGATCGATCCGGTCGCGTCCTGCAGCGAACAGCGACTTTTGGAATCGATCACTGGATCGATCAACAAGGTCCTGTCGCGAACAGAGAGCTCTGGAATCGATCACTGGATCGATCGACAAGTCTGGATCGATCAGCGGATCGATCCAAACGAAGTTTCCGCGTACAATAGCAATCTGAATCGATCAACGGATCGATCCAACAGTTGTCAATCGATTGAGAGCAGTCTGAATCGATTGGGAAACTGGGTATCGACCAGGAAACCCTTTTAACTCAGTTTTCGACCATAGGGGATGTAGGATATGTCATGTCTACCTTATGATACATCCCTTAGCACATGTAGCATCAAGAATTTGTATTAGTTAGCAAAGTTTTAAATTAGTTCAGCTTTTCCGCACCTTACAAATAGTTAGCCCAGCATATTGTGACGGTCCGGCCTTACAGCCTAGTTAGTAGAAGGCGGGTCGTTACAGTTGGGTCTTGGAATAAGAGTCGTCAAAGACTCCAAACCAAGTAAAACCGACCAAGTCATATTCTCATATTTTCTGTTTGTGTGTTTAAATCTTCCGCTGCATATACTTTGATTTCAAAATCGAAATTTTTTTTTTTTAAAAAAAAAACACATAATTCACCTCTCTCTCATGTGAGTCTCGATCCAATAGGGATGGTATCCACTTTTTTCGTACCTTGATTGATGGAACATTCCATATAGTATAGAAGGTGTCACATTGTTACATTTTGAGGGTCATGTCACACCAAGCCATGCTAGTAAGTAGGGGTATCAATTCGGATCGGTCGGGTTGAGTCGATTTCAGGTCGGGTTGATTTTTTTTTTAAAAAAAAACCTAACCTAAACTCAAATACAACTCGAAATCTCTAAACCCGAATTTGATCTGAATAACTTGATTAAAAATGACCTTTTTTTTTACTATTTTCCCTAGAATTCTTTACTTTTATCTCAATATTCCATCATTATCATACTAATATTAATATTGTCATATTGATATACATAAAAGTAGGGTTGTCAATTCGGATGGGTCAAGTGGGGTTCGGGTCGGATTGAAACTTTTTTTTTTAATTTTAACCTGATTTGAACTCGAATTCAACTTGAAACCCTTAAACTTGAACCCGAACCCGGCTAACCTGAACCCGACCTGAATAACTCGAGTAACCCGATTCAAAATGACTTTTTTTTTTGCTATTTTTCCTATAATTTTTCACTTTTATCTCAATACTCCATCGTTATCATGCTAACATTAATATTAATATACATAAAAGTATCTTACTTTTCAAAATAAAATTTGATTTAACATAAAAAAATTCACTAAACCCTAAACTCGAGTCAACTCGGGTTAACCTGAACCTGACTTGAATCTAATTCAAAAAATTTTAACCCAAACCCGAACCTGATTCAAACCCGAAAACCTCTAACTCGAACTTGGTTTTTTTTTAGTTGGGTCATCGGATCAGATTCATTTTTCACACCCCTACATAAACATATCTTAATTTTCAAAATAAAATTTGATTTAACCCAAAAACCCTACTAAAACAAAAATTCGAGTCAATTAGGGTTAACCTAAACCTGACCTAAAAATCTCTAACCAGAAAACTGTTAGATTTTGAGGAATGTCCTAAGACAATCCGCCTTATGGTTTTTACTAAATATATATTCACTATTTGAGTGTATATTATATGTTTGATTGTCTTAAACTCATTTACTGAATGCCACAATATAATTCATAGCATGAGAAAAATTGTGATTGGATCAAAACTAGTGATTATCTCTACATGTGTAATTATGAATGTATTGGAATTTCCCTAGTTGTCGAATTGATGTATTCGGACATCATCAATTCTGTAAGACTAGCACGGGTTATACTCTTTAGTTCGCCAAGCAACTGTTTTCTTACTGGTTGGAGACATTGAGATGTTGAGAGTTAAACGTGGATACTAGTTATGGTTGTTAGGACCTTCGGATGGCTAGAGAGGGGGGTGTGAATAACCTCCTTTCAAAAATTCAATCAATTTCCTCACAAGAGTTTGTTAGCACAGCGGAAATAAGTAAAATGAAAACTGATGCAAGGAAAAGAACAAACCACCACTAACAAAACGATGTACGAGGTTCGGGGATAACTTGCCCCTACTCCTCGGCGTGTCCGTAAAGTGGACGATCCCTTGATCTTTCGGTAGATCACACCCCGGACAAAATCCAGCTAAGTATTTCTCCTTCTTGGTGGAGTAACCTCTCCACAAAAATCACAGAATAGATTTGAAAATAAAGCACAATGACTTACAGAGTTCAGTGGCTAAAGGATTGAGCAAATGAACTTACAGCCACGAAGTGAAAAATGCACAGATAGAAGGAAGCTTCAGCCAAGAGCTCAACAACACAGCCTCTTGCTTGATCGACAGAGAGTTTTTCCATAACCATAGCAAGCCTCTCTTCTTCCTCCTTCTTATTCTGCTTGCTCACTGTCTTCAGCCAGAGTCGAATCGCTGTCACCTGTATCGAATCACTGCGTCGCCAGTCACTCTTCCTCCTCATCTGGTTCTCTGAACTCACACCAATACCATCCATGGTCTTCACTGGTGTCTCTGAGCTTGAACCAATGAGCAAGAGTCAAGCTGTAGCCACTGATCGCCGCCAGTGAACGTTGATGCTCCAAATGCACCATTTGCAGCGGAACACAGCAGAAAGATCACTTGATCTTATTCTTCTGATGGAGCTTAATTTGAAATCAACCATTGGCACGACACCTGCAACCTGTAACTTAAAAATCTCACACAGATGATTTGATCAGGTGAATCAGAAGTGAATCAGAAATATCAGAGAAGCAGCAGAAACAAACGACATTGTTGTGGATCGGTCATCAGACCGATCCATATCCTTCTGGACCGATCAGGACACACCCTGATTGGTCTGGGATTATGCTGATCGGTCTGTGGACCGATCAGCCTATGGGTGGATCGGTCCACAGACCGATCCCCTATGGTTCTGAGTCTTCGTTGCTCGTTACTGATCGGTCCAGGTTCCGATCTGATAGCCCACAGATCGCTTCTGTGTGGTTACTGATCGGTCACGAGACCGATCAGATAATCCACAGATTGTTTCTGTGTGGTTACTGATCGGTCACGAGACCGATCAGTTCACTTGAGGTATCACTGGATCGGTCTGCAGACCGATCCAGTCAACTGAAGTATCACTGGATCGGTCTGTCGACCGATCCAGGCAACCGAAGTATCACTGGATCGGTCAACAGACCGATCCAATGTACCTGTGTTAGTTTTAGAGCCTCCCAGCCCTAAACTCTAACGTCTTCCTGGTCCAGAGAACGAGGTACCAAGCCCTCTCTGACCTAGTCCGGAGAACGAGCTACCAAGCCCTCTCCGACTTCGTCCGGTTCAGAGAACGAGCTACTGAGCCCTCTCTGACCTAGTCCGGAGAACGAGCTACCGAGCCCTCTCCGACTTCGTCCGGTCCAGAGAACGAGCTGCCGAGCCCTCTCCAACTTCATGTGCCAAGTATCCGTACTTGGACTTTTCCTCTCCACATGATCAACCTTGATCATTAATCAGTCTGAGTCTAATTAATATTTGATCCAAACTTAAATCCGTGTCAACATCAAAACAACAGCCAGGTCAGACTGTAGCAACAATCTCCCCCTTTTTGTTGTTTGACAACACGATTTAAGTTTAGATCGGAAATGTTCATATTTCCCTAATTTTAAGGGAATCAAGATCCTCCCCCTAAGACAGATACAACACCATGTAAGGATAGGGGAATCAAGATCCTCCCCCTAAGACAAACTTTCATTTATCTCTAAACTTAGTTACCTTCTCCCCCTTTGTCAAACACCGAAAAGGTGCGAATTAGGAAAGAAAACGTTAAAGGACTCCCCCTTAACCCATACTGTCTTTTTCTTAATTCACCTAGAATACCCTCTAAGTGTATTATAAGACAGGGATAAAGAGATAAGAGACATACAAGACATGGCATATGAACAGCATATTAAAAACCAATAAGAGGTGAAACATAAAGAAAGACAAGAAAATGAACGGCACAAATAGATGAAAGCAGCAAGTATCCAGGTCAGACATAAATATCCAACAAACAACATCCAAAACATAGATAATCAGAATGACAGCATAGAACAATGTGTATCAATCAGCCTCCTCATCATGAGGAGCATCAGCATCATCAACGGGAGGAGTGGGTCCCTGAGGTGGCATGTCGTCGCTCGAGGATGGATAGCCCGGGAAATCCTGCGGAGGTGGGTATCTGGCCATCCATCCCATAATCGCCTGATGTGTCGCCAGCTGCTGACTGCGTAAATCATCGTAACGCTGGTCAATCCGAACGCGCAGCCCGTGGAGCTCAGCAACCAGCAGCTCATCATCTCCATCGTCAGCAGCAGGAGGAGCAGCAGCAGGAGGAGGAGCAGCAGCAGCAACCTGTCGTGGAGGTCCCCGTGGTAACTCACCTAGTGCTCTCCCATCCTTCCACCGAACGTCCCCATCCTGTCCTATGATGCCAGACTTGGAAAATGCCCGTTTCCCAAGTCTGCAGTCCTGCCTGACCATCTTGACTATTCTACCCTTGGAGACATCAACCTGAAGGGTCTCGAGTCAATCTGTAATGATATGCCCATAAGGCATATAAACAGTGAAGCTGTTTGGCTCACTATAGGAAATGATCGAAGAGTAGATGCTGGACATGATGTCAAAGTCTAGACGCCGACGCAATCCATAAAGCATCAGACAATGATATGGTCGGATTTCAGACAAGGGTTTAGATGTGATTGGCAGAAGGCAGTTTGTGACAATCTTAAAGAGGATGTAATCGTGGGCAAATAATCTCAAGGCTGCAAAAGTAGGAAAATCAACATCTAATTCATCTAGCCCACCTGGTCTAGGATGTCTGAAGAAATACTCATAAATAGAGTCAGATGTGACATCAAAAGGTGAAGGTAAGGGGTCTGGTAAGTCAGGATATATCGAAAAGACATTTCCGGAACACCTCCGGCAACCTAGATAGTCAAAGAAGGCTGAGAAACTGAAATCAAGAGTCCGCTTAGCAACTTTTGTTTTATAACTTACATCATTAGTTTGATGAAGATTGTTATAAAACTCCGATACTAAGTCATAGTTGATATCTCGTTCTAAATAGACAAGTGTATCAAGTTTGTAGTAGGCAATGATTTCTGACACAGTTGGACAAAATTCGTCCATGAATTTTCGATCCACAGACCTACAAGGGAGTAATTTAAAGGTTCTTTGTCTAAAAGCTTCCTCAAACTGGTGGTTTGGAAATCTCCCAGAGACAGATGGTTGAGGTCGAGAGGGAGCCTTAGACTTAGACTTCTCAGGTGACTTAGAGGTCCCCTCACCCACTGGTTTCTTCCTAAGGTGTAACAATGTGATATAATGGGTCAAGTAAGTGAGCACCGGAGCCACCAACCCCCGAAACAAAAGAAAACACACATATATGATGAGAAATGAAACCGAAATGCCAAGTTCTAGAGAAGTATGGAGTTACCTTGGTGCCATTGAAGTGTCTTTTGGCTAGGGCTTTGGCTAGGGTTCCGGCGTGCAAAGAGAAGAGAAGAGGTGAGGTGTAGGAAAGAGTCGGCTAGGGCTTCCGCGTGAAAGAAGAAAAGAAAAGATTGGGAAGCTTTAAGCGAGATGGGTGTACAGATGATGAAATGATTGGACGGCTGTCCGATCAGGAGGTATCAGGAATTTCCTGATCGGTCCCTGGACCGATCCAGGGACACCCTGATCGGTCTGTAGACCGATCAGGAGACTATCAGCAGTCGCTGATCGGTCGCTGGACCGATCATTGACCTAATCGGTCCCCGGACCGATCAGGGAACTACCTGATCGGTCTGTAGACCGATCAGAAAATGATCAGTAGCGGGCTCTGCATGCCAGGCTGACCTGATCGGTCCCCGGACCGATCAGATTACACACAGAAGGGTGGAGAGATCGGTCCGTAGACCGATCAGTGTCTGAAACTTAAATTTTTCAGTAATTTCAGTAACTGAAATTCGTAGAGATGTTCGGATAATTCGTAGAAGTGTCTCCAAGAAAACTTCCAAGTTCAGTATCTAGAACCTGGAGGATCTACAAGCATAACTATTTCCTAAAAATTATGGTCTGAAATTGTTTATAGCCCAAAAATTTCAGACATTTAGAAAACAGGCAACTTAAGGCCTGAAAACTGAAATTTTCGACTTGTTATGTTCAGTTTCAAGTTTGTCAAAATATAACCAACTTGCTATCATTCTTTCAAAGACTTGTCCTAGTTTCAATCAAAATCATGAAAAGTATCGTTCAAATGTATCAAACAGTCCATCAACCAAAATTACATTATCTCTAGATAAAGATCCAACCAAGTTTCCTTGGTTGGAATATATGAGTAAGATCTAGGAACCAAATACACATGAATTATGTAATAGTCTTTCCCATATTCAATTTATGTCTCTTCAACCTAATTATTCAAGGGATGCATGATACATTTTGAATAATTCGGCTGATCCTAGCATCTCACCCCATTTCTAGCAAACAAAAATAATTTGTTAAACCTTATAGTTTGTGTGAGATGTCCCCAAGTTGCCCAAATTAATTTCCCTATTTCTCTTGTTGTTTTAATTGTCCTTATTGATCATGATGGGGTCCTAATGACCTATTGAGCCAAACACATTCCCAATTCTCTTCTCAAATGACTAAATTCATTTTCTGGAAGAGGTTTGGTGAAAATATCGGCTAGGTTTGACTTTGACTCAACATATGTGAGTGCAATGTCTCCCCTAGCTATGTGATCTCTAATGAAGTGATGACGCACTTCAATATGTTTGGTCCTTGAATGATGGACTGGATTTTTTGTTAGGTTTATTGTGCTGATGTTGTCACACAATACTTGCACTCCCTTATACGAAAGTCCATAATCTTCTAAAGTGTGGATCATCCACAACAATTGTGACACACTCTCTCCCATGGCAATGTATTCAGCCTCGGTTGTGGAGAGAGTAACGCAATGTTGCTTCCGACTTGACCAACTAACCAATGATGAACCTAGAAATTGGCAACCCCCACTAGTGCTTTTTCGATCCAATTTGCACTCAGCATAATTGGAGTCGGTATAACCTATCAAGTCAAAAGACTCCGTACGAGGGTACCATAGACCTACTCTAATTGTGCCCTTAAGGTATCTCAGAATTCTCTTAACTGCAATTAAATGAGATTCCTTGGCACAGACTTGATATCTAGCGCACATGTCCACAGCAAAAAGTATGTCTGGTCGACTAGCTGTGAGATATAGAAGACTACCGATCATGCTTCTATATTGCGTTAGATCAACTGGTTTTCCATTCTCATCATTGTCAAGGCGAGTGTTTGTTGCCATTGGAGTGGATACTTCCTTAGAGTCACTCATCTTGAATTTCTTGAGCATCTCTTGAGTGTATTTCGTTTGATGGACATAAATGTCATCTCGAGTTTGTTTGATTTCAAGTCTAAGGAAGAATGTCAATTCTCCCACCAAACTCATCTCAAACTCACTTTCCATGTAAGTGATAAATTCATTCAAATAGCCCTTGTTATTTGAGCCACAAATTATGTCATCGACATACACCTGGGCTACAAATATGTTTTCACCATCTCTACGCAGAAATAGTGTTGGGTCTATTTGACCTCTTACAAAACCCTTTTCTAGTAAGTAAGTTGACAACCTTTCGTACCAAGCTCGAGGTGCTTGTTTAAGCCCATAAAGAGCTTTCTTGAGCTTGTACACGTGGTTTGGAGCTTCGGTATTCACAAACCCTAGTGGTTGTTCAACATAGACCTCTTCTTTAATGAAACCATTTAAGAAGGTTGATTTAACATCCATTTGATAGAGCTTGAAACCTCTATGTGCAGCAAAAACTAGCATTAAACGAATGGACTCTAATCGGGCCACGGGAGCATAAGTCTCATCATAATCGAGGCCTTCGACTTGACTATAGCCCTTGGCTACAAGTCTTACCTTGTTTCTTACGACTTCTCCTTTTTGGTTTAACTTATTTTTGAAGACCCATTTGGTTCCAATAATGGTGGTCTTCTTAGGTCTAGGAACTAAGTCTCACACTTGGCTCCTTTCAAATTGACCTAACTCATCTTGCATAGCTATGATCCAATCAGGATCATGCAATGCCTCATCAACTAATTTTGGTTCGATTTCTGAGATCAAGGGGACCTCATTAGACTCATTTCTAAAGAATGACCTAGTCCTAATCCCTTGTTGAATGTCTCTCACAATCTGGTCTTGGGGATGACTAGAGGCTATCCTAGATTGCCTTGGTGTTGGCGGTGCCTCATGAGTGATCTCACTAGACACAGGCAAGGGCTCAGTATTAGGTAAAGGATCAGACTGAGCCCTCTCTTGCCTTTGCTCATCGTCATCGGAGTCAACTTCGACTCTTTCTATGTTTTGATCATTTAAACTTAGATTTCTAAGTTCAAATTGAATTTCTCCTACATCCCTTGATTGATCATTTGATTTAGGGATTTCTTCAAATGCTACATCCGAGGACTCTTCAATCAATTTAGTCCTAGTGTTGTAGACTCGATAGGCTTTGCTGGAGAGAGAGTACCCGACTAGTATCCCTTCGTCAGCCTTAGCCGTGAACTTTCCAAGATGATCCTTGGTGTTCAAGATAAACACCTTATAACCAAACACCCTAAGATGTTTAATTGTAGGGGGTTTCCCAAACCAGAGTTCATGGGGAGTCTTTCCTAAGAACCTATGTATCAAGACTCGGTTTTGCACATAGCAAGCGGTATTTACCGCTTCAGCCCATAAGTAGCTCGGTAGTGAGTACTCATTGAGCATGCTTCGTGCAGCCTCTTGCAAGACTCGGTTCTTTCTCTCCACAACCCCATTTTGTTGTGGGGTCCTTGGAGTAGAGAACTCATGCCTATATCCTTTTTCTTGACAAAATTCTAAAAATCTATGGTTTTAAAATTCTCCACCATGATCACTTCTAATTGTTTTAATTGTTGTTAATTTTTCATTTTCAGTTCTTCTACAAAAAGAAACAAAAACCTCTATGGTTTGATCCTTATTTTTCAAAAAGAAGGTCCATGTATATCTAGTAAAATCATCAATGATCACTAAGCAGTATCTACTTCCATTTAATGAAATAACATTACTACAATCAAACAAATCCATATGCAATAAATCTAAAGCAGTAGATGTACTTACAGCGCTTTTACCTTTATGAGCCGCTTTTGTTTGCTTACCCTTTTGACATGCATCACATAATTTTATCTTTTGATACTTGATGCTTGGTAAATCTCGCACTAATCCTTTGTTGGCCAGCTTTCGAATGTTCTTCATGTTTACGTGGGTCAACCTTCTATGCCACAGCCATGATTCTTCTTCTTTTGACATGAGACACTTAGCAGAGGCATTAGTAGCACTTTTAAAAGATACTTGATAAATGTTTTCTACCCTTGTGCCTACTAGTACCGTGTCAAGTGTGTCAATGTGCTTGACCAGACATTGACTTGAATGAAACTCAATTGTGTAACCCGTATCACACAATTGGCTGACACTTAGGAGATTAAAAGTCATCCCCTTGACTAGAAGGACATTTTTTATTTGGAGACATTCGGATATTTGAATATCTCCAACTCCTATAACCTTAAGGCTACCATTATTACCAAAGGACATATTACCTCTATTTTTGTTTTGAAGGGTAGTAAAGAGTGACTTGTCCCCGGTCATGTGCTTGGAGCATCCACTATCAACAAACCAAGTTGATAGATGCTCCCCCTTGACAAATGCCTACAAGACACGAAAGATAGATGTTTTAGGTACCTAAATCTTGGGACCTAATGCATCTACAATGAAAGACCTAGGAACCCATGCCTTGGTCACACCCTTCCTAGTCTCATGAACCCTAGAAGCATGTGATCTATGAAATTGGGTTCTAGACACTAAGGAAATGAAACTAGACTCCTTAGGTTGATATCCTAATCCAGCCTTGTTGTAGACCGCCCTTTGGGCATTTAGAATCATATCTAAGGTCTTAGAGCTAGTTGAGAATTTCTCAAGCATTTTCTTGAGTTTCTCAACTTCACTTTTTAAGGCTTTGTTTTCATCCTCAAGAAGCTCTTGATGTAGGTCATCAACCTCATCTTCCCTAAGAGTCTTCAAGTGTTCTACTTCATCTTTTAATGATTTAATTTCAGTTTTTGATTTCTTAAGCAAAGTAGATAAATGAGCAATAGTCCTGTAGCATTTTTCTAAATGCGGAGAAGTTACCTCTTCATCATCCGAAGATGATGAAGTCGCGGCTGATGTATCACTTCCGGAGTCCGATTCCTCCCTTGCCATGAGTGCTAATTGACGAGTGCTTTTCTCCTTCTCTTCTTCCGATGAGCTTGAGGAGGATTCATCCCAAGAAGCTTTGAGAGCTTTCTTCTTCTTGGCCCTTTCCTCCTTCTTCTTGAGTTTTGGACACTCGCTCCGATAGTGTCCTTTCTTGCTACACTCATAACACGTAACGTTAGTCTTATCAATATTTTGATCAATAGACTTACCTTTCCCTTTGAATCTCCGGCTCCTTCTCATGATTCTTCTCACGAAGTTAGCCATTTCGCTTGATGATGATCCACCTTCATCATCGGACTCGGAGGAGGATGAGGATGTAGGAATTTCTTTCTCCTTCTTCTTTTCTTTCTTCCTTCTTCCATCCTTGCTCTTTTCTCCTACAACTAAAGCAATATCTTTCTCCTTTTGACCCTTGTTAGCAAATTCATGAAGTTCCATTTCACAAAAGAATTCATCCAACTTAACAATTGAAAGGTCCTTGGAGACCTTGTAGGCATCTACCATAGATGACCACAAGGCATTCCTCGGAAAGGCTTTGAGAGCGTACCTTACAAGATCGCGATTTTCTACGCGTTCATATACAGAGTGAAGACCATTGATGATCTCTTTGAACCTTCCGTGTAGTTCACTTACCGTTTCGCTCTCCTTCATGGTGAGATTTTATAGTTGGTTTAGGAACAAGTCTCTCTTGGCGATCCGAGAGTCTCGAGTTCCTTCTTGGAGCTCGATGAGCTTGTTCCACAAATCCTTTGCACTCACAAATGGACCTACCTTGACAAGTTGATCTTTGGCTATTTCACATTGTAGTGTGACCACTGCCTTGGCATCGGCTTGTCCTTTGCGAGTTTGCTCGGCGGACCACCTCTACGATTCTAGTTCCTTACCTTCTTCATCCTTCGGAGGTGTGAAACCTTCCTTGACCGAGAACCACATGGAGATGTCGGTCTTGAGATAATACTCTATACGGCTCTTCCAATATTGGAAGTCCGCTCCATCGAAGTAGGGTGGGCGATTGGTACTAAAACCTTCCTTCATAGCCATCTTCTTGCTCTTTAGGGTGTTAGTCCGGATGAAGAGCGCCTCACTCTGATACCACTTGTTAGGACCTTCGGATGGCTAGAGAGGGGGGTGTGAATAACCTCCTTTCAAAAATTCAATCAATTTCCTCACAAGAGTTTGTTAGCACAGCGGAAATAAGTAAAATGAAAACTGATGCAAGGAAAAGAACAAACCACCACTAACAAAACGATGTACGAGGTTCGGGGATAACTTGCCCCTACTCCTCGGCGTGTCCGTAAGGAGGACGATCCCTTGATCTTTCGGTAGATCACACCCCGGACAAAATCCGGCTAAGTATTTCTCCTTCTCGGTGGAGTAACCTCTCCACAAAAATCACAGAATAGATTTGAAAATAAAGCACAATGACTTACAGAGTTCAGTGGCTAAAGGATTGAGCAAATGAACTTACAGTCACGAAGTGAAAAATGCAAAGACAGAAGGAAGCTTCAGCCAAGAGCTCAACAACACAGCCTCTTGCTTGATCGACAGAGAGTTTTTCCAGAACCTTAGCAAGCCTCTCTTCTTCCTCCTTATTCTGCTTGCTCACTGTCTTCAGCCAGAGCCGAATCGCTGTCACCTGTATCGAATCATTGCATCGCCAGTCACTCTTCCTCCTCATCTGGTTCTCTGAACTCACACCAATACCATCCATGGTCTTCACTGGTGTCTCTGAGCTCGAACCAATGAGCAAGAGTCAAGCTGTAGCCATTGATCACCGCCAGTGAACGTTGATGCTCCAAATGCACCATTTGCAGCGGAACACAGCAGAAAGATCACTTGATCTTATTCTTCTGATGGAGCTTAATTTGAAATCAACCATTGGCACGACACCTACAACCTGTAACTTAAAAATCTCACAGCAGATGATTTGATCAGGTGAATCAGAAGTGAATCAGAAATATCAGAGAAGCAGCAGAAACAAACGACATTGTTGTGGATCGGTCATCAGACCGATCCATATCCTTCTGGACCGATCAGGACACACCCTGATCGGTCTGGGATTATGCTGATCAGTCTGTGGACCGATCAGCCTATGGGTGGATCGGTCCACAGACCGATCCCCTATGGTTCTGAGTCTTCGTTGCTCGTTACTGATCGGTCCAGGTTCCGATCTGATAGCCCACAGATTGTTTCTGTGTGGTTACTGATCGGTCACGAGACCGATCAGATAATCCACAGATTGTTTCTGTGTGGTTACTGATCGGTCACGAGACCGATCAGTTCACTTGAGGTATCACTGGATCGGTCTGCAGATCGATCCAGTCAACTGAAGTATCACTGGATCGGTCTGTCGACCGATCCAGGCAACCGAAGTATCACTGGATCGGTCAACAGACTGATCCAATGTCCCTGTGTTAGTTTTAGAGCCTCCCGGCCCAAAACCCTAACGTCTTCCTGGTCCAGAGAACGAGGTACCAAGCCCTCTCTGACCTAGTCCGGAGAACGAGCTGCCGAGCCCTCTCCGACTTCGTCCAGTTCAGAGAATGAGCTACCGAGCCCTCTCTGACCTAGTCCGGAGAACGAGCTACTGAACCCTCTCCGACTTCGTCCAGTCCAGAGAACGAGCTGTCGAGCCCTCTCCGACTTCACGTGCCAAGTATCCGTACTTGGACTTTTCCTCTCCACATGATCAACCTTGATCATTAATCAGTCTGAGTCTAATTAATATTTGATCCAAACTTAAATTCGTGTCAACATCAAAACAACAGTCAGGTCAGACTGTAGCAACAATGGTAACTAGTTCATTGGAGTGACTCACTATAAGACTTCATATGTTATATACATATATATGGATATGTCTGTGAAGTTCTTACTGTAGCTCGAGTGCCAGTTTCCTTCGACTTGAGATATACAAGTCATCTTGGTCATGGAGACTTATACTTTGTCATCTTAAGCAAGCACCTCATTGAGGTGTGGACCTGGGATGATTGGATATAAGTCGAAATGCTCGAAGATGTTTGGATGACCCACAAAGGATTTACCACTCCTTGCAAGAAGACGTATGCCCTATGACCACTCATTAGGATTATTACTTAAAGTTTTTTGCCAAAACATCACATGTTAAGAGTACGAGACTCTTATATACATGTACGAGTAATTTGAATACATAGACCGAGGAAATATTACTTAGGTTAGGTGTGACGTAATCAATCTAGTGGGGGCAGACACATAAACCATGTCCTGAACCAAGTGGGTATAAGACGAATGAAAGGGACAAGACACGACTCACTATAACTGCTAAAGAGTTTAGAATTAGTTCTAAGATCAACTATGATTTTCTGGCTAATTGAGGATCATGATATACTATTAGATGTCACTCATAATCGTTCTATAATTAAAAAGTTAATTATAGATGACCAAGATAGACCAGGAACCTATTGGGTCACACGCACTAACAATTCTCTAAAAGACGTAAAACAAGTTAAAGAATGAGATTCTTAGATCAAGAGATAAATGTTTGGTTGGGTCATACATAAGATAAATATGAAAATATTTGTCATGATGGAAGCGCGGATGAGTTACATCTCTTATGGTAGAATTAAACCATATTTAGTTTAATCATGAAACGGTCATGAACCAACTTGGTTTAGCTGTGAACCAAACTAAGGGGTTAATGAGCTAATTTTTTGTTAAAGGATAATGAGTTGGAGTTGGAGTTGGACTTTCTAAACCAACTCATTAAATAGATTATATATAGATGTAATTGGAAGAGAATTAGATACAAGTTTCATTATTTGGTTGATTGACTATTGGAAACTCAATCCTCCTCTCCCTCTCCTCTATCTCCCACCACCAACAAGAGAGTGCTCCCTCTTGTTGTCATGACCACCACAAGGGAGAAATACTCTCCCTTATGTGTTTCTCTTCTTCTTCCTCTTGATCTCTCTTCTTCGCTCGTGGCTAGTAACTTCCGAAGGATAGACTTGTACTCAAGGAGTTGTCTTGAGGAGCTCGACGTGGCTACGAATAGAGGTGAGGTTCGACAACGTCACTACGGTTAATGTCCTTCTCGTTACAGGTCATTCGTAAGGTATACCTAGCGTAAATTTACTTCCTGTAAAATTTTAATTATGCGATCATGTTTGACATATTGTATCCTTGTATGCATGTGGTGTGTGATGTAATAATTAGGAATTATTATTGTTTTATTTTCTGCTGTGCATGTTTACAAAACGTGTTCTACCACACACATGCATCGAGCATGTCCTAACAACAACCCTCCAACTCGAAAAACCTTCAACCTAAAAACCCCTCCAACCGGAACCCAACCTGAACCTGATTTTTCTCGAATCGACTCAGATTGGGTCGTCGAATCGGGTTCAATTTTTAACACCAATACTAATCACTTCACCCCATGCTCTGTGGGTCATGGCATCCTCTGTTCATGTGGGGCATGCTTATGGTATTGAAGGCTAGATACCTTTAAGACAACTAGGTATGACCGAACTAAGAGAATAGTTGGCAAGGCTGAATCTAGCAAGGCGAGAAGGCACGACTAAGTCGAGTGCTGGAGCTTCTCATCTCAAGTTCACTGTCAATCGAGCTGAGTGGTTGAGCTGAAGGAATCAGCATGACCGAGTCGAGTAGTGAAGCTTCTTGTCTCGAGTCCATATCAACCGAGCTGAGTGGTTGAGCTAAAGAAATCGACATGATTGAGCCGAGTGGTGAAGCTCCTCGTCTTGAATCCACCATGTCCATCTGCCTTGTTGAGTGGTTGAGTTAAAGGAATCAGCATGACTGAGTCGAGTGGTGACTAAAGGAATTAATTAAGCCAAGCCGAATGGTGGAGCCTCTTGCCTTGGGTCCATTGTCAGTCTAACTGAGGGGTTGAGCTCAAAGAATCTGATAAGCCGAGATGAATGGCAGAGCCTCTTGCCTTAGGTCCACTATCGGGAGAACCCAAGGGTTGAATTGAAGGAATCGACACCACTGAACTAAGTGATGGAGCCTCTTGTCTCAGGTCCACTGTCACCAAATGGTGGAGCTTCTTGCCTTGGGTCCATTGTCAGTTAGAGTCTAACTGAGGGGTTGAGGTCAAAGAATCAATTAAGCCGAGTTAAATGATAAAACCTCTCACCTTAGGTGCATTGTCAGGAGAACCAAGGGGTTAAACTTATGGAATCGACACTACTGAAATGAGTGAGGGAGCCTCTCGTCTCAAGTCCACTATTGAACTAATTTAGGGGGCGTTTGGTTTAGAGGAATAGAAGTGGGGAATGAGAATGAGAATCATTGATTGCCATTGTTAATGTTTGGATTATAGGAATAAGAATGCAAATAAGGGAATGAATCCTTGAAATTGGGTAATAACTCATTCCCATGTATCTCCTCTTCAATGAGTCATTACCCTATTTTCATCAATCAAAATATTCTCTTATTCCAAAAAATACCCTTGACCTAAAACTAAAATTTTCTCCCTTAATATCAAATATCAAAATATATTTATTTATTTATTCTTTCATATCATTTCTCTCTCCTTGTTCTCTCTCATCATATTTTCTCTCTCATCATTTTATCACACACTTTCTCTCTCCTATCACACTCTCTTTCCTTTTTTCTCATTACACTTTCTCTCTCATCATACTTTCTCTCTCCTCAATCTCTTCCATCACACTCTCTTCCTTCTTTTTTTCTCATCATACTTTCTCTCTCCTCAATCTCTCCCATCACACTCCCTTTTCTCTTTTTTTCTCATTACACTTTCACTCTCATCACACTTTCTCTCTCCTCAATCTCTCTTGTCACACTCCCTCCTTTTTTTCCTCAACACACTTTCTCTCTCATCATACTTTCTCTCTCCTCAATCTCTCCCATCACACTTAATGTTCTCTTTTTTTTCATCACACTTTCTCTCTCATCATACTCTATCTCTCACCATATTTTCTCTCTCCTCAATCTCTCTCATCACACTCTCTCTCCATATTTGTTCTCATTACATTTTCTCTCTCTTCATCCTCTCCTATCATACTTTCTCTCACATCATATTTTCTCTCTCATCATGCTCTCTCCTATCACATTCTTTTTTGTCATTTTCTCTCATCACACTTTCTCTCTCTTCATTCTTTCACATCACACTTTCTCTCTCTTCATTCTTTCTCTCTCTTCATTCTTTCTCATCACACTTTCTCTCTCATCATTCTCTTTCATCATATTTTTTTCTCACATTCATCTTTCTCTTACATCTAATTTTTTCTCTTATTTTTCTTTAAGGGTAAAAAAGGAAATTTTGATTTATTCCGATAGAAAATATGCAACTAACCAAACATTACTTTTAAGAGTGATATCCATGCTCATACTCATTCTCATTCCATAATACAATAATTCTCATTCCGATTCTTATTCCTAAGAAAAAATCAAACGCCCCCTTAATTTTGACCCATCTCAGCATGGCTAATGACTCTCTTGCTATGTGTGTAGACAACTAAGGGCATCCTCAACCAAAGTATTTACTAGCTGTTTTTGAAACTTGCTCACTTTTCTCTTTTATACGTGCTAATACTTTCCATATTATTTGAAAATAAGGGATATTTTTGATATATAATGGGATGCCTTTTTGTTTTTTTAATAAAAAACTATTAAAAAACGTATTTGTATAATTTGGAACGCGGTTTTTTTTGCTGATTTGTTAATTTAATAATGCTCAATAATTATGTTTATTAAAAATTTTGTAGCAAATTTATCAATAATCCTATAAATAAATATTTTTTATAGAAATAATTAATCTTATAGTATCAAATTTACTAAACTACACACATTTAAAATAAAAAAATAAAACTAAATTTAAATAATTATTTTAGTTGATTTTAGGTTTGACATAGTTTTCAGTTGATTATTTTATTAAATAATTTAAACAATACATTAAATTTCACACATTTGTCTTTTTTTTACTTCAGTTGGACTCAGTAGGCCCCATTGATATCCATCTAAAATTAAGGTAAAGAAGTAGGTTATTAGTTCAGGTATGCAAAGTTGATTCGCTATTTATCCCATTTCTGCAAAGGTAAATAATTTCCTTTTTCGCTACTGCTCTCGTCTGGCGACGGCAGCGGCCTCATCTCCCTGATCCAAACCCTACTCCTTATCCATTGTGTGATCGATCGCCGGCGGAAGTCGGCGGAAGACGATGCGCCGGTGCTCCCACTGCAGCCACAATGGCCACAACTCCCGGACGTGCCCCAGCCGCGGCGGGGTGAAGCTTTTCGGGGTGCGCCTCACCGATGGTTCCATCCAGAAGAGCGCCAGCATGGGGAACCTCTCTCTCCTTTCTGGATCCAGCGGCGGCGCCTCTCCCGCCGATGGGCCGGAGCCAGCCGCAGGCGCCGCCACTGACGGTTACGCGTCGGAGGATTTCGTGAAGGGGTCGTCGGCGAGCTGCCGCGAGCGGAAAAGAGGTGAGTTTTCCCATACTCCTCGTCCCTCTTGATCATATTGTTATATCATTATGATAGTGTAAAATTGTTAAAAAGATAAAAACTCGTGAAACTTTTCGGTGGATGTTTACTGCAAGAATACTTGTTAATGATGTTCTATATCACCTAATTTTGGAAATACCGGAGTAAGGTTCAATTAGCATATGCAATATTCACATCCTTCATTTGTATAAGAAACATGGAATAGCATGTTCTGTGTTAGAGTCTGGGAGAACCCTTTGTTGTGACTTTTTAATGCACTCTGTAACTTATTCTGTCACTAGGTCTCCTACGACATTTTCGAGCATGCATTCATTTCCTTTTTTTGTGGTTATGTTGTTGGTGTTATTCTTTGTATAGTAAGTTATGGTAGCTGAAGGATCCATATGATTATAATAGTGTTATGCAATTGAGATAAAGAAAATGACAAAAGACAAAGATAACTATTTGATGAGCTGAATCAAAGATGTCATTTTAGATATCAATAGATCAAGTTGGGGAGCAAACTGTCACCTATAATCTTGATTAGGTAAAGGATTCATTGTAAAATGTCCATGTCAATGCTATTTGCACCTACTTTATCTGAAATAGGTATCTTTTAGCTGTTGATTTCACGCAGTCCCTCACTGCAAAGGAGAAAACAGTAACTTCTAATGTCTATATATAAAAGATTTCTCTCTTTTTAGCTATCATCATATCAGTTTTGGACTAATATTTTATCATGCGATCAGAGTGATGATGGATTTACTGTATTTGCATTTTTGGTGTGAAATTTACTCTACCTTTTATTATTATATTTACAGGAAATCCATGGACTGAAGAAGAGCATAGAATGTTTTTACTTGGATTGCAAAAGCTTGGTAAAGGTGATTGGCGTGGCATATCTCGTAGCTATGTGGTGTCTAGGACACCTACCCAAGTGGCTAGCCATGCACAGAAGTATTTTATTCGTAAATCTAATATAACAAGAAGAAAAAGAAGATCAAGCCTCTTTGATATGGAAGCTGATGAGGTCTCTCTCTCTCTCTCTCTCTCACTCATATGCTCTATTTACCACACAATTGGTCCCCAGAGTTTTGGTGTTGCGGTAGGACATCTAGGTTGTCACCCAAGCACCTGCGGTTCAATCCCCGGCTATGGTGCATTTGTAGGAAACTTTCCTTCAAATGGGAGGCACAACCAAAGGATGACGGACTTTTGGACTGATTGCCATGTGCGCTTCCCAATTTACCCTCCGGTGGTAAACTTTCGTGGGGCTGGGCTGGTCAACCCAGGATAGTCAATTAGACAAATTGGGATTATCATTTTTTCTATTTACCACACAATTGCACTTATTTCTCATTATTTTCTCAATTAGTGAGGGCATTAAAATCACTTAAGGAAAACAATCTCATCTTAGCATATTGGGTATCTACAAAAAAAAATTTAAACTAAGCATCAACCTTACAAAACTCATTTACTTTGCATAGTATTTTTTATCCTGATTGGTGACTCTTTTAAACAGAATTATTTTTGGGTAAATTATTTTTGTACACCTGTAGTCTATTGGTATTCACAATTTTTTGTTTTCTGAAAATCTCCACTTTTGTCTATCAAATGACCTAGTTTTTCAAGGTAAATTATGTTTTGGCTACTGTTGTTACATGTACCCCGTTAAAGCAGGTTGAATAAGCAATGATGGAGTAGAATTTTGAAAAATGGGGATACATGAAGTACCAACATACTTAAGGGGAAGTGCATATACTTTATGGATTATTTTAACTGAATCCACTAATACGTACAAAAAGTAACCCACCTTGATATTTCTATGTAGAACTCAAATGTAATGGGTCCTAAAGAAAATACTCAAGATGCTCAAGTCAACGAAGATGATATTGGCAGTCTTTAGTTGCTCTTATCTTACATATCTATTGAGCTGAATCTGTGAATTATAATTGTATCATTTTTGCCTCAACACTATAAATATGGGTGTTTTTTTACATAGATTGATGTTAGTTTTGTGATTTGAAAATAATGTGGGAACTGGAAGGATCTGTAGCCCATGGATCCATTTATTTCACAGAGGACGCCTTTCAGTCATTTTTGTACTACTTGTGATCGTCATTCATTTTGTTTACCAGCCCCTTGAACCTCAAGCATTTTCAATTTCGCAAGAATCAGATGCACAAAATAGCAAGCCACCTCCAATACCTCCAATTCTGAACGAGGAAGATGAATCAATGGATTCTAAAGTGGAAGTAATTGAAGAAGTGCCACAACCAGAAGCTCAGCTGCTCACTTATCCTGTGATGTTTCCTGCATATTTTTCTCCGGTTCTCCAATTTCCTTCCTCTTATTGGTCAGAATGCAAAGCAAATACATTGGAGCAGCAGACACATGAAATTATTAAACCAACAGCAGTACATTCAAAGACTCCTATAAATGTTGATGAGCTTGTGGGTATGTCAAAGTTGAGTATAGGAGAGTCCCTCGTAGGGACAACTTCTTCGTTGGATTTTCTCAGAGGGTCTAAGAGGCAATCTGCTTTCCATGCTAACTGTTCCATGAGGTCTCAAACATGATCCAGCTATTTAAACAAGGAGATCAAGTGACGGTTTGCTCAAAAACTCTTTTTCCTGTATTTTGTATATCGTACCATGATCCTAAATCCATTGTCAGTTTTGTTCAATTACCAATACTTGCATGCACTTTCCATTTGACATTTTACTAAGTTCTTTGAATTGGTTAACTAATTTCATCGAGTATGTCAACTGTACATATAGTTTCTGTTACTCTATTTGTTAGTTTGTGCAGACCAATCAGCAACTCCATCTGAACTATATAGGCCACTTTTTCTATTCATGTCTAAATCGACTTCATCGCTAAAATACAATTGTAAAAACTCACGACGTACTTTCCCGAAGTTGTAACTTATACAAGATGTGGAACCAATGCCATATCTATCAACTTTGTTAATATAAAGTCCTGTTTCGTGCACTCGACTATTCTTTTGACTATTTATGTGGATCTCGACGCTTAGTATTTCTGATTCATTCAATTGCTTTGTTAGACAACTAAATGGATGCTCCTTTTGGTAATGAATAATTCTATGCTGAGTCGTGCTCTTTAACATAAGTTGTTGCTGTGGTTCTTCTGAACTATGATGTTGGTAGTTTTATTTTTCAAGTGTTTATGATTTTAGATTCTGATACCTACAATTCGTATGCTAACCTTTTCTGGTCTTAACCAAATTTTAGGTACTATGTACTATCAGGGCTTCGGAAGATCTTCCTTGCAACCGCCACAATAACTTGGAACCGATTGTCCTTACCTTATCTGTTTATGCTAACTGCAAGACTACCACTAATAATCCAATGACATCCCAAGCTATTGGTTGCCCTCGCGACTGCTAATAATATACAACTTTTGCAGTTGAATGTTCTTCGTCTGACGGAGGTACTTCATGGAAGTTCAAGTATCCTAGCGAATTCGATGTGCATATATTAGTTGTTCCTGCGACTATGATATCGAGCAGGATTCATGTGTGGTATTTGTCGAGGAAGTTGCAACTCACAACTAGGATCGAAATGTTAGTTGTTTCGAAAGTTTTAATCTGTCACTAGGGTGCTGTAAAATTCTAGTATTTTCGATATAAAAAATATAATAAGGGTATATTATATATATATATATATATATATATTCTGATAATTAGTTTTGTTTTGTTTTGTTTTATTTTATTTTATCCATGGTCTTGTTTTCCGTATTTAACCTTGCAAATTACACAACCCAATCACTTTTCGCCACGTGTTGCCCAATCTACTTAAACACATACTCAATCCTCCCAACTCGACACGTGAGTGGCACGCGCTCCTCCCCCATGCGATGCGAAGCCGCCCTGATGCTCATCATTGGCCATTAACCGGGCGCCAGCGTAATTCCAACCAATCCGATGCCCGTTTACGCAGCCAAACTTCCTACCCGATGATCCGCCCTGATCCCCTCCAACCATCCGCATAAAAGTTTCCCATCAGTCGCAAAACGGATCGACGGAGAGGCGGGGGCCCACGCGGATTCAAGGTCTCAAGCTTGCGATCTATGCGATTTGTAGGATGATTTTAAGAAGTGCCGTTGGAGAGGATCCTTACCCCAACATGGCTTCGTGAAATACTCTCCCTTCCAATCCGACACAGGGTGGGCGTGTGAGCGCGAGATAGAGGAGCGTCGAGGAGGAAGACGACGGAGAGGTCGGAGGTGCGGAAGGAAGAGGGTCTCTTGCACCTGCGCTCGATTTCGGCGGAGTATTCGTAGCCGCAGCAGGAAATTGTGTGCCCGTTCGGGAGATTCCTCGGAGCTAGGGTTTGCGGGGTGGAAGGGGAGGCGCCGAGGCGCTCCTGGTCGTCTTAAAGCGCTGATGAGAACCAGCAGTTACGGGTTGGATTTCGGCTCCGGACGTTGAAGGGGCAACATTTCGTCTCCGGATGGAGGGTGGTGGAACCTTAGCCGCTCTTCCTTTGGTACGTACTTCGTTTCTGTAGTTTTAGTATTGATTCGTCAGGTTTGCGGTGGGAAGAGGCGTGTATGCTGGTTTGGGTGCGTCGTCAGTGGCATAATGGGGAGTTAGGTCTTCACGTACTTGGATCGATCCGTTTGCTGCAGCGATTCTCGAATTGTTGACCTTTTTTTCTTTCTCGTTCCTGAAAGTTGGACCCTTTGTGACAAATTTTGGACATTGATCTCATTTCTTCAGTTTTCTTCACTGCACTATCTCGTGCAGTGCCATTAATATTGCTCTGGAGTTCTCCTGTGCGCTTCTACTCGCCATGCATACCATTTAAGTTTGTTTGCTATAGTTTCTATATATCTTGGATGTCTTGTTGTATTTGGATCATAAGTATTCCTTTGTATGGTTATGCGCTTGATGCTTATGACCGTTGCTGAATCATATCCAAAAACAAACATTTTAAGGGAAAATTGATGTTTGAACAAATATGCTGTTTCTTTCTTTCCAAAAAAATATTTTTTTTGAGGCTTAAGGTCCAATACAGTTATGTTGATCTTGTAATCTCGTTTGCCTATTAATTTTTTTTGTCTGTGCAGATTTTGACACGTTTTTTTTTTTTTTGATAACTGAGTTGCTTGCCCACTGTGAATTATACTTAGACAATGTCAGTTAATATTCCTGGGCATCATTGTTGCTTTGGATAATGGGCACTACTGCTGTCTCTTTAATTTTGAATAATACTTCTTAGATGTTCCTTAGACATATTTTTAAAAGAATATATGGTTTAATTTTGAATAATACAGTAATCCTGACGTCAATAGATATATGTTTATAAATTCATTTCAATTAAAATTTTACAGTGTGTTCTGATGCTTTTATGCTAAATTGAGAATACAGTGACTGATTCACTATTTCAGATATTGTTGCTAGTAACTGTATAATTTGATCTAAAATTCAATGAGAATTTTAGCTTGTTGGATAGGACTTTTAAAGTTTTTTCAGGTGATTATTAGTGCTTGTAATGATGATTCAAGACTAATATTTTGTCTTCATAGACCATAATGTTTTGGTTATAATTGGAATTTTACTATTTGTTGTCACGGGTAATTTTCCCCCTCATTTTACACTTTTAGCTTGCTGGATTTCCACCTCTTGGATACCATGTGGCGAATCATATTACTAAAACTGTTAAATTTTCGTTATTTTGTAATAAATTACATTGAATGGAAATGCTGTGATACCTGACGATTGTGATGTAACATTTTTTAATGGTTTTGAGTACAGAAACTTTTGGCTAAATGTGAAGCTAGTTGCCAAGGAGGGCTCTTAGTGCTAAGAAATTAATTCTGTATTCCAGTCCAGAAACCGTTAGATAAATGGAGTGATGATATATTTTGGATACCCTGGCTTCTAGGTCTCACATCATTGTTAATTCTCTTTATGTGTGTGAGTGCACATGTCTTCTGTTTGTTTTAATTCTTGTCATGCTTTCATTTCAAATGGCTATCATACTTATATTTTCATAGTATTAAGTTTCATCATGTTTTTTTTGTTTGTTTAATCTTTATAATTATGTTTTCCTGCCAATTTGGATTTTGGTTTATAAAAATTGTGCTAGATCATTTCAGGGTTTTATCCATGGATTGTGATGATAGTGACTTCCAAAGCCAGAACTTTCAAATAATTGGAGAGGACAATGATGGGTTTCCCCAAAGTTTACAATCATATGATCCTCCAAAATTTGATATTGATGATCACTTTCAGTCTCATTTAAGGTTTGATAGTTTAGCTGAATCACGGCTTTTTCTTGGTATTCAAGGTGAAGAAAACAATTGGATTGAGGAGTTTTCTCCCAGACATAGTGCAGCAGCATTTGGTTCAAGTGCCTTGCAGACTTGTTCCATTACAGGGAACGACGATTGGTCCAATACTCCATCTGAAATTGCACAAATGCTAGTAAAATCTATTGGAGATAATGAGGTAAATCCACAAAACATGAATACAGGGTCAGAATCACATGCAATAGAAGACTCTGCTAAAAATACTCTGGGGTTGGATGAAGATATAGCTACAGCCAACCAGCATGGCGTTTCACTTCAAATTCCCAATAATGAAAAATCAGAATCTGTCTTGAATATAAATTCGCCTGACCAAAAGTATCATTCTGTTGGGGAGGTGGTTGCTTCAGAATCCACAGTTAATGAAGAGGTGGTTGCTTCAAAATCCAAAGTTAATGAAGAATTAGCTTCTTCATCAATTGAGTTACCTAAAGCATGTTTAGTTGCTGATGAGCTTCTTGATGTGGTTCAGAGCAAGAACCAGTTGGATAATTCATCGGTGATTGGTTCATTTGTTGATTGTGGCTATCCTATAAACAAGGGTTGTGAGATGAGTTCAATTTCTGTTCAAAGCAACATTCAGAATCATCCCTTGCCTTTATTCACTAATAATGCGAGTACTAAAACAAGTAATCTGGAAAACTCATTAGCAACAGAGCAAAAGAAGGAAGACTGCCCTGCGGTTAATGTGAATAAGAGCTCAGAACCTCCTGAATCTGAAAACAAACAGAGTGATACATTGCCTACTTTTCATGGTGAACATAAACCAAATGATCACAATTTTCAGGATGAGGCTCTTAATAATGATATTTGTGTTATTAAGGATTCTTCAGGAATGGCTCCGACGATCAATTCTCTGATGTTGCCAATTGAAGGGTCTGAAACTGTGCTCTCTGAGAACTCTGGGCTGCTGGAAGCTATTGCTTACCAGGTAAAATCTTTGAATAAAGACTTGGAGACAGAGGATAAAAGATCAACTGGCACTAGTCAGTTACCAGCTTTAGCAGAGGAGGATGGAGAGAAATTTGTTGAGGTTGTTATTGAGAAGAGAACTGAGCTCTGTGATATAGCAGCGGAACCTCTCAATTCTTCTGCCTTGGTGCTTGAGGAAAGTCAAACGTTTTGTTCCGAGGAACAGAGAGATCTTGATGTGTCCAAAAGAGTTATTGATGACAACAAATGGAAGATAGAGTTTTCATCTTCAGTTCAAACTGAAATATCTGCAGTTGAGGATGATACTGGTTCACAAATTCATCCTTTAACCACCCATAACTTGGATATTATGCAGAAAGAAAAGATTGCTGACAACGAATGCTTAGAAGCTTTTACTGAAAATTCTGCTAAGTTGAATGGCGCAGAACTTACTTTTGTCAACAAACCTTCTGGTTTGCTGGAGGATAGAGAAAATAAGACCTCTTCCTCTCACGAGAAATTGGATCCATTGAGCAAGACTGTTTGTTTGGTTGCTGAATCAAATGTGGACAACATTAGTCATTTGGAGGAAAAGGATAACTCTACACATTCAGGCGGTTCAAATGACAATGATTTTAAGAATCACTCTTCCACTACTGAGACTACACAATTATCTGCACCTGAAACACAGGACCACGATATCATGATGGATGTTGATGAGACATCAATCAAGGACCAAGCAGGTAATATATTTTTGTGTTTTTTTTTTCTTGTAGTCATATTTTTAATTTTAATTGGGAAAAATTAGTGCTTATGTCTGTGTTATCTTATAATTTGTGGTCGTGCCTCAGAAGTTATTAACTTTCTTTCCTCGAACAATTCAGAAAATACCCAGCTGCTACACTCTGAGGTTGAAGTGATAGTAGAGGAGAAAGAAGTGATAGTGTCATCCATTCCAGATTCACACTCAGACGGGAAAGATGTACAGGTAGCTTCCCTGTCAGTTGTGAAATGTGTCATAGACAGTGAGATATTAGGAGAACCACGTGTGATACCAGATTCAGATGCAAAGGGCCCATCAATGGAGAGTTTTTCTGATGGACAAGGTACCTTATCTGCTAACCTGCTGATGTTTCTTTTAATTGATTAAGTTCAACTTATGAAGAGAATTCTGCTTCCAATTCAAACTTAAACATTTACAGTACTCTGAAATCTTAAGATTATCCTTTTTGTTCATCTATTATAACTTATATCCTGTTATCATTTGCTTGACAGAATTAGATTATTTGAGCTTTGGTCTGTATACTAATTATGCAATTCCCGCATGCACGCTTGAGGGGGTGGCCGACATGGGAGTAGGGGGTGGGAAAAATCAAAGATGTTTAAAGGGATTTTAGAATTTAAATTGGCTGCAATCTATGTTATTTTTGGATAAATTCCTTTTCATATGATAAGAATTGATCTATTTGAATTATGATTGATCTCACATGTTTTTAGGATAAATTCCTTTGTAGGTTTTAAATCTCGACCCGTGTCGAGGTTTCGGTCCGGAACAATACATTTTCGGTATCGTATCGTGTTATGCCAATATAGTTTCTATATATTTTTTGACGATATAATTTCTATATATTTTTTAATTTTAAATATAAATGTTTTTTAATTTTATATTTGATTATTAAATTTGCCTTATATTTTGTGATGTTGAATTTATATTTCAATATTTTCTCATAAGATAATGCCTATTGAATTTTTATAAAAATTATTTAAAAAATAAGTAATTCTCAAAATTCAAAACTAAATTTAAAATTATAAAATTATTTAAAAAATTAAAAATAATTATAAAATTATTTGGAAATTTAAATTATTTTTTTTAATGTATTTGTAAATTTTTAATTAAAAAAATTATTTGAAATATTTAAGAATTATAAATATTTTTTAAAATTTTAGATTATTTTAAATTGATATTTAATTTTAAAATTATTTTAAATTTTTTTTTTTTTATAAAGCATTTATTAATTTTTAAAATTATTTAAAATTTTGAAATAATTTTTATTATTTATAACTATTGTTAATAATAGTTTATTTATAAAATAATACATATTTAAAAATTAAAAAATCAATTAAACCAAAAAACAAAAAAATCGTGGTTCCGATGACCCACGGAGGTCGTCACGGCCCCTGCGGAGGGTTTTAGGAATATATAAAATTTTATTAGAATTTTAAATAAATTTTTATATATTTTAATGGGATAATTTAATTAGGATTTTAATAAATATGTTTGGCTATTTATTTAAGTTACGGGTTCATTGGATCTATTAAAAATAATAATAACATAGCTAAAAAATAAATAAATAAATAATAAATAATATTTATTATATGTTTTTAGAATTAAAATAAATAAAATATATAATTAATTATATAATTTTATTAGGGTTTAATTAATCCTCTTTGGATTATCCCTATCATAGCTTGGAGTTGAATGAGATAATAAATCTAAGTTCAGTTTTAATTAAAAAAACCGTTGACACATCACGACCTTTGGCGCGGTGGGTCGCGCGACCCCTCCGATATGGTTGTGGGGTCAAGTGACCCCTTTGGCGCAATTGCTGGGGTCGCACGACCCCTCCCCCGGGGTCGAGGGGTCACGCAAGCCTTCTGCGGAGACCGCGGGGTCATGTGACAACTCCATGGCTGTCACTGCTGCTGCCGGTCGGTGGGCAGAACTGATTGTTTCAACTAGATTGGCACGATATTTCAATCCTTGAACCAAACCCAAGTTTCTGATGTATACAAACAGAATAGATTTGGCATGAGGATTCTGCTAGATGGGAAATGATCTGACTTTTTTTGTAGTGCCCTATTGCATGTCATGTATCTAACGTCTCTCCTCTCTAGAAATAAGGTCCTGTGTGATGAGATTTCTTAATCCTAATATGGCAAATGTCCACATAGATGACAAGTTTGTTTTTTACAGAAACTTCCAAAACTGGTGAAGGTCGGTTAGCTTTTTCAGCTGGAGCATATGCTCTTTCCACTTGCAATAGCACAGAAGGGGAAAATGCAAAGTTAGCTTTGACAAGCAATTCTGACAAACCGAAACAGACTGATATAGAATGTGAGTATACTTCACATTATCCCTGTTGTAAGCAGAAATCTTTTATTAGCTTACTTCACATGGATGGCCTAGGCATATAGAAGATCCCTAATCTTGTATTATTATTAGATTGCTGAAATGGAAGAGTTAAATTATTAGTTGATTGTTCTATAAATAATTCTACAATCCGTTGAATTTGCAATTACATGGAAGTATATGTTAGAAATTCTGTGTGTACAACATGGGATTTTATCAACAGTAACACCATCAGAACTTTTTTTGGTTTCTTATAGTATGTATTGTTTGTGTTTAGTTGCACAATGAATTGTGATATCATCTAGTTCGGTCATCAATTTGCTATCTTCTGAAATGGTTTGAGTATCAGTTGGTTGCCCACAAAGAATCTCTCTAATCCTTTAAATTTGTGCATGCACATGAATGTTCTCAGTGCACAACATTCAACAATCAACATCATTAGTATTTTTCATATGCTTATAGCATGTGACGCAGAACAGCGGAAGAATGAAGATACAATCCTCACCTTGACTGCGTTATTAGGTCTTATTTGTGTTATAGTTACACAGTGAGTTGTAAACTTGTAATACTACCTTGTTAGATCAGTTATCTTTCTGTTAAAATTAAGGTTTTGTTTTACCCAAGGTGAGATGAGTGAGGTTCATATCTTGTCTAAAATAATAATCTTTTACATGTTATCTTGCTATAGCCTTGTAGATGGTCATTTTACTTCTATGCATGTAGATGCACAATTTTGTAGTTAGTGTTAGTGCACTCCATTGAAAACCAGTGTTTATCATGTAAAAATCTATTTGCAGTTGATACGTCAAATATTGGTACAAATGGCTTTTCTCAGTTGCCTTTGCATGAAAGCAATCTCAATTCCTGCTCCTTTGACTCTCAAGGTGGAAAGCCAAGTTCATATGAAACAAATTGTGGTTCACTAACTGTTATTAGTTGCAATGAGTGGAACATTGAGGAAAGGAGTAGCACACAATATAGAGAAAGGAATAGTTCATTGCAAAATCTTGCAGGCTCTTCTTTAGAGGCATTAAAGTTTGATAGTTTTGAAGGCACTGTTCAAGATTCCAAAATGAGTACTTTAGGTAATGATGGAAACTTCACGTTTGTAGTCCCCCTAGACAAAAGTGATCCCCCAGAAGACAGCAAGAAGGATCAGGAATCCATCTCCCAAATTCAGTCCTTAGAACAGCATCAGGTGATCATTTTAATGCATTCACATTCAAATATCCATTTGCATTTGCTACCATTGGCAAGATCTACAACTAATTGTAGCATATCTTTCTCAAGTGTAGATTTCTAAGGAGATTTCTCAGGAACATCCAAGTGAAACTGTAGAAGAAATTACTAGCAATCCTAGCTTGAGTGTGGAAGACAAAAAGAAGAAAGTGTCTGTTCGTGGAACTAGGAAGGCAGGCATTTCAAAAGGAGACGCTGATGAGAATTCACAAGAAAAACATTCTAAAGGAAGCAAAAGGACACCACGTAGTACCTCTAGCAGAGCCTCACGAAACAAAACTGGCAAAGAAGATGTACAACAATGTCTCTATGTTGATTCTAATACTAAATCTTCCTGTTCTCCAACTGTTCAAACATCTAATCTGCCAGACACGAGCACATCAGCGCCGCCGCTATTTCATCAGCCTTTCACAGATTTACAGCAAATACAATTGCGTGCTCAAATATTTGTCTATGGCTCTCTCATGTGAGTTTCAGACACTTCATTATCATTCCTTTCTTTATTATTTGATTTAGCTGATTATATTTATATTATTCTACCTCTTTCAGACAAGGAGTGCTGCCCGATGAGGCTTGTATGCTTCCAGCCTTCGGAGGAACTGGTTAGTGTTCTGAAAAAGTTGGTAAATCTTTGTCTGTCATTCTTGACTGATCTGAACTGTTTTGCTTAATTAGATGGAGGAAGGAGCTTATGGGAGAAAACATGGCGTGTTGCTTCAGAAAGGTTTCATAACCAGAAATTACTAACAAGTAGTTCAGGTACTCCTTTGCTTTCTCATTCATGCGGGTTTCATTGAACATAGCTATTACATCTTTGAAAGTTATTTGAGATTTTTGATAAAGTTGTTACTATTTTGGTTGCAGAACAAGTTGTCAGCTGCAGCCCTCTTTCAAGCAAGGTTCTTAATTGCTCTGCTGGTAGGAGGGACAGTAAAACCCCAATTGCAGCTACAAAAAGTTCCGTTGTTTCTTTCCAATCACCATTCCAGAGTTCATCAAAGGATGTTTTACCCTCAAATATCACAAGAGGCACCTACTTGGAATCCAATCAATCTCTGTCGCCGTTACATTCATATCAAACTTCTCAGATGAGACCGTACTTAACCAATTCTGCACCTTGGTTTTCTCCTAGTCCTCACCATGCTTCCTGGACTGTTCCCTCACAAAGTTCACCTTTTGATTCCGCTGCACAGCATTCTTCTGCAATAACTTCTGAAATAGCTCAAGTAATGCCTGCAAGAGACTCTTCTAAATCTCTTGCTGCAAATTTGCAGCTTACCTCACATGGTGCCTTGCTGCCTCGTCAAGATACTCCAAGTATTTCTTCGTCATTGCCAAGTCAGATTCAAAATAAGGAAGCAACTCCTGCAGGAAATAAAAACCCTTCAATTAGGGACAAATCCAGAAAGAGGAAAAAAAATTCTGCGTTAGAGGAGTCCGTGTTGAATATTTCAGCTACCCAACCTCAACGAGATTCTGCTTCTGCCACTTGTATCACTAGTAATCTGCCTAGTTCTTTATCCTTTCCTCTATCTTCTAGTTCTCTAAGTCCTAATACATCTGTTGGCTTTGTTTCAACTACATCTCAAGCACCAACTGTTCCTTACTACCAAATATTGGGCAGTAATTCTCAACAGAATGTCCTCTCAAAAGAGACCTGTACTCATATTGAGCAATCAAAAGTGCAAGCTGACAGTGCTTCTGCTTATGCTGCCACTGCTGTTAAGCACAGCCAAACTATTTGGGAGCAGATGACTGTTCAGAAGTCAGGCCTCGCATTGGAGGTTGAAGGGAAACTTGCCTCTGCAGCTGTTGCAGCTGCAGCAGCTGCTTCTGTAGCAAAGGCAGCTGCAGAAATTGCCAAGGTTGCATCTGAGGCTGCAAAACAGGCTAAGTTGATGGCAGATGAGGCAGTTAATTCGTCATATGCTGAAAATATTACTCAAAACACTGAAAATAGTCTTGATATTGGAAAAAGTTTGCTTAACTTGCCAGTTAATGACAAAATTAATGGTCTTTCAGTTATTTCTGCTGCACGAGAGGCTACAAGGAGGAGGGTAGAAGCATCCTCTGCAGCCATGAAGCGGGCTGAAAACTTGGATGCCATACTGAAAGCTGCAGAAATGGCTGCAGAAGCTGTGTCCCAAGTTGGAACGATCATTGCAATGGGGGACCCTCTGCCATTGTCGATAAGTGAATTAGTAGAAGCTGGACCTGATGATTATTGGAAACGTCATCGTATGACTATGAAAATTGATTCTGAATCATATTCACAGGCCAAGAAGAATTCAGGTTTGCATATAGCAAGTGACCATGAGTTATACGCAAAACAATCAGCTGAATTATTGCCATCAGATCATAACAAGAGACCAAATTCTATGCCTCCTGGCAATCAGAAATCCATACCATTTGAGGAACATTATGAAGGTGTGCAACTTGTGA
This sequence comes from Zingiber officinale, assembly GCF_018446385.1. Classification (NCBI taxonomy): domain Eukaryota; kingdom Viridiplantae; phylum Streptophyta; class Magnoliopsida; order Zingiberales; family Zingiberaceae; genus Zingiber; species Zingiber officinale. Next base: position 76,477,128 of record NC_055989.1, read on the forward strand.
ATTTCACAATATACTACAATTGTTTATGACATACTTTATGCAGTTGTCTAGATTCACCTTTATATGATTTGCAGGGCATGAGTTACAAGGCAGTGAAAATATTGTTTCAACTGAAACTGGGAGCAGTCCTATACAAGGAAGTACCATTCAGACAGGCTCCCTTGTTGAGGTATACAAGTCTGGGGAAAGAATCTTACAAGCGGGGAATGCTTAAATATTTTGACCTATATTAAATAAGATCTTCAAATTATTTCTTTTTTAAAAAAAAAAAATATTACTTTTTAAAAATATCTCTATTAAATTAGATCTTTAAATTATCTATTTTCTTTATTTTTGTTGGCCCTGATTTTCATACATTAGTCAAAATATGGTTTTCAGGATGATGAATTCCAAGTTAAGGAATGGATCCTAAACCCTCAAATAGTTAAGCCATTTGTTACTTCTATGATATATGGAAAATGGAAGATGTAGAAAGCCTCCTCAAATGCAACACCATGTTTTTGTGGCTGAATGGCTGTTTTTTTCAACCTAGCTTTCGATTAGGGATGGCAAGGTCGGATTTCATATCCTCTTTACCCATTCCCATCTATTATATTCATCTATTCATCCCCATACCCATTTCTATACCCATCGGGTATTTAACTTTCATCCTCATCTCCATATCCGTCGGAGGATTGGGTATCCAATTCCTACTCATCATCCTATTACTATCTACAATTCTCATTTTTTTTAACAAAAATTATTTCAATGTACTTGTTTGCTCTTCCTCATCTCGGGCTTCTTCGATTGGGTGAGAATTTCTTGTGAAAAAGAAGATGAGATACGTGTTGGTGATAGGGCAAAGAGGCAAACTAAGTTTTTTTTTATGAGATAGAAAGCGGGTTAAAGTTTTTTCTTATATATCGGGTATCGGGTAGGGTATAGATAGAATTTTACCACAGCCTCCATACCCGAATCCGAAAATACCCATATCCGATTACCTGCTTACTATAATCGGGTCTAAAAATTTCCTCTATACTCTTCTCCATTCGGTTCGGATATCAGATTTCCCATCGGATTTGGAGAAAATTGTCATCCCTAATTTCGACGACTCAACCTATTTTAAGATGAAACTTTGCTTTGTTGGAACCACACCTCCTTGGAAATTATTCTTCGTTCATTTTCTCTTTTTGCTGACACTGGACAAAATACTTAGGTTGTAGCTAAAGAAGGTGGCCTTCGAGGAGCTTGGTTTTCTGCATTTGTCCTTGATATCAAAGATGGTAAAGCATTTGTGCAGTACAAGGATCTTCTGTCTGCTGAAGGTACAAGATTCTTACTTGAATTAACAAGGAGGTTACGCTAGCACCTAAAATTATTATTTTTAACCGTCACCCGCTCCTGGGAAAATACAAAAATCTGAATTTGGTTGTGCGTATAAAGGGAAAGAAAATATAATTTCAAATATGTGATGATTATTTTTAACTCTGATTTGATGATAGTAAATTTTCTAGTAATTTAAGCTTGTATGCCAATTATCCCAATTCAGGTCATGACAAGCTCAAGGAGTGGATACCACTTGAATTCAAAGGTGACCAACCTCCCAGAATACGTGTAGCACATAGCTTAATGGTAGGTATGCCAGAAGGAACAAGGAAGCGGCGGAGAGAGGCTCTAGGCAATTTCAATTGGGCAGTTGGTGACAGAGTAGATGCATGGATGCGTGATGGGTGAGCTTAATTTATGCATTTTGCTTTGTTTTAAAAAATTATTTGTTAATTTAAAGATTTATTCATAAAACATCAACAAGCCATATTGGTCTCAACTTTTTTGGGTTGGACGCACTCTTCTCATTTCTCCATAGAGAATATTTAAACTGTTGTTGATATCTCAACCTACTGTTCTATTCTCCCAAATTGTTCTATTACTAACTATATATATAAAGCAAGTATACTTTGACTGTTTACTGGACAGTTCCCATATTAACTGCAAAAAGAAGACACACAGGCAGGGTGGATAATTTCCCATCTTCAAGCTTTTGACTGTCTTAGGATTACTTTTCTCCTGTGCTTAATATTCCATTTGCCTGGCAGATCTTTATGAGTACTACGTTGATCTATTTTTAATCAAGTGATTTCCTAATGCTATATTATCATATATACATGGTAATCATGAAGTAACCGTGTCTACTTCTTGCATATTCAGTTGGTGGGAAGGTGTTGTCAGTGAGAAGAATCCAGATGATGAAACCAAGTTAACTGTACACTTTTCAGGTATGTTTGTAAGGCAAATTGCTATGTTTTTCTTCCCTTGAGTTTTCTTTTGGTTAAAATTGCTTGTAAAGAAGGCAGCATTTACCATTTAGCAGTTTAATGAACTAATGATGGTGTGGTTTCACTCTGGCTCTTCTTTCTGTAGCTCAAGGTTGGTTAGTTAAAGAGCGAACACATTCAAAATACTATTTTCTGTATAATTGTCGAGGATATAAATATAGGAATTTGCCTCTTTACGAGCAGCTATAGATTTTGGGATTAGAGGATAGCCAATCAACTTCTAAGATGAGATTAGAGTACGAGGCCATTTCTCCAAAACTACATGTGTCAAAAAGAAATTCATCAATTCATATGTTGGGTTTGAGCCAATCTAGTGAAATATACACATCCAACATGTATCCATGGAACACTTCATAAAGGTTCCGTTACTCATATGCATTTATGCACATCCAATTCATTCTGCGATTGGTTGTTTAACCTTTATTATTCTTCAATTGTATAAAATATAAATTTAACCATCCTTGATCCTTATCTGTTATTCTAAGTGCAACTTCAATATATTAGTTTTTTTTTCATTTATCTGTAGGATATAATTTTAAAATTACATTCATTTACTGGGTTGCCATTTTTCTTTTTTCTTTCTTTTGTTGATTAAATTCAAAGCAGGGGATGACTCCTCAGTTGTTCGAGCTTGGAACTTACGACCTTCACTTTGTTGGCAAGATGATCAATGGATAGAATGGTCTAAAGAAAAAATCACTCTTGAAACCTATGAGGTATTTTGTTTTAACCTTTCTCAGCAATGTCTTATCTTTGCGTTTTTTCCTTTGTATTTCCACTGCTAACTGCTAGGCATTTGCCTCCTTTTAGATTATCTTTCTGTTTCATTTTAATTTTTTTGGGGTTTGAAATGTGTCATTCTGTTATCCTGCAATAGGGAGATACACCCCAGGAGAAACGGCGAAAGCTTGGGCTAATAGATAACAAAAATAAAGAAGAAATAATTGAGGGAGGATTGAATACTTGCACAAATGACTCGAGCAAGTTGGAAGAGATAAACCAACTTAATTTATCAGCAAAGGATGCAATATTTTCCATGGGGAAGAATGTTGGTGATGGTAATAACAATGATGCATTTAAGGTCAAACGGGCAGGCCTTCTGAAAGATGGACCAAAGGTGGTGTTTGGTGTTCCTAAGCCTGGAAAAAGACGCAAGTTTATGGAAGTTAGCAAACACTACACAGCTGATAAAATTGAGAAAACAGCTGAAAGGAGTGATTCGATAAAGTTTGCAAAATATTTGATTCCCCAAGCACCTCAGCCATGGAGGAATAGCTCCAAAGCAGACACTAAAGGAAAGCAAGGCACCAACTTGAATACCAGAGTCCTCAAATCTTTGAGGTCACAGAATGTTCAGACCAAAAGTTCTGTGGGTAAGGATAAGTCAGTTACCAGTGCTTCTGTCTCAAATGGAGTAGAAGTGAGTCTTAAAACTTCTTTTAGCACTGGAGAGAAGAAGAGTTCATTAGAAGTTGGTTCTCTTCCACATTTTATTGGTAAAGTAGATGTTGCAGTCCTCGGGTCCTCTGTGCAGCATGTACCAGCTATGCCAGCACCTAAGAAGAAATCCTCTTCTCTTGAGCTTGAAATAGGGGGAAAAGAAAAGAGTTCATCTGTTGTGGACCAGTCATCCAGATCTGAAGTGCAAGGTTCTGAAAATATTGTAAAAAGATCTGCTGATGTTACTGAACCCCGGAGATCGAATCGTAGAATTCAGCCAACATCAAGAGTGAGTTTTCTGACTTCTGTTTTACTTTCAAATCATATAATTTCTTTGTTTGCTTCATTTGTTTCGAGTATAATTGAATTGTTGTTTTCTTTATTTTTGAGAAGTACAATGAGGAATGCTCGGCTTCATATGTAGACCTATCTTGTTATGCTTTTGCCACATGTTATCCTTTCTAGAACTTCAGTCTCAAATCTTAACTTGCATATATGATATAGGTTATGAAGTTGACTTGATGACAATTTGATGGCGTCTTAAAATTGGACATTGATCTTAACACATCATGTTAGAGTGACAAGCTCTAACTGGTCAACTTCTCTGAAATTTTAGCTTCGTTTTTTCAAATTGGTGGCTGCCTACTGTCCATGTCCGATCCCATCTTATCTATTGCACAGTCAAACACATCATAGTATTATGCATGGCGTGTCAAGTCATCCTGCTAATATGTTGCTAGTTGTATTATAGTTGACTCATGTTGGCAATGACTTCATGACCATTCGTCATACAACTCACGATTTAGTACATTGTAATCATTCCTTGTTATCTTATGATTACTAATCATATCTTAAATAGAAAAAAGTAAATGCATAGACCACTGTATTAGTTAAAAGCTATTCATGAAAATTGTCTTTTTAGTTTGATATACAAAATAAAAGTTTGTTAGTGCATCATGTCTCATGTTTCACATAGTGCACCAACTTTCTCACTGGCTGATTGAAGAACCTTTTGCTTTATAGGGCCTTGTCTAGGAATAGATTGCAATCCACCTCCAAGCATTGTTTTTATATATGGAATAGTAGATTCTAAATTCACATTCTCGAGTGACAAAATTACCTGGTTTCATATCATGTTTTATTCAATGTTCCTTCATCATTAGGTTAAACTCTGCTTTTATGTACCAACATGCATTTTGTTCCTATTATAGAAGGTCGATATTAACTGTGTGAGGGTTTTCTTCTGATATATCACAATCGACAATTTAATATTCTTTATCTGAACCTATTGCTTTTTCTTGAAAAAAAAGCTGTGTTAGTGAGATTGCAAATAAGAAACACCAAAGCTTGTGTATCGATTAATATGAAATATTTCAGGAGCCCACTTTTTTGGCCATTGTTTTCAAATTCATAGGTTTTCTGTTAAGTTGATATTATTACCATACACAGTTACTGGAGGGATTGCAAAGCTCTCTGCTCATATCAAAGATTCCCAGTTTTTCACACGATAAAAGTACCAAGACCTTGCATAAAGGTGGACCATCTTCTAGAGGTAGTTTTTCTTTCAGATAATAGATGCATTGGATTGCAGGCATTTTACAGTCCCCACTTTTGTTTCAGGTCAGAGTCACAGATGAACGCAGATAGCTTCGTTACTGATGTATTTCAGATCTCATAGATTTCCAGCGCAACTATGACAGGATTAAAGTTAGGGTTCATGTACATAAATGCTATCCCAGGTTTGCGATACGAAAGACTTCTTTCTCAGATGATAGATGGTGTAAGTGAAACCTTTGTGATCAGATGACTAGGTGTATAATGCCATAGGTTCAAAGTTAACTGCTCTTTATCATGAGCCTAAACGGATTTATTCTCAAATTCTGATTGTACTTGTCAAGCTATTGAGTTTCTTGCTGCTTGTGGTAGATTTGTGCAGAAACTTTTGTTTTTACAAGCACTGTTCCTGTCGAAAGTGTTTAGCAAGGTAGTCACCTTGATAGAAGTAATAGCTTCGATAATCAATGATATTAAAAGGTAATTTCAGACGGTAGACGATTAACCCATTGTCTAATATAGCGGTCATCTTGACATCCAAAGCACGCGTCCCTTGCTGCGTTGGATGTGGTCTGAGGAAATAGGGTTTAAGGTTTAGGCCTGGGCAGTGGTGTCACACAAGGCAAAGAGGCCGCAAGGGTCTAACACAACATGGCGCAATTGGAGTCAAGCCACGAAGCTGTGGCTGTTTTTCTATGGGCTGAACTTTGTATCAGCATCCCTTTGCGAGGCAAGACGTGGCATGATCTGATCAGTGTTGGATTCACCGAGCACGACCTCGTAGTCGGACTGAGTGAGCTAGGGCACAGGGGCAAGTCTTTCAGGCTGACCTCCCATGTTAGGCCGTTTCATGGGCCGAGATCTTAAAAGTGCCCAATCCCTTCATAGGCCTGCTCAGGAAAGCCCGAAATGAGAGGCGTGGACAACACGTGATTTAACCGGGACACTGGCACACTATAAAGTCCTCACATCGCCGATCGCCTTTCTCGTTGAACGACCGAAAGCGATCTGAAGCAGAGAGCCGACGCGAAGACTTCTTCGATCACTAGGGCTTCCATTACCGGCGATGGCCTACCGGAGCTTCGGATACTAGGTCTCTCTTTGCGCCTGCTTCTTAAATATCCCCTTTTATGTTTGATTGGTTCCGGTGATTTTGGTGGTTTGCAATTCGTAGCTCGCCAGCAGGCTAGGGTTTTTATTGAGTTATAACTTCCTAATTTCGATTGCCCGTTGGTTGATTTTAGTTGCCATTGTAGTCTTATCGGAATGGAGAATCACGAACAAGATTTTTGGAACAAGTGTTCATGACTTCTTTCATTTGAAATTTTTAGTGAGATCTTCTATGTGAGAAGACCGTATCATTTGAGTCTCACGGCAACGCCACAACTGGTTTCCTTGAGAAGCTACTAACATCACAATAGAAACAGTTAAAAGCAAACCATCTTAATGTGTCTTGGAGACTGTATGAGGCATCAATTGACTTGTTAAGATGTGAAGAGGAGGTTTTTAATTTAGGGCTTTTTCTTTTTGGTTCTTGTTGAAGTGACGCTCGTTCCTCCCAAATATCCTCAAATGCATTATAATTCAGTTTTCCATTCAAACCAATCTTTCAATTGTATGATCCAAAAATGAACGAACTACTAGCTGCAGGAATTGCTGAAGACCCTGCAGAATCCAATATGGATTATCCAAGTCTGCAACAACAAGGCAGCCAGCAAATCTATTCTACAACTAGTGCTGCAGTAATCTCACCATATAATCCCCCACAAGAAGCAATGATGGGACCACCAGGATACCCACCAACAACTCGAGCATAGCCCAGTTACTGGTGTAAGGTTCAAGCGAGAACCAAATGATGAAATGTGGACCCTCCCTTCAGCACAACAACAAGGGGGAGCTATTTTTGTCATCCCAAAAAACTTGAGACTATTCCATGATGTATTCTCTAGATGGGAATCAATCATCAAAAATCATGTTGTCGGCCAGGGTTTCACTGACTCCAAGGATAAGGCTGAATACATGGAAAATCTATTAGGTGAAATAGAAAAGTTGGCATGGATACAATGGAGAATGACACATCCAAACAAATATGATGCCAATCAGTATTGCAGAAGGACGAGAAGGTATGCAAATTATTCTTTCTCAAATGAGGCGTGTGTTTTCTTCAGAGGATTCTACACAAGGATCTACTTCTATTCAAAAGGCAGCATATCGAGACTTAGAAAAATTCTTTTGTGATAATGTTAAACACATTGTTAAATATATGAATGACTATATGAGGCTAGCATCAAAAATCGAAAGGCTTTATACTGGAATAGAGCTCTCGGATAAGTTCTGGTTTAAGATGCCCAGTGATCTAGGTAGCAGAATAAAAGCTGCTTTTGATGAAAAATACCCAGGTTTAACTGTTGGAGTATTTCCAAGAATATTATTTGCTTACAAATTTTTGGAACAAGAATGCAAGGAAGCAGCTTTCAAAAGATCTTTAAAGAACTTACCTTTCTGCAACAGATACCTATCCCTGGATACTACAGGGGGCAAGAGCAACGTAAGTACGGAATAAGAAGAAGTCGAACATACAAAGGCAAGCCTCATGACTCACATGCAAGAATAGAAAAGCGAAAGCATTTGCTTAGGGATAAGAAGTGCAAGTGTTATCTCTGTGGACAAGAAGGTCATTTCGTCAGGGAATGCCCAAATGATAAAAGAAATATAAAGCGAGTGGCGGTATTTGAACAATTGGCACTCCCAGATGACTGTGACATCATGTCAGTTCAAGAAGGTGAAGCACAAAGTGATGCAATCTTTAGCATCTCAAAAGGAGAAGATGACCTTGAAGATTTATACAGGTCAATTCAAACCCTAAGCTTAACTGAGTCCATATTTATGCTGGGACAGGAAGATGGAGGATATAGACCACAAATAAAGATTACTGAAAAATAGCTGAATTGTTTGCATAATTGGAGGTCAAATGAATCAGTCTATCCCTCGCAACCAACCAATTGTACCTGCTGGCAAAGGGCTACCATAAAAAGAGCAAGGATCCATTGTCCAGAATGTTTTACAACGGTATGTAATTTATGTGGATCTTATTATTTTAACAAAGAAGTCCTTGTGGTACTAGCAGCACCAGCGCCATTTTTTTCTCAAAACCTCATACAAGAGCAACAGTACTACATTACATGGTGCCAAGGAGAGATGGAGCGACTACAAAAGGAAGCAAGCTATTACAAACTTTTATATGAAGAAATTCTGACGGAAAAGCAACTCCACTGGAGTATGGAATCAATGAACAGAGGAAAAGCTCCTTTAGAAATTGAAGATGAAGAGGAGGAAAATGAAGAAGAAGCTCTAAATATGCTCTATAAAGAAACCACTAGTAGGATCTTGGCTACGCAAGAAGTTAAAGGACCAAGGTTAGTAAAGAACATGCTTTATAACCTAGCCATAGAAATAGAAATTTCTGGTATTTCCAGGTTTAAACTTAGGGTTATTCTCGATACTGGAGCTACAACATGTTGTGTAGACCAAAACTCCGTTCCGAAAGAAGCCTTGGAAGAAAATACATTCCTTGTTCAATTCAATGGTGTAACTCTCAACAAACTGTTCGATTAAAGCTTAAACAAGGAAGGATGTTTATTGGGGAAAATATATTCAGGATTCCTTACATCTACAGTTTTCCTATGATTTTAGGAGATAGCATCCAAATGATTATTGGTTGCAACTTCATAAGGGCAATGCATGGAGGAGTACGCATTGAAGTTAATATCGTTACCTTTTATAAAAATCTCACGACAATTAATACCTTGCCCACAATAACAACTGCAGCAACAATTGAGGAACTTGATATAGAAGAAGAATATATTCAAATATGGGAGATGGTTTATTATTCTGAGACATCTTCGTAAGTATTAAAGAAGGAATTTTATCCTATTCTTGAAGAACTAAAACGACAGGGCTTTATTGGAGAAAATCCCCTCCTCCACTGGGCAAAAAACCAGGTACTAAGTTATCTGGACATAAAAAAATTCAGATTTTATTATTGCAGATCAACCAATTAAGCATTTAACCTCACAACAAAAGGAGTCTTTTTCAAAGCATATCAAAGCTTTGCTAGATATTGGAGTAATTCGCCCAAGCAAAAGTCGCCATCGAACTACTGCAATCATAGTCAAATCTGGCACAACTATTGATCCAAAAATTGGAAAGGAAGTTAAAGGAAAGGAGCGTATAGTTTTCAATTATAAGTGCCTCAACGACCTCACCCATAAGGATCAATATAGTTTGTCTGGGATTAATACAATCCTAAGAAAGGTCAGTTATAGTAAAGTTTACTCCAAATTTGATCTCAAGAGTGGTTTCCACCAGGTAGCAATGCATCTAGAGTCAATTGAATCGACGACCTTTTGGGTTCCGGAAGGACTATATGCATGGCTCGTAATGCCATTCGGACTGAAGAACGCCCCAACTATTTTTCAACGAAAAATGGATAATTGTTTTCAAGGAACGGAAAATTTTATTGCAGTATATATTGATGATATCTTGGTCTTTTCTCAAAACTATCAAGAACATATGGAGCACCTAAAAATAATGCTTGGTATATGCCAGAAAAATGAGCTTATCTTAAGCCCCACTAAAATGAAGATAGCGGTTACGAAAATTGAATTTCTTGGTGCAATTCTAGGAGAAGGAAAAATCAAGCTTCAACCCCATATTATTTTAAAAATTGCAGATTTCCAAGAAAAAGAATTATGCTAAAGGAATGAGATCTTGGTTGAAACTTTTAAACTATGCAAGGAATTATATCTCAGACCTGGGGCGACTGTTTACCCCGTTATATGCTAAAACAAGTCCAACAGGTGACAAGCGCATGAACAAACATGATTGGACTCTAGTTAAAAAAAATTAAGAAAACTGTTTTCCATCTACCAGATTTGGAGGTACCACCAGAAGAATGTTTTATGATACTTGAAGCGAATGGTTGCATGGACAGATGGGGAGGAATTTGTAAGTGGAAATCGTGAAAATATAACCCTAGAAGTATGGAAAAAATATGTGCATACGCCAGCGGCAAATATAATCCACTATTGATGCGGAATTACATGCAGTAATGAACTCCCTAGAAGCCTTAAAAATATACTTATTAGACAAAAGAGAGTTAATCATCCAGACTGATTGCTAAGCAATCATCAATTTCTTTGGAAAAACTTCCACAAATAAACCTTCAAGAGTTAAATGGCTGGTATTCACAGATTATATTACAGGAATGGGCATAGATATTGGCTTTGAGCACATTGATGGAAAGGATAATCAACTTGCTAATACCCTTTCACGATTAATAAGTTCCCTCATTTTTGCAGAATGGCCAGAGTCGGAGATGCTAGTCAAACTGGACCTGGCAGTCATGGCTATACAGGAAGTAAAGGAAAGGCCCAGCAGGGAAGCTCAACAGCAGATAATCAATATACTTTCGACATGGATAGACTCTATGAGAGGTACCAAAGCCTCCTACTCTACCTATACCAGCGAATGTGACATGGGATCCCACTTGACGAATATGATGATATCAAAGAACAACTCATGCAACTCCAGAAGCAGGCCTCAAAGCAAGTTGTTTTCGCAGTACAACAACTACGAAACCTTCATGCATACAAATTACAAGAATGTAAGAAAAGAAGCACAAAAGACAGCTATTGGCAAGATTGGTATTCTGCAACAAAGCAAATAGATGAACAGTTAGAAGCACCAGAAGGCCTGATCAAAGATTCAGCCCACAGGATAGCGCACTTCATACTGTAGAAAAAGCATGGTGGGCCCAATGTAAATTAACCTTAGTGGATCATAGATCCAATGTGGATACTCCGCAACTGTACTACATGATAAAAAGCAATCCTTGTGACTCAACCTCAATAATTGAGCACGATAAGATTCGCTAGCTGTAAAAGCAATCCTCGTGACTCAACTTCAATAATTGAGCACGATAAGATTCACTAGCTGTAAAGGCAATCTGCTAAGGAGATTTGCTCTTATCTTAGAAGACATAAGCATGTGACGATGGAGCCCTCATGTGCACCCAGCATTGCTTTTTCCTCTATAAGAGAGCAATCTCACACCCTTGCAGAGTAAGAAGTCAGAAATAACCTGAGCTCTACTTGGGTTTGTAAGAAAGTTTGTAAGCAAGTTTATAAGTAAGTTTGGATTTGGGTTTGCAAGTTAATAGAATCCGTGAGTTCATCTCTCTCCTTATTTCTATTAATTTGTTAAGTTTGCCACACCCTTTCGCTTCTCTGTTTTTGAACTGAAGTTCATTCATTTTCAAATAACGTTCCCATTTTGTTATTTGGTATCAGAGCGAGGGTTAAGAGATGGAAAACTAAAATCGAGAAGTTAAGGGAATTAAGGAAGTGTTCTTAATGAAATTTGCAACTTAATATATTTAGATTTTAAAAAGTACAAAAGAACAGATCCTAACTTGGTAAGACTCGGAGCCTTCTTCTTAAGAAAGGGCACATCTGTGTGAGTACGATCTAATGTCTATTATATTAAGTACTTAATGTCTGAAATATGGAAAAGAACCATACAACATTGGTATGCAAATTCACGGACATCTAACCTTGAATACCTTGATGTTACTTTAGTCCCAAAGGTTACCTCTGATGAATTAGCAATCAATTTTGCTGTAGTCTATGATAGAATATGCCTATCATCTCGAGTCCATTTAAGACATCTTAAGCAAATCCAAGAGAAGTGTCAGGACCTTGAAAATAAAGTCTCTAAATTAAACCTAGCCCTACAAAACTTAACCATTATATACACCGAAAATTGCCCTTTAACGAAACAAGAAGCCAGGAATAACTTGAGCTCTACTTGGATTTGTAAGAAAGTTTGTAAGCAAGTTTGGATTTGGGTTTGCAAGTTAATAGAATCCGTGAGTTCATCTCTCTTCTTATTTCTATTAATTTGTTAAGTTTCTCACACCCTTTCGCTATTCTGTTTTTGAATTGAAGTTCATTCATTTTCAAATAACGTTCCTATTTTGCTATTTGGTAAAATGGCAAATTGGGAACGTTATTTGAAAATGAATGAACTTCATATCAAAAACAGAGTAGCGAAAGGGTGTGAGAAACTTAACAAATTAATAGAGTTCAAAAGCAGAGTAGCGAAAGGGTGTGAGAAACTTAACAAATTAATAGAAATAAGGAGAGAGATGAACTCACGGATTCTATTAATTTGCAAACCCAAATCCAAACTTGCTTACAAAGCCAAGTAGAGCTCAGGTTATTCCTGACTTCTTACTCTGCAAGGGTGTGAGATTACTCTCTTATAGAGGAAAAAGCAATGTTGGGTGCACATGAGGGCCCCATCGTCACATGCTTGTCTTCTAAGATAAGAGCAAATCTCCTTAGCAGATTGCCTTTACAGCTAGTGAATCTTATCGTGCTCAATTATTGAGGTTGAGTCACGAGGATTGCTTTTACAGCTAGCGAATTTTATCGTGCTCAATTATTGAGGTTGAGTCACGAGGATTGCTTTTACAGCTAGCGAATCTTATCGTGTTCAATTATTAAGGTTGAGTCACGAGGATTACTTTTTATCATGTAGTACAGTTGCGGAGTATCCACATTGGGTCTATGATCCACTAAGGTTAATTTACTTTGGGTCCACCATGTTTTTTCTACAATATGAAGTGCGCCATCCTATGGGTTGAATCTTTGATCAGGTCTTCTATTGCTTCTAACTGTTCATCTATTTGCTTTGTTGCAGGATACCAGTCTTGCCAATAGTTGTCTTTTGTGCTTCTTTTCTTACTTTCTTGTAATTTGTATGCATGAATGTATCGTAGTTGTTGTACTGCGAAAACAGCTTGCTTTGAGGCCTGCTTCTGGAGTTGCATGAGTTGTTCTTTGATATCATCATATTCGTCAAGTGGGATCCCATGTCGCATTCGCTGGTGTAGGTAGAGTAGGAGGCTTTGGTACCTCTCATAGAGTCTATCCATGTCGAAAGTATATTGATTATCTGTTGTTGAACTTCCCTGCTGGGCCTTTCCTTTACTTCCTGTATAGCCATGACTGCCAGGTCCAGTTTGACTAGCATATCCGACTCTGGCCATTCTGCAAAAATGAGGAAACTTATTAATCGTGAAAGGGTATCAGCAAGTTGATTATCCTTTCCATCAATGTGCTCAAAGCCAATATCTATGCCCGTTCTTGTAATATAATACGTGAACACCAGCCATTTAACTCTTGAAAGTTTATTTGTGGAAGTTTTTCCAAAGAAATTGATGATTGCTTGGCAATCAATCCGGATGATTATCTCTCTTTTGTCTAAAAAGTAAATTTTTAAGGCTTCTAGGGAGTTCATTACTGCATGTAATTCCGCATCAATAGTGGATTTTGGTGGATTATATTTGCCGCTGGTGGATGCACATATTTTTTCCATACTTCTAGGATCATATTTTCGCGGTTTCCACTTACAAATTCCTCCTCATCCGTCCATGCACCCATCCGCTTCAAGTATCATAAAACATTCTTTTGGTGGTACCTCCAAATCTGGTAGATGGAGAACAGTTTTCTTAATTTTTTTTAACTAGAGCCCAATCATGTTTGTTCATGCGCTTGTCACCTGTTGGGCTTGTTTAGCATATAACAGGCTAAGCAGTCGCCCCAGGTCTGGGATATAATTCCTTGCATAGCTTAAAAGTCCCAACCAAGTTCTCATTCCTTTTATAGAGCATAATTCTTTTTCTTGGAAATCTACAATTTTTGAAATAATATGGGGTTGAAGCTTGATTTTTCCTTCTCCTAGAATTTCACTAAGAAATTCAATTTTTGTAACCGCTATCTTCATTTTAGTGGGGCTTAAGATAAGCTCATTTTTTTGGCATATACCAAGCATTATTTTTAGGTGCTCCATATGTTCTTGATAGCTTTGAGAAAAGACCAAGATATCATCAATATATACTGCAATAAAATTTTTCGTTCCTTGAAAACAATTATCCATTTTTCGTTGAAAAATAGTTGGGGCGTTCTTTGCTGAGAGTTAATACCACTGAATTGAACAAGGAATGTATTTTCTTCCAGGGCTTCTTTCGGAACGGAGTTTTGGTCTACACAACATGTTGTAGCTCCACTATCAAGAATAGCCCTAAGTTTAAACCTGGAAATACTAGAAATTTCTATTTCTATTTCTATGGCTAGGTTATAAAGCATGTTCTTTACTAACCTTGGTCCTTTAACTTCTTGCGTAGCCAAGATCCTACTAGTGGTTTCTTCATAGAGCATATTTACAGCTTCTTTTTCATTTTCCTCCTCTTCATCTTTGATTTCTAAAGGAGCTTTTCCTCTGTTCATTGATTCCATACTCCAGTGGAGTTGCTTTTCCATCATAATTTCTTCATATAAAAGTTTGTAATAGCTTACTTCCTTTTGTAGTCGCTCCATCTCTCCTTGGCACCATGTAATGTAGTAGTGTTGCTCTTGTATGAGGTTTTGAGGGCGCTGGTGTTGCTGGTGCCACAGGGACTTCTTTGTTAAAATAATAAGGTCCACATAAATTACATACCGTTGTAAAACATTCCGGACAATGGATCCTTGCTCTTTTTATGGTAGCCCTTTTGCAGCAGGTACAATTGGTTGGTTGCGGGGGATAGACTGATTCATTTAACCTCCAATTATGCAAACAATTCAGCTGTTTTTCAGTAAGCTTTAATTGTGGTCTATATCCTCCATCTTCCTGGCCCAGCATAAATATAGACTCAATTAAGCTTAGGGTTTGAATTGATCTGTATAAATCTTCAAGGTCATCTTCTCCTTCTGAGATGCTAAAGATTGCATCACTTTGTGCTTCACCTTCTTGGACTGACATGATGTCACAGTCATCTGGGAGTGCCAATTGTTCAAATACTGCCACTCACTTTATATTTCTTTTATCATTTGGGCATACGAAATGACCTTCTTGTCCACAGAGATAACACTTGCACTTCTTATCCCTAAGCAAATGCTTCTGCTTTTCTATTCTTGCATGTGAGTCATGAGGCTTGCCTTTGTATGTTCGACTTCTCCTTATTCCGTACTTACGGTGCTCTTGCCCCTGTAGTATCCAGGGATAGTTATCTGGCTGCAGAAAGATAAGTTCTTTAAAGATCTTTTGAAAGCTGCTTCCTTGCATTCCTGTTTCAAAAATTTGTAAGCAAATAATATTCTTGGAAATACTCTAACAGTTAAACCTGGGTATTTTTCATCAAAAGCAGCTTTTATTCTGCTACCTAGATCACTGGGCATCTTAAACCAGAACTTCTCCGAGAGCTCTATTCTAGTATAAAGTCTTCCGGATTTTTATGCTAGCGTCATGTAGTCATTCATATATTTAACAATGTTTTTAACATTATCACAAGAGAGTTTTTCTAAGTCTCGATATGCTGCCTCTTGAATAGCAGTAGATCCTTGAGTAGGATCCTCTGAACAAAACACACGCCTCATTTGAGAAAGAATATTTTGCGTACCTTCTCGTCCTTCTGCAATACTGATTAGGGCATCATATTCGTTTGGATATGTCATTCTCCATTGTATCCATGTCAACTTTTCTACTTCACCTAATAGATTTTCCATGTATTCAGCCTTATCCCTAGAGTCAGTGAAACCTTGGCTGGCAACATGATTTTTGATGATTGATTCCCATCTAGAGAATACGTCATGGAATAGTCCCAAGTTTTCTGGGATGACAAAAATAGCTCCCCCTTGTTGTTGTGCTGAAGGGAGGTCCACATTTTACCATTTGGTTCTCGCTTGAACCTTACACCAGTAACTGGTCTCTGTTCGGTAATAGGCTTGGATGGGCCAGGCTCTACTCGAGTTGTTGGTGGGTATCCTGGTGGTCCCATCATTGCTTCTTGTGGGGGATTATGGTGAGGTTACTGCAGCACTAGTTGTAGAATAGATTTGTTGGCTGTCTTCTTGTTGCATTAGTCGTAGCAGACTTGGATAGTCCATATTGGATTCTGCAGGGTCTTCAGCAATTCCTGCAGCTTGTAGTTCATCCCCACCATTTTCCGCGGCGAATGGATTAAGCCATTCATCATCATAAATATCCCATTTAAGTGCAACTGAATGTGTGTTATTTGCCAGATATTCAATATATCCCAAGAAATCTTCTACCTCTTCTTTTGTATAAAGAGGCATGTGCTGGGGTACAGAGACCCATGGGTTTATAGTCCCTGCATGTTCTTCATGCAAATGTTGTGAAAGGTCATCTAAGGTGAAAACAGAAATTGCATGTTTTTCGTCAAGTAGTAGATGTTTGAATATCCACGGAGTCTGTGCTGTTGAAGTTGACCCAAAACTCCTATTGCCTCTAATTGTTGCTAATTCAAGAATTTCAGGAGTTATAATCTTTTCGAATATAATTTTAGCAATGCATTCACCATGTGTTATATAATAATCATGATTGAAGATTAGAATAAGCACTTCACCTTTGTAACCGGAATCAATAACTTCTGCTCCAACATATAAACCATGTTTCCAGGCAACACCAGATCGTGTTGCTAATCGCCCATAGGTGTGGGAAGAAATTTCAAAGCAAAGGTCTGTTGGAATTAATTTTCTTCCTCGGGATGGAACAATCATATTTTCACTGGCGGCTAAATCAAATCCCGCTGTACCTGTTGATTTTTGAGTTGGTAAAATAGCATTAGAGGAAAGCCGTGTTACCAGAATTGTGGGCGAGGCTTCTGATGTTCCTAAGAGTGATGCCTTATCAGTTAATACTTTATCTTTAATTTTCTTCCATGTTTCCTTCCTTTCTTCAATAGTCTTTAGAAACTTTTGTTGCAAATCATGGGAAGTCTAGCTTGATGAAGTGGATTCATTAATACATTTTGTAGACATGAGCTAAGAAGTATATTCCTCATCTGTATCTATTCCTTCTGTCTTCGATGGCCAAGGTAAATAATCTTCATCTTCGGGGTAGTCTTTGTTGATAAAAATTCCTAGTGCCTTTTCTATTAATACCGCAAGGGTTTGGAAAGATTCTTCATCACTTTAGATTTCTTCATCCTTTTCATTATAGTGTATTGCCCGAGAGACTGTTGCAGCTTGATAATTATTGAAACTTAAAGATATCCTCCCATCTAAAAGATTCCTTGTATTTAATTCTGATGGCTGCATTGGTATGGTTATCTGCGTTGGTCGTAGGGTCCAATTAAGCCCTTGCAAATGGGTAGTGGAATATCGTCTTCTTGGAAGGGTCCTTACTCCATGGCTTGTTAGGTACTCTACTACTTCCTGTACCTCTTAAGCAAAACCCACATTAGGAGTATTGGATAACCTTCCTACCATACCTCGAGTTATGAGGAGATTTGCTTCACCTCCTTGCCATTGATCAGACCCCCGGGTTAAGATAGATACTTGAATATTTCTGTAAAAATCTCCAATTGTAAGCATAATATTAGAATTACATAAACTAACTGGCTCCCTGGGTAAGATCCATTTCCATCGTAGCAAGGATTGCTTGATCTCCTCTCCAGCGATTGTCTCTAAAAACAATAAGAGTCATGGTTCCTTCTTCTTGCCTATGTAGTATTTGTATACGCACTTGAAGAACGCCCAGGTGGATATATTGCATTCTACTTCGTTGTAGTTGGTTGAAACTTTCTTCTTGGATGAATATCCTGTCTTGTTGATTTCCATCTGTAACTAGGAGTGGCTCTTCTGATTTATGGATGTATACCCTATGATGGGCATCATCCCTCCGTGAATGATATAGTACTTCTGCTGGTACTATTGCAGCTCTTTCTAATTGAACTTGAGGGTCTATTTGTTGCTCTAGGGTATGTGCCTGTGTGGCTCTCCCAGTTAGTCGTCTTCCGATTCTTCTTGCCGCCTGCTGAGTATTATAAATTCTTCTCTAATTTCTTCGGTATTCCCTGATTTGATCATCATATAAAGGTGTTGTAACTGTTGTAGGTTGTTGTTCAGTGACTACCCTTGCCATTTACTTCTTGAGTTTAGTCTGTTCTTCTTCAAGGATTTTGTAAGGGTCACGGAATCCTCGTAGTCACCCTTTCTTTTCCCTAGGTTTTTCACCTAACGACAAGCCTTTCAGCTTATCAATAAGTTCTTCAGGGATGATTGAAGTTGAAGTTGTTACTCCTTTTCTAGTTTGTTCAAGGATAGTTTTTAGATTTGCTTGAATATCCTTCAAACTTTCAGCAATCTGCACAAGTAATTGAAGTTGAGTATTATTTTGCTTAATAATAGCAGAATTTCCTGAAGTGGGTCCTTGGAATTCGCTTGGCCTAGCGAATCTTATAGCAGGAGATTCTATTTGTTCTGTGGCTTGAATAGCTTCCTTGTATGAGAGTGTGCCCTTAGTTATAGAGTAGCTTTCACTCATGAGTTTGTCCACCTTTCTAATTTATGGAGAAGTTTTTCCACTCGTTCTAGATTTTTATTGAGGTCAGAGAGCTTGTTACAACAATTGCAGAACAACTACACCTTCTAGAGAAGGAAGTTTTAAAGATAGCACCCATGTTCATGCTATCTTTTAATTTTGAATGGTCCACGAGTTGATAGAGTTGGTACCCGAATCCGTCTTTGATGTAATAGGTCTTGACGTCAATTTTTATAAGTGTAAAAATATTTCGCTGGATGTCTGATCTCCCCATACAAAGGGTTATTGCGTTAGGACAAATGCTCCTCGTCATTTATCCCTTTCTGTGGGGCCGCTCTGACTTCATCTTTTGATAATATCTACTTAGTGTCTAGGGCCCGACAATTTGATTAGATGAAATATAATTATATTCAGTTAGATAATTTAAAGCTGGTAGTTTATTCAAAGCAAATATTCATTTTATGTATGTCATTTTCGAATTTTCAATTCGATGAATTCCTTTTCATGCATCTGACAAAAATTGTCACTGGCTTAAAATGATTAACAATTTTTAATTATTTTATTAATTATTCATGCATTATTAAATGAATAGTTTTAGTTATGTTCATATTACATGATAAAATTTAAATTGATTGATTTTATATATTAAAAGTGAGTACATATATTAAATTATAAAAATAAATTTATTTAAGTTACATTATAGGATTGATCTCATTTTTATTTTTTTTTTTAATTGATACTAAATATCTAGCTTACTTCGATTAATCTGGGATGATCGATCGGTTTTACAGATGTTTCTAATTAACTATCAGGATAAATCAGAAAATGTTCACAGCAGATAGCCTATCAATCTAGCGTTCTTAGATCAATCGCTCATTAACTAAAATTCATTCGTTAATTTACTTAAACATAGACTTATCCTTGAATATTTGAAAAAGTGAGGAGATGTCCCGCCATTGTGTCCCGGGGCAAATTGATAAATGAATGGATCATCACGCCCATTGTTAGTTAGATTAAAAGATTTAAGATCCTATGTTTGATCGTACAATCCAACCTGTTGAGATGTATCATCATCTCTTTGTTAGATTGATAGGACCTTGATCTCTATAACCTTGTTCAAATCGTTAAATGAATGGATCATCCTATTGTTGTTTCAAGTTGATATCTGTGATTGACCGTTTCCGTATTGGCCTGAGACAAGTTGACAGAAATGCTAGAGAATTATCTTTTGCTACCAAGATGAAATCGTAGAAGATTAAGATCCTATGTTTGATCCTACAAATTAAAAATCTGTTGATGTCATCTCTTTGTTAGATGGATAGGATCGTGATCTCTATAACCTTGCCCAAATTGATAAATGAATGGATCATCGTAGAAGGCAGAGCGCCTTCTCAGTCAGTTTCTCAGGCAGATAAGAATTGAGATGAATTAATGAATAATTTTTTTTAATGAGGGATTGATCTAAAAACATTGCGCTTATAAGCAAATTTATCATGAGCATTTTTCAATTTATTCTTAATTTATTTCAATGGTCAGTAGAAAATTTTCTGGATTGATCGTCTAAAATTAATCAACGTAAACTGAATATATAATATCAACTTATATGAAAAAAGAAAAGATGAAACTAGTATAAGAGTTTTTTCATTCTTCAAATATGACTATTCAAAAGAGAGCGTTGTGCCCAACGGTTAAGTTGTTCTCGTATTAGCATGAGTTCGAATTTTAAAAATAATCTCTCGGTAAGTGGGATAATAAACGGGATAAGATTACATATAATAAATATTTTTTAAAAATCCACATTGATGAAAAACTCGTGCAGACTGCGCTTTAAATATGATAATTTCCTAAGACCTTAGAGATGTATTTGACTGTAGCTTCATTTAACCGTTTTAGACGGGATAACTCATCAGGCAGTGGACTAATTTGAGAGGTTACTGATCAACGAATAGTCTAGCTAAGAAGACTTTGACAACTTTTGCAAAAATGATCATCCACCAATTATGTCTCACCAGTCGGGCACTCAGAAAAGTATAGCCTAAAAGTGAATCGAATCTAAGACCAATAGTGCATTGGTTCATAAGGATTCCGGACATGATCATACCACATTGCTTCCTGCTAAAGACTTCCAAATCTCCGAGCACTCTTCTTCCTCACCCTTAGACTTGCTCCTCTCAGAAACCTCAAAAGAGCTAGGCATCTGCATCAGGTCGAGTGTCAAGTGACTCCTGGCGATCTCTGGCAAGCGACTGCAGCCACCCGGAAAACATGGTACTGCTGCTTCTTGTATTGCTTGCTGCTGTTGGTGAAGCCACAGGGAAGAGCTAGAGTGGTGGCATTCCTTGTGATCTAAGAATAGTTGCCGAGCAAGAATGGCTGCCCGGTTCTCAGCAATGAGCTCATTGAGGGCGGCACTCGATCTGGAGGAGAACTCTGAGGCAGAGCAAATCCAAGGAGAAGCCTTGGATGACAGAAGAGAGAGAGCACAACCCGGTGAAGCTGATAAGTAGGGGATCATGCCTCTGGTCACTGCTCTTTCTGCAAATACAATGAGAGAATGATCATGAGACAATACAAATGCCCAACCGTTTCCCAGACTTGTGAGTTCACTTCTTTGATGTGTTCTAATAATTATTAGTCCAGTGTTTTGCAGTAGTTAGTAGATGATTAGTAATTCAACTCTGTGAACTTAGTTCCAACTATCATAAAAGATTATTTCTGGCATGAATATTTCAAATGGAAACCTTCGCTTGCTATATGTACAAGTTCCTTAATGCCAATAATAATTTACTTAGTTGTGAATTCTGCTTTATGATATGCTCTTAACCTAGTTTCCACTACAATAAAAGATGATTTCTACTATCATTAATTCGAAGTGCAATCTTTTAGTCACTATCTTTTCTTGCAATCTTCTAGTCATTATTTCTGAAATTTTAGATTTGCATCATTTTGGTCTATTGATTTCATATAGATGTCTGAACTCATGAGTAAGTTAAATCTAAACTGAAATTAGGCAATCAGCCTAATTTCATCTTCATTGTGCAGTGTTTTTTTTTCCTTCAGAATTGATAAAGACCTGCAAGCTCTCAAGAAGCCCAGCTTTTCACCATTGTTTCATCATGTTCTGGCAATACCACTATGTACTCGGAGAATAGCCAATCCAGTGATCAACTCAATTCAAACTAGTTTAGTTATTGTCGACAAAAACCAGGAAACTACTCCATCAAACTTTGCTGAACAATCAATGAACCAACCACACCATCAAAGCTAACAAGAGCTTGTGATGATGATTCACCAACCAACAGGCCAATTCAAAAGTCCAATCCACGAAAAGAGGCAGCAAGCCACCCCATGCTGACACTTTAACACTGCTACAGATTTGACAGTGTTGACAAAAACCACTCACCTCACTCACTGCCTTTCTCTCCCAACTTGCATTCCAAACCCTAAAACCTACCTCTAGATCTGTTCCCTGCTCTGAAGGGTGCACTCTACCGCACAACACACAGCTTGTCCACTCAAAATCACTTCACTTTCAAAATTCCTGCACACTTTATGTTCCATCCCCTCTCTCTCTCTCTCTCTCTCTCTCTTCAGCTTTATCATTTCCCACACACAGTTTAGGAAGTTACATTGAAGCATCGTGTAGTTGAAGGCATGGAGAGAATAGTTTATCAATTTTCTCAAAAAAAAAAGTTTGAAAAATTAAACCATCTAAAACTCTTATGGCTTGTACAGTTGTACTGGTCTGGCATGCTATCTAGTAATGGCAAAATTGTGGATTTTCTAGAACATGCAGCGAAAAGGAACGGACACAGAGGAAAAGAGTGGTACCTAAAGCAGGGGCTCTGGCGACGGACTCCGCCGCGTTGTTGCCCTTTCTCCGCCTCTCGTTGTGCCCCGCCAGCCGGCGGCGGCAGCTCCTCTTGGCTTCGTCGAACTCTGCTATCGCGTGAAACCTGTGATTTTCATTTGTAAGCTTTTTGAGTTTCCGACGGGGGCGATGGAGAGAGTTTTAACGGCGGTGGGGGAAATGGGCACCTGCTACATTGCTGACAGAAGCGCTGGTCGAGGCCGAGGACGACGACCTTGACCGCCTTGGAGTGCGGCTCGCACACCTTGTGCCGCTTGTGGTACTCCTTCTCCTCCACTAGCGCCTTGCCGCACCCGTCCACCTGACACCTCGGCGCCGCCGACGCCGACCGCTTTGCGGCGGCGGAGCCGGTCTCCTCGCTGCCGTGGAGGTGCCGCTTGCCGAGCTTGAGGCAAGTGAGGTGGTGGAGGTGCTGGTGGTCGAAATTCGGGACCCAGCTGCTGCTGCTGCTCCCGGCGATCGTCGGCGGGAGATGGTGGTGGTGGTGGTGGTGGCCGCGATGGTGGTTGTTGAAGGAAGAGGGAGGAGGGGGAGGGTAGGAAGTGGAAGAGATGACGTGAGACGAAGACGGCCAGTTACCGAGCTCCCAAACATCCCACGCCGACCCTCCCCCGATCCGGATGCCCGCCGCTGAGTTGCCGCCGTGGGCGTCCATCGCCGATGATTGATATTGGTGGGCCGCCGCGATTGCTGCTCGCTCGGTGAATGTATCTATATGCATGGCCGGGAGAGTTTGCGGGGCCCAGACACGCGGAGAAAGGTGATTGACGAATCGGGAAAAAGGGGTCAAGCGGGGCCTGGCAAGGAGTCAGTTGGTGGGCCCTAAGAAAAGTAGAGATGGGCCACCACCTCTTAATTTCTATATTCGCTGCCTCGTCCGCATCGGTAGATATCGATCTCATAACCGCAGAAATTAAGGTAAATACTAGATTCCGTATAACTAGAGAGGTGTAAATTAACCAGCTATTTATAAGATATTCTTGTAACATATTCGATAAAAATTCATTTGAATTTATTTAATGAGTCTAATTAGATAATAATTTAAGCTTAAGTTTTACAATACTTGATTTACTCATTTGCTCATGAATATTATTCGTTAGTAAATTCATGAATTCATTTTTAAATGAAAAAAATAATAGTAAATGAATATTGTTCATTAGTAAATTCATAAATTAATTTTTAAATGAAAAAAATAATAATTATGATATTAAATTTATAGATTTTATATTTGACTTATAAAAAATATAGATAAATATATTAAATTTATTTATTAGAATAAAATTTTAAATTTTAATAAAAAAATATTATAATTTTTTAAAATATATAATTTAATTTTTAATGAATATTTAAATTTATAATTTATATTTATTAAATTCGTTTTAGTTCAATAAAATTCGAATAAGCTCGTATGCTATGAATATATTTGTTAAATAAAGTTCGAGCTCGGCTCGATTATAAAGAGCCAAATTCAAATATTCAAGAGTTCGATTCAATTCGATTACACCCCCTATGTATAACTCTAGATAGAATAAGGTATGGGGTGTTATTATAATGGGTCATAAGATTAAAATTCGACGCGTTCGAATATGTCTTCTTTCATACTTTAGTCATTGTATTAATGACTAATAGTCATCCGTAATTTATTTTCTTTGTATTGGCCAAGAGACGGGTTAGCAGGAGTGCTAAGGTGAGCGAATTGCCTTTTGCCACGCTAGACAGAGTAAAGATGCCTTGGGATAGGGTGTCATGATTAGATCCTCCAGTGATAGATTAGGGATCTAGAGTTCAAGATTCAACTGTGGCATATTATTGATAATTTTTTTTCTTAATGGGTAGTGGATATGAAAATGCTGGCTGTAAGATCGGTCTCGATGTGCACTTTTTTTATTTATCCTAATGACGGGCAGAAAATTTTCGTATAAGACCAAATTTTATGTTCGATATTATCTGATCTGATTAACCTTTTTTAATAGAATAAAGATGCTCCGGGTTTGCAATATTCATTTTATAATGAATTATTATCTCACGAATTGACACATAAATGATTACACGAGTTTGAGTTTGAGTTTGAGTTTTAATGGATATAAAATATTTTATTAAGTACTTATCTTCTTCCTACAAGGGTCATTTTGCTAGAGAAAATTTTCATCATTTATCTCTTCCAAAGAGTGTAAGTGTTAGTTAGAGCCCTAGAGCCAATCATTTGATGATTATATTTTGGACTTATTGTATCATATTCTATATAAATAAAGGCATTTGGATTTTGGTTATTATACTTACTTGTATTGGTGCCAAATAAACTAAGTATAATAATGTCCCTGAGTAGACGGTTCTCACCTATATCAATCGGTTAGTTGAACCGATAGTGAGATGATATAGGGAACACTACTCTTAATCATTCCTAGTCGAGTATTAACATTCAGGGACAATGTTAATGCAATAAGACTAGCATGTAGGTCAACTCGATGACTTGATCTCACAAGTCATGGATATAGAGATATCAAGTTGACACATGGGTATACATTAGAGAATGTATACTGAATGACCCGCCATGAGAAAGTATCATGGATCGTTATATGAGTGTCATATACTTTCTCATGTGGCTATTAGTATGACTACTAGTCCTTAGACCTGAAGTCACCATAGATCCCTACATAAGGAGTTATGTACTTTGGTTTCGTCAAACGTCACCCGTAACTGGGTGGACTATAAAGGCGATTACTGGGTATATAACAAATTATGCAGAGGGATGTGAGTGATGTAGATGGGATCTATCCCTCCTATATGACGGGAGAGACATCGGTATTCTTGATAGAGTGAGACCACGAAGTGCATGGTCATGCCCAAATGAGTCAATATAGGATATTGAGCTCATTTGATTTAGTGAGTCTACTTGGAGTTCAAGATTTAGATTGGTCAGAGGATGACACGGTCTATGCCTCACATTGACCAATCTAGATGTCTAGGATAGAAGGACACTTGTCATATATTGTGAGGAGTCACAATTAGTAGTCACAAGGTGATGTTGGATCTCAACATTTCTTGTAACTTGGGTAGCAATGATGTATTGCTAGATGCCGCTCATTGCTTATGTTTCTAAAGGAGTTTAGAAACATTGCCAACGTTACAAGAACCTATTGGTTCGCACACAAAGAACAAGTGGATGGAGATTAGGTTCATAGGATGAACCAATTGGATTCAAATTAGACTTATCGAGTTAGACTCAATTAGATTCAATTGTTGAATGAGTCTAATTTAGATTTGATTCATTGAGTCAATTTATATTAATGAATTAAGATTCATTAAATTAAAATTGACTTGAATCAAATGTTGAATTTAACTCAACAAGGAAGACAATTGGTCAAGTTTGACTTGACCAAGTAGAAGTTGAAACACCAAGTTTGACTTGATGTATTGCCACATCATAAGGATGACTCATCCTTGCCACATCACCTCCACCTTATGAGACATGCCACCTCATAGGGGTTACACCCTCCCCTTGGCTTTAATGTGGCCGGCCACATTAATGGGGAGGTTACAAGATGTGGTCGGCCACACATTAGTGGTGGAGGTTTTGGTTGTGTGGTATTATGGTGCATTCACTTCATTCTTCTTCATGCTTGCTTCTTCCTCCTCTCCCTCTTGCTGTTGCCGTGGGTTTTGGAAAGTGAGTAAGTGTTGAGTTTCATCCAAGAAAAGATAAGAGAGTGTGAAGGACACAAGAAGAGGATACTACTAGTTGAGTATGTGAGAGTCTTCTTGTTTTTTCTCTCTTTTCTCCCTTTTCAAATTCTATCCGAGAGCTCTAGAAAGTGCTAGCACACTTGGGGTTCTCTTCTCCATCCTTGAGTGCTAGAGAGCACTCCTTGTTCATGTGGATATCACTAGAGAAGTATCTACCTTGATACTTTGGAGATCCGACACGTACCTTGGACGAGCGGGAATTTTGCGAGGGCACGCTTCAAAGGTAAAAACTCTCAACACATAGATCTAGGAGTAGATCTAAAGTTTTTGAAACTCGTACTTGTATTTCATTCGGTTTTTCCTTGCACGGATCTACGGCTTTGGGTGATTCGAGGTTTCCGCAACGCGAAAAGCGATTTTCGTGGCCCGAAAAACCCAACAGTAAGATCATCTTAAAAAGATAATTAAGGTGACGGCTTCATCTTTGTTTCAAAAGATGCACCAAATCATGGTACAACAATATCTCCATGGATTAATACAGTTAATATCTACATGAGTGATTGCTCCTATAGATTCTGAAATCAATTATCAACGGATATAAAATATTTTGTTGGATGTTGGTACAACAGTATCTCCATGGATTAACATAGTTAGTATCTATATGAGTGATTGCTCCTATAGATTCTGAAATCAATTATCAACGGGTACAAAATATCTTGTTGGATATCTAACCTTTTCGATGTAAAGAATCGTTATGAGCTAGAATTTTTGGCGGCGGCTACTATTTGAAATGAGTTTAGAACTTGCTATGCATGTAAAGTTCAATTGAATTAGGTTTGAAAAGCAGTCCGGTGTATAAAATTTCTATCTTGTCTTGTGACAAAAAAGTGATTCGCTCGCTCTCAACGCCCTGTCAATTCTTCTCTAGGTCAACACGGAAGAGATAAATCACGGATGACTACTAACCATTAGTACAAATGACCAAGACATAGAAGAGGTTATGCTCGGTCACGCCCAGTTTCGACCCCAAGATCTCATGTGATAATACCTCATGTTTTAATCATCGCAGATAATAAAATTTCTATCATGCAGAATCTCAGGAAGGATAGAATTATATTAATTATCTTATATATAATTGAATCCATGACAATTAAATCCCTTGACAATAATTTCAGCATTGTACCAAAATTTCCTTTCAAATAAAACATATAAATGGATGAATTTTAACTATTTATTACTAGTTCTCCAAAAAGACATAATATGTTAGTCTTGCAAAAACAACAGGGGAATTTCAATTGATCCTTTCGGAATAATTAGACATACTTCCCGACCAAGTTTTATTTGTTGGAAAAAATAAAAGAAACTACTAACTATAGAGCAAAAGCTGAAGTTCTCACCATAGTGACCCTACAAGACAAGATTAGACATCCAATAAAACATTTTGTATCATTGAAAATTAATTTCAAGACCTATTAAAATAATCATCTATACAAATCTATACATATATCAACTGCGTCAATTCTTGAAAGCAACTATCACAAAGCTATTAAAGCAAAAACAGTCAAATCATCACCTTCGCCTTAGCAGCCTCTCCTCACACTCTAAATACCACAAAGCTATAAACTTAGAATACAAATTTTAAAAAATGATACACTGACTCCTAATCAAATTATTTAGGATTAAAAGTAGTAATAATTTTATATGCTAATAGTGATCAAATTGTCATATTATCAAACCACGCCCCTATATATATGTCTTTTGATAATACAACAATTAATGGTTAACAGAGTGGCTCTGATGGGTGATTTTACTAGAATAGGTAATATAAGTGAGAAATAATATACACTGCCTGCTACATCAGTGGGCCAATTGGAAATCTCCCTATACATCATGTCTGATTTGGTTAATTTAGAATTCCCTGGTCAGCAAGATGATGCTGGATCTAATCGTTTGCTCTCCAGGCAAACTGCTGCAATGTCTACGATACGACAGTCAACACACTCGATAGCATTGCACAAAAATAAACTAGAAAAACCTTGTTTTCAAGGCAAAAAATGGAAATTTCGCAATGCTGATAATTAACCACGAGGTGCTGGCATCTGCTGTTTCCTGACCCTTTCTCCAGCCTGCACCATGCTGAACCACAAAGTTGTATTAGTCCGAGCAGTAAACAAAAAATAGCAATTTTTGCAAACTCATCTCGGGTGGCTAATTTCAGACCAGATTACTTATGCTACTCATCTAAGTGAGATAATGCATCTGAAGGAACGATTCAGTCTGCCTAAATAGCTTTTATTGTAAAGATGCATCCTGAAACAAAGTTGTTACCTGATGTCATGTGGAGTGATGAATATCCACTGGGAACCTTGACTCGCAGCAAAATCTACTAGAGTTTCTAAGCTGATCTTACGACTCACCGCATCCTAGAAATACAACAGTTATCAGTGAATGCCAATAACTGATGCCCGAGCAAGAATGGAATGTGCTGGTCGACAACCCACCATGAACACATCAAACTCATCCATGGCACGAAAAGGAGATTCTGTCATTTCATGAAGAGCTAATGCAAAACAAAGCGTTGAAAAGGAACGCTCACCGCCTACAAAATATAATGTGTATCAGTTGAACCATCTTGTTTTCTTAAGAGAAGTAAATGTTTGAGTAAATCTACACTTAAAATGCCGAACAAATTAGTAAGTCAGCAACATCATTAATACAGATTTTTATAGGTAGAGATTAATTGAATGGCAGAGGGAGAGGATGAATTGGAGAACTATATGTGAGTTACTCTAAAATTCAAAAGGTACAAGAAATATTATTAGGTCACAATATCACATAAACTCACATATCGATTGCTTGTCTAATTTATTTGACAAGAACTCTATGGGGCACAGATGACTTGCTGAAGCTTTGCATAATTTAACCTAGTCAGCAATTTGTTAGGTCCTAAGGCTTGCCATAAATTTAATTTGACGAAGTGATCAAGACACAGTCTTCATAATAGTTCATAAGAAATGGGAAGAGGTGAACAAGACCTGAGAGTCCTCTAGTATCACGAATTGCATTCCCAGATGCATCTTGAGGCATTTTCACCTACAAATAAAACAAAAAAGCCAAATGCATTTCAGAAACTAAGGGATCAATTTAAAGGGAATATACTCTTTATACATGAACAAAAAAGTAACAAGCAAGTACCTCGATAGACAAGACCTTCTTTTCATAATCTACCTTGACATGCCCACTAATGCCTTTCTTCCTCAAGTGTCCATTAAACCTGAACAAAAAATCAACTTGTGTGATAGATGCTATAAAGGACCAGAGCATTTCATCATAAACGGTTGAATTCAATCCTTGCAAAATTGCATGTTATCTATGCATAATCAAGGATGTGCTATTAATGATGAAGTACCCCAATAACTCAGTGCAGTTGTTCATTTTTGCTTTTGCACCTTAAAAGTATAGAACTTGAATCTAAATGGGAAAATATATTGCAAAAAAATATCAAAAAATGTTCATTTTGCTGGTGATTAAATCAACTGAATGTAAACATGGCAATGGAAACAAAAATATAATGCACATACTGCCAAGTCAGTTGCCGTTTAAGAAGAGTTGCATTTCTTTGAAATTTGCTCAAGCGCAGATCATGTGCCTTCTGGCATGCCTAGTAAACAAAAAGGCAAAGAAAATAGAGCAAAAGACTGCCTTATTAAAGGTGTCAAAGTGCATTAGCAATAAGATAAAAAGAGCATTTGGCATCAAAAGAAATTAAATTTGAGACGAGTAATTTCAATTTATTAAACAGATGCGTAATCCTCTCAAGATCAAGAAAAGAAAGATTCTTAGAAATAGCAGTTATCATGAATTCAAATAGCACAAAGAATAAAATTATCCTATTACAAAAAGGAATATAATATAAAATTACTAGCATCAAAACAATCCAAATTATTACACTGGGGATCAGGAATTAAATAAATCAGAAGGGTGCACCAAAAGTTGAGAATCTCCGAAAGGTGAACCTGGTTTCAGAAACTAACAAAGGCACGAGCACACCTTCTCTCATACCCATTAGTCCACAAATCCCCTAAAGTCATTAAGGTGACTTAGTGAAATCATCTTGAGATTCGCAGTTGAGATTGAGCCACCAGGAAGTTGTGTACGCTATACACAGACACTTGTGCTGAAGTTACTGGGAGGCTACGTTAAGAGTTTACAGGAGGCCTAAGATTAACACTTTTTTAGAAAATCCTAATCCTACATCGGAGCTTTGATACCAAGTAGAGTAAGGAAAAACAAAAAATTGTGTGGCATTGTCCAGTATAACTATATGTATACTCATGTGAGATTAAACTCATTTGATATTTATATTTTTTAGTATAACCGAAAAAAAAAAGAGAATATTTGTAGTATGTATACAGTATACCAGACTTGAACATACATTTAACTTCTCACGGATCACTGAGTAAGTTTGGCGCTTCTTTGCAATTTTTCGCTCTTTTTTGTGATATATTGTTCTCAGATCATCAATAGATTCACTATGCCTGCAGACCAACCAATTAACCCATTAGTACTACTCTAAGATATGAGAAATTTTTTTTAATAGAAATGGTGCATCATATGAAACCTTTGGCTCTCATGCTGAAGCCTTTGTTTCAATCTGCTTAACTGAGCACTTAGTTGTTCAGGATTAGATCCACTTAAGCCCCCTAAAGCTTCAATTTCACACTCCTGACAAATAATGGAAGCCTTCTTAAAATTCTCCTGGTGATTCACAAATAAAATTAGTTCAACAACAATAGTATTAACACCTAGGATAACTCTGCAGTACAAATAATAAACAAGAAAATATCAAGTCATCAACAGTTCTAGCGATTCATTCCTATCTTCCAGTCTTGTATCTTAAATTAGAAAGAAAAAATCATTACATGAGCATATCTTCATGAGCCACCTTAGCTTCAGCTTTAGTAATTGCTTATAGCAGGCACAATAAGCCCATTCCACAATTGAAAAAAAGACAGCGTTTAAAATACTAAGTGACACTTTGACCTGAGGATAGAACGAACAGGTGAATGGATTAATTCATTGTTATTAAATCCAGACTACTAAACCAGCCAGTCCCACTGGAGGAAAAGGAATCTAAGACCTGGTCCGGTTCTATGATTGGATAGAAAGTGCAGTCGAACCATAAAAAATCAGATTCAACCAACTGGTGTGACAAAAACCAGCCTGGTTTTGTCTAGGCTATATGCTTCTGATATTAGAGGAGTAATCTTTTGCTAACTAAAATCATGATGGAAGTTGAAGCAATGCCCTTGCCCTAAACCCACCCTTCGTCTTTTGATCTCTTGCTGCACACTAGTGCCAGCCCTCATTTTCCTCCGCATCTCATTCTCTTCATCTCTTGTTCTCACTCACAATGTTGCGCGGACGAGGACACCATCAACTGCATACTTCTTAATCCATTCATCCTACACCATCAATGGATCCATTCTGGTTGTTCATCCAGCCATCTGCTGCGGTGTTTCGCCCTAAGAAATTTTAGCCTTTTGTTTTACATAAATTTGATTAATTAATTAATATTAAGGTTTTAGATGTTCTTGAAAAGAATTAATAATTCCACGGGAAGATGTAGATTCAATAACATCTCTTCATTCTGCATGTCATGGTCAAGAATTCTACCAGATGAGTATTTTTCATTTATATAAATTAATTTTAATATTTTTATTTTACTGTTTTTTAATATTAGATAGACAGTCTTCCTCCGGTTTGCCTACCAAGTAAATCTGGAGCATAACTTATGTTTTATTTCACATTTGGCAAGAGGCAAAGTTGGAGGAATTAATTCACTAGGAAATTAAAAGTCATAATTGTAAGCCACTGGACCGCAACATTTAGCTGTTCATCTAACGAAATTAAGGTTTTCCCAATTTTCATCCTTTAATTTTTCTCTCATTCATATATTCATTTGATATTATGAAAATTAACATCTATGTAATTGTTAAGTTTTTTTCCAATATAATTATTAGTCATGGCAACCACATTGACATCATCGACAACATCATCATCCCCTTCTGAACTGGAGAAAAGTGCAACTAGAGGAAAATTTGACATTGCAAGAGGGCATTAGAAGCAAAATTACACATCCTTAATTTTTATTAATATTTCATGTTCAAAAAATTAGATTTATATTTATAATCTATACCAGATTTCTATTTCTTAGTTAGTTTGTCAAGGTCAGTTCTTGGCTCAATATACAAAAAAAAAAAGGGGCAGCCTGGTGCACGAAGCTCCCGCCATGCGGGATCCCGAGGAAGGATCCATTGTACGCAGCCTTACCCTACATTTTGCAAGAGGCTATTTCCAGGATTTGAACCCGTGACCTTTTGGTCACATGACAACAACTTTACTGTTGCGCCAAGGCTCCCCTTCTTCTTGGCTCAATATTCAATTCTACCAATTGACCCACTACTTCAAACAGTGAACCAATGACTTGGAGCTTTTCCAATTTGATTTCCAATTCATTGTAACGTTATGATTCTTTAACCCCTATACATAACCGTTTAATCAACTCAGCATGTGATATATTTCTTGATAAATTCTCACAATCAATTTTCCCCTTAACAGAACTACAAAATTAATACTAACTGATAGGTTGCCATTTTACAAAACTAAACCATAAAACTAAACTTGATGATCAAGTAAAAAAGAACAGTAGAAGATTTTTGAGATTCAAGCTTGAGCATGGTGAGATGTGGAATGGATCTTTATCTTTAAGCTGTTAAAAATAATAGACTCATAAAAGCGGATTAAATACCAATATACTTAAATGCTAATCAGTTCACTCATATATTGTAAACAGCATCATGGGCAATTTAGTGAAGAGCAATTTAAACACCACAATTATGATGAAGAAAATAACCTGCCGCTTGTGTTGAAGATGTTCATGTTCTGCCTCTGCTTCTTTAATATCAGGTAGCACTTTCTTATGCATGACCCCTTCATAATGAACTTTCTCCTGAGGTAAGAATATCAGTAAATGCTTAGTATTTTTTTTGTTAAGCAACTCGAGATAAAGAGAGCATACAGTTTCCGCAGACTGAAGCTGTTCTTCTCTGAGCAACAGTTCATGCTCTGCTTTTTCAATGGCATCAATATCTTCTTTCGTTGAATCTGAAAAATACATTGGGAAAATGCATTCAACAAACAAAAACAAAGCATGAAGAATATTGATTTCCTTTATTAAAAAAAGTCAACAGTGGTAGAAAAAATTAATCAAATATGTTACATATTTCAGTGTAAAAATAGAAACCATATATATTAATATTATGCATCTTATTTAGATCACTTTGCAATGCATGTCGGTGCCTCCTATTCAAGGAACACGAGATCAAAGGGATTGGCAGTTGAAGAGTATTATTTTGCATACCGCACCACTCCTTTAAGGAAATTTTGAGTTTATTGACTTTTTCATCTGAAGTGGCTATCTTAACTTGGATTTTCTCTAGTAACATTTCCTTCCTTTGTGTGCTGTCTTCCAGTTGCTAAGAGAAAAGAAAAATAAAATAAAAGTAGGATTCGTCAAGTGGGAACAGCAATATAACCAGAGAACTATTTCTCCACTGGTAAAATACTAACTTGAAACTTACTGAAATTTCACTTGTAAACTCTTCGGCGTTGGGTTCGGATGAAGCATTCTGCTCAGCAGCATAAGCATCCTTCATTGCACTCAATGCTATTTGCTTAGAAGTCAATTTCCTTTCTTCACTTACCCGTAATTTCTGTGCACACAAACTGAATCTGTATGAGCAAGCTTAACATTGTGAAATTGAGAAAGAGATATTTACCTTCGCAATATGCAATTTGTTTTCAAGATCACGGAGTCCTTCCTCAGAAAGCCTTTTCTTGCCTTTGCACTCTCCAACATATTCTTTGATCTTAGAAACTTCATTCTGAAAAGAATATATTTGATCATCGACCCCGCTGCATAGGCGACCAGTCATACCCCTTCTGTATGGAGGAAGTGTAGTCTGGACAGAACCTCTGTAGAACCTATTTACCAAGGAAAAAACAAGTGCCATAACACTCTACACTATAATTAGGAGAAAACCATCTTAACAATGCAAATATTAATGACAATTTGACTATTATAATCGCCAATATTTGCAGAACAAGTAGTTCCAAGATGTTTAGTTGGTATTATACAAATTTATATGTACAATTTCACCAGAACTAGGAGAAATATGAAACTCCATATATAGTACTAATTTTCCGAAGTTGTTTACAGCATAAAGCATTAAAGCACATAAAAGTAACAATTTAAGACTTAAATGTCTCAATCAATATAAACTTACATCCTATAACCATCCGAAGTGTATACTTCTTTCAAATTTGGGATTCTCTGTTCAAACGCAACAGATTTTCCAACTTCATAATCTTGCACAAGAACTTGCCTCTCCGCACCACCCTGCATCCAGGAGACAAAGTGATCAGATGGTAGCAGAATAAATTTTCAGACACATGCAAAAGTAAAACTGTGAATGACCATTGCAAAACATATTTGAAATTACCAAGGTCAATTTGCTTGCAAAGCAATCAAAGGAAAGAAATACGGATACATTAATACAAGTTGATGTGTTTATTGGTGAATTGTTGTGAATTAATTGGAATTTGATAGTTGTAGTTATCATTCAAATATTGTGAATATTGAACGAATGGAAAACAATGTCACATCAAGCCATGTTTGTCTCTACTATTACTGATCGACTACAGGAAAACACAAGAGAATGAACCAGCTATGTACAGATCATAAACACAAAATCCAATTCAACCAGTGTCATTCTGAATGTGTCCACCATCACAAATCAAAACAATATAAGTTAAGGTGAATCTAGAAAATGTTTCCCTGAAGGTATCAGATAAGAAAACCATAAAACAACCAAACCAGGAGAACAAAGATGTCTAAGCTAACTCGAGAAGAACTCTTTCAAGCCAGTTTGTCTTCCTGATTGTTATCGGTACCTGTGGAATTTGTTTCAAATAAGATTAGAGGATGAGGTACATTAATGTTTTAACGCATTAGTATCTACAGGGTCCTTCCTGCGTAATTGGACCAGAACATTTACACTTATATGAAAAAATGCATACTTAAAATATTCAGTTTCATTTCATAAATATTGTCAGACCTTAAGCACACATAGTATACCTGAAGCATCAAAGTGACATTGAACTATTATCATTCAATACTCCCACCAGATACATGCATAGTAATTCAGAGGTTGTCCTCAACATATAAAGTAGTTTACAAACAGATACAGAAGTTTTTTCACAATAAACAATTTCACTTATTTACAGCAGTTTTCAGCAGTTTGATATTGACAAACTGCAGTTTGATATTGACCATCCAACACAGTGTGTCTTAATAAAAGAAATCTTCTCTAAAATAACTTGAGAATTCTATTCAGAAAATAAACTGTGAAACATGGCCAAATGCAGTAAAATAATTTATTTAAATCAAACTTCATGTGACAATAGTGAAGGCTCTAAAGTCCAGAAAGAATATTGCACATAATCGAAACACTATATCTAAAATCCTAATGTTTTACTAACCATATCTACCAGCACATTGAACACAATAGGATTTTCAATTTGCAGAAGCGATAGAGTAGTAGGATGATGTGTTCGAGGAAGCTTGTCCTTTGGGATATGCAGCCTGCATATAATAACCAAATGGGAAAAATTCCTAGCATAATGAAGCTGACAGTAAATGAAATATACATAAAAGAAGAAAGAGATACCTTGGTACTGAAAAATCATAAATGATAATCTGTATATTCCTGTAGTTTGCTTCTCGAGAACAATCTCGTAAAAGAAGTGAATCTTTATGATTGGTGACAATAAAAGCATCTAACAACTTCCCAATCGCAGAGTCAACTGCTAAGGCCCATACATCACTGTTTTCCAACTTCTGTTTTATAAAATCCATGAAGATTCAATTTTAATTTTAAGTTATTTACATATTGGATCAAGAAAATATGAACAAATACATTCACTAAAATAAGGCACTAAAAACACAAGAACAATAGACTTTCACATACAACGTGCGCTCCAATTGGACCAATAGGAGAGCTTTTGAATTTTGTATGATGCCTTTCAATAGATTGTAAAAGGCTTAGAACCCTTTCCCCACCAAATGCCGTTACCTGAAAACATGGAATGATTAATCAACCAACAAAGACAAATAATCAATCAGTGTTAATGATAGATATGTAATACCTTGTTTCTTTGCCGTTGTTGAAGTTCACGTATTTGTGAATACAACTCCCTACATCGTCTTTCATTTTCCTCAATCTGCAGACAACAAGTGAATTAAGATAAACCTAGAAATGAATGCTCAATGCAAGAAGGTAAAACAAGAAAGAAATCTCTTGGATTGGTCTGGACAAAGTGAAAGAATGAGAAAATTGAGTTTAAGTGCTAACAACTATATAGAGGTTAATTGTGACAATGTATGTACGTATGTATGTGTGTATATATATATATATATATATATATATATATATAGATAATGCCAATCTACTGACCAGTGGATAACATCCAGACACAAGCAATTACTACCACATGGTACCAGGGGCTAATCTTGTGCATAATAAGGTGTTCTGATAAAAATGTCAAGTAGAATGGTTGAACCATCATTGGAACTCACATAACAGCAGTGAGGGAAGATTTTGTGCTATTTGGATTTTAAAACTTGACAGAGTTGGTAGTTTTTACAATAATCTTTGATAGACTTTTATTTCCTCAAAAACGGTCCAGACATACCTACTATTCATAAAATCCAGTTCATAAGTAAAGAAGATATTGTAATTGTTGGTGCAATTGTCCCTGGATCAAAATTGTTGACCAGTTTGACTTAAACTTGAGTTTTGATGTTTGATAATATATGGAGATTGCAGGTGCAATTGTTCATTTGGGAGATTGTTGGTGTAATTCTCCACTGGTCAAAGGTTAACTAGTTTGATATGAGAGAGTAGTCAAGTAGGTCAAGGTTGACTGGATACTTGACTGGAAAAGTCCTAACTGGATGTTAGGCAAAGGCAAGACCAACAGGATGGTTGGCAGAAGAAGAAAAATTAAGTGGGTCATGAAGGACCGAACACTTGGTGTGAGAAGTCCTAGTAAGTGAAATCGGGCAATAAAGAAAGTCCTGGCGAGTGTAGATGGAAAGTCCTGGTAAGTGAAGCAAAGCAATCGAAAAATCTTAGTGAGTGAAGCCAAGTAATTGAAAAGTCCTAGTGAGTGAAGCTAGGTAATGAGAAAAACATGGTGAGTGAAGTCAGGTGGAAAAATCCTAGTGAGTGAACCTAGGTGGAGAAAAGTCACGGTGAGTGAAGTCCGATATTGGAAAATCCTGGTGAGTGAAGCCAGGTGAGTGAAGCTAGATAGGAAAAAGTCTTGATGAATGAAGCCAAGCATTAGGAAATCTAGATGGGTCAAAGGTTGACCAGACATCTGATGTTTGGAAGTCCAAGTGGATCATGAAGGACCGGACACTTGGCACGAGAAGAAAAGTCTAGGTGGGTCAAAGGTTGACTGGACACCTAATATTTAAAAGTCCAAGTGGGTTATATAGCACTAGACACTTAGCATGAGGAGAAAAGTCCAAGTGGGTCAAAGGATTAACCGAACACTTTATGGAGAAGTCCCAGCAAGTCACGATTGACCAGAGATTGGGGAAGGGAACACTAGACTTGGATTAAGCAAGTTAAGGTTGAGCAATCGATTGGGGCATTAATCGATTAGGAGGTTCTTGCGAAAACATAAAAAGGGCCCGAATCGATTGGGTTAAGCTTAATCGATTGGACCAATCGATTAGCGCCAGGAGATTCACGAAGAGGAATTCGCAAAAAACAGGATTGAATCGATTGGCCCAATTGATTTAGCCACTCCTAATCGATTGGGGTGCTTTATCGCAAGAACAAGCAATCAATTGAGGCAATCAATTAAGAAGGCTTAATTGATTGGGCCAATCGATTAAGGCCTTTTTGCAAATGAACAGAGAGTTGCGAAATCGATTGGGTAATCGATTAAGGATCTCTGAATCGATTAGGATGGATCACCAATCAATTAGGTTTAAAAAAAAAGGGTCGTTCTCCATGTGTTGGACGGTCGAATGATGTGGCAATCGATTAGAAGTAAGCCTAATCGATTGGGAGGCGTCAAAGAACCCTAGAATAGGATTTTCGTGGACTTTTTCGAAGTAACTCTCACTCACAGTTTCTCAACTACACATGGCAAGTTCTTGGAGACTTAGAGTGAAGTGCTGGTGCATTTCCAAGTTGATTAAGAGATGGTTTCAAGCAAGAAGAGTTCCAACAGTCATGTACAATAGTAAACTTTTTAGGTTGTCTTTCACATTTAAACATGAATGTAGTTATATTAGATTGTCTATACAAGAGTATACACACAAGAAAAGTTGCATCTATAGCAATATACCAAATGAACAAAAAGATGATAAAAATTCATAGAGGACTGAACATACAATCAAACATATAAAAGGCAAAGTAAATTTGTCTTGAAGATTGATAATTTGTTATATAAGCAATCAAAAGACACGACCATAAGCAAAATGCACAGGCTTGATTAGAATTACAATGCATATTTAGCAAGGAAGACGAATATAACTTGAATCATTTAACTCCAACCTGATGAATCCAGTGACTAATAGGGGGAAAAAAAAGGGCTAGAAACTATGAAGCAAAGAAATAGAGGATCTTCAGAAAAAGCATACTTCTTTAGAGATCTCAGTAACAGCATTTCTAGCAACTGACAACCTTTCTGCTGCAGCGGATTCTTCCTCCTGCACCCTGACATGGACAACTTACAAATTAAAACAAATATATATATATAGAAATTGTTAGTCCAAATGTCAGGAAGAAACTTATCAGAAGTTTAAACCTTGTAAAATTGTCATGAGCCATATTAACTTCATTTTGCAGTTTCTCAATTTGCTCCTCAATCTTGGATGCTTCGGCCTTGCAATGAAAAACATATTAGGTGCACATTTTATATTCATGCAATTACCAAGCTAGGAAGAGCAATGACATTTTAATGAATAACTCCACGACTCCTAAACTAGAAACAAGCACATCATGCTTTCATCTTTAACATATCTTTGTCTGAAACCTTTTTCATATTGGCATTATTATAAATAGTTAAATAAGTTAATATTATTTTGATTAATAGACACAATCAAATTCAATTGAGGCATTAATTATTTCAAATTAGTGCTATATTGGACTCAATCTACTTCTATTAGAGTCTAATTAGCTATAGAAAGTTGAGTTTGGGTGTGGGTTCAGATTGGAGAACTAGATCATAGTTGGACCAAAGCTAGCTTCAATTGAATTTGGCTCATTATGAATTAATCAAGATCATTTAGTAGTTTAATTTTATCAATATCAAAGGAATTGGGGATATGGATCTCATTCCATTAACATCCTTCATCTTCAATTCTCCCTTTGTGCAAGACCTTCCTCTTTGCATGTGTTGCAATGGTATCATTAGTGATGTCAACAGCAGATACTCAAAGATCGGATTTCTCAGGATGAGTTTGAGAATGATTCCTTCAGTAGTTATCCTGTAAAACAGTTTGTCAACATTGGGCTGCAACAACTAAAGGAGCCATAATATGTTGTTTGCTTGACATATCCAAAATTGAAATTCGATGGATTTGTTGTGTCTTTAACAATGGACTATATCAATCTTCCATATCAAGAAGATCTTTAATTGCCTTGTTTGAACCGACATTTCATCAGATTAAGTTTTCATCCTTGGTTGTGATTGATAATATGAATCAGATTCATTACATAGATGTGTTTGGTAAAGTGGATATGTGATCTATCGAAAGGTAACTTAGTTTACCAATTATAGCAGTTTCAACTGCTTGATCAACTAGGCAAAAGAGCCATTTAGGTATTCTCCAGTCAAGGACTCAAACTTGGAAGCCTTGGAAATGCCCATTCAAGTCAAGTCACATTACAATATATTGACATACAAATTTCATACAAACAAAAAGGCCCATACTCAAGAATACATTCAGTCCATTTTATCAATAAAACATGAGAGTGTCACCTTGAGTATGATAGAAGCATCCAAAGAAGCGCATATCATGAAGACCAAAACTGAAGGAGAAAAGAATGGCAACAATACTAAACACACAGGACACAAATGCATAGATCCACATGAAACAAAGACTCACAGAGGGAGGGAAGAAAAGGAATTTCAGTTACAAAGGACAAATAGGAAAGTTAATTTTATTGTATATATACCCATCAATTTCTGATGGCATGATCAGGAAAGCAACAAAATCTCTGTCCTATAAATGATGGAGATATTTTTGAAGGAACAATAAACATTGAGCGGGATTGCAATTCAAATATAGGTTAAGAGCATTGTTAGACATAGTGTAACTTTCCACTAGAATAAAACACTATGTATTTCTGAAAAAGTGCTAAATGATGTAGCATACCAGTGTATCTTCATATTTGTGTGCTATTAGTAGTTAATTTCCTAGAAGTATGAATAGTGTGGCAATACATGTGCACTACAAATTCTTGTATGCAACTAT
The DNA here is from genome assembly GCF_018446385.1 of Zingiber officinale. NCBI lineage: Eukaryota > Viridiplantae > Streptophyta > Magnoliopsida > Zingiberales > Zingiberaceae > Zingiber > Zingiber officinale. Next base: position 76,518,001 of record NC_055989.1, read on the forward strand.
GCAACCAAAAGAGCAAGAAGAATACACTTAATCTAGCTTTCAGAATCATACCATGAAAGAAAATGCAGCACAATATTCACACAATATACAATCCTAAAATTAGCAAAAGCACACATGTATATGTACAACAGAACCTAGAAAGCAAACCTGTGAATTTCTAGAGTACTGCTCCTGTATATCATGAATTTGTTGCTCAAGCAACTTCTTTCGAGCTGTCAATTTCCTAGCTATGTTTGTTTCACGAGAATGCTCCTCCTCAAGCTCAAGCCTCTCTTTTGTAGCCTAAGATAGCAAAACCAAATAGTTAAAGACTACAGTCAGCTAATAAAAAATTTGCACAAAGCTACATTTCCTTGTTTCGACAGACCCAATTCATAAACCAGCAATATATTAAAGTAGGATAAAGGAAACCATGAAGGACCCATCAATATGGAATAGTTACCTCAAACAATAAAGCAAAGTAGGTAAGCTGGATAAGCCATAAACAACTAGAGAAGGTTTCTACTTAACAACATAAATGTAGACAACAAGTCCAATAAGAATGCTTAGCAACATAATTACCACAAGCCCATTTCTGCAAAACTAAGGGAGCATTTGGTTTGTATTTTCCATGTTTTCTATTTTCATTTTCCAAGAAAATGGAAAATGCGTTTGGTTTGCATTTTCCAAGTTCGTTTTCTAGAAAAAGAGAGAGCATTTTCTAAGAAAACGGAAAATGTGGAAAAATCATTTTCCAAAAAAACTGGAAAATGCAGTTTTCTGAAAATGAAAATGAAAATGCAAACAAACCAAACACTCCCTAAGTTTCCTTGCTTGTTTATGGCTCACCACACTCATAAACGTGCACAATATTATAGAGCTAAAACCCAAGAGAAACTCACGAATATAACCATTGTTGCCTAAGACAGCAATGCATATATGAGATCAGTAAACCATAACAATTTAGGAAATAGGTTTTTATTTTTTTTTTCTATCAATAGAAATGACAATTGCAATTTAGAATGCCAACATTATATGATAGCAGTAAATAACCAAAGACATATCCAAGTTAAATTACTCAAAACTACATGTTAACAGTGGTAGAAGTTACAAAAACTACTTTAATCTTCCTCAGCTAAGCTTTTGGCATACTTACAGATTTAAAACACAACATAGACTCTAAATTCAAGACATTCTAATAAGGTGGAATAATTAGAGGAATATGCAAACATGGTATTGGGCAAAAACTTGTGACCACTTCAGAAATTCAGAACTGGACAAAAAAATTTAAACAGACAGGAGAATAATTATCCTAAAGGCAAACTTCAAAGCCCACAATCTAGATAAAGAGACCAGATATAAAAGAGTGAAAAGGATTCTACCGAACTAATTCAAAAAATAATAAAAATGTGTGCATTGGATTTATAGAGGAATGGAAGGGATTACTGCAACTGTATGCTGCAGTAAGCTTTTGACAGTAACCCTCCATAGACCCTCTTTCGACAAAATTCCTATGCAAAAATTAAGATAAAAACTTTGATACTCTTGCATAAGAAGAAGAATTGCACAGAAAGTTCAAGAACCACCCATAGGGCATAAATCCCACAGCCAGCCACCAGAGCAAGAAAGAGAAAAAGAGAGATACATGGCCCAGCTCACAACTCCCCAAGAAAAAAATATACTACAACTCAGTAGAAAATAGCCTCTTACCTCTGACAGACTCTGCTGCAAATTTTCTTTCATTCTTCTTGCTTCAGAAGTCTTTTCCATCAAGTGTGCAATTTTAGCTTTTTGAGTTGTAAGCAATTCCTTTATATCATCGACAATAGTCTAACAAGAAGCGACAAACAATAAGATCACAAAAAATAAATAATCCTTCAAAGAAAAAATATCATAACCAAAATAAAAGTTTATCAGAATTAATGCCATGCACTAAAAGTTAGCAATGTATTCTGACTAGTTAAAATGGAAAGATATAAATAGAACCAAAACTTGATCGTCTCATTTCAACAAGCTGAATTTAGCAACATCAACTTCAAATATTATCATCTAAGACAGTCATGTTTTTCATAATTGTGATCATAAACAGATAATCAGAGAGAAAATTAGAGGTATTAATTGATTACAGCATGAACCTACCTTTCCCTATGTTAAAATTTTCGTTTTCTAATTACTTCTTCCTTGTTCTTCTCCAAGCTTTTCCATACAATTATTAGATTCTCATCAAATTCACCTTTTAGTTTGATAAACAACCAACTCATGTTTTTGATATCTATTAAGTCAAGTCCTTACATAATACTAATACAATTATAGGATGAACCAACTTGGTATTGCATAAATGCTGAAAAAAATATTAAATAGAACAATTATTAAACTTAGAGCTCGCCGATGCAGTCTGTAGAGTCAAATGTAACTAAAGTTTGCTGACACTGGACCAGCTGGGCCTCCATGCACATCACCCCGACATGTGGATATAGTATGGAAGCAGTACAGAAACAGACAGAAACTGACTAGCATTTGTACCACAACCCTAGTATTTAAATCAGAATCCTATGGCAATTAGAATTTTTCAGGGATTTACATGTGAAAAGATAACACTAAAAGGAGACTGCAAGAAACTTTAGGCAACATTACAAATCATCCATAAGGTATTGTATTTGAGTAACAACTCATTGAACTTGAACCAAAAACATATGAGAGCGTTTTATCAGCATAGCAATGTGCTTTAAGGATAAAATACTGGCATAAAGAAGCTATAAACTAACAGAATTATCTGAATATAGAGATATTTAGGACAAAGGTTTTATTTCAATAGTGCATATATACTAAGTTACAACAGGCAAAGGTAAAAAAACAACCCTTTCATCTTAACCAGTAATATAGCGAGGATCAGATAAACTTATTATTCAATAAAGTATCAGATACGATATTTGTTCCAGATGATTTAAGGAAAACCAAACTAATGTATAAGCATGAGGTAAAAGTTAACCCCCAGTGTGTGTGATCTTACTGTATATTTGTCAATTCTGGCTTGACATGTAGGGATTCTGTCTTTGAGAATTTTAATTTTTTCACTTTGTTCCTGAATTTCTCTGTCAACATCATACACCCATGACCATGCCAATTTCTTTTTCAAAAGTTGTAATTCTTGAGCAATTTCCTCCACATGCTCCATGCTCTTAATCTTGTTACGCAGCTCATCAAGTTCCTTAACTATGGGCCTTATTGATGACTCAAGTTCATCGACAATTGCATTAGCAGCAGTAAGCTCAGTCCTGATATTTTGTAGAAGCTCGCTAACTTGCTGAAGAAGTGTAGCTTTAAAGAAGAACTACGAGCATATAACGTTTCAGGTTAAGAGATCATAGAAAGTATTGTTTATGTGCTATAACACTATAATGCTAAATATTGAAAGAAAATTCAACTTCTTCCCATGAGAAGCAATATAACATCTTTTAAACTCAGCTCTTAGGGTCCATTTACATGGATGGAAAGTCAAGAGGGAGAGAAATGCACAAAAAAAACTGCATATGAACCTCCTTCATCTATGTAAATTTTTTGTCACTTTTCCTCCTCTCCCTCATATCCTCCATCCAAGTAGGCCCTTAATGTAGAGCAGGAACAAACGTTCAGTAGAATGCCCACCTTAAACTTGTCCTTATCATTCCCAGAATGCAAAAATTCTCTGCTTTTGTCCTGACTCATTATAACACATGGATTTTCAACATCAATCTGCAAGAATTGTAAGCAAAACATATCAATAGCTATAATACAATAACCTTCATTAAGAAATTTAATCAATGAAATTTTGGACATATCAACAAAGTAGACAATGATCAAAGGTCTTGAATGAATACTACAAGATGCAGCATATAAAATCCCTTCACACAAAAACAAGTTTCAACATTGGTTAGTGAGTAGCAAAATCAAAGGCCATATACAGTCTTTCGCAACATTAGTTAAAATATTGTACCGTGTTCACTTAAGATATTGTACTATGCTAGGTGTAGCATGCTTCACTATTTCACTGTACATATCCAGAAATAAAGGCTATGAAAAATTCATAGAAGGGCAAGAAATATGGATATTCAAGGTAATACTTTATTATTTTTTAGGGTATAGCCCATAGAGAAGTGATAGCAAGTTAAAACAAGTTCAATTACCCAAGATGTACAGTCATTCAGGATCAATGTTTATATATGTGGACAACTGCAAATAATATGAAGACAAGTAGAAAATACACACATATATGTATATATTGGAATGCACTTAATTACAGAATCTCCAAAATGCCCTCCAAATTTTAACCTCCGCATTGCTTAAAAAAATTTAGACTTGAGATGCCAGATGGATTAGGAGCGCATAATCTCTTCATTTTCATTATTTTGACTGCACCCTATCTCATCCCATCAAACTATGTACCACTCCATGAGTACATACAAAATAATCCCACATAGAGAGCCAATTCAGGAAAATTAAACTGCCTAAAACCAGCAGCAATAGTTGCAATAACACAGAATGAACCAAATGAGAATTTAGAGCTCACATTGAAGTGCTCCACTAGCTCACGTAGCTCATCTTTCCGATTAGAAACCCTCTTTCCTATATGAAACCAGAAAACTAAAAGATGAATAAAGCCAGCAAAATGGACGGCAAGTGATCATCCCTTAATTTTAACACCATTACTAATACTAGGGGAAACAACAATAATTTGATAGCTTTTTACAGTTTAATTTCTCAGTGATTTTATACATATACAAAGAAATAAATGGTGAAGTCAAAAATTACCAACTTTGATGATTGTATTGTGTTTTATAGCAAAGATAACATAAGACTAAAAATTATTTACCATGTTGATCCTTCAAGGTTATTGAACTTGAAGACTCAGTTATCCTTCGTTCTATCATAATGATGCTGCCAAAGCTTTCAGGCTTGAAAGCTTCTGCTCCGCGGTTTTTGATTTCAACAAGAACAGAAGCATAACTGCATAAATATAAAAAGGTAAATCAACACTCTGCTATAAAACAGTGTTTATTATCAGTGTTTGAAGAATCTTATATAACCAAAACAATTGGCATAAGGATAAATATTGTGAACACCAAATCAATAAAAATGATATTCAGCTGTCTAACAAAAAAAAAGATGAATGTTTGCTCAAAATTTAAAGCTAAATAATAAGTATCCAAGGCAAAACACAATTAAAATATGCATCAATTCCATAAAGTGCAAACTAAAATACTTATAAGCATCAAGCATTTCACTCCAAAGTATAATAAATAATTAAATATAGAAGTGAAAACACTAACTTTACAAGCATGCCGCAGTTAAATATAAAATTCCACTCCAAAGAATTAACAGCTACCATGAAAATGTAATGATAAAATAGATTCTATGCATTTGTCTAATTGAGTTTTCCAATGAACACATCAACAAAGTCGGATGTGGGGTAGAGGGGAGGAGAGTGGAGGATTTTACCAGAATGGCATTTTTAAAGTGGATAACATGCATGGGAAGAGAGAACCCTAGGATTGGAGGGAGTAAAAATTAAAGTTGAGATGTAAAGACAAAAGGGAGAAGGCAATACAAAGCTTAAATTCATAGAATCAATAATATGATCATCATAAAGTTATGATTAGGAACATGAATGTAAGTATGCCACATGTTCTCACATTTCCAAGTGTCAAAACATTAATGCCTACAAAGTTAAAACTATGTAACAAGAGCATCTTGAAATGTATAAGCACCAATATTCAGACAACATCATTAAATTATCAAACGGTGGTAAATATAAGTTTACAGGAAACAATACAAAATAAATTGATCTAGCATTGTCTTTCATTTGTAATTTGCGTGGTGTTTCAACAATAGTAGTTTAGAATTCGAGACTTTCTCATGGAAAAACCAATAGGCAAATATCACAAGTCCCCAAATATGTGGCAATTGGATAAAGTATGAAAAAATCATGAATGTGCAATTTATAATTTATCTGAGAAATTATAGAGAAAACTAATGTTTAAGCGATTTGAGAGTGATATTGTTTGGAGAGTAGAAAGACTATCTCCATAGAAAAGTACGAACTGTAATTTCATGAAAGAAAATGTCGGTTACCAATTCCAACCATGCCTTAGCACACTAAACGACCAAAAAGTACATTCTCCTCCACGAATGTCTTGGAGATAATGCATACTATTGACTGATAAAGAGTATCAATACTGTAAAATATCCAAAGAGACTAGCAACTTAGCGAGCTAAGCATGAGTAAAATTAAAAGGAGAGAAAAAGCATTCCAGTCATACACCTGCAATCGACAATACAAAAAAAAAGGGAAGAAAAGTTGAAAATGAAGGGAAAATGGGAGATACCTGCATCCCGTCTTTATGAAATCTTTCAGGCTGGAAGCCCTCTGAGTACCCCTCGCTCGAGACCCAAAAGCGACGCAAAGCGCCGTAAGTATCGCACTTTTCCCGCCTGCACAATACATCTCAAATCGCAAGCAGGAATCCAAAAAAAAAAAAAAGATTAAAACAAGCTGGAATCGCGCATACTCCCATTTTGGCCGGTGATGAAGTTAACCCAGTCACCGAACTCGATCTCAAGGCTGCTGTGGCACATGAAGTTCTCCAGGCGGATCCTTGAGATGATCCCGGCGCCGGATCTCGCGGGATTCCCTCGCGCCTCCGCGAAAACCCTAGAATCTGACATCCCTCCCTCAGTTGACTCACCCTGCCAGAGGGGAGGAGAGGGACGAATATGCGAGAGGAATGCGGGAGAGAGGCGGAGACAGCGCGCGAACAGCCTAGTGGAAAAATATCCAGATCGACGCAGAGGCGGTCCAAACCGGTCGACTTGGCCCGATCGGCTTATTAAGGTTTCACGTGAGGCTGAGTCCGGCCCATGGTATGTAGATTTTTGTGTCCGGTCTGATCAGAGCAGACCCGATCCAACTATGTTTTTTTCGATATTTTACTAAACTTATTACTCATTTTTAATTAATCTTCATAATTTCAAAAGCACTTAATTACATTCCTGTTATATCTCATTTTTTTTCCAGTTCAAATTTTTTCTTTATGTATTTAAATATTCTTCAACTTATCTTACTATTTTATTAAAAATCTCTCCCCTTTACTAATTGGTGAAGCCTAAAATATATTTATGTTAATGCTCTTTTTTCTATTTACATTAAAAATAATTCTAAATTTTATTAGTAATTTCACAAGCGAAACAATAAGTGATCTAGAGTTCGAGACTCAGCTACAGCGTATTATTATAAATTTTTCTTATCATTAATTTTCTCTGATTGTTTTATATAAAAAATATTGTTCTCTTTAGTCTCATATCTTAGAATTGACAACACTATGATCAAAGAAACTTCTATAAATATTTTAAGCCTACGATGTTAAAAAATATACTTTTCTTTATTTTTTTTTAGTAAGACAAGTATAATATTAAATTAAAATAATTTTTTACATAGCGAAGTCCGTTATAGTGAATAATTAATTTTTAGTTTATAAGGGTGACACTAGAAAATCCAAACAATTCGAATTTTCAAAGACCCAAATAATTTATATATTATTATATTACACACGCAACGCGTGTGCACGATCACACTAGTTAAAAAAAATTGATGGATAGATTTAAAGAATTTCAAATCATTTTAAATAAAAATTAATATACTTTTGTAAATCTTTTAAATATTTATGTTGTTAGATTAAATTCATTCGACAATATAAATTAATAATAGTAAATTTTAAATGGTAGAATAAAAATTTTATCAGAGAAATATAATGGAAATATGATATGTGTATGATCCAATGATGAGGAGGGGCTCGCTCAGTAAAGAGGTCAATGATACAGTGGAGGTCAAAGTCCAAACGGTCAACGCTCCATACCGCTGGCCAATCGGACAACCCCCTCGCCCGACCGACTCGAAGGACAGTTGAGTTGATATCAACCCGATTATTACCACAGCTCGATCGCATACCGAGCTTTCGACGCTCAAACAGACAAGCTATGTGTCGAGCGACTAGTCCGCTCGGACTCACATCGGCAAAACAGTGACGACTGAACAGATTACATTCAGACATAGCTTCTCCGTTCTGCATAACAGTGGAGCCCGGACAGTGGGATATTGGCCGAGCGGCCATTCCGCTCGGCCTGAGGACAAGATTGCCCGGAGGGCCGAGTGCTGGCCGAGCGACTCTTCCGCTCGGCCTGTAACAGACAAAAGGAAGATTAGAGGATATCTTTCTGGGAACCTATGCCGCCGACAGACGGCATGTTTGGCGGCATGGTCAGATAGAAGATCGTACGACGGAAGCTTCCGCTGTCTTGTCAGAGATATGCTTAGGTCGTTAAGATATGGTATCAGGGACACTTTTCTGACACGTCTTTTCAGGATATGCTTTGAGGAGTGTGCGCGTCTTGAGAAGCGTATGCGCCTCGAGAAGCATGCATGCGCTCCCCGGGAGTCATATATAAGGACCCCCAAACTTCAACGGAGGTATGCATAATCTTTATTGTAGCTACGTTACTCTGCTTCTTTGCTTCCTCGTTTATACATCATCGGAGACTAACTTGAGCGTCGGAGGACCATCGCTGGGAACCCCTCCCTGGCCCGGCACTAATGTCGTTGTGGTTGCAAGTCTTGCTGACTAGGAGTCCATTAGCGGTCAACAGGAGCACCACGTCCCCAGCATCCATCGCCTCGACTTTCGGACAGGATCAAATTTGGCGTCGTTTGTGGGAACACACCTGCATCCGAGCCAAGAAGATGGAAGAAGCTGGACGACTTTACATCGTGACGCTCACTCAAGAGGAGCTCGACACACTAATACAAGCACGAGCGGCAAAGATAGTTGAGCAACAGCAGCAAAAGGCACTAGATGACCGACTGGCGCAACAAGCAACGTCGACCTTTGGGGCCCGAGCGACTCACAACGATTGACCAGAGCAGTATTCTATTTGGGGACAAAATACGCTGTCGATTGGCATGCATGGAGAAGCTCCACCCGTGCCTATTCCATTCAATCGGGTTGTTCCAAATGCCCTCAGAGGTTGCGCAAGCAAATCAGGAGAGGGGATCTTCTTCAGACGAAGTGCCCGTTCGGGACGCAAGGAAAGGCAAGGCGCCCCGAGCTGACGCGTCTCCCGAGTGGATCAACCGTCAGTTCTCCGAAGCAATACTTCAAGACCCTTTGCCGAGGCACTACACTCCCTTGGCAATTGGAGAATACAACGGATCGACCAATCCGGATGATCATTTGGGAAAGTTTGACAACGTTGCTACACTTCACCAATACACAGATGGGGTGAAGTGCCGAGTCTTCCTTACCACGCTCTCCAACTCAGCCCAGCGATGGTTCAGGAGACTACCGGATGGATCAATACAAAGCTTCAAGGATTTTCGAACAGCCTTCCTCCACCATTTTGTAAGCAGCAGGTGCTACCAGAAGACGAGCGTCAGCTTGTTCTCTTTGAAGCAAGGGTCAAAAGAAACCCTCCGAGCATACATCAAACGCTTCAATTAGGTAGCTATGGATATCCCCTCAGTCTCATTTGAGACCATGATGAATGTCTTCACCCAGGGGCTTGTAGAGGGAGACTTCTTCCGGTCACTCATCAGGAAGCTGCCCCGTGACTACGACCATATGCTCAAGAAGGTTAATGAGTACATAAAAGTGGAGGAGGCTTAGACAGCTAGAAGGAATGAGGCACCATCCGAGCCCTCAATGCCAACCGAACGACTATCGCCGAGCAGCCACCAACCGCTAAGGGGGCCGAGAGCTAAAGCCCAACCGCACCAAGAAACGAGGGCACAGGTCGTGCAGCATGTGACTTCCGATCGGCCAAAAACATCGAAAGGCAAGGTATGAACGCCTATGTTTTGTTCCTTCCACCAGTCAACGTCACATAACACTCATCACTATCACGGGTTTACACCAATCGCCCGACCGACGCCAAGAGGCTATCGTCGCCAATCCCCCTCGCTCGTCCGCCGACACGAGTGCCAATCCTCCGGGCGGCAGGAATATCCAAGGAGGTCACCCGAGCGACAACACCAGCATCAGCAGAGGGAAGGTGTCGATCATCCCCGGGCCTCAGGCAAGCGACACCATCCATTTGCTCGGGAGGAGGAAAACAAAAGTAATGCTTCACGATGGGAGATAAACTCATCACCGGCGGGCCGACCGGCGGAGACTCTAACCGAACCCGGAAATCATACACGCGGTGATTGGAAATTCACGTCGTAGGTTGTAGTCAAGAGAAGACGAGCAGGCCCGAAATCAGGTTCGGACCTTGGGACCTAAAGGGAGTGGAAGTCCTCCATGATGACACTCTTATCATCCGAGCGGTAATCGTCAACTATACAATTCACCGGATTTTTGTTACCACAGGGAGTTCGGTGAATATAATTTTCAAGAAGGCTTTCGATCAGCTCCAGATCAACCGAAGCGAGTTGCTGTCGATGACGACCCCACTATATGGTTTAACTGACAATGAAGTTTTACCGATCGGCCAAGCCAAGTTGGTCATATCACTCAGAGAGGAGCCGCTCAGAAGGACCAGAACCACAAACTTTATTGTGGTGGATGCCCCCTCAACCTACAACGTCATTCTGGGTCGACCGGCCCTCAACGAATTTCGAGCGGTAGTCTCAACGTACTGCCAGAAGATCAAATTCCCGGTAGAAGACTGAGTAGGAGAGGTCAAAGGTGACTAGTTGGTCGCTCGGCGCTGTTATGTCGAGATGGTCAAAACCAAAGCCAAGGCCGCTCGGAAGACTCCCCGATTAGAGGTAAGCGACATCACTGAAAAGCGTTCTACTCTAGTCTATGAAGAAAAGGAAGAAGTACATATCCACCCCTGCTGAGCGGAGGCAACAACTTTCACCGCGTTCGACTTGGGAGCTGAGCAGAAGGCAGAGTTGGTCGCCTGTCTCCAACAAAACCGCGATGTATTCGCATGGTCAATGCATGAGCTCCCTAGGATCTCACCGAGCGTCGTGCAGCACGAGCTTCACATACGACCAGACGCTCAGCCGGTGAAGCAGAGAAAGAGAGACTTCAGCGCCGAACAAAATTTGATCATCCGAGCATAAATAGAGAAGCTCTTGGAAGCTAGCCATATACATGAAGTTCAATTCCCGACATGGCGTGCAAATGTGATGTTGGTCTCTAAGCCAGGTAACAAGTGGTGGGTCTGCATCGACTTCTAGGACCTCAACAAGGCATGCCCGAAGGACTTTTACCCGCTACCTCAGATAGACTAGATGGTAGACTCCACTGCCGGATGCGAGCTGATATGTATGCTGGATGCATATCAAGGATATCACCAAGTGCCGCTCACCCGAGAAGATCAAGAGAAGGTCAATTTCATCACGGCCGATGGAACCTACTGCTACAATGTCATGTCATTCAGACTAAAGAATGCTGGCGCTACTTATCAGAGGTTGATGAATAAGGTGTTCCGACGGCAGATCGGCTGCAACATGAAGGTATATGTCGATGACATACTGATTAAGTCCCTCCGAGCTGCAAACCTATATGCAGATATCAAGGAGACCTGTCAGACACTCAGAGCATATGGGATCAAGCTTAACCCAAACAAGTGTATGTTCAGCGCGAAAAGCGAGTGATTTCTGGGCTATATTGTCATCGAGCGAGGCATAGAGGCAAACCCCAACAAGATGAAAGCATTACAAGACATGCCACCGTCCTGAAATTTGAAGGAAACTCAGCGGCTCATATCCAGATTCATCTCCAAGTCAGCTGATCGGAGCTTGCTGTTCTTCAAGATATTACGTCGAGCCACCAAATTTCAATGGGACGAAGAGTGCGACCAGGCGTTTGAAGAATTGAAGAAGTACCTCAATTCATTGCCTGTATTAGCTAAGCCAATTGTCGGCGAGCCACTCAGAATTTATTTATCCTCGACCGAGCATGCGGTCGGCTCGGCACTAGTTAGGCCGAGCGACAAGGAACAGACAGTGTACTTCCTGAGTCATATATTGAAAGATGTTGAATCTCGCTACACCGGTCTCGAGAAACTGACTTTTGCACTGGTGCTCGTCGCTCGGAGGCTTCGCCCCTACTTCCTCACGCATTCCATTATCGTGATGGCCAACAATCCTTTGGGGAGGGTCCTTCTCAATCAGAAGTGTCCAGACAGCTAATCAAATGAACGATAGAGCTCAACGAGTTCGATATCCAATACTAGCCCCGAACGACCATCAAAGCGCAATCCTTAGCGTATTTCATCACTGAGATACAGAATCTTGAACCAGAGGCCATTTGGAAAATATATACAGATGGTTCGGTCACTCAGTAGGGGAGCGGGATCAGAATACTGTTCGTCTCCCCCCAAGATGAGTGGATGCAGCTATCCGTTCGGTTAGACTACTGGGCAACCAACAATGAAGCTAAATATGAAGCACTTATAGCTGGCCTACAAGCTGTCCGGCACGTCGGAGCGATCAAGGTCCTCATCCACTCAGACTCGTAGTTGGTCGCTTAGCAGTTGGCTGGGTTGTTCGTGATAAGCAACACGCGACTCGGCTCTATCCTGAGGCTTTCGAAAAGCTGAAGGCTAACTTTCGGGATGTCGTAATACAGAAGATCCCCCGAGCGGAGAACCAAGCTGCAGACGAATTGGCCAAACTGGCTAGCTCGTTATTGTCGATCGTCATATCGCAGCCAATCGAGCAGGTGTCTTTAGTGGCCCACATTGACCGGATGGAGGGACTTACCTTCCAGACGACTGGAGGATGGTGCTGATGGAGTTTTTACGATCAGGAGCTACACAGTTCGATCTGGAGGAGACCCGCTTATTAAGAAAGAGGGCTGGTCTGTTCACCCTTATCGGAGATCAGCTCTACAAGAAGGCTTTCTCTAGGCCTCTACTTAAATGCGTCAGGTCAGAGGACGCCGACTACATACTACGGGAGTTTCATCAAGAATCTTGCGGAGGACACCCGGGCGGTCGCTCACTGGCAAGAAAGATCCTGCTAGCCGAATTCTTCTGGCTGACCCTCCAAGAGGATGTCGCTCGGATGGTGGATACCTGCTTGTCCTGCCAGAAGTATCACAACCTCTCGTACCCCGCCGACCGAGGAGATGAAAGCGTCCACAGTGGTTTGTCCGTTCAATCAGTGGGGTATGAACATCGTGGGACCCTTCCCCATGGCGACGGGTCAGAGGAAGTTCCTGCTCATCGCGGTTGATTATTTCTCCAAATGGGTCGAAGCTGAGCCGCTGGCGAGGATAACCAAGCGGATGGTCATGAAGTTCATTTGGCAGCACTTCATTTGTCAATTCGGATCCCGTGCCGGCTCGTCTCCGATAATGGGAGACAATTCATGGGTCAGAAGCTCAAGGAGTGGTGTGAAGGGTACGACATTCAGTAAGTCTTCACTTCGGTAGTCTACCCTCAGAGCAATGGGTAGGCGGAGGTCGCCAACCACGAAATACTTCGGATCCTGTGCGTTCGGCTCGACCACATCGGAGGGAACTGGGTAGATGAACTCCCCAGCGTGCTATGGGTGATCCGCACGACTCCCAAGGAAGGGACCGGGGCAACGCCCTTCCACCTGGTATATAGCGGTGAAGCGGTCGTCCCCGTCGAAGTCGATGTTGAATCCAACCGGATATAGCACTACAACGAAGACAATGCCGAGCGGAAGTTTCTGGAGCTGGATTTGGTGGATGAAGTGTGCGCTAAAGTGGCCGTCCGGTTGATGACATACCGACAGAGGATGAAGCAGAGCTACAATTGGAGGGTGATTCCAAGATCGTTTCAGGTCGACGACTTGGTGTGGAATAAAGTAAAGTCGGTCGGCGACGTCACTAAGCTGGAAGCTCCTTGGGTTGGACCCTTCAAGGTTACGAAGAAGCTTCGCTCAGGTGCTTACTACTTGGAAAACGAGTACGGGTGGCGACTAGAATGTCCATGGAGCGCGAACCATCTCCAGCCTTACCGAGTTGGGTAAAAGGTGTGCTGATGTAACAGTCAAATATATCTTTATATCCCTATGCTCTTGGTGTGTAGGGTAGAAATAAAGAAAGCAAGTTCCGAATTCTGTGCCGAACGACACTACAAATCGTCGAGCAGTGATGTTAAACCCCTGTCTTCACCAAATTGTCGAGCGGCAACGTTAAACCTCTGTCTTCATCGAATCATTGAGCAGCGACGTTAAACCTCTGTCTTCACCAAATCGTCGAGCGACAACGTTAAACCCCTGTCTTCTCCGAATCGTCGAGCGGTGACGTTAAACCCCTGTCTTCACCAGATCGTCGAGCGGTGACGTTAAACCCCGGTCTCCATCGACGGTCGAGCGACAACCTTAAACTCATGAGAAGGTATGAACTTTATTGAATTCGTCAATGGCCAATCGACGACCCGCAAGTCGTCGGGATAGACCGAAGACATGCCATGATTATAGCCGAGTAGAAAAACTGGTGCCAAACATGGAAATAAATAAATCATAAAGAAAAGTCCCGTAAAGCGAGCAAACCATTTATTTCGCAAAAGGATACTGCTAAACGACAGGAATACATTTAAGACTAAACTTTTATAGGACTCCAGCTCACTCTATATAGTCAAATACATCATCAGGCATGGAATCGTTCAGCTGACTACGATTGATAATGTCGTCCGTCAGGGCTTTGGGGAGATGATCGTCCGCCTTGAGCTACTGGAGGGTCCCATCAACAGCTAGCTCGAACGCACGGACGATCCACCGGACAACTTTGTTAGTAAACTGATCCGAGCGGAGATACTCCTGTTTCATCACTGCAAATCGACTCGACTCATCTTGTTGATAGATCGTCAGGGCAGAACGGGAGGCCTCTAGGGAAACTTCGGCATCCTCGAGCTTCTTATTCAAAGACTCCTCTCCAGTCGCTCGGCAGGCTCGCTCGGCGATCAGATTGTCCTCGGCTTCTTTAAGCTTTTGGGCGAGCCGCCAAGCCTCCTGGTTCTTTAGCTCCAGGTCGGCGATGGCTCGTTGTTTCCTTGTGGTGGCCAGCTCGAGTTTTTTGTCGTAGGTCTTCAATTGTGTTTCGATCTGGCCTAGCCTGATAGTCTAATCGACAAACTTCTGCTGCTCGGCCACAAGGAGTTGTTGGGCCTTCTCCAGATCGGCCTGTAGCTGTGCAACCGATGGCCCTTGGGAGGAAGAGGCGCCACCAGAAATCTTGAGCTTCTTGAGCTCATCCTCTACAAAAGCAAGGCGTTGGCACATGACCATGCTCTCCACCCAGTACTGCTAGCACAAAAAAAAATAGCTCCGATCGGAGGTAAGGCGTAAATTGATTATTGGAATACGTACTCCCGTGGACATCTACAGATGGCTGTTGCCGAGTTGCCTGTGAGACATCATGGCTGCTCGGGCCTGTGCTTCCTCCCAAACACTGCAAGTGGTCCGCGAATTAGAATCTTGTGTTCAGGGGTGGTCGGTGGGGCACACTGCTCGAGATAGTCCTCGGTGGGAAGATTGAGGGTTGCGGTCACCGATCGTCGACCGCTCGAGTTTGATGAGGAGGAGACCGTCGGACTGGAGCGAGCAGCAATCGATGCTGGGTCAATCCTGGACAGCAGTGACCTCCGTTGGGTGCGGGACGAAGGCAGAGATGCGATCGGCCGTGCGGCGATAGGCTTCGTTGCTAGATCGGGCAGAGAGGGTGTCCGATCAGACGAAGTGGCTTCCACTGTTGGGACAACCACAGGGGAAGAAGTGCCAACTCGCTCGGTGGTACCCACGGCCGAGGTGGCAGATCGGGAGGTGGTTTCCATGCGGCGCCTCTTGCCCCGACGAGTGGCAACCCATTATCTGAAGACTCGGTACCTTCGGTCTGAGCGGTGGGCTGTGCTTCGAGAGTTTGGAGAGGCTCAACAACTTCTTTGATGCTGGTTGTCTAAACGACGACGGGCGTCTCCCTGCTCCTAGCAATCGTGCCCTCCTCGGAGTCGACTGGCATCAAGCCGAGGCTCGCCATTTTCTTGGCAGTGACTGCCTCGATCTCATCATCCTTTAGCTTCGTCAGGCTAGCTGCGCGCGCTCACATCATGATTTTGGCTATAAAAGAAAAAAAGCAAACCAGTTAGACTCACAAGAAAGGAGCCAAGAAATTTCATACTTAAGCCACTCGGGAGCCTCGTGCGAATTAGACTCAGCCCGAAGATATACATAACGCCCTCTAACAACATCTTGTGGATATCGTATTTTTGACCAACCAACATGTTAGCAGCATGAAGGTAATCTGATCGGCTTTTGTACTTCTTCAAGTCAGGTTGAGGTGGTAGTCCGACCTGCCATTGGGTTCGGAAGCTTGGTCATTCAGGAAGTCGCAGAAAGAAAAAATACTCTTTCCAATGCTTATTGGAA
Organism: Zingiber officinale; assembly: GCF_018446385.1. Lineage (NCBI taxonomy): Eukaryota > Viridiplantae > Streptophyta > Magnoliopsida > Zingiberales > Zingiberaceae > Zingiber > Zingiber officinale. Next base: position 76,534,361 of record NC_055989.1, read on the forward strand.
GATGACATCTTATCAAAAAATACTAGTCCGACCCGAGACTGAAAGAGATAGGTCCCCAGCTCGGATTGATTGAGGTAGTAGAAATAATGAAAGACTTGAGGGGTCAAAGGGATGCCGTGCAGCTGGAACAGGACAACAACACCGCACAGCAGATGAAAAGAATTTAGTACTAGTTAGGGGAGAGGAACACGAAAATAATTACAAACTTCGATGACAAAGGGGTGGATAGGAAATCGCAGACTAACCCCAAATTAGTCTCGGAACAAGCAGATGGTTCTGATCGACGGGTAATTTGGCTAATCGGACGAAGAAGCCAAAATGACCTCATGATCATAAGGGATTCCAAAGGCGTTTCTAAGACTTTCAGCGTCGCTCGCATCGAACCTGGTCTTCATGGTAGAATACCAGAGCTTAGGCGAGGGGTCCGACGGCTGTGAAGAACTGGCCATTGCTAGAAAATAAGAAAACAAAGAGTTTGACGGAGAGAAATACAAACAGAAAATACCGCGAGCACGGGAGAAATACAGAAAGCTACGAGGGTCGCAACAGATCGAAGATAGGAGGCAGAGAGGATTTGGAGGAGCTTATAGAAGAGTAGCCGATGCTGGGGACAGCAAACGGTCGCCGGAGCATTGGTCACGCAGAGGAACGTCGGTAGCTATCGCGGAGGATGCAGAGTAAGAAGATAAAGTCACCGCCGCAACTTTATAAAGCTCGAGCTTGGCCGACCGGGACCATCCGATCTAGGTCATGGAAGCTAGAGCGCAAATCCAGCCGTTGAATTCAAACCGCTAAACATCACATCAATGTCTGTCGCTTTGGGCATGCAGTGACAGCGATAGTGACACATGGCACACGCCTACAAGACAGCATTTAAGGAACACCATTAACAGGTGTGGGCGCGTGCTCGACTTTAATGGAGATGATTTGCACGAATTCCGAAGGGATTCGGATGATGTCAGCGTTGATTGCTCTCAGCCAAGTGTTGGTCCCTTTGGAGGCCGGCAAGAGGGGAGGGGTGAATTGCCCTACAAAATACAACCAAAAACCCTTCTCGGATATTCAACTAACTTAAAAGAATTTGTAATTAAAAAGGCAGAGACTAATTAAAACAGAAAATAGACACAGAGGAATTACTTGGTTTGCAATCAGAGGATTGCTAATCCAAGGCAAAGAAGACGCACTAATTGATTCTCCTCTGGGCGGAGTAGCCTCTTACAACGTTGAAAGCACAGAACGAAATAACACAAATGAAAGCTCTGGATTACAAGTAGTTGTTCTTAATTGATAATTGCTTCTGGACCAAGGCTATATTTATAGTCTTGGTCCAGGCGCCTGGAAGGGTTCCGGGCGCCCTGGTGGGGATAAATTTTATCCCCCAACTGTCGGATCGAGTCAAAACTCGATCCTGTTGAAAAGTCGATTCCGGGCGCCCGGAAGGGTTCCGGCGCTGTCGGTTCCGGCGCCTGATGGTTCCGGCGCCGAGCCCTAAGGTCAACTTAAATTGACTTTTGACTGTTCACCTGCCTCGATCCACTCATCTCGCTGGGTCTATTCGCTCCGGCCCATTTGCTTGAGTGATCTCGGCCTTCGGAATAGGGCTCACCCAACCCATGTTCGGCCTTCTCCTCGCAGCCTTCCTTCCCGGTTGCTCGTCCCTCGAACGCCGCAGACGCTTCTTCTCGTCCACGGTACTCTTCCGCGGTCACCTGCCCCTGACGCACCGAGCCCGTCGGCTCTCTCCCCGTGCCGTCCTTCTCGTTAGCCGCGTCTTCCGCTCGACTTCCTGTGTTCCTAAGCTCCTGCACACTTAGACACAAGGGTTAAACAACGCAGGACCTAGCTTAACTTGTTTGATCACATCAAAACACCTCGGGGTTTCAACAATCTCCCCCTTTTTGATGTGAGCAACCCAAGTTAAGCTAGGGAAAAACAGATGCAATAAAAACAATTTATTTGCAATTAAGTCCAAAGATATTTCATAAAAAAATTTATATACCTCCCCCTAGACTTAACATTCTTCTCCCCCTTTGATCACATTAAAAATAGGGGTTCTTTAAACAAGTCTAAGGTAAACAAAATTTTAAGTGAATTTTCATAAAAAATTTCTAAGGCAATTAATATTTGTAAGGCAATGTTTCAAAAGAGAATATCTAGTTTTTTAAAAAAAATTCTAAGTCAATATTGAGAAAAAAATTTTAAGTTATTTTTTATAAACGATTTCTAAGGCGAAAAAAATGTATAAGACAATATTCATAGAAAAATTTCTAAGTTAATTAAAAAAAGTATCTAAGTCAATAATTTTCAGAAATTTTCTAAAAAAAATTATTTTCCAAAAAAAATTATTATATAAATTAATTTTAAGTATTTTCTAGCACAAATTGAATAACTCTTTTAAAGCATTAAGTAATTTAAATTAATGCTTTTTCAGTTAGTCAATTAAACTTTTCATTGCAATACTTGGCTTCCAGGTCGTGGCGAGGCACTAGGCCTTCTTGGTTATTGGAGCAACAACCACTTCCTTAGACAAAGCCTCATAAAGAAATTAGTTGTTTAATTTCCTTGCTGAAAATGCTAAGTTTGATTTTAATTTTAAATTAAATAGGTTTTTGGAATCCAGTAGAGGTTCTTATCTACAGGATTAACCAAGTATTTTCTAGGTATATAGATTTTTGATATATTTCTAATTTGACTTTGATGAAATCTATAGTACCAATTTAAACCTCTATAATTTCTAAAAGTTGAAATATTTGAACCATTGGATTTTTTCAATCTTTCTATTTCTTCTTTTAGTTTTTTATTTTCAATTTTCAATTTTTCAAAATCCTTTTAGTTTTTTATTTTCAATTTTCAATTTTTCAAAATCCTTTATAAGACATGATTTTGCCAAAATTCTCTTTGTTTCTAAAATTTCATTTTCTAATTTGACATTTTTATTTTCTAATTTATACATGGATTTAGTCATAGCTTTGATACCAAAGTAGAGTTCATCAGGGGGTAAGAGGCATACCTCACTTACCATATCAGACTTGAAGCCTGAATCTCCCCCTGCTTCGCTACTTCCATCTGACGTCGCTCCCCCTTCATCGATACTGGGTTCTGATGTGCTTTGTCCTTCGTGGCTTGCCATCAGTGCAATCTCTGCATATTCTTGAGCTTCTGATTCAGATGAAGAAGTGTCATCCCAAGTTGCTTTTAGGTTGTGTTTCTTGGGTGTCTTCATTTTGACCTTCTTGAGTTCTGGGCACTCTTCCCTTAGGTGTCCCTCCTTCTGACACTGGTAGCACCATACCTTTCTTCTACCTTTTTGATTCTGCATTTTAAATTTATTAGATCTAAAAAACTTTTTAAAATTTCTTACCATGTATGCTTCTTGATCGTCTTCGGAGTCTGACTCGAGTTCATCATTCTGGGTTGCGTTCAGCGCCATAGTCTGGGTTGTATCCTTTGTCGTTCCTGCACACCTGGTTTCATGCAATTCAAGAGTAGAAAACAACTCTTCTAAAGTACTTACCTCCAGGTCTTTTGAGATGTAGTAGGCGTCGACGATTGATGTCCACTCCGGAGTTCTTGGAAACGCGTTGAGCGCGTAGCATATAGTGTCCCGGTTTGTTACCGTTTCACCAAGGTTTTCGAGACAAGTAACTAGTTCTTTTACCTTCGCATGTAGACCAGCTACTTTCTCACCTTTCTCCAGACGGATGTTCATCAGTTTGTTGCGGAGGATGTCCCTTCTAGCGAGCTTCGCTTCGGACGTGCCTTCGTGGAGTTCCAAGAACTTCTCCCAAAGTTCTTTAGCAGATAAATAGTTCCGATGCGGTTGACCTCTTGAGGTGGTAACACGCTCAGAAGGTGATGTTCCGCACGGCTATTTGCTACCGACTCATTCTGCTCCTTCTTTGTCCAATCGCTCTCTTCTTTTTCTTTTCCATCCTGATTCGTCGGAGCTACAAAACCATATTTCATGATAAACCGAATTTCAAAATCTGTTTTTAGGAATACCTCCATACGACGCTTCCAGTCTGCGAAGTTCCCCTCGAATTTTGGTGGGACGATGCTTGGTCCGGCCATCTTGTTGCTTCGATCGGCGGTTAGTCCTCCTGAAGCGTGCCTTGCTCTGATACCACTTGTTGGTCCCTTTGGAGGCCGGCAAGAGGGGAGGGGTGAATTGCCCTACAAAATACAACCAAAAACCCTTCTCGGATATTCAACTAACTTAAAAGAATTTGTAATTAAAAAGACAGAGACTAATTAAAATAGAAAATAGACACAGAGGAATTACTTGGTTTGCAATCAGAGGATTGCTAATCCAAGGCAAAGAAGACGCACTAATTGATTCTCCTCTGGGCGGAGTAGCCTCTTACAGCGTTGAAAGCACAGAACGAAATAACACAAATGAAAGCTCTGGATTACAAGTAGTTGTTCTTAATTGATAATTGCTTCTGGACCAAGGCTATATTTATAGTCTTAGTCCGGGCGCCCTGGTGGGGATAAATTTTATCCCCCAACGGTCGGATCGAGTCAAAACTTGATCCTGTTGAAAAGTCGATTCCGGGCGCCCGGAAGGGTTCCGGGCGCCCCGGTCGGTTCCGGGCGCCCGGAATGGTTCCGGGCGCCCGGAGCCCTAAGGTCAACTTAAATTGACTTTTCGACTCCGGTTCAGCTTGTCTCGATCCAGCTCATCTCGGTCCGGGTCTGTTCGCTCCGTTTGCTTGGGTGATCTCGGCCTTCCGGAATAGGGCTCACCCGACCTTCTCCTCGAGCAGCCTTCCTTCCCGGTTTCTCGTCCCTCGAACGCCGCGCACGTTCTTCTCGTCCGCCGGTGTACTCTTCCGCGGTCACCTCGTCCCTCGGACGCACCGAGCCCGTCGGCTCTCTCCCCGTGCCGTCCTTCTCGTTAGCCGCGTCTTCCGCTCGACTTCCTGTGTTCCTAAGCTCCTGCACACTTAGACACAAGGGTTAAACAACGCAGGACCTAGCTTAACTTGTTTGATCACATCAAAACACCTCGGGGTTCCAACACCAAGGACAAAAACGATAAATTGCTCCAAGTGCGAGTGTGCGAAGTATCGATCGACCTCAATGAGCAATCTCAGGGCTGTCCGACACCCTCAGACGGATCGGTCGGGGTCCAACCAGCATCACGGCCGATCGACCAACCGATCTCCAGACTGGCTTGTCCAGTCAGTCGGACTTACAGCCTCCTTCGACTAGACTTGAGGGGGAGGCATGTGATCCGGTGACGAGGAGGGGCCCGCTCAGCAGAGAGGTCAATGACACGGTGGAGGTCAAAGTCCAGGCGGTCAACGCCTCGTCCCGCTGGCTGATCGGACGACCCACTCGCTTGACCGGCTCGAAGGACAGCTGAGCTGATATCAACCCGATGATTACCACAACTCGATCGCATACCGAGCTTCCAACGCTCAAACAGACAAGGTATGTGCCGAGCGGCCAGCCCGCTCGAACTCACATCGGCAAAATAATGGCGACCGAGTAGACTACATTCAGACACAGCTTCTCCGTTCTGCATAATAGCGAAGCCCAGACAGTGGGATGTTGGCCGAGCGGTCATTCCACTCAGCCCGAGGATAAGATCGCCCGGACGGCTGAGTGCTGGGCGAGTGGCTCTTCTGCTGGGCCTGTAACAGACAAAAGGAGGATCAACGGATATCCTTCTGGGAACCTGTGTTGCCGACAGACGACATGTTTGATGGCATGGTTAGGCAGAAGATAGTACGACGAAAGCTTCCGTTGTCTTGTCAGAGATATACTCGGATCATTAAGGTATGATGTTAGGGACATTTTTTTGACACGTCTTTTCAAGGTATGCTTTGAGGAGCGTGTGTGCCTCGAGAAGCATACACACGCTCCTCGGGAGTCCTATATAAGGACCTCCAAATTTCGACGGAGGTATACATAATTTTTACTGTAACTATTGTTACTCTACTTCTTTGCTTCCTCGTTTATACATTATCGGAGACTGACTTGAGTGTCGGAGGGTAATTGTCGGGGAACTCTTCTTTGACCCGGTACTAACGTCGATGTGGTTGCAGGTCTTGCTAACCAGGAGTCCATTAGCGATCAATAAAAGTACCATGTTCCCAACATTCATCGCGTTAACTATCAAACATGATCAGAATTATGAAAGATGATAAAATGAGCACTCACGGTTAAGTAAGTGTTTTTTTTAAATAAATAAATAAATAAATAAAATTGGAAGGTAAAAAACAGTTAAAAATGGGAAAGGTAAAGGAATGTATTTTTTTAAAAAGTTTGGGTGTAAACTGAACTTTTCTACATAGTACATAAGACTGTGATAGACACAGATCCACGAACACAATTCAATTGAAGGCGACGCTTTAAGATGCCTCCCAAACCGCAAGTATTTTTTTTTTTAAAAAAAAACACATACTAAGTTGCCGTTTTGAATATTATGAAAATATTTCCCTTTCCTTGTAATTTTAATAAATAAAGGATAAATGGTTATGAGAAAAAGATTTACTGTCGGGAAAAGAAAAAAAAATAAAGAAAAGTGGAAGGTAGTTTGGGATGATGCGTCGGTGCTCATGGTCCATAGTCTGGGATCGATGGATAGACCATCCGGGGTGATTTCATCATTTTACCTATAACATATTTAAAATATATTTAGGAAAATTTAAAATTTACATTAACCCAGTACCAATTCAAGATTTAAAATCAGAATCTTTTATATATTATATGATATAAATTTTAAATCTTAAATTTATTTTAAATACGTTATGATAATAACTGCCGTGTAGTTTTTATTTTCTGAAAAAATTAGAAAAATGCCTATTTATATTTTTTAAAGAAAAAAAAGCGTTCATATAATATTTCTCCTAAATAATTCACGGTACGATCTTAAATTTTAAATAATAAAAAAATGATCACGTGGCCAGTGGATCCGATTCTTGATCTGGAATCAAAGTCCGTATTTGACAGCCTATCTCACATGCTTCCCATCTCATTGTTTTTTTCAAATAACTATTTTTATATTTTTGTAAGGGTAAAATTCAAGAAAGTATTTTTTTAAAAATCATGCGTCCCACTCTAATTTTTTATCAGCTACTTAATGATGTATAATTATTCAATTACCTTCTAATATTGTTATGGTATAATTATTTTAACATTAATGTTAGATGGTAGATTGAATATGTATTGTAATAATTATAATTTTATAATTACTATAATGTAATATGAATTTTTATAATTTAAGTTATAATAATTAATCGTAATTCTTATAATATGAATTTCTAGATTAAGTAGGTAGCTATTATAAAATAATAGCTGTATCCATCTATGTAATAATATTATAACAAAATTAAAGAGAGATTGAAGGATCATGCACACTGATTGATAAAATGAGACCGCCTTTTCTTACCCAGAAAAAAGCAAGTGCGTATGTGCGTCCGCGGCCCTGCTAAAAAAACTATGTGCTTCGGCATTTACTTGAATTGAATAGACAGCGATCTGAAAACCCTGTCTCCAGCTGACAAACTGTACGCATTCAGATCTATATTAGCTTCCGGTTCACTTCGCCGAGTCCCAAAACAATCGGTCGCCTCCTGGCTCCTCCGTCGTCCGCCTCTAGGTCCGCAGCTCTCCCCCTCTCCTGAACAAAATCTATCTTAGAGTTTGCTTTTTGATGGAGTTTCTCCGTTTTATCGCTAAAAGTTTAACTTTTGAAGTGTTTCTCGGTTTTATATCGCTAAAATTTTGATTCTTGTTGGGGTTTCTCAGTTTACTGTGTGCGTTTATGGATCTATGTTACTACTTAGATTTCGGTGGCTGAAGCAAGTTAGATTTTGTTAGGGTTTCTGAGTTCTGCTGTTGTTTCCAGTATCAGCCCCTTTGCTTGTAGGTTTGATTTCTTCTTCATTCATCTGTTCTTAGCAAATCTACTTTCTTGTCTGCTGTAGTTAAACTTTTTTTTTTTTTGCTTTTACCTTTGCTTTCGTGTACTTTAATCCAGTTGAAGACAAGTGTACTTTTTTCGCAATCCTTGCACTGAGCAGTGAGTTTTGTGAACCACAAAGCATAAATAGGCTCAACTTGTTGATCCACTATGGTTGTAGTCATTTAAAGTTATTATCTTTTACTGGTTTTTGACTAACTCATTTTGCTGCTGATTAACTACAACAGTGCATGGATCTGCAGTGTGCTCGCAAGATCCTTATTATTTATACTTTTTATTTGCCTTTTTACAAAGAAGAATGCCTTTTTTGTTTCCTCTTAACTTACTCTTTGATTACTTGTCTCCCCATTCTGCATGTTGAATGGCAAGCTGGTTGAAATGCACTAATCTGTAACTTGTGGAGGTTAAAAATTCAGGAAATTTTATAACAGATCTGTCAGACCAATTGTAGTTTACTGAATCTATAGAAACATGCAATTAGTGCACTTACTGAATGGGTTTGTTGCCTCAACCTGAGTTTTGGGTGCATTGTATTTAACATGACCGCTGATCACATTTGACCGAGAGAATCATGATATATGTTGTTCTATAATTGTGCAAACATTTTTAGAGCCTAGTTGAGTGTCTTTAAGTAACCAGTAAAAGGTTCGGCCACTATGTAATTTACTATATTTTTTGCTTGTAGTAAAGTTTTTGCTTGGTTTTGGAATTTGAAACACATGAACCCTGTTAACTCCAAAATCCATGTACTAATTGTGGATTTTCTGTTGAACATTTGCTTTTAGTACTTTGTTTGCCTCAATTTGACTTTGAAAATTGTTATCAGAAAAAGTGATCATGTGAGATCACAAGTATTGTTTGGAAATGATAATTCTACTTGGTTTCTCACTTATTAGGTGCTTTAGTACTTCTTCCTTCTCGTAAGCAGGCATTCTGAATGTTGTCATATAGAAAAGAAGTTGAAGAGCTTCTTAATGGGTTTTCTCTTTGTCGAAATGCAGGTGCAAAATGTCTGACCTGCAACAACCTCTTGTACGGCCTAAGCGAAAGAAAGTTTTGGTGGACTATCTGGTCCAGCTAAGATGGATAGTCGTCATCTTTGTTGTGCTGCCAATTTCTTTCTTAATCTACTTCGGATTGTATCTTGGCGATGTGAAATCTGCTATGAAATCAGAAAAGCGTCGCCAGAAAGAACATGATGAGAATGTAAAGAAAGTTGTTAATCGACTCAAGCAGAGAGATCCCAAGAAAGATGGTCTCGTGTGCACAGCAAGGAAACCGTATATTGCTGTCGGGATGCGTAATGTCGACTACAAACGTGCTAGACATTTTGAAGTTGATCTCTCTGCTTTTAGAAATATACTCGAGATCGATAAAGAGCGGATGGTTGCGAAGGTGGAGCCTCTGGTTAACATGGGCCAGATCACTCGATATACAGTTCACATGAACCTTGCTCTGGCAGTGGTTGCTGAGCTTGATGATCTCACTGTAGGAGGACTCATCAATGGTTATGGAATTGAGGGGAGCTCACACATATATGGTCTCTTTTCCGACACAATTGTTGCCATGGAAGTTGTACTCGCTGACGGCAAAGTTGTGAGGTGCACGAAGGACAATGAGTACTCTGATCTTTTCTACGGGGTCCCTTGGTCTCAAGGAACCTTGGGCTTCTTAGTTTCTGCGGAGATAAAATTGATACCGATCAAGGAATATATGAGGCTTACCTATGCTCCTTTTAGGGGGAACCTACAAGAAATTGCTCAGGCCTATGCTGATTCGTTTGCACCGAGAGATGGGGATCCAGCGAAGGTTCCTGACTTTGTTGAGGGGATGATCTATTCTCCGACAGAGTCTGTGCTCATGACCGGGAAGTATGCATCAACCGAAGAAGCTAAAAGGAAGGGCAATGTGATCAACAGTGTAGGTTGGTGGTTTAAACCTTGGTTTTATCAGCATGCACAGACGGCTCTCAAGAGGGGTGAGTTTGTTGAGTATATTCCAACTAGAGAGTATTACCACCGGCACACAAGATGTTTGTATTGGGAAGGTAAGCTCATCCTGCCATTCGCTGACCAGTGGTGGTTCCGATGGCTTATGGGCTGGATGATGCCGCCTAAGGTTTCATTGCTCAAGGCCACTCAAGGTGAAGCTATTCGAAACTACTACCACGATAACCATGTGATCCAGGATCTTTTGGTTCCACTGTACAAAGTCGGAGATGCTCTCGAGTTTGTTCATCGCGAAATGGAGGTATCTATGATTTGCTGATTTGTTTCTCGCTTAAGTTGGAATTTACTCTTGCTTGAATCTTTATCGTAATCTACAGCAAGCACCTTCAAACACTTCATTTCGTAAGTTACTAAGATCTTCACTTGTTTTTCTTTACTTTACAGGTTTATCCGATATGGCTGTGCCCTCATCGATTGTTCAAGCTTCCGGTGAGAACAATGGTGTACCCGGAGGCAGGCTTCGATCATCATCACCGACAGGGAGACACTAGCTATGCGCAAATGTTCACCGACATTGGTGTTTACTATGCCCCAGGTCCGGTGCTTAGGGGCGAAGTGTTCAATGGTGCAGAAGCAGTTCGCAATCTTGAAGAGTGGCTAATTCAGAACCACAGTTTCCAGCCTCAGTACGCAGTCTCTGAGCTCACCGAGAAGAACTTTTGGCGGATGTTTGATGGCTCCCACTACGAGCATTGCCGCCGTAAGTATGGGGCTGTGGGGACATTCATGAGTGTATACTACAAGTCCAAGAAAGGAAAGAAGACCGAGAAGGAGGTGCAGGAGGCTGAGTCTGAAATCCTCGAACCAGCCTACGCCGACGAAGCTTAGCCCGACTAATCTTGATAAACTTGACGTAGTAGAACTAGCCACATGTTTCTGTTTCGATTTAGATTGGAGTTGTAACTTACCGAGACTATGAGTTGTTGTTGCTTGCTTTACGAAGTTTGTTGCAGTTTGTTTGTGAACCAATCTTATTGTGCCTTGACTAAGCAAATGCTACCATGTGAGTGAGTATTATGCCCTTCGATAAACTCCTTTGTGATGGGATTTCCCTCGATCGAGAAGCAACCAAACTTCATTCTTGCAACTCGACAATGCGAAACATGAACATGAGATTATGAGAGTCAATTCTAGCCATCAAATGTTATTGTCGAATAAGCAAATGCTGCCTTTTGAGAGAGCCCTTCGAGTAACTCCTTCGCAGCGGGATTTCTCTCGATCAAGAAGCAACCAAACTTTCGTAAATAAACGTCATTCTTGCAATTCAACAATGCGAAACATGAACACGAGATTATGAGAGTCGAATCTAGCCATGATTATTATGCCTTGATTAAGCAAATGCTACCATTTGAGAGAGTATGCCCTTCAAGTAACTCCTATGTGACAGGAATTCTCTCGATTGAGAAGCAACTAAACTTCATAACTAACTCCATTCTTGCATTTCAACAACGCGCAACATGAACACAAGATTATGAGAGTTGAATATGTAGAAATCAGGAGAGAAGAAAACTAGGGTTTACTTGGTTATGTACCTCAATCAAATAAAAGTTACACAATAATATATTTATATAGTTGAATTAAATACTAAGAATGAGAAAAAGACTAATCTATCCTTAATAGCTATTAAATAATAATAATAATAATAATAATAATAATAACAATAATCTAACATCTTCTTTCAAACTCACGATACTACAGCTACTATAGCTAGAGACATTGAGAGTTTGTTACACAAGAAACGAAAGCGTGAAGTGAAATATCACTAAAGAAAACCACTATTTTGGGACGAATTTTGAGATGAATTTATAAAATATTTTCGTTGCAAAAATATTTGGGATGAAATCTGCAACGAAAAAATTTTCGTCCCTAAATTCTCGTTGCCAACTTGGCTACAAATTTGGGGACGAAATTATCGACGAATAATATTTTTGTCGCCAAATTTGCAACAAAAATAATATTCGTCGCAAATTGCTGTAAAATTTGAGACGAATTCAACAATGAAATTGGCAACGAATTAAAATTTTATCATCAAATTTGTTACAAATTATGCAACAAAGATGATATTCGTCACAAAATTGTCATTGACAACCTGCAACGAAAAAAACTTTTGCGACGAATAATATTTTTGTTGTAAAATTTGTAACGAATTTGGCGATGAAAATAATAAAAAAAAAAATTAGGATCTGCGATAAATGTTTTTCGTCCCAAATTTTACTCTAGAATTTGGGATGGATTCACCGATTCGTCCCAGATTCTGGGATGAAACCACGGATTCATCCGAGAATCTGGGATGAATTTTGGGACAAAAAAATAATTTGTTGTAAAATTATCGATGTATAGTAAATTACGATAATTTGATGACAAATATTTTTTGTCGCCAAATTCATCCCTAAATCCCAAAAATTCCAGTGGCGATAATTTGGGATGAAAATATTTGTCCCTAAATTTCATCCCTAATAAATTGTTTTTTTGTAGTGTGTGTGATAGTAAATATATTAGCAATCTGTTGATTAGAAGGAACGAATGACAATGTGATGGAGCCAAGCCAAAGATGATGACGAGTAATGTGATAATCAATTTCAATATGTTTCGTCCACTCATGAAAAATTGAATTACACGCAATTTGAATATCACTTTGATTATCATAATATAACGGAGTAGGTTGATGAAGAAAGATACTCATATTAATAAAAAATCAATGCAACCAAACTATCTCACAAGTAGTTGATGTTGGTGCGGGAAGCATTCGACGATCGAACACGAGTTTTGATAATGACAAAGGATTCAAAGTTATTTGTTATCTAATTTGTTGAATGAGCTTGCAGGAAAAGTCCTAAGGTATCTTAGGCAAAAGTCCTAACTACGGTTAGGCAGGTAGGAAAACCCTAGGGGGTGGTAACTCTAGGTCCTAGGGGGTGGTAACCCTAGGTGGAAACACTTGGCAAGTCGAGGTCTTTGGGCAAAAGTCCTAGAGTAGGGGACTCTAGGTGAAAAATCCTGGTGTCGCGAACCAGGTGAAAGTCTGGACGGGTTGTGGAGCGGACGTCCAGCGGAAAGACCTGAAGACTCGGGCGCTGAGCAAAAGTCCAATCGGTCTGGAGGATCGGACTGGCAACAGCTATACTCTCCTGAGTAGAGTAGGTGAGGATGCATTCCCCGCTGAGAGAACAGTAGGCGTCGGTTCGACCTAGGGTTTTCGATCAAAATCAGAAGTCAGAACCGGACAATCCGATGACTGTCAATATCTTTTTATATTCATTATTATGTGCTAACTTTGTGTTGCAGGATATTTTTGGGACTAACATATCTTGCAGGGACAAAGGAGCAAACATTGCCTCGGATGAATAGTACCCGAGGCGCCCTCTATGGAGCTTGGAGGTGCTTCGGGTGTAAAGGTTGAAGAGTGCGTGCAACGAAGCTGGAGGCGCCCTCAAGGAGTGCTGAGGTGCCTCGGACGACATTGGAGGCACCTTCAAGAGGATAAGTTGTGAAGGAGTCAAAGCTCATCCTCGCTACGAATTTACCGGTGATGGAGGCGCTCTCAAGGGTCTTGAAGGCCCCCTTAACGACCTTTATCAGGAGGTCTCGACCAGCAGCTGAAGATATCAAGTTCTAAGCAATCGTACAACTGTTTGCTGCTAACAAGACGTTCCGGAGGAGCCATAACACGACCCCGATGACCTGGAGCTGCGAATTTCAAATTCTTGTTGTCGGTATAATTTTTTAGTGCATTTAAATTGTAATACCTGATTGTACTATTTTTCAAAATTATAGTTGTTGCCTAAAGTAAACGCTCAAAGTGCGTGGGCCTTGGAGTAGAAGTCGCCCTAGACTCCGAACCAAGTAAATCTTGGCATCTTCTCTGTGTGTGTTTTATTTAAATTTCTATTGCATTTACTCGATTATTTCGAATACGAAAAGTGAAAGCCACGAGCGCTATTCACCCCCCTCTAGCGCATCTCGATTCAACAATTGGTACCAGAGCGGGGTCACTTCGATTTGGTGCAACCACTAGTCAAGCCTATTTTTCGTGGTAACTTTCATTTTCTCGGAGTCAATCGGAATCATTATTCTTGCTGTCCTCCGATTTTTTTTTCGTAATCAAATTTTTCTCGAAGTTGGTGCAACACCACTCGAGATCGCGTGTTAGTTTTTCCTTTAACCCGCACTACTAATCCAAGCTCAAGTCCTGGGACAAGTTTTCTTTTTATTTCCCTTGTGCAAGTTTCTATGGCTCTTCAAGAAGGCTACAGTACAGTCCGACCTCCGCTCTTCACTGGAGAAGACTTCGGCTACTGGAAGGGCCGAATGGAGTCGTACCTTCAAACACACTTTGAAGTCTGGATGATCGTCAAAACCGGCCTGGAACTCCCAACTGATGGCGCTGGCAAGGCAATACCATATGAGAACTAGGACGCAACTCTGATAATGAAAGTAGAAGCCAACGCCAAGGTAACCTGCACCCTCTAATGTGGACTGACGAAAGAGGAGTTGAACCGCGTTGGCTCGTTCTCAAGTGCTAAAGAACTATGAGAGAAGCTAATTGAATTACATGAAGGAACATCCAATACCAAGGTAAGAAAGAGGGATCTCATTCTTAATAAATTATATAATATAAAGTTGCAGGAAGGTGAAATGGTGAGCCAACTACATGCACACATTCAAGATCTCCTCAACAGTCTCCATGCAATCAGACAAAAGGTAGAAAATGTAGGACCGTTAGATTCGATAGAGGGGGGGGGGGGGTGAATATCGATTCGAAAATATCGAGTATAAGCGCAGCGGAAAAGTAAAGTAGACACAAGGTTTTTTACTTCGTTCGGAGCCTGTGACGACTCCTACTCGAAGGCCCATACTCCTTGAGTACTTTCGTTGGGCAATTCACTAGTAATTCGGATAATTACAATTTTAAATACAAAAAGATGCTAATGAAAAGAAAAACAAAGCTGTACCGACAGACAAGGTATTTAAAAGAGCGGGATCGTGTCGTCGGAGCTTTGTGAGCGTCGTTGGAGCGCAGAGCAGCAGAGCGAGTAATCTCAAAGTTCTCAGATGTGAAAGGTTGATTTGAAGCTCCTGCCTGGGGCTTCTTTTATATGTTGCTCCGGGCGCCTGGATTCCTTCCGGGCGCCTGGAATGTGACGTAGCTGCTCAAACCGAGATGCTCCACGTGGCGACGCACGAGTTTCGATGAAGTTTGCCTCCCGGGCGCTCGGATCCCTTCCGGGCGCCCGGACCCTGTTTTCCCGCAGAATCCGTCCCTGCAAGACAAACGTTAGTTCGGAGGCAAATTTACCCTGCAACACAGATTGTTAGCAAAAGCAAAGTGAGTATGAATTAGCAAAAAAGGAGTATGACTTAGATTCCGTCTTTCCGAGACCGGAATCTAGTCACGATCTCGACTTAGACATCCGAAATGGATCTAAGCCGGATCGACGCCTAATGTTCCCTTCCCGGGAACGCGTCCTCGCAGTCACTCCCCTCCAGTGACTTACCTTACTTACCTGCCAGACGTCCGGTCAGCCCTTCGACCCGTCTGGACTTCTCGCCAGCTATCCGGTCAGCCCGTCGACCTAGCTGGACTTCTTGCCAAGCGTCCGATCAGCCCGTCGACCTGCTCGCCTATTCGGTCACCCGTCGACCTAGTGGACTTTGTGCCGACAGCCCGTCGACCTGTCTGGACTTCTCCTGCACACTCGATCAAAGTGTCAGATAACAACAAAACTAACTTAACCTATTTGTCATTCATCAAAACCTGGGTTAAATCGTTAGTGCTAACCGCACCAACAGAAAATAGAGATATAATCAGGTATTCCCTAAATGCTTTCCCGAGGAATACCTTGTGGACATCAATGGTAGATGCGTATAAGGTATCCAAGGATCTCTCTTCAATTAAATTAGACGAGTTGTTTGTTGAATTTAAATTACATGAACAAGTTAACGCTCGATCGACTGAGAAGAGTATAACTTTGATTGCAACAAGCAGAGTGCGCGAACCAAAAGCAAGATGTAGCTCACGACCGAACTCGTCAACTTGGTGAGAAAACTCTACAAAAAGAAGAAGAGCTTCAACAAGAAGGACATTAAGAAAGTGATTCAGTCCAAGGAGGCCCAACCAAGCTCAAAGATGAAGTTCGAAGTAATCTGCTATGGTTGCAATCAAAAGGGACATATCAAAGCAAATTGTCCAAATCAAAAGGATGCGAAGAAGCAAAGAAAGAAGAAAGCTCTGAAGGAGACTTAGGATGAGTCTTCTTTAGAAGAGTCTGACGATGAAGAACTTGAATAGATGAGTTTCCTTGCAATGACGGCCCGGGACCAAGTCAACGAATCTGGAAGCAAGGATGAATCGGAAGTTGAGTCTGAGAGAAGCCACAGATTCGTATCCGTTTTCGAAGGACCTAACCCCTCTGTAAGTACTTCTCAGTTATATAACTTCATTAATTATCTGATGCATAAATTAGTAAAATCTAACATTCGGATCAAATCACTTCTAAAGGAGGTAACATCCCTTAAAGAAGTGACTATCTCCGAATCCTTGACTGACCCGATTCAAACTGGAACCTCAACTCAAGTCCAAAAGTTTGTGGAAGAGAATTCCAGGCTGAAAACTCAAGTCAAGGATTTGAAGATTACATTGGAACGGTTTACACTGGGTTCCAAGAATCTTGACTTGATTCTTGGAAAATAGAATGCCGTATACAATCGATCTGGACTATGATTTAGAACAAAAAGAAAATACCGTTCATATCTGTCACTTGTTAACAGACCAAATAGAAAGGTAGTCCAAGCATGGGTACCTAAGTCCAACTTGGTCAATCAAGTTAGACTTGGTAAATATTGGGTCCCCAAGGATCAAGTCCATTATCTTGATAGACCATATCGAGTCTATGATCTAGGGGGAGCCAATAGAAAAACTATCTTAATAAATAAATAGAATTGTTTGATGATTGTTATTTCTTTTCTTTATAATATGCATGCTTAGATTAGAATAGATTAAGGACCTATGCATAATTTACACTTGATTAGTTAAACCTAGGGTTTTAAAAGGAAAACTAAATATATAATTTTCTTGAAAGGCTCTGTCTAGAAGTGGTGGATGATCCCATACCTAAGAAGGTCTAGTGTCTCGCCACAGCCTGGGAGCCAATCCTGGAAATGTGTATTTAATTGACTAATTGGAAAACCTAAGTCTCACTCAAATGTAAATTAATCCTTAGACATAATCTAAATTAAAGATAAACATCTCACAAAAATACATAAGATTTCCTGATTGATAACTTAGAATCGGGTGAGATGGATCTAGGATGAACTTAGTCAAATTATTTAATCTAATCTAATTAATCAACCTGAAATCAATTTAATCAATTTAATAAATTTAACTTAATTAATTTTAATCTTAATTTCGAAATTATAATTAATTTCAAAATCTCACTTAATGTTATAATTAATTTTAAAATCACAATTAAATTATTTCTTAAATTATTTTCAAAAAGTTGATTATTATTAAGCTTACAAATCATAATTAATTTTATAATTATTTTAAAAATCATAATTAATTTCATAATTATTTTAAAAATCATAATTAAGTTTATAATTATTTTAAAAATTATAATTAATTTCAAAATCTTACTTGATTTTCATAATTAATTTTAAAATTATAATTAAATTTAAAATCTTACTTAATTCTATAAATATTTTCAAATTATTTTTCAAGAATGATCATTACTTTCAAATCATTATAATTATCATAATTAATTTCAAAAAGTTAATTATCTTTAATTAATTTAAAATCTCAATCATAGTAAAAGTCCAAAATCTTAATTATTATAATTTATTTTTTAAAAATTATTAACTCTTAGATTTTCAAAAATCTTAATTAATTTTCAACTCATGCTTAAGATTATCATTTCAAATTTTTAATATATTTTCAAAATCTTCAAAAATTTAAATGTTTACTTATTTTTAAAAATTTAAACTTATATTTTAAATCTCAATATTTTTCTTAAATATTGATAAAATTAAAATAAAGTTAACTCCATCTCACACTCACTCATAAGCTGAACATACTTGATAACCTAGATTGAGTGAGATGAAAAATTAGGAAAATATAAAATAACTATTTTTGTAATTACATGCTTGGACTCTAGGATCCTCAAAATTATTAAGACATTAATTAAGTGGGAGTGAAATATATATATATATATTCAAAATTTCAATTTATTTTTAAAATAAAAAATAAATTATCTTCATAAACTAAGTATTTGCTCAAGTATTTTTCAAATCACTTAGCTAAGTATTTATACAAGAAAATATTTTTTTTAAGTTAAGTTTTTAACTTTAAATCTAAGATTTTATCACTTTTTAAAAGCTAAGTTTTATCAAAATCTTTTGAAAAGCTAAGTTTTTAAAGAGTTATTAGCTGTGTACTTTTTTAGCTATATTATTAAACTAAGGCCTATGATCAACTTCTCAACTTGTCTATTTTTATTATACCCTATTTTTACTGATTTTTTGATACATGGCAAAGGGGGAGAGTATATGAAAATTCAAATATGAAAATTCTAAAGAGCTTTAATTAAGGGGGAGTTTTTCACCTAAAGCTATTAGTTTTTATTAAGGGGGAGCTTTGCATTTAAATTCATTTATGTTTGCATTTATGCCTATGCTGTCATTTTCAGTTATGCTTGCATTTTTGTTCTAAAAAATTCTTTATAGCATTATCTTTACTTAACTTTGAATTTTTATTGCCATAATAAAAAAGAGGGAGATTATTGGTGCGGGAAGCATCCGACGATCGAACCCGAGTTTTGATAATGGCAAAGGATTCAAAGTTAAGGTTATTTGTGTTGGAATGTATACTAAAAGCCTAGCTTTTTGTATAAACATTTATTTAGAAATAAGAATCACATTGGTCAAATGTCTACATTTATGCTAAGTGTAGTTGTCCATTTAATTTATATTGTAGATAACATGGTGTGAGGAGACACACAAAAGATCATGTTATCAGATCCTTATAAATTATAAATAGTAGCTCATAACCAAGATGGAATGGGACAAACCATTGGAGTGGTTGTAATGTAATTTGGTAATAGTTTATCTTGACTATAATATTACACTAGTACACTATGAGTGTATTGAGCAGGACCATTTGAGGTAGTTTCTTTTTATACTGACTATATAAAAGAACAAAACCTTTATTATTATGGAAGTACGTACTCTTAATCATGATATAATAACAAGGACGTATATTTAATATTTATTTCTTTAATTTATCAAAGGGTGTGATTTAGTTCGTTAAATCAATAGACCCGATAAGTTGGGAAATGATATTATTTATATGATATGTTGTTGATTATAGAATGAAACTGTGTCCTAGTAATCTAGGTTGATGATGTCCCCTTAAGGAGCTCATAAGGATTGTCATGTAAACCCTGCAGGTGGACCTAGTCCGGCATGACAATGAAGTTGAGTGGTACTACTCTTGGAGCTAGATATTAATTAAGTGAGTTGTCAATAACTCATTTAATTAGTGGACATTAGATATCTTAAACACAGGGAGATTAATGCACTCATAATAAGAAGGAGCCCATAATGTAATTTGAGATTGGTGCAGCAGTTCAATAATAACTCTTTAGTGGTATAAGTCATTATTGATGAACTTGAGTTGGGTGTTCGGGGCGAACATAGGAAGCTCAAGCTCATCGGGAGACCAAAACCAATTTCTCCTCTCGGTCCCTGTTGTAGCTTCTATAAATCCTTATATCCATAAAGTTCACTTCTTACCCAAGTAATGGGCCGAACACATCCTTGCTTGGTGCAAGGGGCCGACCAAGCGTGAGATTGGAAGCCAAGAGGTGGCCGTCCAAGCTAGGGGCCGGCTACTAGAAAAGGAAAAGGAAGTTTTGCAAACAAAATTTTGTTAAATCTTTCCTTATTTGTAGTAATATACATTGGTTAAAAGAGAGATTTTATTTTATTAAAATCTTTCCTTTTTTGTAGTTATCTACAATGGTTAAACGAAAGATTTTAATTTTGTTAAAAACTTTGCTTTTATAGCCATCCTCATGGATTTAAAAGAGAGTTTTAAAATTTTAAAATATTTCCTTTTATAGCTATCTACAAAAAGGATAAAAGAGAGATTTTATTTTGTTAAAATCTTTCCTTATTTGTAGTTATTTATAATGTTTAAAAGAGAGATTTTAATTTTTGATAAAACTTTCTTTTTTGTAACCATGATTTAAAAATTGAAGTTTTAATTAATCTTTTCTTTTTGTAGTTGTCTATATGTTTTAAAAGAGAGAGATTAATTTTAAAACTTTCCTTTATTGCCATGTACAATAGGAAATTTAGAAAAGAGATATTTTAATTGGTGTTAAAGTTTCCTTTTTTAAAGGGAGGCCACAAATAAGGGTGTTTTAATTATGTTTAAAACTTTTTTTTTTCCTTGACCAAGGATTATAAAAGAGAAGGAAAGGGTGCCTCATGAGTAACACAACCTTATCCTTGGTGTGGCCGACCCCTTCCCTTCTCCCTTTCTCTTAGGCCAGCATCACTTTTTCATCTAGTCTCCTCTTTTACTTCCTTAGGGTCGGCGGCATCAAGGATGGGAAAATCCTTGTGGTTGGTTGCTTGGAGAGGAAGAAGAAGAAGAAGAGGAGAAGCACTTGGTGGCCGGTTGCTTGGAGGAAAAGAAGAAGAAGGAAATTTCCTATTTTGACATCTCTTGGTGGCTCGAGAGTCTTGGAGGAGAAGAAGTGGTTCGAGTGGATTCCATCTTGGTAGATCGTCGCCCACACGACGTCCAAGAGGAGGAGAGGAATACAATAGAAGATCAAGAGGTCTTTAGCTACAAAGAAATGTATAACTAGTTATTTGTTTCCGCATCATAACTAGTTCATGTTCTTTGTATAGATCTTGAAAAACCAAACACAAGAGGCTATCAGTTTTAGTTCATTGTTTTGTTATCGATTTTATTTTTCGATTTCATGTTTTGATATTGTGCTTCTATTGAGGTCTCTGTAGTTAAACTGAGTTAACTGTAAGAAGTTAAATATTCGATTTCTTTAAAAGGCTTTGTCTAGGAAGTGGTAGATGATCCCATACCCAAGAAGGCCTAGTGTCTCGCTATGTTTAACCTGGAAGCCGATCTTTGAAATAGATGTTTAATTAACTTCTGTAATATGGTTTAACTTAGGAAGATCACATCGGTTAAACTTGTAGTAAAAATGTTAAGTATCATTTTCAATCTAAGTTTAACTTCTGAAGAGCAACTTGGATTAATAATGTTAAGCATCATTTGCAATCCAAGTTTAACTTCAGTAGAGCACATGGGTAGCTAGGTTAAGTTCTATACTTGTACAAATTTTTGTATAGGGGAACTAGAACGGTATTTTGAGTAGCAACCAACAATTGGTATCAGAGCTAGGTTTTAGCCTCTGTGTTTGTTTTTAGTTTAATTATGCACATGTCATACATAATTTAGGCATGATAATAGTAGGATGTGCAAATAGATTAACTCTGTGGTTGCAGGCATCCTAGATCTAACTATTATGGCCATGCTGTGTTTGTGTGTGATTGGACCCTCGGACATGTCGAGGGCATTTTATGTGTGTGCTTGATTGCAATATTAAATACAACAGGAGCTGTATTAATTATTAGGATTTTATATTTTGTTCGATCTAGATTATATGTACATTCCTTCGTGGAATATAAGATCGATAAATGTAAAATTTTATTCTTGTCATGAATCGTATCCTTGCGAGGCGTGGGACTATTTGAGGACCAGAGACGCAGCGAAAAAAGAAGCAAGATAGATGCGACGACTAGACCTGATGACAGTGGCTAAAGATGGCAGCAGCTAGGGTTGATGGCACACGGAGAACAGCTATGGATAAAGGCCATAATAGTTGAAAAATTATTTTTCTTATTTATTGCCTTTTATGTTGTACGTGCTTGTGTTTGTGTGTTTTTATGCATGTTAAAATTCCTCGTTCTAAATAACTAAGTGGGAGAGGAATTTAATTAAATTCCATGGTCTCCATTACTGGTTTGTATATGATGCAATCAAACTTGCGCGTTGGCTCTGAGTGCCTTTCTCCACATCGGATGAGTTTGTTTGCGGATCACTAGATCAAACTTTCTTAATGGATGATTATAGGAAATTATTTAGGATGTGTGTGATCTTCTCCAACTGAAGGGGTATAATCCTATATAGTGGACTTAGTATCAAGTAATGGTATACACTTAGGTACATTTAATAGTATCCTCCCCATCGGAGTCACTGCTATTATTTGTGTGATCGAAGAAAAACTAACTATTAATTTGTCATAAAGCTAGGTAAAGCCCCCTCTTACAAATGATTGAATTTGTATATGTCCACACTATCGTGGCATACAGAATTCACGGTGTTTGAGGTAATTTTATTTGTCATAAAGTTAGGTTGACAAAATAAAATGGGTAAAACCTCCTCTTACAAATGATTGAATTTGTATACGTCCACACTATCGTGACATACAAAATTCATGGTGTTTGAGGTAATTTTAGGTTGACAAGATAATTAATGGGTAAGACCCTCCTCTTACAAATGTTTGAATTTGTATACGTCCACACTATCGTGGCATACAAAATTCACGGTGTTTGAGGTGTTGGTGAATTTAAATGATATTATTTGAGGAATCAATATTATTTTAAATTCTAAGGTTTTGACCAAATATTTGATCGAAGAAAGACCAACTATTAATTTTATTTGTCATAAAGTTAGGATGACAAGATAATAAAATTAATGATACGTCCACACTAACGTGACATACAAAATTAACGGGGTTTTGAGGTGTTGGTCTTGACCAAATAGTTTGTGATTCTTTGGATTTCAAATAGGTTTTTAATTCCCTAGCTGTTATACTATAGAATAGATTTACTAGTCTAAATTATAATGATTGGAAACAAAACTTGGACACTAAGGTGGGTTGCCCTCTCAGAAATGAGAACAATAAAGGTGTATTTTATTCATTAGTTGTTGAAACATGTTTAGTGGTGTTATCTACTGGTACCTGGTGTGTAGATATGGGAGCCACTGATTATGTCTGCAATTCATTGCAGGGGTTCCAGGAAATCCGACAACTATATAAAGGGGAAATCACCGTCTACATGGCTACTGCTGCAAAAGTAGCAGCTGTTGCAGTGGGAGATGTTTATCCTCTGATAGGAATAAAACATGGATTTTGAGAAATTATCTTTACGTACCAAGTTTTAGAAAGAACTTGATATTCTGTTTCTTTTGATAACAAAGTTATTATCAAGAAAAATAAGGAATTAAGTTATCTGTTCTGATTTTGGTTGACAATTTGTATACTCTAAATCCAATAACTCCCACGATGCAACAAATAGAAATTAATAACACATCTTCTAATTCTAATAAGAGACAATAACCTTCGGAAATAAACCAAACATATCTTTGGCATATAAGGCTAGGTCATATTAACTTGAGTAGGATTCAAAGGTTAATAGCCGATGAACTTTTGGATTCATTGGTGGTGGAAAACTTTCCAACCTGAGAGTCTTGCTTGAAAAGAAAAATGATCAAGAGACCTTTTAAGGCTAAGGGGTATAAAGCCAAAGATGTGTTGGAATTGGTTCATTCTGATTTGTGTAGACCTATGACTATCCAGGCAAGAGGTGGTTTCGAATATTTCATCTCTTTTATAGACGACTATTTAAGATACATGTACATTTACTTGATGCGCCGCAAGTCTGAGTGCTTTGATAAGTTCAAAGAGTACAAGGTTGATGTGGAGAAACGTCATGGTAAAAGTATCAAGACACTACGATGTGATCGTGGTGGTGAGTACCTCTTAGGAGAGTTTAGGAGTTACTTATCAGAGGTTGGGATTCAATCCCAACTGTCTGCACCTGGTACACCCCAACAGAATGGTATGGTAGAATGAAGGTATATGACTCTTATGGAAATGGTTAGATCAATGATGAATTATTTAGAATTACCAAATTCGTTTTAAGGATATACTCTGGAAACGACAATGAACACAGTACCTTGTAAGTCAGAACCCTCTACTCTCATAGAATTGTAGAATGAGTGTAAGCCTAGTCTGAAGTATATTCGGATTTGGGGTAGTCCAATACATGTGCTGAAGGGAGACACTGATAAGTTGGAATTACGAACAGGAGTTCACTTGTTTGTGGGTTATCCTAGAGAAATGAAAGGAGGTTTATAGTCCTAAAAATCAGAAGGTCATTGTTTGCATCAATGCCCGATTTTTAGAAGAGGACTATGTAATGAACTACAAGCCTATGAGTACAATTGTTCTTAAGGAAATTAGAGAAGACACGTCTAAACTAGTACCAACTGTACAAGATGAGATACCATAAGAAACTGCAACACGTGTCACAAATGATGCACAATTACAAGTAGTGTCACGTCGTAGTAGGAGGGTTATTCGGCAACCTGGTAGATTCATGTTTTTGGGAGAGTCTTGGACTTGATCCCTGGTGAATATGAACCTGATTCCTGCACATATGATGAAACACTCCAAGATAAAGATGCAACATCTTGGCAAAGTGCAATGAACTCTGAAATAGAATCTATGTATTCTAATCAGGTCTGGGAGCTTGTAGAACCACTAAATAGTGTAAAAGTCATTCGGTGTAAATGAGTCTACAATAGAAAAAGAGGGACAGACGGGAAAGTGGAAACTTTCAAAACAAGGCTTGTTGAAAAGGGTATCGATAATGAGGAAACCGTTTCATCGGAAGCCATGCTTAAGTCTATCCGTATTCTTTTATCTATTGCTGCTCAGATAGATTATGAGATTTGGCAAATGGATGTTAAGATAGTTTTCCTTAATCGAAGTCTTGAAGAAAACATTCATATGAAGCAACCAGAGAGATTCATTGTGAAGGGCAAAGAACATCTTGTATGTAAGATCAATCGGTCTATTTATGGACTAAAGCAAGCTTCAAGATCTTGGAACATCTGGTTTAATGAAGTAATCCAGTCTTATGAATTTATTTAGTGTCCGGATGAGTCTTGTGTATACAAGAAGTGTGACGGAAACATGGTGGTATTTTTTGTACTATACGTAGATAACATTTTATTAGTTGGCAATAATATCAAAGTGTTATCAGAAGTAAGGGTATGGTTGTCCAAGTAATTCGATATGAAGGACTTGGGAGAATGCGGACATATTTTTGGGATTAAGGTAATAAGGGATCGTAAGAAAAGAATGTTGTGCTTATCCTAAGCTTCATATATCGATACTATCCTAGCTCGTTTTAGCATACAAGACTCTAAGAAAGGTTTTCTACCTTTTGGCATGAAGTATGTTTATCTAAAGTGATGTCTCCTAAAACATCAAAAGAGATAGAGGAAATGAAGACAGTTCCTTATGCTTCAGCTGTAGGAAGCCTAATGTATGAAATGTTATGCATGAGATCAGATATCTATTTTACCGTGGGCATGATTAGCAGATATCAAAGTAACCCAGGACTAGGACACAGGACTGCCGTAAAGCATATATTAAAGTACCTGAGAAGGACTAGAGATTATATGCTAGTTTACAAGGCAGATGATTTGCTCCCTATGGGTTACACGGATTCGGATTTCCAATCTGATAGAGACAATAGTAAGTCAACCTCAGGGTTTTGTGTTTACTTTAGGAGGTGAAACCATAACTATGGAGGAGTGTTAAGCATAGATGCTTTTTCAGGACTCCACCACGAAAGCTGAGTATATGGCAGCCTCTGAGGCAGCCATAAAAGCTATATGGCTCAGAAACTTCATGATGGACTTAGATATGATTCCTGGTTTGCCCAAAATTATTGCAAGTTATTGTGATAATAGTAGTGCAGTAGCAAACTCGAAAAAACCATGAGTCCATAAGTCAAGTAAATACATTAAGCATAAATACCACCTAATACGAGACATCATATAAACGAGGAGAAGTTGTTGTTGCCTAGATTACATCAGATGATAACCTGGAAGATCCTTTCACTAAGACCCTTAAGGCAAGAGTTTTTGATGGGCATGTTGAGGGGTTGGGAATCAACGAGGAAGAGGGAGCATCGCATCGGGGAAGACGATCGGCTGGAAGCAACGGCGATGGATCGACATTGCACGAGAGGGGAGAAGGAAGAAGAATCGACGATGGGAATTTAGGCACGGTAACGATAAGGAAAAGAAAATAAAAATAAAAAGAAATATTTAAATAAATTAAACATTTTCTCATTATAATGGGTAGCTTAAATAGGATTTCCCGTGGCCCTGTAATTGATCCCCTTAAACTCGTCATACGAGCTTCGAAATATCCCCAGAAAAATTTCTAAAAATTCTGTTAAGCTTATTCGTCCATTTAACCTTAGTATTGGGTTACAGTATTTTACAATTCTCCTCTTCCATATTTAGGTTTCAGAATTTCAAATCTTCTAGGTCCATTAACTAATTTTGGTCAATGGCCTTAGCTCGCTCTAATGGGACTAATCCAACTCCTGTAGATTCTGTAGTGCTCCTCAATCTCACTATGTTCTAAAGTCTCAGATTCAAGGTTTTTTTAGTCATGCACAACTTGTTTTTAAAAATTCAATCAATGTGCATGTCAATTGGAACATACCCATATAGGAGGCTCAAAAATAGGGTTGCACAGTATATCTACCTTCTTGAAACTCTCTTCTATTGGTGCAGCAGGGCCAGCAAGAGGGGGGTAAATTGTCTATAAAAAATAAATCTCTTTCTTGATCCTTTGATTAGATTAGACTAGCACAATAATAATAATGAATTAGTTGAACAACTAAATAAAAGAAAGTAAGAGGACAATTCTTTTTACTTGGTTACAACCTAGGTGGTTATTAATCCAAGGCATTGAAGAAAGCTCCACTAGAATTCTCCTTTGTTGCAAGCGGAGAAGCCTCTTACAGAAGTTGATAGCTCAAAATAAAAACTAGGAAAGTGTATAATACTTGTTGTTCAAGTTGTTGAATTATTCCTACCTCTAGGGGTCTTTTTATAGCCCCTAGAAAATTCTATCCGAAACTAAAAGGCGCCTTCAATAGGGTGGAAGGCGCCTCTAGCGTGGCAAATCTGATCGCTGAAGATAAAATTTTATCTTCGGCTAACAGCTAGGGAAGGCGCCTTCAATAGGCTGGAAGACACCTTCGCACTTTTCATCGAAGGCGCATTCCAACCATGGAAGGCGCCTTCCACAGGGCAACTTAGCTCAAAGCTAATCTCTTCACGTTTCTTCTCGTAGGTGATTTTTCGGCTAACCGGAGTTGAGCTCACCCGAATTCAACTCCGACCTTCTCCTCGAGCATGCTTCCTTCCTGGCTTCTCGTCCCTCGAACGTCGCACACTTCCTTCTAATCCATCGTGTACTCTTTCGTAGCATCTCATCCCTCGGATGCACCAAGCCCATTGTCTTCTTTCCCATGCCATCCTTTTCGCTAGCTGCGTCTTCCGCTCGACTTCTTGTGTTCCTAAGCTCCTGCACACTTAGACACAAAGATCAAATACAACAAGTCCTAATTGAATTTAGTTGACCACATTAAAACTATCTTGAAGTACTTACAATCTCTTCCTTTTTGATGTACATCAACCCAAGTTCAAGTTAGGGTTAAAAATGTAATAACACAACTAAAGTAGATTAAAAATTGCTTGTAAAATAAATAAAAATTTTAAACAAAAAAAAAATCCTAACTCCCTCTTAACTTGTACTATATCTCCCCTTGATCACATCAAAAAAATAAGAAAAAAATATAATAAACAGTTAAACAAATCTGAAAAAAAGTTTCTAGGGGTACATTACGAACATTATCAGTAGACTAATATTTTTCATAAATGATTTTCAAACATATTCTATTTTATAATAATTAATCTTCTATTTTGAATTTAAGCAGAATAATATAGACCAGGAAAAAAATCTAGAAAGATATTATTTCTAACCGAAATGAATTTTAGTAAAATAATAAATCTTTTTTAAAAGAAATTCAACTCTAAAAGTTCTGCTAATTTTCTTGGATATGTAAAATACATTGTTTAATGATAGAAAAGTAAAATTTTTAAAATTTCTATTTTCTTGAATTTTTACTATTAATAATTATCTTTTCGAAAAATGATTTGTAATAAATCAAACATTATTCAAAAGATTTCGAAAATAGTTGTGAGGATAGAGAATATTATATTTTATCACAGAAAAATAAGTTTTTTAAAATTTAAGTCTTTTAAATTTCAAAGTATGATTTTTGTTAATAATTTTATAAAAAAATAACTCAACAATAAACAAAATTTGAAAAACTTTTTGTTTGTAGATCAGATAACATAGAAAAAGTTTTCAACTCGAAATATGAATAGAGAAAAATATTTTTTCTAATTGAGACAATTTCTATCCTAATAATTAAAAAAATTAGAGTTTAATCTAAAAGGATTTTGGAATCCAATATAGGTTTCTGCCTATTGGATTTACTAAAAATTTGGGAGGTACATAATTTTTAAGAATTTTCTTAATTTGTCCCTAATAATTTCTAATGTATCAGTTGATTCTACCATAATTTATAAATTTTGGTTTGTTAAAATTGTTTGAATATGCATGGTAATTTTTCAACTTTTCGATTTCTATTTTCAATTTTTTATTTTCTATCTTTAAATTATCAAACATATCTAAGGAATATGAATTTGTAGGACCGTTGGGTCGGCTAGAAGGGGGGGTTGAATAACCCTGTAAAAAATAAACAAAAACCCTTCCCGACTTTTCAAACTAACACTTGTAAAATAATCAAAGAAGTAAATTAAAAGCAGAAAAGAAAGAGGCACAATTGTTTACTTGATTACAATCGGGGAGGTTATTAATCCAAGGAAAGGATGAAGCGCAATATCAATCTCCTTCAGGCGGAGAAGCCTCTTACAGCGTTTGAAGCACAAAAAGAAACTAAATAGTGGAAAGCGCACAAGTGTTGTTACAATTTCTGAACTGATTGATTAGCTTCTAGAGCAAGCTATATTTATAGCCTTGGTCGGGGCGCTTGGAAGGGGTTCCGGGCGCCCTGGGGGGATAAAACTTTATCCCCCAATGTTCAGATCGCGTTTGACGCGATCTGGTCAACAAATCAGGTCCGGGCACTCGGAAGGGTTCCGGGCGCCCCGGGCTGCTCCGGGCGCCCCGGAGCCAAAAGTCAACAGTAGTTGACTTTTTCGTCCGGGACCTCTGCTCCGGTTCGGTTTGGCTCGGTCCGGGTCTTCTATTCCGGATCCGTTCGCTTGGGTGATCTCTGCCATCCGGAAAAGGGCTCACCCGAACCCAACTTCCGGTCTTCTCGAGCGGGCTTCCCTTCGGCTTCTCGTCCCTCGGAATTGCACCGTGTTTCCTTCTCGTCTGCCAGCGTACTCATCTGCAGTCTTCGTCCCTCGGACGCATCTCGTGCCGTCCTTCTCGCTAGATGCGTCTCTTGCTCCCCGAGCAATCTTCCGCTCCGGCTTTCGTCCCTCGGAATCACCGCACGCTTCCTTCTCGTTCGCCGGTGTACTCTTTCGCAGCACCTCGTCCCTCAGACTGCCGTCCTTCTCGCTAGCTACATCTTCCGCTCGACTACCTGTGCTCCTAAGCTCCTGCACACTTAGACACAAGGTTAGAAACAAACAGGACCTAACTTAACTTGTTAATCACACCAAAACAACCTTGGGGTTCCAACAATCTCCCCCTTTTTGGTGTGAGCAATCCAAATTAAGCTAGGGTAAAAATAGACATAAAATAAACTTATCTAAATTTGCAATTTTAAGTACAAAAATAAACTTATCTAAACTTATCTACCTCCCCCTAGACTTATATTAATCCTTCTCCCCCTTTGATCACAAACAAAATGGGGTTTCTAGAAAAAATCTAAGGGTTAAAGACTTAGAAAATTTTGAGATCCTTAAAAATTTGCAATAATTTTCACATAAAGAGTCTCTGAAAAGAAATTTAAGTAAAATTTTCTAAGTGAAATTAAAGAAAAATTCTAACTTAGACATTTTTTTGCAAAAACATTACAAAAATTTTAAAAAAAATTTAAGTAGAAATTTTCAATTTCATAACAACCTTTAACAAAAAAAAATCTTCTGAGAATTTTTCTAAGTACTTAAATTTCTAAGTCAATTTCATGTAAAAATATTAAAAAAATATTTTGAAAAAATGTTTGAAAAACTTTGAAAGCATTAATCAATTCTAATTTTAATACTTTGACAGAAAGTTAATTAAACATTTATTTCAATATTTTGGCTTCCAGGTCGTGGCGAGGCACTAGGCCTTCTTGGTTATTGGAGCAACAAACACTTCCTTAGACAAAGCCTCATAGAGAAATTCATTGTTTAATTTTCTCACTGAAAAGCGCTAATTTTAATTTTAAAACTTAGACTAAGCAAGATTTAGGAACCCAATAAAGGTTCCAGTCTACTGGATTAACTAAAAAGTTTTTAGGGACATATTTTCTTGAAATGTTCTTAATTTATCCAGGGTGATATTTAAATACCAATTTAAATTATTAAATCTTCTAAAATTGGTTTTAGATGGGCATGTATGGGTTTTCAAGTTTTCTACTTGAATTTTTAAATTTTGAATTTCTAACTTCAATTTTTCATTTTCTAGGTTTGATTTGTCTAACATTTCTAATGGGCAAGATTCAGCTAATATTCCTTTTAAATTTTTAATTTCTTTTTCTAACTTGCAGCAGTCTTTAGTTAGTAATTTAACAAATTTAAAAAGTTTATCGGGAGGAAGTGAACGTACCTGACTTACCTTGTCGATATCGTTGTCTGTGTCTCCCCCTGAACTGCTGCTTTCTTCTGACGAAGCTCCCCCTTCATCGATGCTTTCGATGCTCATCTCGGAAGAACTTGAATCGTAGTCGTCGTCTTGATGACTCACCATCAGTGCGAGCCTGGAGAATGCTTTGACTTCCGATTCAAACGACGTATCGTCCCACGTCGCTTTTAGGGGCTTGCGCTTTTGAATAGGTTTTTTACCTTTATCTTTATCCTTGTTCTTTAGCTTGGGGCAGTTGTCCTTGACGTGCCCTTTTTCGTCGCAATGGTAGCAGCAGATCGTTCTTTTCTTTCTACCCTGTGGATGGTTAGTTTTTCTAGAATTGTATAACTTCTTAAATCGTCTTACCATCATTACCATTTCCTCATCGTCGAGAGAAGATTCTGACTCAAGTTTGTCTCTCGATGCTTTGAGGGCGACGTTGTTCTTGGGCTCCTTCGAACCTGCGTATCTTGATTCGTGCACTTCAAATGTCGAGAAAAATTCTTCTAAAGAAATTTTTTCTAGGTCTTTTGAAATATAAAAGGCATATACTAGTGATGCCCATTTTGGATTTCTCGGAAAGGAATTTAAAGCGTACCTTAGCGAATCTCGGTTACTTACCTCTTCTCCGAGATTCGAAAGTCCGGTGATGAGCTCCTGTATCCTCGAGTGTAGATGTGCAATTGTTTCACCTTCTTCAAGACAGAGGTTGGTGAGTTGGTTGTGAAGTAAGTCCCGTCTCGCAAGCTTGGGTTCGGATGTTCCTTCGTGTAGTTCAAGGAACTTCTCCCAAAACTCCTTTGCCGAGTTGTAGGTGCCGATTCGGTTGACTTCTTGTGGCAGAAGTACGCTTAGCAGATGTAATTTTGCTTTCTTGTTTGCCACATAGTCGGCTTGCTCTTTCTTTGTCCATTGATATTTCACTTTGCCCTCGGGAGCTTCAAAACCGAGTTCCATTATTAGTAATAAATCGAAATCGGTACCGAAAAATACCTCCATATGCTTCTTCTAGCTTGCAAAGTCCCCCTCAAATTTTGGCGGATGGATGTTAGATCCGGCCATCTCGTTGCTTCGTTCGACGGTTAGTCCTCCTGAAGCGTCTCGGCTCTGATACCACTTGTAGGACTGTTGGGCCGGCTAGAAGGGGGGTTGAATAATCCTGTAAAAATTAAACAAAAACCCTTCCAGACTTTTCAAACTAACACTTGTAAAATAATCAAAGCAGTAAATTAAAAGCAGAAAAGAAAGAGGCACAATTGTTTACTTGGTTACAATCGGGGGGGTTGTTAATCCAAGGAAAGGATGAAGCGCACTATCAATCTCCTTCAGGCGGAGAAGCCTCTTACATCGTTTGAAGCACAAAAAGAAAGAAGCTAATCTAAACAATGGAAAGCGCACAAGTGTTGTTACAATTTCTGAACTGATTGATTAGCTTCTGGACCAAGGTTATATTTATAGCCTTGGTCGGGGCGCCTGGAAGGGGTTCCGGGCGCCCTGGGGGGATAAAACTTTATCCCCCAACGTTCAGATCGCGTTTGACGTGATATGGTCAACAAATCAGGTCCGGGTGCCCGGAAGGGTTCCGGGCGCCCCGGGCTACTCCGGGCGCCCCGGAGCCAAAAGTCAATAGCAGTTGACTTTTTCATCCGGGACCTCTGCTCCGGTTTGGTTCGACTTGGTCTGGGTCTTCTATTCCGGATCCGTTCGCTTGGGTGATTTCTGCCATTCGGAAAAGGGCTCACCCGAATCCAACTTCCGGTCTTCTCAAGCGGGCTTCCCTCCGGCTTCTCGTCTCTCGGAATCGCCGCGTGTTTCCTTTTCGTCCGCCGGCGTACTCATCAGCAGTGTTCGTCCCTCGGACGCACCGCGTGTCGTCCTTCTCGCTAACTGCGTCTCTTGCTACCCGAGCAATCTTCCGCTCCGACTTTCGTCCCTCGGAATCACCGCACGCTTCCTTCTCGTCCGCCGGTGTACTCTTCCGCAGCACCTCGTCCCTCGGACTGTCGTCCTTCTCGCTAGCTGCATCTTCCGCTCGACTATCTGTGCTCCTAAGCTCCTACACACTTAGACACAAGGTTAGTAACAAACAAGACCTAACTTAACTTGTTGATCACATCAAAACAACCTTGGGGTTCCAACAGAATTTGCTAAGTTTAATTTTAGCCCAACATTATTTCTTTCTAATTGGAGTATATTCTTAGATAAAATTTTGATAAATTCAAAAGATTACTTGGGGGATAGTGCTCGTACCTCACTTATCTCGTGTTCTGATGTTCCCACTTCATCGTTGCTTTCTTCAGAGGATCGCCCCCATTCGTTGATGCTCATCTCTGCGGAACTTTCAGTGTCTCTCTGGTGGTCTACCATCAGGGCTAGTCCGACCTAGGCCTCGATCTCGGATTTGAAGGACGATGATTTATTCCATGTTTCCTTCAGATTCTTGTGCTTCGATCTTGTTGGTCTTTTACCCTTTTCCTTCTCCTTCTTCTTTAGTTCGGGGCAATCGTCCTTGATGTGCCATTCTCCTTGGCAGATGTAGCATCGTACCTTCCTTTTGCTCCGAAAGTACTTTTCGCATGCGACTTATTAAATTTATTAGATTTAATAAACTTACTAAATTTTCTTACTAATAATACTGCTTCATCTTTATTGATTGATGCTTCAACGTCTGGGTCGTCTGTTCTTTCCTTTAGGGCAATTGTCTGACTTGGCACCTTTGATTCTGCACATCTAGATTTGTGAAGTTCTAAAGTGAAAAATAAATTTTCTAATGTGCTTACCTCTAGATTTTTAGAAATATAATAGGAGTCAACAATTGAGGACCATTCGAGTGTCCTTGGAAAAGTATTTAATACGTACCTTAGAGAATCTCGATTTGTTACCTTTTCTCTGAGATTCGTGAGTCTAGTGATCACCTCCTTCAGTTTAGCGTGCAATTGTGCTACTGATTCTCCTTCTTTTAACCGAAGGTTCATCAGTTGGTTTTGGAGAAGATCCCGTCTAGTGAGATTTGCTTCAGATGTTCCTTTATATAGCTCCAGAAACTTTTTCCAAAGTTCCTTTTCTGATGCGTAGGCGCCGATCCTGCTGATTTTTTGAGATGGCAGTAGCTTAGTAGGTAGAATTCAGGTCATCCATTCGCCACAAAGTCCACTTGCTCTTTCTTTATCCAAAGGTACTCTTCTTTTTGTTCATCTTTTTGATATTTTGGAGCTTTAAAATTATATTTAATTATTAATAAAACTTCAAAGTCAGTTTTAAAAAATACCTTCATGCATTTTTTCCATAATACAAATTCTCCTTCGAACTTCAGCGGGTAGATGCTTGGTTCGACCATCATCTCGATGCTTTAGTTGGCAGTTAGTTCTTCTGAGGTATTTTGGCTCTGATACCAATTGTTGGTGCAGCGGAGCCGACAAGAGAGGGGTGAATTGATTAAAAAAAACAAACCCTTTTCTCGATCCTTTGATTAGATTAGACTAACACAATAATAATAATGAATTAATTGAACAACTAAATAAAAAAGTAAGAGGTTACAACTTAGGTGATTGTTAATCCAAGACATTGAAGAAAGCTCCACTAGAATTCTCCTTTGTTGCAAGCGGAGAAGTTTTTTTTCAAATGTTGATAGCTCAAAAGAAAGACTAGGAAAGTGTATAATACTTATTCTTTAATTTGTTGGACTATTCCTAGCTCCAGGGGTCTTTTTTATAGTCCCTAGAAAATTCTATCCAAAGTTGGAAGGTGCCTTCAATAGGGTGGAAAGTGCCTCCAGCGTGACAAATCTTATCGTCGAAGATAAAATTTTATTTTCGGTTAACAGCTAGGGAAGAAACCTTCAATAAGCTGGAAGGCACTTTCACACTATTCATCGAAGGTGCCTTCCAGCCATGGAAGACGTCTTCCACAGGACAACTCAGCTCAAAAGCTGATCTTTTCGCGTAGTTCTTCACATATATGATTCTCTGACTAACCAGAGTTGAGCTCACCCGAACCCAACTCTGACCTTCTCTTCGAGTAGGCTTCTTGTATGATCGATGCATGCTAGAGAGGGGGGGGGGGGTGAATAGCACTCGTGACATTTTTAGAAAAGGTTCGCATAAGAGTTCATACAGCGGAAATAAAAAGAAGTGAATAGCATGCAAATTAAAACCAAGCTAACACCTTTGGTTTTACTGGTTTAGAGTTTGAGACGACTCCAACTCCAAGGTCCACGATTGTTGATCGTTTTTGTGGGACAATAACTATAAGTTTGAGAAATCTTTACAGAGATGGAAAGTACAAGTATTGAAATTAAAAACACAGTTTACCGACAATAAAGGATTAGTAGTTCATAGATTGTTGGAGCAACATTTAGACGTCGTCGAAATGTCTCGGAGCAGCACACATGGAAGTAGAAGATGTTTAGTTTCGGGGTCTCTTTGAAGTGCTAGTCAAGACTCTTTTTTATAACCAAGCTAGACCTAATCCAGATCCACTGATCTCAGGATTAGGTTTGAATTGATGATGATCGGTTGACCGATCTAGGTGTCCAGTCGATTGAACCTGCCCGACTTTCTGTTCAGATGCTGCTATTCAGATAAGAGTCTTCGTTCGATTGACCGATCCGATTGTTCAATCGATTGATCCATTGATGATCCTAGCTTATCTAGTTTGATCAACTCGAACTGACCACATCGAGGCCTATCCACGGTTCGGTCGATCGATCCCTTGGTCGAACCCGATCAACTCGCTAGAAATCTAATCTGTTTGCTTGGAGGTTCAGCCGACCGATCCAAAGGTTCGGTCGATCGATAAAGGCTAACTCTTTAACTTGTGAAAGTGTTAGTTTCTTGCAAAACATAGTTTAGAAAATCGGTAGATAATATATGAAGTAAAAATCAGTTTTGATAGTCTTCGTACCATCCGATTCTAACTTTTGGATTTCCTGGAAACCCTAAGTTGAACCAACGCCTACTATTTCCTCTTCGGGGAAAGCATCTTCACCTACTCCTTTTAGGAGAGTTTACCTTTTGGCAGACCAGTCCTCCAGACCGTCTGAACTTTTGCTTAGCATCCAAGACTTCAGGTCTTTATGCTGACCGTCTGCTCCTTGACTCGTCCAGACTTTCACCTGGTCTGCGACCACCAAGATTTTTACCTAGAGTTTCCGACTCTAGGATTTCACCCAAAGTGCTCGATCCACCAAGACTTCACCTTGTCTAACCGCAGTTAGGACTTTCCATAACCTAGAGTTATCACCCCCTAAACCTAGGGCTACCCCCCCGGCTAGAGTTTTCCGCCTGCCTAGAATTTACTAGGATTTTTGCCTAAGAACACTTAGGACTTTTCTGCAAGTAAATTCACACTTGTTAGATAACAAGACATTTTAACTTTTGAACCCTTTGCCATAATCCAAACATAGGTTTGATCGGCTGGTGCTCCCTGCACCAACACTTCCTTCTCGACTTCTCAGCCCTCAAATACTGGGTATGCCCTTCTCGTTCACCGGTGTACTCTTCCACAACATCTCGTCCCTTAGATGCACCAAACCCATCGAGTTCTTTCCCGTGCCATCTTTATCGCTAGCTGCATTTTTCGCTCGACTTCTTGTGTTCCTAAGCTCCTACATGCACACTTAGATACAAAGATCAAATATAATAGAACATAATTGAACTTGGTTGATTGCTTCAAAACTTACCTGGGGTACTTACATCTTCTTCCACCCCCATAGGCATAGTTAAGGTGAAAAGTGGATAGAGGTTTGCCACTTGAGGTTGAGGGGTCGAACCTCCATGCCTAAAATCAACATCAAGATAGATGTTTTATGAAATCAATATCAAGGCGGTGCTAATTTTAATAAACTAGAATTAAAGTATTTTTTATTTTTAGTTATTTAATGTTTTATTTTTATTTCTATTTTTATAATTTTGATTCAAAATTTTCTCTTGTAATTAGGAATAGAGCTGTCAATTTAGGTCGAGTCCGTTGGATTGACTAGCCCCACTAAAAAATTTAAAGGGATTAGGTTGAAATTTTATCAACCTATTTAATAGTGGGTTTAGGCAAGCCAAACCCCGTGGGCCCGCGACCTATACAGGTCGGCCTATGACGGGCTTGGATTGACCTACGAGTTGAGAAAAAAAATTATAGGCAAGTCACCTCGAAATTATGATTTAGGAAGCATCATAAAAATAAATAAATTAAATAGTACATGAATTAGGGGAAATCATGGAAAAAGTTTAATTTGACAACTAATTTAACAAGTACGAATTATAGAGTGAGTGAATTCATGTTATGTCCATCAGTCAATTTCAGTTAAAACTTGTTTATGAATCTAGATAATTCAGAATGATATGAAATTAAGTCCTATGTATTCTTCTAATTCTCCTGATTATATCTATACCCTAAAATATCAATTTGACACACTATATTAAAAGCAGTGATTTTTTAAACATGAATATATTTAAAAAATCTGATTTATGTTTTAAAAATTATTGCTCTCAATATATTAGGTCAAATTGATGTTAAGGGTATAAATATAATCACGAGAACTATACGAACATATAAGATCTGATTCCATATCATTCCGAGCTCTTTAAGCCCCCATCAGTTAATTTTGATCGTTTTCGGACAAAATTAGCAAATAAACCTAGAGAGCTCGAAATGACATGAAAATTCTATGTGTTCGTTTAGTTCTCCTGATTATATCCATATCCTCAAATATCAATTTGACAAAATACATTGAGAGTAGTAATTTTTAAACATAAATATGCCTGAAAAATCTGATTAATGCTAAAAAAAAACACTACTTTCAATCTATTGAGTCAAATTGATATTTGAAAACATGAATATAATCATAAAAACTAGATGAACACATAAGATCTTGTAACATATCATTCCGATCTCTTTAAATCCATCAACTGATTTTGATTAAAATATGCTGATGAACTTAGAGAGCTCTGAATGACTTGAAATCAAGTTCTATGTGCTCGTCTAATTTTTCTAATTATATTCATGCCTTTAAACATCAAACTAACACACTATATTGAAAATAGTAATTTTTATAAATATGAATTAAATTTTTTAATCGATTGTTATAGTATAATAATAAATTCAATAAAGTTTCATAATTATGAATAAAAACTTAAACTGATTGTTACACTTAGCCATCGATTATTTTTTTTTTTAAAAAATATTTGATTTGGTTTAAAAAATCTTCGTTGTCAATATAATATACCAAATTGATATTTGAGGACATGGATATAATCAGAAAAATTAGACGAACACATAAAATTTAGTTCTATGTCATTCCAAGTACTTTAGGTCCATCAATCAATTTTAGTCGAAATTAACTGATGGACCTAGAGAGTTCCGAATGATATGAAATTATGTCTCATATATCCATCTAATTCTCCTAATTATATCAATACTCTTAAATATCGATTTGACACATTATAATGACAACGGTAATTTTTTAAACACAAATAGATTATTTTTTTAAAATTAATAAAAAACAATCGATTGTTCGAGATTTTACTATGTTGATGAACAATATATTGAATCGATTGTTACACTATTACAACCGATTCATAATAATAAAAAAAAGGGTAAAACTTTAGATAGATATTATTTTAAAAACTGATTCGGGTTATGTGATTTATTATTTTAAAATATAGATAGATATTTAAAAACTTTAGATACCAGTTTATCTTTCAAAGTTTATCTTTGCCGAAACATTCTTTTTCTCTTCCAACTCCACTTCACCGAACACAAGTTTTGTTGGATTTTTCAGGCCACGAAAATCACGTTTTCGCGTCGCAGAAATCCCGAAAGCCCCAAAGCCAACGGATCCGTACAATTTTTTTTTTTGAAAAACTACGAATACGAGTTTCTACCGAGATCTACTCCTAGATCTACATGAAAAAGGGTTATACCTTTGAAGCGAAGCCCTTCGCATTCCCGCTTGTCCAAACGGTGCCGGATCTCAAGAGTATCAAAATAGATACTCCTCTAGAAGTATCCACACGAACTAATTAGGTGGAGAAAGACCTAAACGAAGGTGTTCTAGCACCTTGATAGGTCACGGCAAGAGAGGAGAAGAGGGAGAGGGAGAGCTTGAGAGGAAGAAGAGAGAGTGAATGCACACATGAATGAAAAATTCATTCCACACCACACCATAGTGGCCGGCCACATTCTAAAGAATGTAACTCCCATTTTGCATTAAGTGCAATTAATGTGTCGCCATTAAAGTGAAGAATTGTAACCTCCATGAGGTGGCATCTCACTTAATTAATCATGATGATGTGGAGCATCATCATTGGTTCACATCTTGCCAACTCACTAATGATGTGGCAAAAAGTCAAGTCAAACTTGACTCTTTCTCTTCCTCTCAAGTCAAGTCAAACTTGACTTAATCTCTCTCATGGTTGATCTAATCCAACCATTTAATTCAAGCCAATTTAATATAATGAATCTAATTCATTTAATTAAATTGATTCAATGAGTCATAATCTAAATTAGACTCATTGAACACATGAATCAACTTGAGTCCAACTCAAGTTAGCCCAATTAGGATTACTCTTAATCCAATTTGATTCATCAAATGAATCTAATCCTCTTGGTTCATCATATGAACCTAATCTCCATCTAATTGTCCTTAGTGTGTGACCCTATAGGTTCTTGTTGTTAGGACCTTCGGACGCGGCTAGAGAGGGGGGTGTGAATAGCCAATCCCAAATTCACGTTTCTTCCTATAATTTTCGTTAGCGCAGCGGAAATAAAAGATAGAAACGAAACAGGAGAATATCAAACCTCAAACGCGACGATATAACGAGGTTCGGAGATGATACTCCTACTCCTCGGCGTGTCCGTAAGGTGGACGAATCCTATCAATCCGTCGGTGGATGAGACCCCGGAAAACCGGCTAATAAAAAACTCCTTCTGGGTGGAGAAACCTCGCCACAATCTCTCTTGCAACAGCAAGATCGGAGTACAAGAAATAAAGCAAGAAACCAAGGACAATATGAATGTAAAAACACCCTACCAAGTTTGCTTGCCTTCTCGTCGACTGGGGTCTGTTGATGAAGCAACAACTTCACCGATGCCAACAGCAGCCGATCAGAGAACCAGCCGAGGGAAGCTCACACGAAGCTTCAGGGATGAAGAGCTCAGCAAAACTCAGATCGCAGGAGCAAGAAGAAGTCAACAGCACTGTAGAGGCCCTCCACCTCTTGATTTATATGAACCTGCGAAGAAGAAGACACAGAAATCTAGCCGTTGTGACTCAACGGCTAGGCCTGGACCGATCAGGCTCCACCCTGATCGATCCAGGACGGATCTGATCGGTCCTGATCGGTCTGTGGATCGATCAGGCCCTAGGCTGATCGGTCCCCAGACCGATCCTAACTCTCACAGAGAGTTGGTTGCCGAGCCCTGATCGGTCTGTGGACCGATCAGGCCATAGGTGGATCGGTCCACAGACCGATCCCTCCTATTCCTTCTCCAATCTGTTTGATTACTGATCGGTCACCAGACCGATCAGATGAACCACAGTGAGAATCAGTGTATCACTGGATCGGTCAGCAGACTGATCCAGATACCCATAGTATCACTGGATCGGTCAGCAGACCGATCCAATTTCCCAGCCTTAAACCCTAAAGCCTTCCTGATATAGAGAACGAGCTACCGAGCCCTCTCTGACCTAGTCCGGAGAACGAGCTACCGAGCCCTCTCCGACTTCCACGTCCGGTCCAGAGAACGAGCTACCGAGCCCTCTCTGACCTAGTCCGGAGAACGAACTACCGAGCCCTCTCCGACTTCCACGTCGGGTCCAGAGAACGAGCTACCGAGCCCTCTCGGACCTAGTCCGGAGAATGAGCTACCGAGCCCTCTCCGACTTCGTCCGGTCCAGAGAACGAGCTACCGAGCCCTCTCCGACTCCCACGTGTGCCAAGATTCCATGCTTGGACTTTTTCCCGTGCCAAGCTCCCTGCTTGGACTTTTCCGTGTCAAGTCTCCATACTTGGACTTTTCCTGTGCCAAGTCTCTATACTTGGACTTTTTCCCGTGCCAAGCTCCCTGCTTGGACTTTTCCATGCCAAGTCTCCATACTTGGACTTTTCCCGAATCAAGTCAACTCAAGTCGGGTCAACCAGGTCAACCTTGACCAAAGGTTGCACCCACAATCTCCCAAGTTCCTATTCTTGTCAAACATCAAAATACAACTTCTCTATTCTTGTCAAACATCAAAATATACCTCGAGTCAGGTCAACTCGAGTCGGGTCACCCAGGTCAACCTTGACCTAAGGTTGCACCAACACTTGTAACGTTGGCAATGCCCCTAAACCTATTTAGGATCATAAGTAATGAGCGGTATCTAGTAACACATCATTACTACCCAAGTTACAAGAATGTCGAGATCCAATATCACCTTGTGACTACTATTTGTGACTTCTCACAAAATATGACAAGTGTCCTTCTATCCTAGATATCTAGATTGATCAATATGAGGCATAGACCGTGTCATCCTCTAATCAATCTAAATCTTGAACTCCAAGTAGACTCACTAAATCAAATGAGCTCAAAATCCTATATTGACTCATTTGGGCATCGCCATGCACTTCGTGGTCTCACTCTATCAAGAATATCGATGTCACTCCCGTCATATAGGAGGGATAGATCCCATCTACATCACTCACATCCCTCTGCATAATTCGTTACATACCCAGTAATCGCCTTTATTGTCCACCCAGTTACGGGTGACGTTTGACGAAACCAAAGTACATAACTCCTTATGTAGGGATCCATGGTGACTTCAGGTCTAAGGACTAGTAGTCATACTAATAGCCACATGAGAAAGTATATGACACTCATATAATGATCCATGATACTTTCTCATGGCGGGTCATTCAGTATACATTCTCTAATGTATACCCATGTGTCAACTTGATATCTCTATATCCATGACTTGTGAGATCAAGTCATCGAGTTGACCTACATGCTAGTCTTATTGCATTAACATTGTCCCTGAATGTTAATACTCGACTAGGAATGATTAAGAGTAGTGTTCCCTATATCATCTCACTATCGGTTCAACTAACCGATTGATATAGGTGAGAACCGTCTACTCAAGGACGTTATTATACTTAGTTTATTTGGCACAAATACAAGTAAGTATAATAACCAAAAACCAAATGCCTTTATTTATATAGAATATGATACAACAAGTCCATAATACAATCATCAAATGATTGGCTCTAGGGCTCTAGCTAACAATCTCCCACTAGCACTAGTGCCAATCAGTGTAGGCTCTAAGCCCCAATTACCTAGTGTGACCTTCATGCTTCCTCTGTGCCAAAGCCTTGGTCAAGGGATCTGCGATGTTAGCCTCTGTAGGTACTCTGCAAATCTTCACATCTCCTCTCTCGATGATCTCTCGAATGAGATTGAAGCGCCGTAATATGTGTTTGGTCCGCTGGTGTGAGCGAGGTTCCTTCGCCTGTGCTATAGCTCCATTGTTGTCACAATAGAGCACAATGGGGTCAGCAATGCTAGGAACCACCCCAAGTTCAGTGATGAACTTGTGAATCCAATCGCCTTCCTTTCACTGATCCGATGCGAATGTACTTTGTAGAATCACCATCGTGTCTGCTCAACTCTTCCACTGACGACCACCATTAATGTAAAATACGAACCCCGATTGCGATCTATAGTCATCTTTCTCGAAGCTAGCATCACTGTAACCCTTTACAGCTAGCTCATCATCGCCTCCATATATCAAGAAATATTCTTTAGTCCTTCTTAAGTACTTAAGAATATTCTTGACCGCTATCCAGTGACTTTCACCTGGATCTGACTGGTATCTGCTCGTCATGCTCAAAGCATACGAGACATCAGGTCGAGTACATAGCATGGCGTACATGATCGATCCTATGGCTGAGGCATAAGGGATCTGATCCATGCGGTCTCCTCTATAGAAGAGGGACCTTGAGTCTTCGAAAGACTCACGCCATGTGACATCGGCAGAAATCCCTTCTTGGAGTTCTGCATGGCAAACTGTAGGAGTACCTTGTCAATGTATGTACTCTGACTTAGGCCAAGCAATCTCTTAGATCTATCTCTATAGATCTGTATCCCTAGAATGCAGGATGCCTCACCTAAGTCCTTCATTGAGAAGCAACTCCCTAGCCAGGTCTTGACAGACTGAAGCATAGGGATGTCCTTCCCAATGAGTAGTATGTCATCCACATACAATATGAGGAAGACAACTATATCCCCTACAACCTTCTTGTAGACACATGACTCATCTTCGTTCTTGATGAAACCAAACTGTTTGATTGCATCATCGAATCGAAGATTCCAACTCCGAGAAGTTTGCTTTAGTCCATAAATGGACCTATGCAGCTTGCATACTCTGCTAGTATGCTGTGGATCTACAAAACCCTCAGGTTGTGCCATGTACACATCCTCGAGTAGGTTTCCATTCAGAAACGCGGTTTTGACATCCATCTTCCATATCTCATAGTCATGGTAGGCTGCAATAGCAAGCATGATCCGAATGGACTTAAACATCGCTATTGGAGAAAAGGTTTCATCATAGTCAATACCATGAATCTGCTTGAAACCTTTAGCTACCAAGCGACCCTTATAGATAAGTCCATCCATGTCAGTCTTTCTCTTAAAGACCCACTTACACCCAATGGGTTTTACCCCTTCAGGTGGATCAACCAAAGTCCATACTTGGTTGGTGTACATGGATTCCATCTCGGATCTCATGGCTTCTAGCCATTTCTCAGAATCTGGTCTTATCACAACTTCCTGATAGGTGGTAGGCTCATTCTCTATGAGCACAACGTCATCATGGTCAGACTTAAGAGAAATGAGTATCTCTCAGGCTGACGACGTACCCTATCAGACCTGCGAAGAGGTATATCTTCTTGAACTGGTTGTTGTTCCTCAACTCTTTGTGGAACAACATCATCCACAACATTTTGTGATTCTAGTTCAACTTCCATCGAGGCTTCAGTGCTAGGATCCACATCTTGAACTTCTTCAAGATCGAATGTACTCCCACTAGTCTTTCTAGAAACAAAGTCCCTTT
Source organism: Zingiber officinale (assembly GCF_018446385.1). Taxonomy (NCBI): domain Eukaryota; kingdom Viridiplantae; phylum Streptophyta; class Magnoliopsida; order Zingiberales; family Zingiberaceae; genus Zingiber; species Zingiber officinale. Next base: position 76,578,167 of record NC_055989.1, read on the forward strand.
CTAGAAAGACTCCAGTCTTTGCCACAACTATCTTGTGCTGACTGGGAATGTAGAAGTAATATCCCTTAGTTTCCTTGGGATATCCAACAAAGTAGCACTTGTCAGATTTGGGTCCTAATTTGTCTGAGACTTAACGTCGAACGTAAGCCTCACAACCCCAAATCCTCATGAAAGACACCTGGGCATCTCTCCTAGTCCATATCCTATATGGTGTCTTTATCACGGCCTTGGATGGAACTCGGTTGAGTATAAAAGCTGCCGTGTCTAGAGCATATCCCCATAGATATGTTGAAAGATCTGTGTGACTCATCATAGATCGTACCATATCTAATAAGGTACGATTCCTCCTTTCGGATACACCATTCCACTGTGGTGTTCCAGGAGGAGTGAGTTGGGATAGAATCCCACACTCAGCTAGGTAGTCACGAAACTCATGGCTAAGGTATTCACCACCTCAATCTGATCGAAGTATCTTAATACTCTTGCCAAGCTGGTTCTGTACTTCATTCTTGAATTCTTTGAACTTTTCAAAGGATTCAGACTTATGTGTCATCAAGTACACATAATCATATCTACTGAAGTCATCAGTAAATGTGATGAAGTATCTATAACCGTCTCTAACAGCGACATTGAAAGGGCCACATACATCACTATGTATGAGTCCTAACAAATCAGTCGCTCTTTCGTTGTGCCCACTAAAGGGAGTCTTGGTCATCTTGCCTTGTAGGCATGACTCACATATCTCATATGATTCAAAATCAAATGAGTCCAGCAAACCATCCTTATGGAGCTGGGATAAGCGCTTGTCATTTATATGACCTAAGCGACAGTGCCAGAGGTAGGTTTGGTTCATGTCATTTGACTTGAACCTCTTGGTATTTATGTTATAGATAGGGCTCTCAAGGTCTAGAATATAGAGTCCGTTTATCAGAGGTGCACTACAATAGAACATATCGTTTAAATAGACGGAACAACATTTGTTCTTTATTGTAAACGAGAAACCTTTCTTGTCCAAACAAGAAACTGATATAATGTTCTTAGTTAATGCAGGCACATAACAACAATCGACTAACTCTAGTACAAGCCCAGAGGGCAGAGATAGAAAGTAAGTCCCTACAGCAACAGCAACAACCCGTGCTCCATTGCCTACTCGTAGGTCCACCTCGCCCTTTGTCAATGCCCTGCTATTTCTCAGCGCCTGCACATCAGTACAAATGTGAGAAGCACATCCAGTATCTAATACCCATGATGTAGAAATAGATAGATTGACTTCTATAACATATATACCTGAAGTGGAAGTCTCACTTCACTTCTTCTTAAGATCCTCTAAGTATACCTTGCAGTTCCTCTTCCAGTGCCCGGTCTGACCGCAGTGGAAGTAGGTAGCATCCTTGGCGACCCCTCCTTTAGGCTTCAGTGCCTTGCCTTTGCCCTTGGCTTGGGACTTTCCCTTGCCTTTGGGCTTGCCCATGCCCTTATGTTTCTGAACCATCAGAACAGTGTTGGGCTTAGCCTTCTTAAGGTTCAGCTCAGCAGTTCGCAACATACTAAGCAGCTCGGGCAGTGACTTGTCAATCTCGTTCATATTGTAGTTTAGAACGAATTGACTATAGCTATCCGGCAAGGATTGCAAGATCAGGCCAGTGGCCAGCTCTTGGCCAAGTGGGAACCCCAACCTTTGTAGGTTCTCTATGTACCCAATCATTTTGAGTACATATGGGCATACAGGAGCCCCGTCTGACATCTTGCACTGAAACAGTTCCCTTGAGATCTCAAATCTCTCATGCCTCGTTTGTCCTTGATACAGGTGACGAAGATGTTCAACCATATCGTAAGCGCCCATTAACTCGTGTTGCTTCTGAAGCTCAGAGTTCATGGTCGCGAGCATTAGACAAGACACATCTAATGCGTCATCTTGATGCTTCTTGAAAGCATCTCGGTCAGCTCGCGGGGCAGTGGCAGGAGGAGCTGCTCCAGAACGTACAGTTTACGTTCTTGGGTGAGAACTATTCTCAGGTTCCTGTACCAGTCCAGGAAGTTTACTCCGTTGAGCTTGTCCTTCTCGAGGACAGATCGCAGGGAGAAGGTGTTCGTATTCGACGTCATGGTAATCTACAATAGAAATAAATGCAGAAATAAGTATCATATTCTTAATCATTTAATTAGGTCTTTAACTAAATAATGCTCCCACTGAATTCTATAATTCATGTGGGACAAGATCCACATCATACTAACTCTTGAGTTAGCTTTGACTAATACGCCTAAGACTTAGTATGATCGGTAGGTAACGATTACCAATTACATCTCTATGCAACTCTTGTTTATAGGATCAAAATTCGCATTTATATTAAAACTCGAGTTAGCTTTGGCTAATACGCCCAAGAGTTAATATAAACGTGATTTTGACCTATCTACCAACCATTGGATAATGCCTATAGTTAAACTCGATCCAATTGAGTTCACTAGTTACTCAATCTAATTGAGTTATACTCACCCATGCGTTGATAGGCGGGACCAAAATTGTCCCTCCGTACCCTACCAAGATAGTATGTGTTGCTCTGCTTTGGCAGATTCAACAACAACATGCGATCGAGGTAGTGGTAGGTATCACGGCATGGTAGGCATTACGAGTTGACGCGATTTAGATCTAATCTAAATGATGATGCGTATCATATACTTGATAGATCTAATCTAATCGAAGGGTGCATCATGTGCACGACTTAGATCTAATTTAATCGTTAGACACTAATTAATTACTTAATTAACTAGCATGCATCACATACACACAAAAGCAATTAATTAAATAATTTTGTGATTATGTCATGGCCCTACTACGATCTTCTCAAGCCAATGAGAAGATCGGATGGTCAACCTAAGGTCAACAGCTTCTCAAGCTTCTTCCTTTGACCACCTCGTGTTGCTCGCGCCCTCCTCGTAACTCCGTCTCGAGTGGACCTTCCACCGCCTCAAAATTTACATTACATTTTGAAACTCGAGTTACATTCGAGTCTAAATCTAATTTACAACAAGAATAAAAGAGAAAGGCACGACACACAGGTCGCGGAAAAAAAAAAAATACAACACGCACATCACATCACGGCACGCAGGCCGTATTATGAATTACAACACAAATTATCCAATCGAATTGGGTCTTTGGGCCATGACTATCACAAAAATAATATATAATTCAAAATTATATATTTCTATAATTTTCTGTAATTTTTCTATAATTTTTACAATTTTTACGAGTACAATTTCTCGGCGGTTCCGTTTAGCGGTTTTCGGGCGCAATCGCGGAACGAATCCCCTTGCGGGGCCAGGGGAAGAGCCCCTACCCGCGATCTAACCATCGCGAGGGTTCCATTGCGATCTAACAGCGCCTTAGCCCGCTGTCCCAAAAAATTTTGGGGCGAAACTTGGCCGTTTTGGAAAATTCTTCTCGGTAGTCGAAGCCTACAAGTATCGAAACACTTGTGCTTCGCTTCTACGAGAAAAATACCCATAAAAACTATAAAAAACATAAATTTACAGAATATTACAGAACTGAAAAGTTTTCATAAAACACAAAATAAACTCATATTCGTCTTTGCACGTGACTCTGATACCACTGTTGTATTTTTCGGGCCGCGAAAATCGCATTTTCGCGCCGCGGAAACCCCGAAAGCCCCAAAGCCAACGGATCCGTGCAAAGAAAAATTTCGAAAAACTATGAATATGAGTTTCTACCGAGATCTACTCCTAGATCTACATGAAAAAGGGTTATACCTTTGAAGCGAAGCCCTTCGCGCTCCCGCTTGTCCAAACGGTGCCGGATCTCAAGAGTAACAAAATAGATACTCCTCTAGAAGTATCCACATGAACTAATTAGGTGGAGAAAGACCTAAACGAAGGTGTGCTAGCACCTTGATAAGTCACGGCAAGAGAGGAGAAGAGGGAGAGGGAGAGCTTGAGAGGAAGAAGAGAGAGTGAATGCACACATGAATGAAAAATTCATTCCACACCACACCATAGTGGCCGGCCACATTCTAAAGAATGTAACTCCCATTTTGCATTAAGTGCAATTAATGTGTAGCTATTAAAGTGAAGAATTGTAACCTCCATGGGGTGGCATCTCACTTAATTAATCATGATGATGTGGAGCATCATCATTGGTTCACATCTTGCCAACTCACTAATGATGTGGCAAAAAGTCAAGTCAAACTTGACTCTTTATCTTCCTCTCAAGTCAAGTCAAACTTGACTTAATCTCTCTCATGGTTGATCTAATCCAACCATTTAATTCAAGCTAATTTAATATAATGAATCTAATTCATTTAATTAAATTGATTCAATGAGTCATAATCTAAATTAGACTCATTGAACATATGAATCAACTTGAGTCCAACTCAAGTTAGCCCAATTAGGATTACTCTTAATCCAATTTGATTCATCAAATGAATCTAATCCTCTTGGTTCATCATATGAACCTAATCTCCATCTAATTGTCCTTAGTGTGTGACCCTATAGGTTCTTGTAACGTTGGCAATGCCCCTAAACCTATTTAGGAGCATAAGTAATGAGCGGTATCTAGCAACACATCATTACTACCCAAGTTACAAGAATGTTGAGATCCAACATCACTGATCCGGCGTTAAGAGCAGGGGACCCCCTTTCCGGGGAGTCAACGCCACGTGAAAGTCAGAGGGCCAGGTGGTCGATCGGATAAGGATGGACCGACCTGACGACCGAGAAAAGGTGGGATCGATCGGCCGACCGGAGAAGGGGGGCTGACCGCCCGGCCGGCCGACCGATGTCTAACTGATGGCAAAAGGCGCCCTGGCGGGAGTCGGGGTTCCGGCGCTGATTGAACAGGATTGAAGGGCCGAGCGGATGACACACTCAGCCGAAGACATAAGGTAGCATACTGCGAACAGTCTCCATAGAGCACATTACCGAGAATCTCCCAAGTAGACCACTATGTATGATCGGCCGAACGTGAGGTGAGTGCTGGCCGGCCGGATGCCCGACATGGAGTAAGGAGAAAAGGATACGGAACATCTTCTGACAGCGGGCATGCTCTATGACCAGGCCATACTCCAAATCTTACGACAAGGGGTTCCGCTGTCCCATCGAAGACGTGCTTGGACTGTAGCAGTATGGTGTCAGGCAAGCTTTTTGACAAGCCCTTACTGAGGTATGGGCTGGGGACACGTATTCGCCTCGGTATGTGTGCATGAGCTCCTTCCCAGCTCTATATAAGGAGCCTCGCACTTCACTGGAGGTACGCCTTCTAGCATATTCGGAGCTATTTCTTTGCTGTCCACTTGCCTGACTTGAGCGTCGGAGGGTCGTCGCCGGGAACCACTTCCGGCCCGACTTCCTTGCAGGTTCGCCGGAGGTTCGTACGACCGGTCGGAGATCTGCATCAGTAGTTTGGAGAGCACCACGTGCCCAGCGTCCGTTGATTCAGCGTTCGGACAAGATCAATTTGGCGCCGTCTGTGGGAACGATCCTGAATCCGGTCGGAAGCAATGGACAAGGCTGGACGACCACACTCGGTGATGCTCTCCACCGAGGAGCTCGACGCTTTGATCGAGACAAGAGCCGCTAAGCTTGTGGAACAAAGACAAAAGTCGCACGCCGAGCGGATTGAGCAGCAAGCAACATCAGCATCAGGTGGCCGAGCGGAAGCACCACCGGCACAGTTCCATTCCATCGGGCTCTATTCCGCACTCCTGAAGCCACAGCAGTTAATCGTGATCGAGGATCTTCTTCAGATGAAGTGCCAAGACAAGACATCAGAAAAGGCAAAGGCACCCGAGCGGACGCCTCACCCGAACGGATCAACCGTCAATTCTCAAAGGCTATCCTACAAGACCCTCTGCCAAAGCACTATGTGCCCCCGGTGATCGGTGAATACAATGGAACTACCGACCCGAATGATCATTTGGGTAAGTTCGACAACACGGCTACCCTTCATCAATACACAGATGTGGTGAAGTGTCGAGTTTTTCTAACCACCCTCTCGGGATCGGCTCAACGGTGGTTTCGGAGATTGCCGGATGGATCTATCTCAAGTTTCAAGGACTTCCGCACGGCCTTCCTTCACCACTTCGCAAGCAGTCGGCGGTATCAAAAGACTAGTGTCAGTCTGTTTGCCATCAAACAAGAAGCCCGCGAATCGCTCCGAGCCTATATCCAGCGGTTCAAAAGGGTGGCCATGGATATCCCTACGGCCACCTCGGAGACTATGATGAATGCCTTCACACAAGGCCTCGTGGATGGGGATTTCTTCCGATCGCTCATTCGGAAGCTGTTAGCTAGAGCCCTAGAGCCAATCATTTGATGATTGTATTTTGGACTTGTTGTATCATATTCTATATAAATAAAGATATTTGGTTTTTGGTTATTATACTTACTTGTATTGGTGCCAAATAAACTAAGTATAATAACGTCCTTGAGTAGACGGTTCTCACCTATATCAATCGGTTAGTTGAACCGATAGTGAGATGATATAGGGAACACTACTCTTAATCATTCCTAGTCGAGTATTAACATTTAGGGACAATGTTAATGCAATAAGACTAGCATGTAGGTCAACTCGATGACTTGATCTCACAAGTCATGGATATAGAGATATCAAGTTGACACATGGGTATACATTAGATAATGTATACTGAATGACCCGCCATGAGAAAGTATCATGGATCGTTATATGAGTGTCATAAACTTTCTCATGTGTCTATTAGTATGACTATTAGTCCTTAGACCTGAAGTCACCATGGATCCCTACATAAGGAGTTATGTACTTTAGTTTCGTCAAACGTCACCCGTAACTGGGTGGACTATAAAAGCGATTACTGGGTATGTAATGAATTATACAGAGGGATGTGAGTGATGTAGATGGGATCTATCCCTCCTATATAACGGGAGAGACATCGATATTCTTGATAGAGTGAGACCACGAAGTGCATGGCCATGCCCAAATGAGTCAATATGAGATATTGAACTCATTTGATTTAGTGAGTCTACTTGGAGTTCAAGATTTAGATTGATTAGAGGATGACACGGTCTATGCCTCACATTGATCAATCTAGATGTCTAGGATAGAAGGACACTTGTCATATATTGTGAGGAGTCACAATTAGTAGTCACAAGGTGATGTTGGATCTCAACATTCTTGTAACTTGGGTAGTAATGATGTGTTGCTAGATACCGCTCATTACTTATGCTTCTAAATGGGTTTAGGAGCATTGCCAACATTACAAGAACCTATAGGGTCACACACAAAGGGCAATTAGATAGAGATTAGGTTCATTTGATGAACATAAAGGATTAGGTTCATTTGATGAACCAAATTGGATTAAGAGTAATCCAAGGTAGGCTAATTGAGTTGGACTCAATTTGGTTCATGTGTTAAGTGAGTCTAATTTGGACTTAGACTCATTTAATTAATTTAATTCAATGAATAGAGATTCATTAAATTAAAATTGACTTGAACCAATGGTTAGATTAGATCAACCAAGGGAGAGAAGTGGTCAAGTTTGACTTGACATAAGTAGGAAGATGAAGAGTCAAGTTTTGACTTGACTTTGACTTGACCAATGCCACATCATCAAGGCTTCTTCATTTGGTCAAGTTTGACTTGACCAAATGCCACCTCATGGGAGTTACCAAGAGTGGTGAATCTTGATATTCCATGGGAGTTACAAGCCAAAAATGTGGCCGACCACTTTTATTCATGAAAAGGAGTGTAACTCCATCTTCTTCTTTCTTGGTTCTCTTCTCTCCCTCTCCTCCTCCACTACTGATCTCTAAGGTTGCTAGCACATCCTTAGAGGTTTTTCTCCATCTCTTGCTTGTGTGGATACACATAGAGAAGTGTCTACTTTGACACTTTCGAGATCCGGCGAACCGAGGATGAGCGGGATACGCGCAGGCCTTCGCTTCAAAGGTATAACCCTTTTTCATATAGATCTAGGAGTAGATCTTGGTAGAAACTCGTATTCGTAGTTTTCAAAATTTTTATTTGCACGGATCCGTTGGCTTTGGGGCTTTCGGGGTTTCCGCGATACGAAAACGCGGTTTTCGCGACACGAAAACGCGGTTTTCGCGACACGAAAACGCGGTTTTCGCGACACGAAAACGCGGTTTTCGCGACACGAAAACGCGGTTTTCGCGGCCCGAGAAACCCAACATAGCTTATGGCTGAGGCATAAGGGATCTGATCCATGTGGTCTCTCTCCTCTCTAGAAGAGGGACCTTGAGTCTTCGAAAGACTCACGCTATGTGACATCGGCAGAAATCCCTTCTTGAAGTTCTGCATGGCAAACCGAAGAAGTACCTTATCAATGTACTCTGACTTAGGCCAAGCAATCTCTTAGATCATCTCTATAGATCTGTATCCCTAGAATGCGGGATGCTTCACCTAAGTCCTTCATCGAGAAACATGTCCCTAGCCAAGTCTTGATTGACTGTAGCAAAGGGATGTCTTTCCCAATGAGCAGTATGCCATCCACATACAATATGAGGAAGATAACTGTGTTCTCTACAATGTTCTTGTAGACACAAGGCTCATCTTCGTTCTTGATGAAACCAAACTGTTTGATTGCATCATCGAATCGAAGATTCCAGCTCCGAGAAGCTTGCTTTAGTCCATAAATGGACCTATGCAGCTTGTATACTCTGCTAGTATGCTGTGGATCTACAAAACCCTCAGGTTGTGTCATGTACACATCCTCGAGTAGGTTTCCATTCAGAAACGCGGTTTTGACATCCATCTGCCATATCTCATAGTCATGGTAGGCTGCAATAGCAAGCATTATCCGAATGGACTTAAACATCGCTACTGGAGAAAAAGTTTCATCATAGTCAATACCATGAATCTGCTTGAAACCTTTAGCTACCAAGCGACCCTTATAGATAAGCCCATCCATGTCAGTCTTTCTCTTAAAGACCCACTTACACCCAATGGCTTTTACCCCTTCAGGTGGATCAACCAAAGTCCATACTTGGTTGGTGTACATGGATTCCATTTCGGATCTCATGGCCTCTAGCCATTTCTCGGAATCTGGTCTCATCACAGCTTCCTGATAGGTGGTAGGCTCATCCTCTATGAGCACAACATCATCATGGTTAGACAAGAGAAATGAGTATCTCTCAGGCTGACGACGTACCCTATCAGACCTGCGAAGAGGTATGTCTACTTGAACTGGTTGTTGTTCCTCAACTCCTTGTGGAACAACATCATCCACAACACTTTGTGGTTCCAGTTCGACTTCCATCGAGGCATCAGTGCTATTGTTCGCAACTTGAACTTCTTCAAGATCGAACATGCTCCCACTAGTCTTTCTAGAAACAAAGTCCCTTTCTAGAAAGACCCCAGTCTTTGCCACAACTACCTTGTGCTGACTGGGAATGTAGAAGTAATATCCCTTTGTTTCCTTGGGATATCCAATAAAGTAGCACTTGTCAGATTTGGGTCCTAACTTATCTGAGACTTGACGTCGAACGTAAGCCTCACAACCCCAAATCCTCATGAAAGACACCTGGGCATCTCTTCCAGTCCATATCCTATATGGTGTCTTTATCACGGCCTTGGATGGAACTCGGTTGAGAATGAAAGCTGCCGTGTCTAGAGCATATCCCCATAGATATGTTGAAAGATCTGTGTGACTCATCATAGATCGTACCATATCTAATAAGGTACGATTCCTCCTTTCGGATACACCATTCCACTGTGGTGTTCCAGGAGAAGTGAGTTGGGATAGGATCCCACACTCAGCTAGGTAGTCACGAAACTCATGGCTAAGGTATTCTCCACCTCGATCTGATCGAAGTATCTTAATACTCTTGCCAAGCTGGTTCTGTACTTCATTCTTGAATTCTTTGAACTTTTCAAAGGATTCAGACTTATGTGTCATCAAGTACACATAACCATATCTACTGAAGTCATCAGTAAATGTGATGAAGTATCTATAACCGCCTCTAGCAGCAACATTGAAAGGGCCACATACATCACTATGTATAAGTCCTAAAAAATCAGTCGCTCTCTTATTGTGCCCACTAAAGGGAGTCTTGGTCATCTTGCCTCGTAGGCATGACCCGCATATCTCATATGATTCAAAATCAAATGAGTCCAGCAAACTATCCTTATGGAGCTGGGATAAGCGCTTGTCATTTATATGACCTAAGCGACAGTGCCAGAGGTAGGTTTGGTTCATGTCATTTGACTTGAACCTCTTGATATTTACATTATAGATAGGGCTCTCAAGGTCTAGAATATAGAGTCCGTTTATCAGAGGTGCACTACAATAGAACATATCATTTAAATAGACAGAACAACATTTGTTCTTTATTGTAAACGAAAATCCTTTCTTGTCCAAACAAGAAACTGAAATTATGTTCTTAGTCAAGGCAGGCACATAACAACAATCATCTAATTCTAATACAAGCCCAGAGGGAAGAGATAGATGGTAAGTTCCTACAGCAATAGCAGCAACCCGTGCTCCATTGCCTACTCGTAGGTCTATCTCACCTTTCGTCAATGCTCTACTTTTCCTCAGCGCTTGTACATTAGTACAAATGTGTAAAGCACATCCGGTATCTAATACCCACGATGAAGAAATAGAGAGGTTGACTTCTATAACATGTATACCTGAAGTAGAAATCTTATTTCGCTTCTTCTTAAGATCTTCCAGGTATTCTTTGGAGTTCCTCTTCCAGTGCCTTGCTTGTCCTTGATATAGGTGACAAAGATGTTCAACCATATCGTAAGCGCCCATCAACTCATGTTGCTTCTGAAGCTCAGAGTTCATGGTCGCGATCATAAGACATGACACATCTAATGTGTCATCTTGATGCTTCTTGTAAGCATCACGGTCTGTTCGCGTGGCAGTGGCAGGAGGAGCCTCCGGAATGGGCTGCTCCATAACGTACAGTTTATGTTCCTGAGTGAGAACTATTCTCAGATTCCTGTACCAGTCCAGGAAATTTGCTCCGTTGAGCTTGTCCTTCTTAAGGACAGAACGCAGAGAGAAGATGTTCGTGTTCGACGTCATGACAATTCTACAACAGAAATAAATACAGAAATAAATATCATATTCTTAATCATTTAATTAGGCCTTTAACTAAATGATGCTCCCACTGAATTCTATAATTCATGTGGGATAAGATCCACATCATACTAACCCTTGAGTTAGCTTTGGCTAATACGCCCAAGACTTAGTATGATCGGTAGGTAACGATTACCAATTACATCTCTATGCAACTCTTGTTTATAGGATCAAAATCCGCATTTATATTAAAACTCGAGTTAGCTTTGGCTAATACGCCCGAGAGTTAATATAGATGTGATTTTGACCTATCTTTTCCAACCATTGGAAGAATGCCTATAGTTGACTCAATCTAACCGAGCAACTAGGAATACTCAATCTAATTGAGTTTGTATTCACCCATGCGTTGATAGGCGGGACCAAGATTGTCCCTCCGTACCCTACCAAGATAATATGTATTGCTCTGCTTTGGCAGATTCAACAATACATGTGATCGAGGTAGTGATAGGTATCACAGCACGGTTAGGCATTTAGAGTTGGTTCGATCGAGATCTAATCTAATCGAAAAAGATGCATCTTGTGCACGACTTAGATCTAATCTAATCGCAAGGGTGCATCATGTGCACGACTTAGATCTAATCTAATCATAAGGCACTAATTAATTAATTACTTATTAAACATGCATCATATACATAAGCAATTAACTAATTAATCTATTTGTGATTTAGTCATGAAAACCGTACTCGTATTTTCGTTCGGTTTTTCCTTTGCACGGATCTACGGCTTACGGGTGACGTTTCTTGGAATGTCCTATTTATTTATTGTTAGTTAGAGCCCTAGAGCCTATATCCAGCGGTTCAACAGGGTGGCCATGGATATCCCTACGACCACCTCAGAGACTATGATGAATGCCTTCACACAAGGCCTCGTGGACGGGGATTTCTTCCGATCGCTCATTCGGAAGCCGCCCCGAGACTACGACCATATGCTACACCGGGCCAATGAATACATCAATGTGGAGGAAGCCCAAGCGGCCCGAAAAAAGGAAGCTCCAACCGATCGGGCTCCCCTTGCCGAGCGGAAGCCGCACACTGCACATCATCCGCCCAGAGGACCGAGGGCCGAAGCAATTCGCTCCCCCCATTCTAGGTCCCATGTACAAGAAGTGGCTGCAGAGCGGCCCAGACCAAAGAAAGGATATGGACCCCTATGTTTTGCTCATTCCACCGAACGGACACGCACAACACCAGAGATTGCCGGAGTCTTCCCTTGATCGCTCATCCCGTGCCCCGGGATGGCCACCGCCGATCGCCATCATCCGACAGGCGACAGAGGCCTCGTGAAGCCGATCGGATGGTAGCCGACAGGCGACAACAACAGACTCCCGAGCGACATCACACTCCGAGGTGTGAGAATCCCCGGATGTCTAGGGAGCGGCCCCGACCGACCGCTCGGGAAGAAGAAAATAGAAGTAACACTTCCCGAGGTGAAATCAACATTATAGCTGGCGGGCCGATCGGAGGCGATTCTAACCGAGCAGGAAAGGCGAGCGTCCGGCAGCTCCAGATCCATGCGGTCGGCTGCAGCTAGGAACGGGCGAGCGGACCCGAAATCAGCTTCGGGCCCAAGGACTTAGAGGGAGTTGAAGTGCCGCATGACGATGCTCTCCTCATCAAAGCGGTAATAGCCAACTATACTATTCACTGCGTTTTTATTGACACAGGAAGCTCGGTCAATATCATCTTCAAAAAGGCCTTCGATCAACTACAAATTGATCGAGCCGAACTGCTGCCCATGACAACCCCCCTCTACGGGTTTATGGGCAATGAAGTCTTGCCGGTCGGACATATCCGACTGGCTATTTTGCTAGGAGACGAGCCGCTCAGAAGGACGCGGACTGCAAACTTCGTCATGGTGGACTCTCCGTCGGCATACAACGTCATATTGGGACGACCTGTTCTCAGTGAATTCCAAGCGGCCGTCTCCACCTTCCACCAGAAAATCAAGTTCCCGGTAGAGGACAAAGCGGGAGAAGTACGAGGAGATCAACTAGCAGCTCGGAGATGCTACGTCGAGATGGTCCGAGCAGAAGCCAATTCCGCTCGGAAAACGCCACGGATCGAGGTGAACGCTATAACTGAAAAACCTCCCCCTTTGATTTATGAAGAAAAAGAGGAAGTGCAGATTCACCCGACCCGATCGGAGGCCACCACGTTCGTTGCGGCCAATCTGGAGGCAAGCCAGAGAGAGGAAGTGATCAAATGCCTCCAGAGAAACTGTGATGTCTTCGTCTGGTCGACGCATGAGCTGGCCAGAATTTCACCGAGTATATCGCAGCATGAGCTCCACGTCCGACCGGGCGCTCGACCGGTGAAGCAAAGGAAGAGGGACTTCAACGCCGAACAAAATGCAATCATCCGAGCGGAGGTCGAGAAACTCCTGGAGGCCGACCACATACGCGAGGTCCAGTTCCCGAGCTGGTTGGCGAACGTGGTACTAGTCTCCAAGCCGGGCAACAAGTGGAGAGTGTGTATCGATTTCCGGGACCTTAACAAGGCATGCCCAAAGGATTTTTATCCCCTGCCCCGGATCGATCAACTGGTAGACTCCACGGCCGGCTGCGAGTTGATATGCATGCTCGACGCTTATCAAGGCTATCATCAAGTGCCGCTCGCCCGAGGAGATCAAGAAAAAGTCAGTTTCGTTACAACCGACGACACCTATTACTATAATGTGATGCCGTTCGGATTGAGGAACGCGGGAGCCACTTATCAGCGCTTGATGAACAAAGTGTTCAAAGAGCAGATCGGGCGAAATCTGGAAGTATACGTGGACGACATTCTCATCAAGTCCGTCCGAGCAGCCGATCTCTTGAAAGACATGGAGGAGACTTTCCAAACGCTGCGGAAATATGGAGTCAAGCTAAACCCTCAGAAGTGCCCTTTCGGAGCAAAAGGCGGGCGTTTCTTAGGATACATTGTGACCGAGCGGAGCATCGAGGTAAATCCCAGCAAAGTGAAAGCGTTACAAGATATGCCGCCCCCAAGAAACCTGAGGGAGGCTAACGGCTGATAGACCGCTGTCCAGATTCATCTCCAAGACCGCCGACCGAGCTACCTTTTTCGTAATCTTGCAGCCACTAAGTTTCACCGACGAAGAATGCGACGGCTCAAGATCCGAAACATACTTGAACTCTCTGCCTGTGCCAGCCATGGGTGAGCCACTCAGATCTATTTATCTTCAATCGAGCAGGCAGTACTCGGCACTAGTAAGGGCGAGCGGAGAAGAGCCCATATATTTTCTAAGCCATATTTTAAAAGATGTCGAATCTCTACACCGGGCTCGAGAAGTCGGCCTTTGCTTTCGCTCGGCGCCTCCGTCCCTATTTCTTGGCTCATACTATCATCGTCCGGACGAATAGCCCATTGGGAAGAGTGCTGTTGAATCCAGAAGCGTCCTGGCGGCTCATCAAATGGACAACGGAGTTGAGCGAATTTGACATTCAATACCAGCCCCGTTCGGCAATAAAGGCACAGTCCTTGGCGGATTTTGTCACCGAAGTACAAAGGCCAGAACCCGAAGCCATGTGGAAAATATTTGTAGACGGATCGTCCACTCGGCTCGGAAGCGGGATTGGAGTACTACTGCTCTCTCCCCAAGAAGAAAAGATGCACTTATTCGTCCGGCTGGACTACAGAGCTACAAACAATGAAGCGGAGTATGAGGGCCTCATAGCCGGCTTGCAGGCAGCCCGGCATGTTGGGCCCGGACGGGTGACACTGCATTCAGACTCTCAATTGGCCGCTCAGCAGCTCTCTGGTACTTTTGAGATTAACAACGCTCGGCTCAAACTCTATGCTGAAGCCTTTGAGAAGCTTAAGGCCAATTTCAGAGAAGTCATTATCCAGAAGATACCCCGAGCGGAAAACCAGGCGGCCGATGAGTTAGCCAAACTCGCAAGTTCAATAACGCCGGTCGTCATCCAGCAGCCAATTGAACAAGTATCTCTGGTGGCGCACGTTGACCGGATGGAGGGCCTCTCGTTTCCGAGTGATTGGCGGACATCCATCACGGAGTTTCTCCGCTCGGGTGCTACACCGTCCGATCGGGATGAAGCCCAGCTTCTGAGGAAGAGAGCCGGTCGATTCACACTTATCGGAGATCAACTCTACAAGAAGGCTTTCTCCCGCCCACTGTTGAAATGCGTAAGCTCGAAAGACGCGGCGTACATCCTCTAAGAAGTGCATCAAGGATCGTGCGGAGGGCATCCGGGCGGACGATCGCTGGCTAAGAAGATCCTGCTGGCCGGATACTTTTGGCCAACCCTGCAAGCAGACGCCGCTCGGACCGTTGCGACGTGCCTTTCTTGCCAAAAGTACCATAACTTCTCCCACCGACCGGCGGAGGAAATGAAAGCAGCTACCGTGTCCTGTCCGTTCGACCAATGGGGAATGGATATTGTGGGTCCGTTTCCCATGGCGACCGGGCAGCAGAAATTTCTACTAGTGGCGGTCGATTACTTTTCCAAATGGGTGGAGGCCAAGCCGCTAGCTAAGATCACCGAGCAGATGGTCAAGAAGTTTATCTGGCAGCACATCATCTGTCGGTTCGGCATCCCTCGTCGACTTGTTTCCGATAATGGGCAGCAGTTCGCGGGAAAGCTACTCGAAGATTGGTGCAAAAGCTATGGCATCGAGCAACACTTCACGTCCGTGGCGTACCCCCAAAGCAATGGTCAAGCCGAAGTAACCAATCGGGAAATTCTTCGCATTCTGCGCGCTCAGCTCAACCATTTGGGAGGAAGCTGGGTGGATGAAGTGTCGTGCGTCCTATGGGCCATCCGAACATCCCCAAAAGAAGGAACGGGCGTCACGCCTTTCCATCTGGTGTATGGCGGCGAAGCGGTTATTCCTGTCGAAGTCGGCGTCGAGACCGTCTGGATCCAGAACTATGAGGATGACAACGCCGAGCGGAGGAACATGGAGCTGGATTTGGTTGACGAAGAGCGAGCCAAGGCGTCCGTCCGGTTGATGGCGTACCGGCAAAGAATGAAGCAGAACTACAACCGGCGCATGATCCCTAGGGCATTCCAAGTGGGCGACCTTGTCTGGAAGAAGGAAAAGCCGGTCGGCGATGTTGGCAAGCTGGAAGCTCCTTGGGCAGACCCCTTCAAAATCATCGAAAAGCTCCGCTCGGGTGCTTATTATTTGGAGGATGAAGACGGGCGGCAGCTGGATCGACCATGGAGTGCGAATCATTTTCAGCCGTACCGAGCTGGGTAAGAGGTGCGCCGATGTAATTTTGCATATGCTTTGGTCGCCTATGTACTTGTAATGCAGGCAGCAAAAATGATAAAGGATGACAAATAACTTCGCCGAACGACATTGTTAAAGTTAGCCTTAAAGGCCGTCGAGCTCCGACGTTAAAGATCGAGAGACGAGCCGGCGTCTATAAACCCTCCGAGCGGAAGACCGTCGAGCTCCGACGTTAAAGATCAAGAGACGAGCCGGCATCTATAAACCCTCCGAGCGGAAGACCGTCGAGCTCCGACGTTAAAGATCGAGAGACGAGCCGGCGTCTATAAACCCTCCGAGCGGAAGACCCGCCATACCCGACGTAAAAGTGCGAGAAACGAGCCGGTGTCCATAAACCCTCTGAGCGGAAGACCGTCGAGCTCCGACGTTAAAGATCGAGAGACGAGCCGGCGTCTATAAACCCTCCGAGCGGAAGACCGTCGAGATCCGACGTTAAAGATCGAGAGACGAGCCGGCGTCTATAAACCTCCGAGCGGAAGACCGTCGAGCTCCGATGTTAAAGATCGAGAGACGAGCTGGCGTCTATAAACCCTCCGAGCGGAAGACCATCGAGCTTCGACGTTAAAGATCGAGAGACGAGCCGGCGTCTATAAACCCTCCGAGCGGAAGACCGTCGAGCTCCGACGTTAAAGATCGAGAGACGATCCGACGTCTATAAACCCTCCGAGCGGAAGACCGTCGAGCTCCGACGTTAAAGATCGAGAGACGAGCCGGCGTCTATAAACCCTCCGAGCGGAAGACCGTCGAGCTCCGACGTTAAAGATCGAGAGACGAGCCAGCGTCTATAAACCCTCCGAGCGGAAGACCGTCGAGCTCCGACGTTAAAGATCGAGAGACGAGCCGGCGTCTATAAACCCTCTGAGCGGAAGAAGGCGATCACGAGGACTTGTACTCGTCGTCAATATCGTTTGACCACCGATGCGTTCTGCTCGGCCCAGTACCCAAAGGTACTTCATCAATATCCAGTGAATAACCTCTTTTGTCGAATCAGAATATATTCGTTCGAGCGGAACTGGTACGTAAAATACTTTGTAAAAATACCTTTCGAGCACGAAAGGTGTGATAAGAGGCGAGCGGACAACACACATATTAACTAGCAAAAGGACAAAACAAGCGAAAGGATAGCATATTAAAAATACTGGCCGAGTGGCCAAATTACAAAATAGGAAAGTCTTTAGCCGAGCGGCCAAATTACATGTAAAACTTCTACTCTAGGTAATCATAGAGGTCCTTCGGGATGTTGTCGAGGAGCGCCACTTGATCTGCGGCCGGGATGATGGCGGACTCGGGAAGTTGCCCCTTGGACTTCAAGTATGTGGTGGTGGAGGCCATGGCAAGGTCAAATGCAGTATACATCCGCTCGCAAACTTTCTCCGAAAATTCGGGCAAGCGGATGTAATTCTGTCTCAGGGCGGCTACCTGGCTTGGCTTGGCCTCTTGGTATTCTTTGAAGGCCAATTAGGACGCGGCGAGAGACTCTTGTAGAGTTTTTAGCTCGTCTATATGCTTGAGTGTGTCCGCCGAGCGGCCAGCTTTCTCGCCATCGAGCTGCTCCATCAGCTCCTTTACTTTCTGCTCTAGGCCCCTAGCCTCCACATTCTTTTTTCTCCAGGTCGGAGATGGCCGTGTTCTTCCGCTCGATCGCCAAGCTTATCTTGTGATCTAGAGATTTTCTCACTCGCTCGAGCTCAGCCAAATGGTGAGCCTGGTCGGCTGTCTTCTTCTGCTCGACCGCTAGTAAATCCTGAGCCTTTTTAAGCTCTTTCTTCAGCTTGGCATATGAAGGGCCTTGAGAGCCGGACGGACCGCTTGCGGCCTTCAGTTGTCTCAATTCTGCGTCCATCATCGCAAGACGATTGCAAACGGTGATTTCCTCCACCCATCTCTGTCATGAGCAAGGTGTTAGAAGCCGATCGGAAATAATGCGTAACAAACTAAATGAAATAAACTTACCCCCGTGGCCTGTTGCATATGGCTGTTGGCCAGATTACTGAGGGGGATCAAGGCGACGCGTGCCCGAGCGTCGGCCCACATTTCAGCCAAGGGCCCTTTCATGGTAATCAGGTGCTCGGGCGCTGTTGGCCGATCGGTTTCAGGCATTAATTCCTCAGTCGGGAGATGTAGGGAGACCCGGATGGTTCGGCGCCGACCAGGGGTTGATTGAGCAGACGTCGGAGAAGGATCAGAGGCCGGTGCTGAGAATTGGGATAAGATGGTTGAACGCTGGACTCGTTGGGGAGCGGGCAGAAGGATGCTGACGGGAACGGCCTCAATGGGGTCCGCCGGTGCATTCAATTGAGAGGGCGTACGGTCGGACGAAATAGCTTCCGCCTCTGGAACCTTGTCGCGGGCACTTGCAGTGGCCCGGGCGGACGGTTGAACCGCAGACGTGGCTGATCGGAGGGGAGTCTCCACTCGGCGCCTTTTTTGGAGAGGCCGCTCTTCTTCCGGAGCGGAGCCTTCATCCCGAGCGGAAGGCTCTTGGCTAATAGTTGCTCCGGCCGCTGGCTCTGGGAGAGAAGCCTGAGCGGTCAACTCCCCAGCATGTATCCCGCTCTCTTCTTCGTTTGAACCGACCGGCTGGATACCGAGCGTCTCCATTTCTTTGGTTGCCGCAGCTTCGAGCGGCGCCACCTTCTTCTTGAGAATGCCAGCCATCACCGACTCCATGATAATATTCGCTGCAAAGGGAAAAAGGACAAAATCAATTAGCAACCAAGGCAAATGTACAAAGTGAAAATCTTACCGAAGCCGCTCGGGAGAGGTGTTCTGATCGGACTCAGCCCGAATATGTACATAACACCTTCTAGGAGAAATTTGTTGATATCAAAACGCAGCCGGACGAGCATGTTGGCGGCGTGGAGATAATCCGGCTGGGTCTTGAACCTTTTGAGCTCTGGGGAGAGAGGAAGGCCGACCTGCCACTGGGTTCGGAAGGTAGGCCATTCGGGAAAGCGAATGTAGAAGTAGAATTCCTTCCAATGCTTATTGGAGGAAGGCAGTTTATTGAAGAAGACCAAGCCGGGCCGAGCTTGGAACATATAGGTGCCCGGCTCGGATTGCTTGGGGTAATAGAAGTAATAGAAGACCTCCGGCCGGAGGGGAATGTTATGAATTTTGAAGAGGACGACTACACAGCATAAAAGGCGGAAAGTATTGGGGACTAGGCTTCCGAGCGAAATGCCGAAAAAGTTGCAAACCTCTACAAAGAAGGGATGAATGGGAAGTCGCAGACCGGCCGTGAACTGGTCATGGAAAACACAAAATGCTCCGCGTGGCGATTTGTGTGGCCGAGCGGAGTCTGTGGGTATGATGATTTCAAGGTTGGAGGGGATCTCAAAAGTATTAATCAGAAGGTCGGCGTCGCGCCGATCGAAGCACGACTCCATGGTAGTGTACCATGGGCCGAGGGTTTGGTCTGGGGATTGAGAAGATTGGGCCATTGTCCGAGCGGACGAAAACGAGAAAGACGATAAAAGAGGACGGCAACGCAACAGTAACCCGAGGACGAAAACTTGGGAAAGAAATGCAAAGAAAACACCGGAAACAAGGAAGGAAAGAAACAGAACCTTACAACGAAGAGGAAGATCGAAAAAGGAGCACCGGGGATCGCCGAAACCAGAGGAGCGAGATCACCGGAAAGCTGGAACGCGAGAAGCTGGAAGGCACGCAAGAGTAAGGGTGCGGCGAAGGAAGAAAACGGAGCTTTTATAGGGTGGAGCCCGAGCGGCCTCCACCGTTGGATCCAGGTCACGAGAATCGGAGCGCGCATCGCGCCGTTCATTTCGAACCGCCTTGATCCCATCAGAGCGCCACGCTGCAGCCGTACGGTGACGGCAGCATCGCCACGTGGCAGCCAGCCACTGGAACGCATTTAATGGGCGCATGCTCGACCTTGATGATAGAGATTGGCGAAAACTTCGAAGAGATGAAGAGGAATGTGGCCGTTGACTGGCGTTTTGGATACCCCCTTTGATTCCAAGCGGATGTTAGCTGAAGGATGCCGTTCGGCTAAACAATCGTCCAGTCAGTCGGGCTAAGCGCCTCCTTCGACTAGACTTGAAGGGGAGGCAAGTGATCCGGCGGTAAGAGCAGGGGATCCCCTTTCCAGGGAGTCAACGCCACGTGGAAGTCAGAGGGCCAGGTGGTCGATCGGATAAGGATGGACCGACCTGACGACCGAGAAAAGGTGGGATCGATCGGCCGACCGGAGAAGGGGGGCTGACCGCCCGGCCGGCCGACTGGTGTCTAACTGATGGCAAAAGGCGCTCCGGCGGGAGTCGGGGTTCCAACGCTCGTTGAATAGGATCGAAGGGCCGAGCGGATGGCACGCTCGACCGAAGACATAAGGTAGCATACTGCGAACAACCTCCATAGAGCACATTACTGAGAATCTCCCAAGTAGACCACTATGTATGATCGGCCGAACGTGAGGTGAGTGCTGGCCGGCCGGACGCCCGACATGGAGTAAGGAGAAAAGGACAAGGAACATCTTCTGACAGTGGGCATGCTCTATGACCAGGCCATACTCCAAATCTTATGACAAGGGGTTCCGCTGTCCCATCGAAGACGTGCTTGGACTGTAGCAGTATGGTGTCAGGCAAGCTTTCTGACAAGCCCTTACTGAGGTATGGGCTGGGGACACGTATTCACCTCGGTATATGTGCATGAGCTCCTTCCCAGCTCTATATAAGGAGCCTCGCACTTCACCGGAGGTACGCCTTCTGGCATATTCGGAGCTATTTCTTTGCTGTCCACTTGCCTGACTTGAGCGTCGAAGGGTCGTCGCCGGGAACCACTTCCCGACCCGACTTCCTTGCAGGTTCGCCGGAGGTTCGTATGACCGGTCGGAGATCTGCGTCAGCAGTTTGGAGAGCGCCACGTGCCCAGCGTCCGTTGATTCAGCGTTCAGACAGGATCAATCACCTTGTGACTACTAATTGTGACTCCTCACAAAATATGACAAGTGTCCTTCTATCCTAGACATCTAGATTGATCAATATGAGGCATAGACCGTGTCATCCTCTAATCAATCTAAATCTTGAACTCCAAGTAGACTCACTAAATCAAATGAACTCAATATCCTATATTGACTCATTTGGGCATGGCCAAGCACTTCGTGGTCTCACTCTATCAAGAATATCGATGTCACTCCCATCATATAGGAGGGATATATCCCATCTACATCACTCACATCCCTCTGCATAATTCGTTACATACCCAGTAATCGCCTTTATAGTCCACCCAGTTACGGGTGACGTTTGACGAAACCAAAGTACATAACTCCTTATGTAGGGATCCATGGTGACTTCAGGTTTAAGGACTAGTAGTCATACTAATAGCCACATGAGAAAGTATATGACACTCATATAACGATCCATGATACTTTCTCATGGCGGGTCATTCAGTATACATTCTCTAATGTATACTCATGTGTCAACTTGATATCTCTATATCCATGATTTGTGAGATCAAGTCATCGAGTTGACCTACATGCTAGTCTTATTGCATTAACATTGTCCCTGAATGTTAATACTCGACTAGGAATGATTAAGAGTAGTGTTCCCTATATCATCTCACTATCGGTTTAGCTAACCGATTGATATAGGTAAGAACCTTCTACTCAAGGACGTTATTATACTTAGTTTATTTGGCACAAATACAAGTAAGTATAATAACCAAAAACCAAATGCCTTTATTTATATAGAATATGATACAACAAGTCCATAATACAATCATCAAATGATTGGCTCTAGGGCTCTAGCTAACAAGTTTCAGATCTATTTTGGAGCCAATGATTACAAACTATTTTTTCCCCTTAAATTAACAGTAACAATATGTATTAGTGATGGATCCAAGTGAAGCGACAGAAGGGGTTGAATATTGCTCGTTAATTTTTTTTATCTATTTATAAAATAAATATCAAAGTAAAACAGCGAAAAATAAGATATCAAAAGAAACACAAATGACTTAGAGAATTACTTAGTTCAGAACTTATATCGATTCCTACTTCAAGATTTATGATCCTTGATCGTACCATTGAACAATTTATTATAACTTTTTTTTTCCGAAATCTTCGGAAAGAAACAATTCGTACAATGCAACTAGGAGATAGTAATACACTATTATCTTCTTGAAATTAAAACAATGCAAGTTAATAAAATAATATACCGACAAAGAATAAGAAGCGAAGCTCGTTAGTACTTCTTGATGGAGCAGCTTGCTTCTGAAGATGGAGCGCAGAATAACAAGAGCACGAACAGTGAATTGGTTCAGAACAGATTGCAGAGTTACTTCGTCTCGGACCTAGACCACCCCTTTTATAAGTCTCGTTCGGTCGATCGAAAAGTCGTTCGGTTGACTGATCCTTTCAGTTGACTGATTCTCTTATATCGGTCGATTGAACCCCATGCTTTCCTTCTTTGCTGAGATCCGATCTTCACACATCTATGAATATTAATTGATCGATCGATCGATCACCTTGTTCGGTCGATCGAACAGTGCAGTTTCCCTGTTTGCTAAGATTAGTCATTAATTCTCCATTAATGCATTAATTGTTCGGTCAACTGATCCCTGAGTTCGGCCGACCGATTGACCTTGCTTCTATAGTTACTTTGGCGTGATCTTATACTGTTCTGTATCAACCTGATTCAATCGACCTATTCATGGGTTTGGTTAACCGATCAGACCAGTTCATTTAAAACAGAGTTAAACATATATTTCCGTAAAACAAAGTTAATACAATGATAATGAGTAGTAATATGCATGAGTAGTGATCCAGTGATAAGGACGGGGGATCCTCATTGGCGGAAGGTCAACGGCACGTGGAAGTCAAAGGTCAAGAGATTCAACCCTGAGATCGGCCGACCGGATGAAGTGGGCTGGCCGACCGGGCGATGAATCCCCCGAACCGAAGGAAGACAACTCGACTGGGGGTCCGGTTTCCGATGCTCAAGGTAAAAGGTTTCAAGGGCCAAGCGGAATGTCCGTTCGGCCGGTGCACAAGGCAACACAGGCGGGAGCAGTCTCATCCGAGCATATGCCCGATGCAGAAGTCATATGTATGCCGAGCGGCCGACCCGCTCGGCCCTGGAACAGACAGGGAACGCAAGAGGACAAGGGAGACAGGGGATAACATCATCCTCGAGACGCCTGCCGCCGACAAGCAGCAGAGTTGGCGACCGAGCCGTACACAGGATCATACGGCGGAAGCTTCCACCGTCACATCCGGGATATGCTCGGACGATTACGGAATGACGCCAGAGGTACTTTTATGACAGAGGCTTGTTAAGGTATGTTTGGGAAAGCGTGCACGCATAGAGAAGCGTGCCCGCGCCTCCCCGGTGTTCTATATAAGAACCTCCAGACGTCGACGAAGGTATGCACACATCTCTACTGTAGCCTCATTACGCTGCCTCTCTCGTTGCCTGACTTGAGCGTCGGAGGGCCGTCGCTGGGAAACCCCTCCCGGCTCGGCTTCTTTGCAGGATCATCGGAGAGCTACGCCACCAGCCGGAGACAGCGGAGCGTGTCACGTCCCTAGCGTCCGTCGACTCAGCGCTCGGACAGGATCATATTGGCGCCGTCTGTGGGAACGCACCTGAATCCGAGTCGAGAAGATGGAAGAAGCTGGATGTCAACTTCTGGTAACGCTCTCTCCTGAAGAGCTCGAAGCACTCGTCCAAGCGTGTGCAGCAAAAATCGTGGAGCAGCAGCAGAAAGCTCAGGCCGAGCGGGCAGCACAACAAGCGACTTCAGCATCGGGGGGCCGAGCCCCACCCGAAGATAGGAAGGAGCAGCTCTCAATATGGGGGCAAAACAAGGGGCCGGCCGACACTCAGATGAGGGCGCCGCTCGCCCCGATACCGTTCCATCGGGCTCTGTTCCAGACGCCCTCGGAGGTAGCGCAAGCCAATCAAGACAAGGGATCTTCATCGGACGAAGCACCCGTCCGGGGCGTCAGAAAAGGAAAGGCGCCCCGAACGGACTCGTCACCCGAGCGGATCAACCGGCAGTTTTCAGACGCCATTCTTCGCGATCCACTGCCGAAGCACTATGCACCCCCCGCGATCGGGGAGTACAACGGGACAACCGACCCAGACGACCACCTGGGTAAGTTCGACAGCACCGCCACTCTGCATCAATACACAGATGGCGTGAAGTGCCGAGTGTTCCTCACCACGCTATCCGGATCGGCGCATCGGTGGTTTCGAAGATTGCATGACGGATCCATCACAAGTTTCAAGGAATTCCGAACGGCGTTCCTCCATCATTTTGCAAGCAGCAGGCGCCACCAGAAGACAAGCGTCAACATGTTTGCCATCAAGCAAGGCGCTAGGGAGCCGCTCCGAGAGTACATCCAGCGCTTCAACCAGGTTGCCATTGACATTCCAACGGTCACCTCGGAGACGATGATGAACGCGTTCACGCAAGGGCTCGTGGACGGTGACTTCTTCTGATCGCTCATCCGGAAGCCGCCTCAGGACTACGACCACATGCTGCACAAAGCCAACGAATACATCAATGTGGAGGAAGCCTAAGCGATGAGAATAAAGGAAACCCAGAGCGACCAACCGACTCCCGCCGAGCGGAAGCAGCCAGTCAGTCACCAGCCACCCAGAGGACCGAGAACCGAAGCCGCCCGTCCTCATCAGCACATTCGGTCGCACGCCGTCCAGCAAGTCGTGGCTGATCGACCCAAGCCCAAGGGGAAGGTATGAACCCCGATGTTTTGTTCACTCCATCAGTCGGCCACTCACAATACCCGCGACTGTCGGAGCCTACCCCCCATCGCTCATCCTGTGCCAAGGAGCTACCGCCGCCGATCGCCTTCACCAGACCAATGACATCGACAACGGAGCCTCATGTAAAGGATAGAAAGGCGATCCCCCAAGCGGCATCATCGTCAGCAGCACGGAGCCCACCATCGAGCGTCGCATGAGCGACCTCGGCTTTCCGCTCGGGAGGAGGAAAATAGGGGCAACGCATCTCGGGGAGAGATCAACATCGTCGCCGGAGGCCCGACCGGCAGAGATTCCAATAGAGCTAGAAAGGCACACACAAGGCAGCTGAGGATCCATGCGGTCGGCTGCAGCCAGGAGAGGGCGAGCGGACCCGAGATCAGCTTCGGGCCCAGGGACCTCAAAGGAGTCGAAGTCCCACACGATGACGCCCTGATCGTCCGAGCAGTAATAGCTAACTATACTATTCACCGCATTTTCATCGACACAGGCAGCTCGGTCAACATAATATTCAAAAAGGCCTTCGACCAACTGCAAATTGACCGAGCTGAACTCTTGCCAATGACGACCCCCCTCTACGGATTCACAGGAAACGAAGTCCTGCCGGTCGGACAAGTCCGGCTGGCTATCTCGTTGGGCGAGGAGCCGCTTAGAAGGACAAGGACCACCACCTTCATCGTGGTTGATGCTCCTTCTGCATACAACGTTATTTTGGGACGACCGGCGCTCAACGAGTTCCGGGCGGTCGTCTCTACCTTCTGCTAGAAGATTAAGTTCCCGGTGGAAGATCAAGTAGGGGAGGTGCGGGGAGACCAACTGACGGCTCGGAGATGCTATGTGGAGATGGTCCGAGCAGAATCCAAGTCAGCTCGGAAAATGCCGCGAGTCGAGGTAAATACTATTACTGAAAAACCACCTTCTTTAGTTTATGAAGAAAAGGAGGAGGTGCAGATTGACCCTACCCGACCGGAGGCCACCACCTTCATAGCATCCGATCTGGAGGAAAAGCAGAAGGAGAAGCTGGTCAAATGCCTCCAGCGAAACTGCGACGTCTTCGCTTGGTCGACCCATGAGTTGCCTGGAGTCTCGCCGAGCGTAGCGCAGCATGAACTTCACGTCCGGCCGGATGCTCGTTTGGTGAAGCAAAGGAAGAGGGACTTCAGTGCGGAGCAGAATGTAATCATCCGGGCGGAGGTTGACAAGCTTCTAGAGGCCGGCCACATAAGGGAGGTGCAATTCCCAAGTTGGCTTGCCAATGTGGTTCTGGTCTCCAAGCCGGGCAACGAGTGGAGAGTCTGCATCGACTTCCGAGACTTGAACAAAGCATGCCCGAAGGACTTCTACCCCTTGCCCCGGATCGATCAACTGGTAGACTCCACGGCCGGGTGCGAGCTGATATGCATGCTGGATGCATACCAAGGCTACCATCAAGTGCTGCTCGCCCGAGAAGATCAAGAAAAGGTCAGCTTTGTCACAGCGGACGACACTTACTGCTACAATGTAATGCCGTTCGGGCTGAAGAACGCAGGAGCCACCTACCAGCGTATGATGAACAAGGTCTTCAGGGAGCAGATCGGACGCAACTTGGAAGTGTACGTGGACGACATACTTATCAAGTCCTTCCGGGCGGCCGATCTCTACGCGGACATGGAGGAGACCTTCCAAACATTGAGAAGGTATGGCGTCAAACTTAACCCTCAGAAGTGCCTGTTCGGAGCAAAAGGCGGGCGCTTCCTGGGCTATATTGTGACCGAGCGGGGCATAGAGGCGAACCCCAGCAAGATAAAGGCATTGCAGGACATGCCGCCTCCCAGAAATCTTCGAGAGGTACAGCGTCTCACCGGTCGGATAACGGCGCTGTCAAGGTTCATTTCTAAGACCGCCGACCGGAGCTTGCCATTTTTCAAGATTCTCCGTAAAGCCACCAAGTTCCAATGGGACGAGGAGTGCGATCGGGCATTCGAGGAATTGAAGACTTATCTGAATTCCTTACCCGTGTTGGCGAAACCAGTCGAAGGTGAGCCGCTCCGCATTTATTTATCTTCAACCGAGCATGCTGTGGGCTCAACATTAGTAAGGCCGAGCGGTGAGGAATAGCCAGTCTACTTTTTAAGCCATATCTTAAAAGATGCTGAGTCTCGCTACACCGGTCTTGAGAAGTTGGCTTTCGCCTTGGTACTCGCCGCTCAGAGGTTGCGCCCTTACTTTTTGACGCACACCATTATTGTGATGACAAATAGCCCGCTCGCAAGGGTACTCTTGAACTCTGAAGCATCCGGACGGCTCATCAAGTGGACAACGGAGCTTAGCGAATTCGATATCCAATACCAACCCCGCTCGGCGATCAAAGCGCAGTCCTTGGCAGATTTCGTGACCAAAGTACAAAAGCCCGAGCCCGAAGCTACATGGAAAATATATGTGGATAGATCGTCCACTCGTCTCGGAAGCGGAATTGGGATCATGCTACTGTCGCCTCAGGGAGAGCGGATGCATTTATCCATCCGGCTAGATTATCGGGCAACCAATAATGAGGCGGAATACGAAACCCTCATAGCCGGATTCCAAGCCGCACGGCATGTTGGAGCCAGTCGGGTCGTGATCCACTCGGATTCCCAGCTTGCCGCTCAGTAACTCACGGGCGCTTTTGAGATAAACAATGCAAGACTCAGATTGTACGCAGAGGCCTTTGAGAAACTCAAGACCGGCTTCGCTGAGATAGTGGTCTAGAAGATACCCCGAGCGGAGAACCAGGCGGCAGATGAATTAGCCAAGCTCGCAAGCTCGATATCGTCGGTCGTCATCCATCAACCAATCGAACAGGTATCCTTGGTAGCGCATATAGACCGGATGGAAGGCCTCACATTCCCAAGCGATTGGAGAACAACCATCATGGAGTTTCTGCGCTCAGGGGCCTCACCGTCCGATCGGGATGAAGCTCAGCTACTAAGGAGGAGGGCCGACCGGTTCACTCTCATCGGAGATCAGCTTTATAAAAAGGCTTTCTCCCGACCGCTGCTAAAATGCGTCAGCTCAGAAGACGCAGAGTACATTCTCCAGGAGGTACACCAAGGATCTTGCGGAGGTCATCCGGGCGGCCGATCTTTGGCTAGGAAGATCCTGCTAGCTGGATACTTCTGGCCAACGCTACATGAGGACGCCGCTCGGACCGTCGCAACGTGCCTCTCCTGTCAGAAGTACCATAATTTCTCGCATAAGCCGACGGAGGAAATGAAAGCGCCCACCGTGTCTTGCCCGTTCGACCAGTGGGGCATGGACATCATAGGACCCTTCCCTATGGCGACCGGACAAAGGAAGTTTCTATTGGTGGTAGTAGATTACTTCTCCAAGTGGGTGGATGCTGAGCCATTGGCCAAGATAACTGAGCACATGGTCAAAAAATTCATCTGGCAAAACATCATCTGTCGGTTCGGCATTCCGCGTCGGCTCGTGTCGGACAACGGGCGACAGTTCGTCGGAAATCAGCTCGAGGAATGGTGCAAGGGATATGGCATTGAGCAGCACTTCATGTCTGTGGCATATCCCCAAAGCAATGGTCAAGCCGAAGTAGCCAACCGGGAGATACTCCGAATTCTTCGGGCTCGGCTCGACCACATGGGAGGAAGCTGGGTGGACGAGCTGCCAGGAGTCTTATGGGCCATCCGCACGACCCCTAAAGAGGGAACGAGAGTAACACCTTTCCATCTGGTGTATGGAGGCGAGGCGGTCGTCCCAGTCGAAGTCGGCGTAGAGTCCGCCCGGATCTAGAACTACGACGAAGATAATGCCGAGTGGAGGCAGCTAGAATTGGACTTGATCGACGAGGAGCGAGCCAAAGCATCCGTCCGGCTGATGGCCTACAGGCAGAGAATGAAGCAGAACTACAACCGCCGCGTGGTTCCTCGAGCATTCAAGGTGGGCGACTTGGTCTGGAAGAAAGTGAAGCCGGTCAGGGACGTAGGCAAGTTGGAGGCTCCCTGGGCGGGACCGTTCAAAGTCATCGAGAAGCTCCAATCGGGAGCCTACTACTTGGAAGATGAGGATGGACGAAGGCTAGAGAGGCCGTGGAGCGCAAACTACCTCCAGCCCTATCGGGCTGGATGAAAGGTGCGCTGATGTAATATATTTTGAATATTCTGTTCGGATGTATTATTTGGTTGCAGGAATGAAAGCTATAAGAACAAAGCAAAGGCACGATTCTGGAGCACCAAGCGGGTAACAGCATGATGCCGTGGCGAAGGCCCCGTGCCGTTCGGCCAGAGGTATATTATCCGAGCCATAGGCTCGATGGCGAAGGCCCCGTACCGTTCGGCCGGAGGTATATTATCCGAGCCATAGGCTCGATGGTGAAGGCCCCGTGCCGTTCGGCCGGGCGTATATTATCTGAACTAAAAGCTCATTCCTGAAGACCGTCGAGCGGCGACGTTAAACTCTAGAGTCGGACCGGCGACTATAAACCCCCCGGCTTGAAGACCGTCGAGCGGCGACGTTAAACTCTAGAGTCGGACCGGTGACTATAAACCCCCCCGGCTTGAAGACCGTCGAGCGGCGACGTTAAACTCTAGAGTCGGACCGACGACTATAAACCCCCCGGCTTGAAGATCGTCGAGCGGCGATATTAAACTCTAGAGTCGGACCGGGGACTATAAATCCCCCGGCTTGAAGACCGTCGAGCGGCGGCGTTAAACTCTAGAGTCGGACCGGCGACTATAAACCCCCCAGCTTGAAGACCGTCGAGCGGCGACGTTAAACTCTAGAGTCGGACCGGCGACCCCCGGCTTGAAGACCGTCGAGCGGCGACGTTAAACTCTAGAGTCGGACCGGCGATTATAAACCCCCCGGCCTGAAGACCGTCGAGCGGCGACGTTAAACTCTAGAGTCGGACTGGCGACTATAAACTCCCCTGATGAGGCAGCGTCGCGTCGAATTACTTCAACGATGCATTGGCAGAGAATCCATGAAAGAATGGAGATTCGTTGACCGATTGGCACGGTAAAGGAAAACACTGCGAAAAACTCATGGAATTCCACGGTGGGGTGGATGGTCGTTTGGCCGATCGGCGAGGCAAAGAAAAACACTTAGAGCGAAAAGCTCATAGAAATCCCAGGCAAGATGGATGGACGTTTGATCGACCGGCAAAGCAAAGAGGTTAAGAAATTCCTTGCAGGTAAAAGGTCTAGTAACCGGTCGGCATAATCAAAAAGAGCGCGAAATAAGAGGATAACACAGCAAGAGTGGGCATTCATTTAAAATTAGCGTTTGAGGGTTATAGATGCCACGTGACAGACACACCGATCGGAAGCATTCCTGAAAACACATTCACTCAAAATAATTAAAGATATGCTTGGGAATGGTTGCAAGAAGCGCCGCATGTTCTCGGGCGGGAATTTCCGCTGAAGTTGGGAGGAGACCCTTGGCCTTCAAGTAATCCGACGTGGCAGTGATGGCCAGTTCAAAGGCCTCGGCCATCGGGTTGCAAACCTTCTCAGCGAACTCGTCTGAGCGGATGTAGTTTTGCCTCTGCACGATGAACCGGCTCGGCTCAGCCTCTTGATATTTTTTGAAGGCAGCTTGGAAAGCTTCAAGGGACTCCTGCAAGGTCTTCAGTGCATCCTTATGTTTGAGCGCGTCCCCCGAGCGGCTCGCCTTCTCGCCGTCCAGCTGCTCCATCAGCTCCTTGATTCGTTGCTCCAGGCCCCGCGCTTCGACATTCTTCTTCTCCAGATTGGCGATGGCCGTTTTCTTTCGATCGATGGCTAGGCTTATTTTTCGGTCAAGTGTCTTGACCTGTCGTTCGAGTTCGGCCAAAGTATGGGCCTGGTCGGCCGTCTTCTTTTGCTCAACCTTCAACAAATCTTGGGTCTACTTGAGCTCTTTCTGCAGCTCGGCATAGGAGGGGCCCTGGGAGGACGGGCCACCCGAGCTCTTTAGCCTCTTCAGCTCTTCGTCCACCATGGCCAGCCGATTGGAGACAGCAATCTCCTCCACCCATCTCTGACATAAGCAGGAATATTGATAGCCGACCGACAGTCCAGTCAGTCGGCCTTAACGCCTCCTTCGACTAGACTTGAAGGGGAGACATGTGATTCGGTGATAAGGACGGAGGATCCTCATTGGCGGAAGGTCAACGATACGTGGAGGTCAAAGGTCAAGAGATTCAACCCTGAGATCGGCCGACCGGATGAAGTGGGCTGGCCGACCGGGCGATGAATCCCCCGAACCGAAGGAAGACAACCCGACTGGGGGTCGGGTTTCCGATGCTCAAGGTAAAAGGTTTCAAGGGCCAAGCGGAATGTCCGTTCGGCCGGTGCACAAGGCAACACAGGCGGGAGCAGTCTCATCCGAGCATATGTCCGATGCAGAAGTCATATGCATGCCGAGCGGCCGACCCGCTCGGCCCTGGAACAGACAGGGAACGCAAGAGGACAAGGGAGACAGGGGATAACATCATCCTCGAGACGCCTGCCGCCGACAAGCAGCAGAGTTGGCGGCCGAGCCGTACACAGGATCATACGGTAGAAGCTTCCACCGTCAGATCCGGGATATGCTCGGACGATTGCGGAATGGCGCCAGAGGTACTTTTCTGACAGAGGCTTGTTAAGGTATGTTTGGGAAAGCGTGCACGTGTAGAGAAGCGTGCCCGCGCCTCCCCGGGGTTCTATATAAGGACCCCCAGACGTCGATGAAGGTATGCACATCTCTACTGTAGCCTCATTACGCTGCCTCTCTCGTTGCCTGACTTGAGCGTCGGAGGGCCGTCGCCGGAAAACTCCTCCCGATTCGGCTTCTTTGCAGGATCGTCGGAGAGCTACGCCACCAGCCGGAGACAGCGGAGCGTGCCACGTCCCCAGCGTTCGTCGACTCAGCGCTCGGACAGGATCAAGTAGTAATCGACATTAAAATTTTTTTGATCTCAACTTGGAAACCAACCCAGTTTCTTCAGTTGGATCAGCAACATAAGGTTGTTCTTTTCCAAAACACGACCTCACCGTTGCTCTTCTCCAGTTACTTACCTCAACTTATCTGCTAAACATTTGGTTCTCTAGACCTGTTTGGACTTTCTCTACTCAGTATCTGATCGTTTGATCCATTAAGATTTTTCTTGCGATACTAAATTAGCCAACAGTAACAATAGTAATGTAAAATACTATGGTAAGATAGCTAGATCCGCTGGTCCCGTCAACCACGTGTGGTCGACCGAAAATCATCCAATTAACTTCACTTGGAATTCATTCATCCAAGATTTCTCATTATGTAAGATTATCTCCCCCCTAAGATTTTTTTCATCTGGCTTCACTCACTATAACCTAGAGTTACCTCCCTTTAGGGTTTTCTCCACCCAGCTTCATTAACCAAGATTCAACATTAGATTGGCCCAGTAGCAGCAGAGATTCGATATCCAGTCCTCCAAACCTATCAAAATTTTCTATTTACTTCCATGATCTGTCGAGATTTCTCTTGTCTAATCTTAATTAGGATTTTCTTTACCTAATCGCAGTTAAAACTAGTCATTCGATTGACTTCTCATCTTTATCTAGTCACGATCAAAATTTTTTTTTGATCAAATTCTATTAAATGTATTTATAGAATGTTAATATTTTAAATATCGATTGCACCAATAATTAGTTATCAACATGGTGTGTTAGATCCAATTTGACACCAATCCAATAATCAATGATGAAAAATATTAGGACCCCGTGGGTCATCCGAGATGGTATGGGGCGTAGGTTATTGCAATGAGGTCACCGGGTCGAAATTCATTGGCAACGGGGGAATAAATCCCTTATCCCTGTATCCCACCCGGTTCGTCCCATGTTAGTTCGGGTGCTGCGATTTACCTCCCTCATAATGACCGTGAGTCCGATCGGTGGAGGCCCTGGGGGTGAGGGTTTCACCTTTTACTGCCATGATGAAAAATATTAAATTATGTAAAATGCTAATCATGTCATAAATAAATTATATTCATAAATTCTATTTTCACGTCCAATGGAATCCTATTTAATTTAATATAACTCATAATAATTTCAGTTTTTTTTTTAAAAAAATATTTCTATCTTACAACTCCTGTTCAGTCAATGATTGAAAGCTTTACCTAATCTCTATCATCCCCTTTCTTCCTAACCAATTCTGGATGGAGATTGGCATAGCGACGACGATGGCTATGCAGCTTGTGGAGTTCTCCTTTCAGTCCATGACGGGAAAGCTAGAGAAGATGCTAGAGGAAAAAGCCTCGTTGCTGGCCGGAGTCGAAGACGATGCCCAAGACATGGTCGACGAGCTGAGAAGCATCACCTCTTACTTGACGGCCATGTCAACTAGGCGGAATCTGGATGTTCAACAACAGAACTGGGTGAACGAAGTCAGGGAGGTGGCCTACAATGCCGAAGACTCGATCGATGAGTTCGACTACCATCTCCGGTCGACACCTTACGACGAGCGCGGAGTCAAAGGTTTTTTCAAGCACTTCCTTCCCCGTATAAAATCATTGAAAGCTCGCGATTGCATAGCTTCGGATATCAAGAAGTTGAAGGTTAAAGTAGAAGACATTAAAAAGAGGCACGATCGCTATTCCCTCCCAAATGAAGCTACAAGATCTGGCACAACCACCGGCTTGGACATGGCCGACAGATACTCCGATCCACGGATCATCGGCCATTTTGTAGAGGAAGCTCATCTCGTGGGCATCAACCAGAGTAGGGATAAGATCATCGGGTGGGTGATGGACGAGAGCTGTCTCGAGCTTATAGTGATTTCTCTAGTCGGTTTTGGTGGTTTAGGAAAGACAACTTTAGCTAAGACTGTCTATGACGATCCTATCAGAGGCCACTTTCAATCTCGAGCTTGGATTGCAGTGTCACAAAATTACAGCATCAAAGAGCTTCTCAAAAAGATTATTCAACAAATTTCAGTCAGGAAGAAAGAAATCCAAGATGTTCTAGGGTGTCGAGATGCCAAATTGAACACAGAGAAACTTCTGAACCAGATGGACGAGTCACAGCTGGTGCAGACAGTCAGAGGCCATCTCCATGGAAAGAGGTATTTTATCGTTTTTGATGATGTTTGGAGCACTGAAGCATGGGAAAGCTTGAGCATTGCACTACCACAAGGTAAAGAAGGAAGTAGGGTGATAGTGACCAGCCGCAGTGAGGAAGTGGCAAACTATAGTTGTTCTCGTAATCGTCAATTTATATTTAAAGTCTCTCCTTTATCAAGTGAGCTATCGTGGGAGTTATTCTGTAGAAAAGTATTTGAAGCGCCTGACTATAGTTGTCCTACAGAGCTAGAAAATGTTGGTAGGGAAATCTTACAAAAATGCAATGGACTGCCACTTGCTATTGTGACAATCGGAGGTCTTCTGGCTTCGAAGCCTGATAAAAAACTTGAGGAATGGAAAGACTTGCGCGACCACCTTCGTTTGGAGATACAGACTAATGATATGCTGTCAAAGATCAATCAGATACTAGGTTTGAGTTACAATGACTTGCCTTACTATCTCAAGCCTTGCTTCTTGTTCTTAGGCACCTTCCCTGAGGATTATGAGATTCGTCGGAAGCGTCTGATGAGACGGTGGATTGCCGAAGGGATTGTGAATGGCGTAGGTGGCTTACCCGATGAGAAAATGGCCGAGCGCTGCTTCAACCAATTGGTGAATCGTAGCTTGGTGCAGCCATCAGAATTTGATGATAATGGGACAGTAAGATCCTGCCGCGTCCATGACATGATGCTCGACGTCATAATCTCGATTTCAAGAAAGGAGAACTTTGCGGTGGTACTGAATAAGCACTCCACGCAGACGACCATTCAGCCTCGACATCAGAGGATAAGACGCTTATCCTGGCAGGGAGGAAGCAGTGGACTAGTTCCCAACACTGATCTGTCCCACCTCCGATCCTTTACTGCATTTGGTGAGGATGTACCAGTGAACGATTATAGAAAGCAGAGGCTGTCGAGGGCAATTGACCTGGAAGGATGTAGGAACTTGGATGATTTACACCCCAAGAGCTTTTCCAAGCTGTGTCTTTTGAAGTACTTGTCTCTAAGAAATACTGGATTATCTGAATTGCCAGATTCAATTGGAGATTTGCAAAATCTAGAGTTTTTGGATATAAGAGAAACTTATATTAATAAACTACCCAATGCCATCGTCAAACTCCAAAAACTGGTTCATCTGCTTGCTGGTGGTTATATTAAATGGCCTTGTATGGAGGACTCATTCTTTCTAAACGTGTATCTACCGAAAGGAATAAGAAAGTTGAAAAAACTTCGCACGTTTGGATTGGTACGTGCTCATGATGTGCACTCGCTACAGGAGATTGGCGAGCTTGTCGACCTCGAGAAGCTTGGCATGTCTTTTGGGTTTCGTGATCTTAAACGCAAAGCGCTGGAGGAGATTAGCGCCCTGCTTTCGAAGCTCAATGGCAGCCTTCGATCACTAACACTTGCAAACAGCAATCTGAAAAAGGCACTCGATGAGGTAGTTTCGCCGCCGTTGCTGCTCCACAAGCTCCAGATACATGCCGCGCGTGGCGGATTCCCTGCTTGGTTTGCATCTCTGAAGCAGGTGGTCAAGATAACTCTCTCCAACACACGGCTGCAGCTCCAGGATCTGCAAGTCTTGAGAAATCTCCACACTCTGGTCAAGCTGGTGCTAGGATTTCACTCATTCGACGATAATTATGAGGATTTTGTCTTCGATCAGGTAGGGTTCGCAAACCTCAAGTTCCTGGAAATTGAGATGCACAGTGTGAGTTTCGAAGAAGGTGCACTCCAAAGCCTCGAAATTCTTAAAATGGATAAAATTTTCATTGGATATAGCGTCGATGGCATAGAACATCTGCATGGGCTAAAGGAGGTTCACATTCAGACTGAGAGTGATGATATAATAGAGATGGTCAAAAATATTGCAGCAAACCATTCAAATCGTCCCAAATGTTTTGCAAAACTACTCAAGTCTGCTTAAGGCATATGATTTGACTCAGAGGAATTAAGCAGAGCTTTCTGTCAATGCAAAGATGAAATTATTAAAACATCTGGTGCGGTGTCTACTAGTTATCCTCTCCAACTTATCCCGTGCTAATTTCTACTATTTTGCTTTGATCCTGTGCCTTGATTGTCGGAGTTGACTCGTTGATGAAACAGGAACGAGGTTGACCACCATCGTTGGCACCGCCCTGAGTTAGTGATTGAGGAGAGATATGGAACACCTGAGGATGCAAACAGACTAAGTAAAAGAGGGTTAGAATGATTCACCGGGAATGTTCCAACATTTACTACTCTGACGATCAAGTTGGAAGCAGTTTGAGGAAGCGGAATGATAGAAAAGGCTTGTAGAACTTAGAGCATCTCCAATGTAACTTTTTTAATAAGTTTGTAGAGTTGAAAAAGCTCAATAAAAAAATTCTAATGAGTGGAGACATAAACTTTGAGGTTTTTATTTTAAAAGCAGGTTTGATATTTCAAATCTGTTTTTTTTCTTTTGAAAATGGAGCCATTAATCATTGAAAAATTAATATTGCATGTTTGATTTTTTTAAAATCATTAAATATTTTATTTAATAGTTAAATTATATATTTTTCTTTTGAAAATAAATATATTTGATAAGTTAAAAAAAATACAAATGACTATAATTAAATTAAAATTCATAAGTTAATTAAATATTAAATAAAAATTATAAATTAAATTAAATTAAAAATTATAAGTTTATTAATTTATTAATTAAAAATTACAAATAAATTAATTTAAAGATGAGAATTAAATAAAATATTAAGTAAAAATTATATAGAGATATTAAATGAAAAAATAAAAATAAAGATGTATGATTTGTAATGTAAGACCTATAAAAAAAAATTATATGGAGGTTTTTTTTATTGTAGAGAGAATAATAAATTTTTCTATTTTTTATGTGACATATTGAAAATTAAAAAAAATTTAGGAAGAAATTTAATTATTGAAGATGCGCTTAGATTCAGATGATGTTACACATTTTTCTTTTACTTTTTATCTTGCTATCATGATCTTTTGTCCTCTCTGGTTTTAATGCCGGTAGTAATTGCAATCAGATAGAATGTTTTGTTTTGACTTCTTCCTCATGTTTAATGACGTTGCATTAACCGTGGGAAGAAGTATTCTATTTTACTACTCCCAAGACCTTTCATCTTCTTAATACATTCATGATGCATTAACTAATATTTATGTAGTACTTCCGAATTTAGCAGGGCATCGGAACATCGGGATAGCTCGGCTTATAGCTAGCTGAGAAGTATATTTCCGATTGGTTATAATACTCCCGATCGGCACATCATAGTAGCACATTATTCTCGAAGTGCAAACCTATCTTAGATTATCAGGTCCATGTACCTACGAGTTGCTCGGGATTCTGCTTGGTGTTTTAACCTATCGGCGGGTGAGAAGTAACACTTGTCCAGGCATGTTGCGTTGGTCTTCGACTGAGCGAGGGCTCTTTGAGCTGAGTGACCAGCGGGTCCTACTCAAGAAAACAATAGGTAATTAGTCGTCGATCTGTCAATTAAGTTGTCATTCGACCACAGATTCACTCCTTCAACTTTCTTTTAATCTTGACTTGATTACCATCTCATCCTCTATCTTGACTTTCCTACGACACGTGGTTGTTGCCTTTAATCATCATATCACAAAATTCTCTTCGAGTCTAATCGAAGGAGATATAAGATCGATTGACTAGATAATTTTTTATTTGATCAAATAATCTATTTATACGTCACGTGGAGAGAGAGGAAATCGATGATATTTACGACAATTACCAAAAGACGTATGTTGTATATTGTATTTATCAAAAGGCGTAGGGTACTTTTGTTTATACCAAATAACGTAGATAAAAAAATTCATTTCCTAGATTACCCCTCTGACAACCTGTCAACCTCCTCTTTTCAATCACCATTTTCCAAGCATCCAAGCCACAAATTGAATTGAAAATTATTTTGTGGTTCGGATGCACTCCCTCTCACCGTCTCTCTCCCTCCATCCCTTTAGCCAGGTCTTATAAACACAAAAGAAATATGAACCTCCTTCACTTGCCATTCATTTTCGTGCTGGTTGGCGGGATTGCAAAAGACCAATTAGGGTTTAGGGATATTGGCGTAAGAGTTTCAAGAGGAGTCCAAAGGACAACAACAGTTAAAAACGTCAGCGTTCAAGGACAAACTTCTAGCAAGAGTGAAATTAGTAGAAGAATACAGTTAAAGATTTAGCGATGTATTTATAGATTTATTATTGTAAATAGGGTAGTGATGTAAAAAAAATTACAGTTTGATTATAAAGGGTGATGAAAAAAATCGTATTTATGGTTTCATTGGATGTGTGGGGAATAAATATTCTACAACACATGCAATATGATGTAATTCAATACTTAATCGATTTGCAAGGTGCTCCAGTATGATGCTAGATTTCAGCTAGACCTTTCTCATGCATGTTAGGTTAATATGGTGTTATTAGGACGTTGGGCCTGATATGCGATCATATCAGACCCACTTTCTGCCTTGATCAAAAGTTTTGTTTGATACCATATCTACCTTCTCTCCTCGCTCAACCCTTCATAGTGATTGGGAGTTTGCATAAATCTAATTACCCTTGTTCCATCAAT
Organism: Zingiber officinale; assembly: GCF_018446385.1. Taxonomy (NCBI): domain Eukaryota; kingdom Viridiplantae; phylum Streptophyta; class Magnoliopsida; order Zingiberales; family Zingiberaceae; genus Zingiber; species Zingiber officinale. The sequence continues at coordinate 76,616,871 of NC_055989.1, forward strand.
GTGTGTTGACCAAAGGCCACTTATGGACCTAAACTTGTTTGATTACACCCATTTAACGTATTGTTAGTTTTTGTGGTTGTAAGGAGTTAAATTATGCTAACCATTTTTTATTTAGGCCTCCCATTATCTCAGTGGTGGTCCAAGTTTACAAGAACTTTTTGCTTCAATATGGGTCTGATATTGGATGATATCAGGCCCACGCTGGGCCTGATATGTGATCATATCAGGTCCAACATGATCTTTTGTTAAAACTTTGTTTTTACATCATATAGATTTTTTCCTCGCTAAACCCTTCCTAACGGTTGGAAATATGCAAAATTACAAAAATCCTAGGCCCATATCAGTCAGATTGTGTCACAATCACTGATAAATCATGAAAATCTAATAGGTACATCATATACTTGGTCTTTGATAAATTTGTATGTACAACAACACTTGATTATATAGTTGCAAATTTACTAAATTAGTTTGTAATTTATTTATCAGGGACGATCATATAACTGAAGAAATTCTCTCTGAGATATGGAATACGCTTGATACAAATTCTAGCATTGAACATGGAGCTAATGTAGGAGAATTAGCTAGAAGAAATATTTCATCATCTTTGAACTATAGTGGTGTGCCTAACACAAATCGAAATACAAGCAGTAATTTCACATTTGATCTAAATGAAGAAGCAAGTATTCAAGAAGATGAGGTTCTGAGTCCTTGCACAACACTTGGTGATTACTTTGAGCCTACTTGGAGTGAGGAGGAAGGGTATTATACCCGAATTGGAGAGGAATTACAATGTAATACAGATGTATAAGAATTCTTAGCTGATGATATGCAGATTGAACAATATGAAATTTCTCCAGAGCAGTACAGTGACTTAGAGGAGGAGTTCCCAATAGCTGATGATCCATATATTCTAAATTCTCCATTGCTCCAAAGGCCAATTGAAGAGGCAACAAATGAGCATGAATTTTGTATTGGATAGATTTTTCTGTCTCGACAAGAGTTCAAGAATGCACTTGTGAAACATGCCATGGTTAAACATATGAGATATAACCCAGTTGACACTCGAAAAAATAAAGTAAAAGTCGTATGCTTCAATCAACCATGTACATGGAGAGTAGTTGGCCGAGGGGATGTAAAGTTCATTGTTATGAAATATATAAAGGAACACCAATGTGACACCATTAGGGAAAGTTTTGATCATCAAGCATGCTCTTCCTCCTTGGTAGCGTCTTTTGTTGAAGAGCAATTTCTCGCTAATGAACAGTACAAGCCAAGTATGATTATATCAGATATAAAAGCTAGGTTTGGAGTGACCATATCATACAGAAAATCATACATAGCTAGAGAGAAAGCGATGAAGAAAATCGTTGGAGATTATGACCAAGCATATAGAGATCTTCCACTATATCTATGTGAGTTAAGAGTCAGGGATCCTGAAACGTATGTGGCACTACATAGGAATGAGGACAATAAGTTCCAACGCTATTTTTGGGGTTTTGGAGCTTGTAGAAGAGTATTCAGGTCTTATCTACGCAAATTGATTGGAATTGATGCCACACATCTAAGAGGGAAATATCCGGGTGTGTTGTTGATGGCTATAGCAATTGATGCTAATGACAATGTCCTCCCAGTAGCCTTTGGAATCGCTGAAGTTGAATGTGGGTCTGCATAGGAGTGGTTTTTGGATCATACGAAGAGATTCTTTGCTGTTAATGCAGAGTCAATGAGCATAGTATCAGATAGACATCGCGATATTATATCAACAGTTAGAAAAGTCTACCCTACCACCCATCATGCTTTCTGTTGCCACCACATGTCCTGCAATATAGTAACAGATACTGGCAGTAGGTCAGGTTTAAGCTTGTTTTAGGCAGCAGCTCGAGCAAACACAACACTCCAATATAATCTCACACTACAAGAAAAAAGTTAATAGACAACGCTTTAAAAGCGTTGTCTATGTGGCTGAAAAAACGTTGTTAAAAGCACTGTTGTTAAAAGTCTGCTCAAAGACAACACTTTAAAAGTGTTGTTGTTTGTAGCAAAGACAACACTTTTGCAACACTTTAAAAGCGTTGTCATTTTTTACAAAGACAATGCATAAAAAATGTTGTCTTTGTTAAAGATAATACATAAAAAGCGTTGTCTTTGTTAAAGACAACGCATAAAAAGTGTTGTCTTTTTTAGCAAAGACAACAATTTCACAATGCATAAAAAAGTGTTATTTTTTTAGTAAAAGATAAGAAGTTTTAAACTATTGTCTTTTAATACCAAAGACAAATAAAAGATAAATAAAAATAAATATATTTCAATCAACAACATATTATTAAATAAACAACTAAGATCAATATAGAAATTATCATCCTTACACTTCTATAACAAACATAATTACTTGCATACAAAAAAATTTTAATTAGGAGACACTCAAAACTACTCCTATCGATTACATTTTATTGCATGAACTTAAAGAATCTTGATAGATGCTACTTATCCTCTCGACTTGAATGTTCTTTACTCATTGGCTTTAACCATCTTCTCATTTAAATCCCAAAGTCTTCTTAATAGTTCTTCATCAAAGTACTTTCCAGTCACACCCTTGAGGTTTGGATGCAGTGCCACATAGCATGTAGTTGCTGCTCCTATAATCATCCATATCCGAGCTGTTTAGCCGAAGTTTCTGAATACCTCCATTCACCATTCAAAATATCTGAAAAGACACTGCATGTAAAAATTTCAAAATCTCAATATTTAATGAAAGTCAACAGGAATAAGCAAACGACATGTGAAATTTTCACAATCTCAACTTCTATCATCCAAGAAGTCAAAACCTTATTTCAAAAAAGTTAAGAAATTAATGCATCATAACATAGTCAACTATAATAAAACTATCAACTAAACATAAAGGCAAACATATGGAAAGTAAATACCTTGCAGATGACATGTAAGATTGTTTCTGTAGTCCACATGGAAAGGTTTGATTAGGATAATTGTTGGTTGCTACTGGGAATATCGTACCGGTTCTCCTGTACAAAATTTTGTACAAGTACTGAACCTTTCCTAACAACCTATTGTGTTCTTTAGAAATTAAACTTGGAATCGCAAACAGAACTTAACATTATTGATTCCAAATTTAACTTATCTATTCTTAGAGGTTTAGACTTGGATCGCAAATGATGTTTAACATTATTGATCCAAATCCACCCATGTTACAAATTTGATTAAATATTTATTTCAGAGATTGACTCTCAGGTCAAACATGGTGAAACACTAGGCCTTCTTGGGTATGGGATCATCCACCGCTGCCTAGGCAAAGCCTTTCAAAGAAATTCAATATTTAATCTCCTTATAGTAACCTTAGGTTTAACCATTAAGAACAATCGAATCACAAGATCGAAAAAACAAAAGAAACACAAATTCGAATCACAAATCCAAAACCTAGAATCACTAGCCTCTTGTGTTTGGTATTTCAAGATCTAAACAAAAGGATGAACTAGTTATGATGCGGAAACTAACAACTAGTTATACCTTTTGTAGCTTATAGACCTCACGATCTTCTATTGTATTCCTTTTCTTATCTCGGACGTCGTGTGGGCGACGATCTACCGAGACGAGAATCCACCCAAGCTTCCTTCTTCTCCTTGCAAGTTTCGGCCAATCAACAAACTCCTAGAGATGAAGAACTTCGACCACCAACCAAGCTCCAAGGGATGCTAAGAAACAAAGCCTCCTATCTCTCCTTCCTCTAACAAGATCCGACCACAACCAAGCTCCTTGAGATGAGATGTCGCCGGCCACCAAGGAAGAAGAATATGAGAAGATGAAGGATGAGAGGGCCAACCACACCACCAAGGAATAAATGAGAGGAATACTAGATTATGTGTTATGAGGTGAGGCACCTCTACCCTTTCTTTTATATTCCTTGGTCTTGGCAATTAAGGAAAGTTTTATAAATAAAATTTCCTTATATTCCTTGCCAATGTTTAAGAAGGAAAATTTAATTAAAATTTCCTTATCAAACCTTTAATGGCCAGCCACCTTATTCCCTCCAAATAAGGAAAGTTTTAATCACAAAATTAAAACTTCCTAATTTATTTCCAAAAATTTTAAAATAAAAATTTCTCTTTAAAAATTCCTTCATGGTTGGTTATAAAAGGAAACTTTTATAAATTAAAACCTCTTTTTTAAAACATGTGGATGATTACAAAAAGGAAAATTTTCTCAAAATTAAAATCTTTCTTTTCAATCTACAAATAAGGAAAGATATCAAATCTTTCTTTTAATCTTTTGTAGAAAGCTATAAAAGGAAAAATTTAAATTTTAAAACTCTCTTTTAAAACCATGAGGATGGTTACAAAAAAGGAAAGTTTTATCAAAAATTAAAATCTTCCTTTTAACTACAAATAAGGAAATATATCAAACCTTTCTCTTAATCCTTTGTAGAAAGCTATAAAAGGAAAGATTTAAATTTTAAACTCTCTTTTAAAACCATGGCTTCTACATAAGAAAAGATTTTAAAAATTAAAATCCTTTTATTGTGTTGTGGCCGACCACCTAAGCTTGAGTTCAAGCTAGGGCCGACCACCAACTCACCTTGGTTTGGCCGGCCCTAGCTTGGGCTCCAAGCTAGGCTTGGCCGACCACCTTAAGGTGGGTAAGAAAGTGGGTATAATACTTTAAAAATAAGAGACTATGACAGGGACCGAGAGGAGGAATTGGTTTTGGTCTCCCGATGAACTTGAGCTTCCCGTGTTCGCCCCGAACACCCAACTCGAGTTCATCAATAATAACTCATTCTACTAAAGAGTTATTATTGAACTACCGCACCAATCCCATATTACTATATGGGCTCCTTCTTATCATGAGTGTGTAAGTCTCCCTGTGTTTAAGATATCGAATACCCACTAATTAAATGAGTTACTGACAACTCATTTAATTAATATCTAATTCCAAGAGTAGTACCATTCAACCTTATTGTCATGTCGGACTAAGTTCACCTACAGGGTTTAACATGACAATCCTTATGAGCTCCTCTTGGGGATATTATCAACTTAGATTACTAGGACACAGTTTCATTCTATAATCAACAACACACCATATAAATAATATCATTTCCCAACTTATCGGGCCTATTGATTTATCAAACTAAATCGCACCCTTTGATAAATCAAAGAAATGAATATTAAGTATATGTGCTTGTTATTATATCATGATTAAGAGCACACACTTCCATAATAGCAAAAGGTCTTGTTCTTTTATTTAGTCAGTATAAAAAGAACTTACCTTAAATGGTCCAGCTCAATACACTCTGAGTGTACTAGTGTAATTTTATAGTCAAGATAAACTAATACCAAATTACACTACGACTATTCCAATGGTTTGTTCCTATCCATCTTAGTTGTGAGCAACTGTTTATAATTTATAAAGAACTGATAACATGATCTTCTGTGTGTGACACCACACACCATGTTATCTACAATATAAATTAATTGAACAACTGCACTTAGCATATAAATGTAGATATTTGACCAATATGATTCTTATTTCTAAGTAAATGTTTATACAAAAAGCTAGACTTTTAGTATACATTCCAACAATGTCCCACTTATACTAAAAGACTATGCTGCCATATACCCTGCCATACATCTGATTCCCAACCCTTCGACATGTCCATCAAAAGCTCTTGCCTTAAGGGCCTTAGTGAAAGGATCTCCCAGGTTATCACCTGATGCATGCTTCTATTGATGTGGACACTGAATATAAAATGCAGACATTTGACTGAAGTGATTCTCATTTCAAAATATTTCAAAACAGATGTTCATACAAAAGTTAGGCTTATAGTTACATCCCAACAAGAACTAGCTTAATAGAATTCAACTAAGCAAGTTGTTGAGCCTAGCATTCCGCTACCTTTTCCCCAATGCAAAGTTCAAGCTAGGAAAAATGTGGAAGAGGGAAAAGGCTAAAGAGTTTCAAGAGTTGGTTAATTTATTTAGTAAGATGGAAGTGAATGTACTTTTGTTGACTATGATTAAACAAATTCTAAAATAAGTAAAATTTCTCAAGGATCTATGTATGCCCAAAAAAAGACTAAAGGGGAATGAATTGATTAGCATGGGAAAGAATGTTTCAGCACTTATCCAGCCAGTACCAAAAATGTGAAGATCCAGAAGTTTTTACAATACCTTGTGTGATTGGGAATTATGTTTTTGAATATGCTATGTTGGATTAGGAGCTTCTATTAATGTTATACCAAAGGTAGTGTTTCAGTCACTTGGAATTGGCCCCCTTCAGGTTACAGGAGTTGTTATTTAGTTAGCTAATCGAAGCCAAGCCCACCCAGCTAGAGTGATAGAAGATGTGTTGGTGAAAGTTAGAGAACTGATATTTCTAATAGACTTTTATATCTTAGAAATGAAGGGAGAATTGCTTACTAATAAAGCCCCACTCATTCTTGGTAAACCATTCCTGAAGATTGCGAGAATAAAAATTGATGTGCATGCAGGGACACTATTGATGGAGATAGCAGATACAATGGTTCAGTTTAGTATTTTTGATGCTATGAAGCACCCTTCAGAGAATCACTCTATTCTGAGTGTGGACATTTTAGATGAGCTAGTTAGCATGGATTTGTTCTCTGAGTTTGTTTCGCAGTTGGACACGTTGGACACTCTGGATATGCATAAGTTCGGATATAAGTCTGATGATCTTGATGATGATATGGTGTAGGATCGGGATGCGTGATTATGCCCCAATTTTGTCGTGAATTGGCATCAAACAATGAAGTACCAAACCCCTCCTACGCTAATGTAGCATAGAAATAACTCGGGTCATCCGTCAGTGAATGTAACGGTAAGTGGTAAACTTAGGATCGTATGTTATTTTTATTTTTGGAATTTTTAATATGGAATTGGGGGTTTTGGATTTTAATTCTAAACCTAACAAATGAAAAGCAAATCAAGTATGAAACTAATCTAATACTGGAATGAAATCTAACTACGTGCGAACAATTAATCCACAACGCATTGTCACTTTACGTAATGGGTTTCACCGTCAACACAATTAAACTAAGGAACGAAATGATAAAGCATTAAATGAATCCTAATCTAATAAATGAAAGACAATGCGAGTAATAAAGCTAAGCCTAACCTAACTACAATTGCAAAAAATAAAGGACAACATAAGTAAAGCATAAAACGAGACTAGCATGTAACGAAACCTAAAGCATGTAACAAAATTTCAGCTAATCTATCCTAATTGCATTCGAATGAAGAACAAACATCATGAAAACATAAATCACTAAACTAACAAGCATTGCATTGAATTAAACTAAATAAATTACATCAACTAAAATAGCACAATTAGTTGAGGCATTTCAACGAACATGTTGTGAACATTAATCAAACTAAACAAAGTGCGTGCACATTAAGCATGGGAGATCATCAAGTAATACACGCATTCAATCACAATTAACAAACATCAATAATGAACATAAGATAAACTAAATTAACCAAACCACAATCCATTTCAATTCTCAATTACCAAGGACTACCCTTCACCATCACACGAAAAACTCGACGATCGAACCCCGAAAGGTGGTGGACAGTAGCTAAGAGCCGGTGGACAGCTTGCTTCGGGGTTCGATCACGGGGTTTTTCATGTGATGGCAAAGGGTAGTCCTTGGTAATTGAGAATTGAAGTGGATTGTGGTTTGGTTAATTTAGTGTATCTTATGTTCATTATTGATGTTTGTTAAGTGTGATTGAATGCTTGTATTACTTGATGATCTCCCATGCTTAATGTGCACGCACTTTGTTTAGTTTGATTAATGCTCACTGTAAGGAACTAGGGCGCTAAACACGCGAAAGCGCAGTGGAAAACTTCTAGTTCTTTTATCCAACAGATTCATGCGAAGGGAAGAAACATTGCTTAAAACAATCTATACTCAGTTGCATGATAGTGGTTATACCTTTGATGCGAGCTCACGAACTCTAGACAGCTTGGATCTTAGCACGATCACACGTTCACGCCTCTATGGTATCCACACGAACAAGCCTTGCCTTCGTTTGTCTCACAAACTCACAAGAAAGAGATGGAAACCATCTAAGGTTGTGCTAGCAACCACACAAGGGGTTTCAGCCAAGACAGGGAAGGAGGAAGAAGAAGAAGACTATCCATCTCATGAATACCAAAGGGTTTTACCCTTTCATCTTCCAATCCAATGGCTCAAACCATTGGATCTTCCAATCCGATGGCTCAAAATTGACCATTCAATCCAATGGTTTAATTTTGACCATTCAATTTCCTTGGTGAACTCAAGTTCACCCAATGAGTCTAACTCATTGATTCTCATGCAATTTTGAATTCAATGAATCACCATTCCAATCCTTCGAATTGATTCAATGAGTCTAGTTTGAATTGGACTTAATCCAACAATTAGATCCAATTGAGTCTTACTCAATAAGTCCAATTCGGATTAGACTTAATCCAATGAACCCATCTCCATATCTACTTATTCTTTGTGTGTGACCTAATAGGTTCTCGTAACGTTGGTAATGTACCCAAATCAATATTTAGATACATAAGCAATGAGTGACATCTAGTAAGGCATCATTGCTACCCAAGTGACGAGAAAGTCGAGATCCGACCTAACCTGTCTGTGGCTATTATCTTGTATGACTTGGTCCCTCTATCCTTGATATTTAGATTGATCAATGAGGCATAGACCATGTCATCCTCTTATCAACCTTTATGTTTCTTGATCTCTAAGTAGACACACTCAATCAAATAAGCTCAATATCTCATATTGACTTATTTGAGCATGGTCATGCATTCTTGTGTCCTACTAATCAAGGGGCCCACATATATCGCTTCCATCATATGGAAGGGATAGATCCCATCTACATCACTCACATCCCTCCGTATAAATCATTGCATACCCAGTGATTGACTTTATTGTCCACATTGTTACAAGTGACGTTTGTCGATACCAAAGTACACAACTCCTTATATAGGGAACCGTAGTGACTTCAGGTCTAAGGACTATTCATACCAATAGTCACATGAGAATGTTTATGACACTCATATAATGATCCATGAAACATTCTCATGATGGGTCATTCAGTATATATTCTCTAATATATACCTATGTGTCAACCTGATATCTCATATCTATGACTTGTGAGATTAAGTCATCCGTTGACCTACATGCTAGTCTCAATGTATTAATATTGTCCTTGTATATTAATGCTTGACTAGGAATATTTAAGAGTAGTGTTCTATGTATATCTACAATATCTCACTATCAATTCAACCAATTGATATATTGTAGATAAGAACCTACTACCCAAGGATATTATTATACTTATTCAATCGACACTGAATAGAAATAAATATAATAGCCAACTTTGCCTTTTATTAATAATGAAATATGATATAAAATTGAGCCCTTTACAATCATCTCATAATTGATACTAGGGTTAATACTAATACTCACAACACGTTCGTTGAAATGCCTCAACTAATTGTGTTATTTTAGTTGATGTAATTTCTTTAGTTTAATTCAATGCAATGCTTGTTAGTTTAGTGATTTATGTTTCCATGATGTTTGTTCTTCATTCAAATGCAATTAGGATAGATTAGCTGAAGTTTTGTTACATGCTTTAGGTTTTGTTACATGCTAGTCTCGTTTTATGCTTAACTTATGTTGTCTTTTATTTTCTGCAATTGTAGTTAGGTTAGGCTTAGCTTTATTACTCATATTGTCTTTTATTTATTAGATTAGGTTGCATTTAATGCTTTGTCATTTCATTCCTTAGTTTAATTGTGTTGACGGTGAAACCCATAACGTAGAGTGACAATACGTTGTGGATTAATTGTTTGCACTTAGTTAGATTCCATTCCAGCATTAGATTAGTTTCATACTTGCTTTACTTTTCATTTGTTAGGTTTAGAATTAAAATCCAAACCCCCCAATTCCATATTAAAAATTCCAAACATAGAAATAACATACGATCCTATGTTTACCACTTACCGTTACGTTTGTTGGCGGACGACCCGAGTCATTTCTATGCTACATTAGCGTAGGAGGGGTTTGATACTTCATTGTTTGATGCCCAATTCATGATAAAATTAGGCCATAATCAAATTAACACCATTGTCGGTGGACATCTTGCTTCGATAATGACTATGACACGGATCTTCCACCGAAGAACCCCTCCGATGGAAGTTGACCGAAAGAATGGAAGTGCTGCCCTATCCTCGTCGATTTGTGATTCTGCTTACGCGTACCCTGGCGAGCTTGATTGACCAAATCGGATGAAGCCAAAGATGGAGATAGCACTATGACAACTCGTCGGAGAAGTAGGATGACTGTTGGAGCTCCTCGGAAGACACTTTTGACCATCCGAACCTAAAAGGCAGGAGTGTCTCTAATTGACACCGGTGATGGATGGGGGAGGGAACTTCGCCGGAGAGTGAAAGGGAATGGACTGCCACCGTACTTCTTCTAGAATCTACTACCTGAACCCCAGTCGGAAGACTCTGTCGGAAGGTGGTCGGAAGATGGAGGTCACACCGGAGAAACCCTCTCCGGTGAGGTGAAGATGGTCGCTGCCGAAACTCGTTGCCACCTGCCGCTTGTGCTTGCTGCCCCTCACCGCTTGGTCTAAGAAGAAGAAATGTGGATTGTGGCTGACTAGTCGGCGACAAGGGAAGATAAGGGAAGAGAGGTCGTCGGCCGGAGATGTGAAGAAGGAGAGGACGAGGTGCGTGGGGGAAACTTCACAAGTGCTAGCCTGAGGAAGAAGTCGCGATGAAGATGGTTCCTGTGCGTCCGCGTGAGAGAAGAGGTAAGTTTCTTAATGGGTTTCGGGTTTGGGTAAGGAAAGGGATTCGATCCGAATCCAATAAGAAAAGGAAAATTGGGTTATGAAATTGGGCTTCAAGATTGGGTTTGAGGATTGAGCTTCTCTCTTTGAAATGAAATGAACCAAGGCTCAACCTTAGCTTTGGGTCCAATTAATTTGGCTCAGTTCATGTCTATGGCATCTCCTTAATTCCCTATAAAATCATGAAATAATACCAAAATTAGGGAGAGATTATAATAAGCTCACAAATATATCCTAACTCATGAATCATAATACAAAGCAAGATTTAAATGAATGAGAGGATAAAAATGCTAAGTATGAGAGCTAAAATATCAATCCGAAAATTATAAGTACAATAATTAAAGTACAATAATTGAAGTACAATAATTGAAAGTATACCGACAACTATGAAGAAGGAATTTCGGGCTTCCAGTTGTCCGAGTTATGTTACAGCTTTGTCGGATCATCTTATGAGCAGCGCACAGTAGAAAAATTACGAAGATCAAGTGTTATTAAGGCTCTACTTAAACCTACCTTAAATAGGTTGTTGAAGGCGTCTTCAGCCTCTATGGAAGGTGCCTCCAGCTTGAATTCCATCCCCATAGATTCGGTTGTCAATAAAATCCGCTTTCTGCAAATTCTATCTGTCTGAAGGCGCCTTTAAGCTCCATGGAAGGTGCCTTGAACACTATGTTGGATCATAGAAGTTGCTAGAGGGGGGGGGGGGGTGAATAGCGATCGAAAATTCGTTATCGAATTAGAGTAAGCAGCGGGAAAAAAAACAAAACACAATGCTAACACGAACCAGTTTTACTTGGTTTGGAGCCTTCGTCGACTCTTACTCCAAGGCCCGCACTCGTCGAGTGCTTTCGTTGGACAATTCACTAGCAGTTTGAAAAGTGTTTACAAATGAAGGTACAAGAACTCGTTTAAAAAATATATATATATACCGACAATAATTAAAAATAACTTGAGCCGCAAGTTGTCGGAGAAGCGTTGTCGCATCGCAGGAGTATAGCGCAATAGAGCAGTCATAGGAAGTAGTTGTTGTTTTCAACTCTGGAGGTAGGCTCCTTTTATAGGAGTGCTCTGGGTTCTCGGATCCCTTTCGGGCGCTCGGACCATGACGTCGGCTAGGCCAATCAGCGCGCTCCACGTTGCGACGAGATAAGTTTTTGCATTCCGGGCGCTCGGACCAGTTCCGAGTGCCCGGACCAACTCCGGGCGCCCGGATCTACCATTTTCCAAAAATTCCTTTTCCTACAAGAAAATGTTAGTCCGAAGCAAAATAAAAGTTAAACTGCCTTGCAAAATAAAAGTTAGCACAAATATAGTAAAACAGAGTAATAATTAGATTCCGGTCTCAGTTAGATTTCATCTCACTGAGACCGGAATCTAGTCACGATCTCAACTTAGATTCCCGTAATGGTTCTAAGTTGGATCGACGCCTACTGTTCGCTCGAACGGGGAACGCGTCCTTACCAAGTTACTCCCCTCCAGTGACTTACCTTAACTTACCTGCCAGACATCCAGTCAGCCCGTCAACCTGTCTGGACTTCATGCCAGCTATCTAGTCAGCCCGTCGACCTAGCCGACCTCTCCTGCAACACTGAGTTAGCACAATAGATAAGGTAAAATAGTGTTAACAGAATTTAAGTATAACCTAGGGTTATCTCCCCGTAGGGTTTCCTAGCTTTACTCACTAAAACTTCCATTGCCTGGCTTCACTCACCAGGACTTCCTCCACCTAGCTTCACTCACTAGGGTCCAGCTTCACTCACCAGGACTTCTACCACCTAACTTCACTCACTAGGATCTGACTTCACTCACCAGGACTTCCACGACCTAGCTTCACTCACTAGGGTCTGGCTTCACTCACCAGGACTTCCACCACCTAGCTTCACTCACTAAGGCCTGGCTTCACTCACCAGAACTCCCACCACCTAGCTTCACTCACTAGGGCCTGGCTTCACTCACCAAGACTTCCACCACCTAGCTTCACTCACTAGTGTCTGGCTTCACTCACCAGGACTTCCACCTTGCCTAACCTCCAGTTAGGACTAGTCACTTAGTAGACTTCTCACCTGCCTATCCTTTGGTTAGGACTTATATTTGCTAGTCATCTAGTCCTGACTAGATTTCTCTCTTCCAAACATCAAATCTCGTTTGGATCAACCCTTGGTCAAACTAACCAGACTTAGGTATATTGTCAAACATCGAAACCCTAGAGGTTGATTGAACTTAATACAAAATCTTGGTTTAACTAGTTAGGATCTGTAAGGGGTAGCTTCAGTTATTTCCACTCAGCTAAATGCACCAAGTCGAAGCCATATCTTCCTAGACATGCATAGACAGAGCTTCCCTAACCTACTATCATCCAAAACTTCACAGTACCGTAGGTTAAGTTAAACTTTGTCCTTTTTAAAGCTAATCCTAATTACCTTGCCGGGTAGGTTATCTTCGGAGGTGCCAGCTATTATGGAGCCTCCCCCTAAATTATTGAATTTTCTTTTAAGATTTTTAATTTGTAATTTAAATTTAAGTTTTTAATTTTGAATTAATTAAATTGGTGAAATTATCCTTCTTTAAAAGAGTGTATTTAATATTTAAATTTTCTTTCAATTTTAATTTTATTAAGTTAATTGAATTGTCTTTTAATAGATTAGTTTTTAAATTCGAATTGATTAAATTGTTTGAATTATATTTATTTAAAGGTTTATCTTTTAACTTGTTATTAATTGTTAATTTCAAATTTTCTTTAATATTTAATTTTGAATTTGTTAAATTTGGTTTTGATTTTAATAGAGTATTTGAATTTATTCTTATATTTTCTTTGTCTTTTAAGTTCATATTATTAGTTAAATTTATTAGATTAGTCTTATCTTTAAAATTTTCTTGGCTTTGGATAGAATTTTCTAGATTGATATTATCAAGATTATTAAATAATTTATTGATTTCATCTAAATCTATTTCATTATTTTTTGAATTCAACTTTATTTTAATGTTTGAATTAATTATTTCTAAATTAATTAATTTGTCTGAATTGATTTGGTCAATGTTTTGTTTGACTAAGTCACGGTTGATGTCAATTTGATCAAAGACTTGATTGACTTGATCAAAATCTAGATAGTCATTCAAATTGATTTGGTTATCATTTGACTTTTTAGGATTATTAATTATTTTCATATTTTATAAATTTTCTAAATTAATTAGATTTATTTTATCAGATAATATCCTAGGGGTATTTTTGCATGTATTGTCAAATACATTATTTTCATGTATATTTTCAGAAATATCCAAATTAACATGCATATTTTTTAAACTACTACTAGCAGGGGTATTTTGGTAAATATTACTAACCTTGAGCGCAACCCCTAATTCAGTAGGCTTATCCGTTGGATCTGACTCGAGTCTAGATTCAATTTTGACTTGATCGTCTAACTCCAATGGCTCCTCGTGAAGGTTGGTCAGACAAGTCCAAAACTCATGGGCATCCTTGACCTTTCCTACCCTGCAAGTAACTTTGTTAGGTAATAAATCTAAAACTAACTTTATTACTTTTTGGTTTGCTTTTGAGTTTTGTGTTGATCTTCTCAGTGCCATGCCACCATTGAAGTCGTTCATGAGGATAAAAGTTTCCATCTGCATCCTCCACATATTGAATTCATTTCTCTCGTACATCTCATATGGAGGTGGTTTGTGAATGCTTCATCCTTCGACTTGAGCCATTAAGCACCGAAGATAGAAAACTAAAAAGAGGTGCCAAGACTTGGTCTTGGATTAGCAGTGCTGAAAAAAATAGAATATTTCACTAATTTCGAAAAAAATAAAATATTAATAAAAAATATTATTTCAAATTTTGGTAAATGTGATATTTTTCTAATACTAACTAATGGTGAAAAGATGACAATGAAATTTTAAAAAATAATTTTAAAAAATAATTTTTTAAAATATTTTTTAAACACAAACAATATCTATTTTTCTTTTAAAAAGAATCCCCTTTGTCTGATTGGTGGTTGAACCAAATCAGAGTGGTATCCGCTCTGATACCACTTGTTGGATCATAGAAGTCGCTAGGGGGGAGGGGGTGAATAGCGATTGAAAATTCGTTATCGAATTAGAGTAAGCAGCGGAAAAAAAAACAAAACACAATGCTAACACAAACCAATTTTACTTGGTTCGGAGCCTTCGTCGACTCCTACTCCAAGGTCCACGCTCATTGAGTACTTTCGTTGGGCAATTCACTAGTAGTTCGAAAAGTGTTTACAAATGAAGGTACAAGAACTCGTTTAAAAAAACATATACCGACAACAATTAAAAATAACTTGAGCCGCAAGTTGTCGGAGAAGCGTCGTCGCGTCGCAGGAGCACAGCGTAATAGAGCAGTAGTAGGAAGCAGTTGTTGTTTTCAGCTCTGGAGGTAGGCTCCTTTTATAGGAGTGCTTCGGGCGCTTGGACCGTGACGTCGGCTCGACCAATCAACGCGCTTCATGTTGTGATGAGATAAGTTTTTGCCTTCCGAGCGCCTGGACCAGTTCCGGGTGCCTGGACCAACTCCGGGCGCTCGGATCCACCATTTTCCAAAATTTCTTTCCCTACAAGAAAATGTTAGTCCGAGGTAAAATAAAAGTTAAACTACCCTACAAAATAAAAGTTAGCACAAATATAGTAAAACAGAGTAATAATTAGATTTCGTCTCACCGAGACCAGAATCTAGTCACGATCTCAACTTAGATTCCCGAAATGGTTCTAAGTTAGATCGACGCCTACTGTTCCCTCTAACGGGGAACGCGTCCTCACCAAGTCACTCCCCTCCAGTGACTTACCTTAACTTACCTGTCAGACATCCGGTCAGCCCGTCAACCTGTCTGGACTTCATGCCAGCTATCTAGTCAGCCCGTCGACCTAGCCGACCTCTCCTGCAACACTGAGTTAGTACAATAGATAAGGTAAAATAGTGTTAACAGAATTTAAGTATAACCTAGGGTTATCTCCCCGTAGGGTTGCCTAGCTTTACTCACTAAAACTTCCATTGCCTGGCTTCACTTACCAGGACTTCCTCCACCTAGCTTCACTTACTAGTGTCCGACTTCACTCACCAGGACTTCTACCACTTAGCTTTACTCACTAGGGCCTGACTTCACTAATCAGAACTTCCATCACCTAGCTTCACTCACTAGGGGTTGGCTTCACTCACCAGGACTTCCACTACCTAGCTTCACTCACTAGGGCCTGACTTCACTCACCAGGACTTCCACCACCTAGCTTCACTCACTAGGGCCTAGCTTCACTCACCAGGACTTCCACCACCTAACTTCACTCACTAGGGTCTGGCTTCACTCACCAGGACTTCTATCTTACCTAACCTCCAGTTAGGACTAGTCACCTAGTAGACTTTGTTGGTGCAATCAACCTCCAAGGTTTTAATATCAGAAAAATATGTTTAAGTATGGAGCTTGATCTAAGGAAGTCCTAGTTGTAGGTTAGGCAAGGAAAATCTTGGTATATCGTGGAAGCCAGGTGGATAGGTATGGAGGACCTGATCCCTGGGTAGCTGAATACTGAGGCAAGGGAAATCTCGGTATATCATGGAAGCCAGGTGGATAGGTTTGGAGGACTTGATCCCTGGGTAGCTGAATACTGAGTCTTGGTGAGTGAAGCCAGGTGGAGAAAACCCTAGGGGGTGGTAACCTTAGGTAACGAGAAGTCTTGGAGGAGTGAACTCTAAGCAAGGTTGATCGGATGGTTTCCGGTCGACCGCGTGAGGTTGACCGAACCAACGGATCTCGGTAAATGTAGGTTTAGGTTTACCATTGTATTCTGCATTATTATTGCTGTTGGCTAATATAGTATTGCAGGAAAGGTCTTAGTGGATCAGGCGATCAGACACTGAGCAGGCAAAGTCCAAACATGTCTGGAGGACCATGTTTGGTAGGTAAGTTGAGGTAAACAACTAAAGGAGCGACAGTGAGGTCGGGTTCCTGAAGGAAACAACCTAAGGTCGCTGATCCAACTGAAGAAACCGGGAAGGTTTCCAAGTTGAGATCAAGACAGTTCTATTGTCTAATATTACTCATGAATTATATATTACTGTGCTAACCTTTGTGTTGCAGGGATATTTTGTTTAACTCTGTGTTGCAGGTTCGGCTGGATCGGTCGATCGAACGTAGGGATCGATCGACCGAACCATGATGACTCAACACAGGTCAGTTCATCAGCGTCGATCAGAAGCAAAAGGAAAAAGGGATGATCGGTCGACCCAACCCGTGGATCGGTCGATTGAACCAATCAACATTAAAGCACCATTAAATGTGGATCTTAGCTGATTTTGAAGAACAGGGAAGGAGCCTGTTCGGTGGACCAAAAAATGGGATCGGTCAACCGAACCCTTAATGAGCAATTAATGTCAGAGATTGAGCCAGCGCCAGACTCTAGCCAGGGAGGAAGGGAGCTGGTTCGGTCGACCGAACAGAGGGATCGGTCGACCGAATGCCCATTACACCTATAAAAAGAGGCTTGAGGTTTGAGGCTCATAGAACACTTTCTGATAGACTGAAGTTCTCTTCTGCAAGCCACTCGTGCTACAAGTCTTCATCAGCTCTGCAAGTCACTCCGTCCGATAGTGCCAACCAAAGCTTCAACTCCATTGCTTGTCGGTATATTTTATTAGCTTATATTGTAATTAACTTAAGCAAGATAGTAAGTTGTTACTATCTTGCTCATTTTGTACGTTCTGCTTCTTTTCGAGGATTTAGGAAAGAAGGGTTATAATGGATTGTCCATTGGTGTGATCAAGGATCACGGGCCTTCGAGTAGGAGTCGACCTAGACTTCGAACGAAGTAAATAAGCTTATCTTTTTTTTACTTTCCGCTGTGCACGACTCTGCTTTCAAAGAAAAAGAGAAGTTTTAAAAAGGCGCGATATTCACCCCTCCTCTATCGCACCCATTCGATCTAACAGACTTCTCACTTGCCTATCCTTTGGTTAGGACTTACATTTTCTAGTCATCTAGTCCTGACTAGACTTCTCTCTTCCAAACATCAAGTCTTGTTTGGATCAACCCTTGGTCAAACTGACCAGACTTAGGTATATTGTTAAACATCAAAATCCTAGAGGTCAACTGCACCAACACACTGTTCACTAGAGGTGCCTTTAATCTCCATGGAAGGTGCCTTAAACACTGTTAACCCGAGTTTCTTTTGTACTTTCCACTTCCTGCGAGGTATATTAGTCCAAATACAAAATATACCCTATAAAATAGAGTTAGTACAATAAAATATAAAATAATAAATTATTTTGATAGTCTCCATACTGTTCGATTTTGACTTTGAGTTTCGTTGCCCTCTAAGTAGAACCGATGCCTATTGTTCCCTCTTCGGGGAACGCATCCTCACCTACTCCTCTCAGGAGAGTTTACATTTTGCTAGACCAGTCCTCCAGACTGGTCCTTAAAACTGACTGGACTTTTTCTCAACGTCCAAGTATTCAGGACTTTTCTGCTGGACGTCCGATCCTCGATCCGTCCATACTTTCACCTGTTTTGCAACCACCAGGATTTTCACCTAAAGTCCCTGACTATAGGATTTTGCCCAAAGTGCTCGACCCACCAAGACTTTGCCTTGCCTAACTACAATTAGGACTTTCCATCACCTAGGGTTACCTCCCCTAGGACCTAGGGTTACCTCTCTCTAGGATTTTTCACCTGCCTAGAATACACTAGGACTTTTACCTAAGAACACTTAGGACTTTCCTGCAAGCTCATTCACACTTGTTAGATAACAAGACATCTTAACTTTGGACCCTTTGCCATAATCAAAACTTAGGTTCAATCGTCTGGTACTCCCTGCACCAACATGTGGGAGTGGTTGAGTTGAGACCTATTTGTGGTCCATTTTCAATAGAAGGCAAATATGTAAGTGTAGGGAATTGTATAGTGGAAGCAATACCTCAAGAATCATAATTTTTAATTGAAGCATCACTAGAGTCAGAGGAACATGATGAAGGTGTAGGGGATTGCACACTGGAAGCAATACCCCAAGGATTGCCATATTCTGTTATTCTAGGGGTGTCAAAAATGAACCCGACTTGACGATCCAACCCGAGTCAACTCAAAACAAAAAGGTTCGGGTTGAGCATTTTCGGATTCAGGTTGGATTTGGATTGGAGGGTTTTCGGGTTAAATATTTTTAGATTAGGTCGGATCGGGTTTGGGTTAACTCGAGTTTGTTAGGACCTTCGGATGGCTAGAGAGGGGGGGGGGGGTGTGAATAGCCTCCTCTAAAAACTCAATTAATCTCCTCACAAAAGTTTGTTAGCACAGCGGAAATAAGCAAAAGGAAAACTGATGCAAGGAAAAGAAACAACCCACCACTAACACAACAAGGATGTACGAGGTTCGGGGATAACTTGCCCCTACTCCTTGGCGTATCCGTAAGGTGGACGATCCCTTGATCTTTCGGTAGATCACACCCCGGACAGATTCCGGCTAAGTATTTCTCCTTCTCGGTGGAGTAACCTCTCCACAAAGTCTCAGAAAAGATTTGAAATGAAGCACAAGACTTACAGAGTTTAGTGGCTAAAAGGAATGAACAATAAACTTACGATGGCAGATCCTCTGGAACGCAAAAAGCGGTCCAAGGGATGGTCCCTTGATCTTGATTGATGGAGATGAAAATCCCTATCAACCTCTCTTCTTCCTTCTTCTTATTCCTCCGCTTTCTCACTGTCTTCACCAGAGCCGAATCACCGTCACCAGATCGAATCACTGCGACCAACTCAGGGGTCGCCAATCACTCTTCCTTCTCATCTGGTTATCTGAACTCACACCAATACCATCCATGGTCTTCACTGGTGTCTCTGAGCTCGAACCAATAAGCAAGAGTCACGCTGTTGCCACCTGATCGCAGCCAGTGAACGTTGGCGTGAAACACAACAGAAAGAGCACTTGGTCTTATTCTTCCGATGGAGCTTAATTTAAATTTAAGCATTGGCATGACACCGCAACTCAGAACTCAAAAAGCTTACAGAGATGGTTAGATCGATGAATCGTAAATCGCAGAGAAAAAGCAGAAGACAAGCGACATCGTTGTGGATCGGTCAATGGACCGATCCATGGCCCTCTGGACCGATCAGACACATCCGATCGGCGATGATGCTGATCGACGTCGGACCGATCACTATAGGTGATCGGTCCACGCCGATCCCCTATTGAATCACATTGCTTCCGATCGGTCACCGATGATCGATAACCCTGAGAGCTATCAGGTTACTGATCGGTCACGAGACCGATCAGATAACTAAGGTATCACTGGATCGGTCGACAGACCGATCCAGACAGCCAAAGTATCACTGGATCGATCAACAGACCGATCCAATGCCTCTATTGGTTTTAGAGCTTCCCAGCCCTAAACCCTAATGTCTCCCTGGTCCAGAGAACGAGCTACCGAGCCCTCTCTGACCTAGTCCGGAGAACGAGCTACCGAGCCCTCTCCGACTTCCACGTCCGGGTCAGAGAACGAGCTACCGAGCCCTCTCTGACCTAGTCTGGAGAACGAGCTGCCGAGCCCTCTCTGACCTAGTCTGGAGAACGAGCTACCGAGCCCTCTCTGACCTAGTCTGGAGAACGAGCTGCCGAGCCCTCTCCGACTTCGTCCGGTCCAGAGAACGAGCTACCGAGCCCTCTCTGACCTAGTCTGGAGAACGAGCTGCCGAGCCCTCTCCGACTTCGTCCGGTCCAGAGAACGAGCTACCGAGCCCTCTTTGACCTAGTCTGGAGAACGAGCTACCGAGCCCTCTCCGACTTCGCGTGCCAAGTATCCGTACTTGGAATTTTCCTCTCCACATGATCAACCTTGATCATTAATCAGTCTGAGTTTAATTAATATCTGATACAAACTTAAATCAGTGTCAACATCAAAACAACAGCCAGGTCAGACTGTATTAACAGAGTTGCCCCCAATATAGGGTTTAGTGGATTTTTTAGGTCTCAATCAAATTTTATTTTGAAAATTAAGATGTTTTTATGTATATTAATATTAATATTAGTATGATAATGATGGAGTATTGAGATAAAAGTGAAGAATTATAGAGAAAATAGCAAAAAAAAGTCAATTTGAATCGAATATTTGGATTAGCAGGGTCGGGTTTGAGTTAGTCAGGTTGGTCGGGTTCGGATTCAGGTTTAGGGGTTTCAGGTTGAATTTGGGTTGGGGTCGGATTTGGGTTGGGTTAAAAAAAAAATTCAACCCGACCAACCCGACCTAACCCACCCGAATTGACATCTTTATGTTATTCAATCACAACCATTTGAGTTGAAGTCTTTAACTGAGCACCTTAAGTATGCATTTTTGGGAGAGGATCAGTAGCTACCCGTTATTATAGCCCAGAATTTAAAGCCAAATCAAGAGCAGAGATTATTAGAAATTTTGAGGCAGCATAGGAAAGCTATTGGGTGGACACTTGCTGATATTCTTGGGATCAATCTTTCTATTTATATGCACAGGATTTATTTAGAGGAGGATGTGAAACTAGTGAGACAACCACATAGAAGACTTAACCCATTGATCCTTGATGTAGTAAAGAAAGAGGTGACTAGACTTCTATAAGTAGGCATCATTTACCTTATTTCTGAAAGCAAATGGGTGAGTCTGATTCATGTAGTACCTAAGAAATCAGGGCTTACAGTGGTAGCAAATAAAGATAATGAGTTGGTATCCATCAGAGTTCAGAATTCATGGAGAGTTTGTGTGGACTATAGGAAGCTGAATCAGGCGAGTAGAAAGGATCATTACCCTTTGCTCTTTATTGATCAGATGATAGAGAGATTGTAGGGAAGTCACATTATTACTTCTTAGATGGATATATAGGATATTTTCATATTTGTATCGATCCAGAGGATCAAGAGAAGAGCACCTTTACTTGTCCCTTCGGTACATTCACTTACAGACATGACATTTGGACTTTGTAACGCTCCAAGGATCTTCCAGCAATGTATGGTAAGCATTTTATGCAATTTCTTAGAGCATTGCATGGAGGTTTTCATAGATAATTTTTTGATTTATGGTTCATCTTTCAATGCATGTCTGAAAAATTTATCTCGAGTTTTGAGTCGATGTATTGAGACTGATTTGGTTTTAAATTTTGAGAAATGTCACTTCATGGTTGAGCATGACATTATTTTAGGTCATACAGTCTCTAGGAAAGATATTGAGGTAGATCTTGCTAAAATAAGTGTTATATCTTCTTTATCTTACCCCGCATGCATGCAGGATGTTTGAGCTTTCCTTGGTCATACAGGTTTCTACAGGAGATCTATAAAAGACTTCAGCAAAATTGCTCTTCCATTGACTCAGTTGTTGTAAAAGAATGTGATTTTTCATTTTGATCAGAGGTGCATAGAGGTTTTTGAGAAGTTAAAGGAAGCTCTTATTACGGCACCCATCATTAGACCATCATATTGGAGCCTTCCTTTTGAGTTGATGTGTGATGCTTCAAATTATGTAGTGGGAGCTGTACTTGCGCAGAGAGTAGATGAAGCACCACATGTTGTTTGTTACTCTTCAAGAACATTGGATGCTGCTCAAGCAAATTACACCATCATAGAGAATGAGCTTTTAGCTATTATTTTTGATTTAGATAAATTTAGATCTTATTTTCTATGTTCTCATGTTGTTGTTTTTTCTGATCATATTGCTTTGAAATACCTTCTCAAGAAATCGGATGCAAAGCCTAGGTTTATCAAATGGATACTTCTTCTTCAAGAATTTGACGTGGAGATACGCGATAGGAATGGAAGGGAAAACCTAGTGGTAGATCACATAAGTAGGATTGAGGGCGATTTAGACCACATGGCTATTGCAGACGAATTCCCAGATGAGCACCTCCTACAGCTGCATGGTGAGTCGTCATGGTATATAGATCTGGTTAATTTTTTAGTAGCACATATTTTTCCAACATAATTTTCAAAAGCTCAAAAGAATAAATTAAAGAGTGATGCAAAGTCTTATGTGTGGACTAAATTAGAGTTGAAGGCGCCTTCAGCCTGATGGAAGGTACCTTCCATGCGCTATGGAGGGCACCTTCAGCCAACTGAAGGCGCCTTCAATCGGTTGGATAGGAATTTTCCCGCCCTTCTAAGGGCGCCTCTGATTGTATGGGAGGCGTCTTTAGAGCTGCCTTTTTTTTTTAAATTTAATTTGATTCTAGTTTAAGTTAATTTTAAGTTTGATTTTAAGTTTTAAGTTAGGTTTAGATTTTATTTTATTTTAATTAATTTTAATTTAAATTTAATTAATGCTTATTCATCTCACCCGCTCTATATTTTCAATTAGCAAATCCTATAATTTTGTGAGATGAGTTAAGTTGAATTTCAGGGTTTGGCTTAACTTGTGTTAAATTCAAGTTTAGCTTTGGGTCAATAAACTGACATTTTTTAGATAAACTTCTAAGTTATGGTGAGCCGCCTAGACATCATTAGAGTAACCACGCTTTGAAAATTTTTAAATAGTCCTATCCACTGAACTTAATACAAAACTTTAGTTTAACCGGTTAGGATTAGTAAGGGACAGCTTCAGTTAGTTTCACTAAGCCAAATGCGCTAAGTGTAAGATATGGTAAATTAAATAATATGTGTTATTAGAGAATAGCCTTATTGGATTTTCTAGGAATTTTTAAAAATTTTTTGAGAATTAAATGGAGTCCGTATGACATAGTTTAAGGGGATAGGGGTATTGGGCTTGAAGAAAGCCTGTTTGGAATACCCAATTAAAGTGGGAGTTGATTGAGGAATTCACTTAGATTTAATTAATTAAGCCTTATATATATATATATATATATATATATATATATATATATATATATATATATATATATATATAACCTAATCTCCTCATTCTTCATCCCTGATCCCTCTCCTCCTCTGTTGATTCCCTCTCCCTCTCGCGCTGATGTGTTCCCCTTCAACCCGTGAGACGCCAACATTGCTAGCCATTGACACCGCCAGCCATGGGAGATCTATTGCCGCTAAGTCTCTCCCTCACGCGACTTTGCTCTCGGCTGACTCGCACCACCCCAATCTGCTTGATGTGCCACCGATCACCGATGTCGTTGAGCACGCCATGCCATGCCACTGATCCACCATCGTTGTCACTGTGAGCACCAGTGCCGAGACACCTTTCTCACCGGCACACCCTTGTGTGCGATAGCTGCCATTGTGCATGACAATTGCCGTTTCTTTCTTGTAATCATGCTAGAGCCAACACTCGATCCAGAGCCCCTCCTCCACCCCAACCTCTCCCTCACTATGACGTCGGTTGTGTGCCACCAGATCTTAATGGCGCCCTGCCATCGCCGGCTACGCAACCACTGGATCCAGCGATCGCCTGAGTTCGTTCGTCGCCAATCTGTTCCCTTGGGCACCGATGCCATCTCTGATGGTGTCATGCCAACATATCCACTAGCCTTGTCTTCTCATTGAGCGATCTGTGGAGAAACAACCCAGGCCACTACAAGCTAGGGCCCGATTGTGTGCCATCATCGAAGGGAGATCATCCAAGGTATTGCCCATCCAAATCTTTAGGGATTCATGGATTTAAGTGTAGTGAGTTCTCTTTGATTGTTATTCTCTAATCCGGACTAATGCGAGATATACAACACAATGTACTATCAGATTCTTGCTGAACCGATCATTGATCTCTTCGGTGCATCTTGCGATAGGGGGTCTAGATTGGAGAAGGGTCAGCTTACTGATGTGCGTAGATTATATACTCTTTTATGCATGTTTTTACGCACATTTACATACTTTGAGCATGCTTGATCTATGCATTTTTATACTTCCAGCTTTCCTTTTAGCATATTTACTCTTTTGGTTCGGAGATATGCTTTTTGTGCATTTTCTGTACACAGGAGTCGAAATTGGTGAAGATTATGCGTCCTCGGGCAAGCTTGGAAGTAATTGAAGGGAGAGAGCATCAGGCCATGTACCACACATGGCCGTGTAGTCTTAACAGGAAGGAAAGAGGACATGGCCGTGCGAATCTCACACGACCGTGTCTTAATTTGAAGAAATCAGAACAGATGCCTTACATGGCCGTGTGGATCTACACGGCCGTGTGAGGTTTCCAGGGGCCAAGCAGGTGGTGGCCGTGTGCATCACACGGCAGTGTGAAGTTTCCAGAGACCAAGCAGGTGGTGGCCGTGTGTACCACACGACCGTATAACATTTCCAGAGAGCAGGAGGGTCTTGGCCGTGTGCACCACACTGCAGTGCGGTTGCAGAGAAGGAAGAGGACATGGCGTGTGAATCTCACACGGCCGTGCCGTGTGGCGCCCGATTTCCTCCTCTATTTAAACCCTCCTTCATGAATTGAAAGGGGATCTCTCCCCCTTTGGGAGAAGGCAAAATTTGGTGGTTTCCTCCCATTCTTGGGAGGATTTCTGGGCGATTCTAAGGGAGATCTTGACGATTTTGACTCCGGAGCGAGGATTGGATCCGAAGACGAGGCTTCTTCGTAGATAAGTTTTCTCTTTCCCCCTCTTCTTGGTTTCTTGGATTGGGGATTTAAGAAATGCTTGTAATCTTTATTTCTTCGGGTTTTCTTCCTCGATTCATGGAGTAGATCTTGTATTCTAGGATTAAGGGAGTATTTGTATGATGGATTGATGTAATCTCTTATGGATTTGCCATTTTCTTGTTTCAATGACATTGTCTTGCTTGTATCAATTAGATCTTGAATGATTAATGGTGATTTGTGCTTAATTCTCATTCTTGATTGATTGTTTGGATTTCTTGTGGACTTTGTAGAGATAAACTCTCACTCGATCATCCGAGGGATCCACGTGACAGGTGCAAGCCCGTGTAAGGACGTTTGAGAGATAATCTTGAAGAGGAAATAGGAATATTCAAGAGAGTAGGATGGATTTTGTGATTAGTTTCTTGTATCTTGATAGATTAATAAGTTATGGGCTTCTATGTTGATATCCGAGGAAGGCATAGGAATAGGTGCGCTTCTGTGTAAGGACAACGTAGGTTCACATCTAATTGATCATATTTAGATACATTTCTCGGTCCTTAGTCGGTTATCTATTGCAAGAGAGAACCGACAACTTTCTACAAGTGTTTGACAATTGAGGGAAAAGAATTGGTGAACCATTTACATTCAAGAAATCTTACAAAGAAATTGAAACTCCTAGAATCTCCCTTTATCATAACCCAAAACACTAAACTCTTGTTTGTTGATTTTTAATATTAGATTTGTTTACCCTTACTTTGCATTTGAAACGATTGGATAGTTGTTTAGCTAATTCGCATTGAGACATTTCTAGTGCTTATTCCAGTCCCTGTGGATACGATAATCTTTTATATTACTTGCGACATTTCCGTACACTTGCGGAGCGTAACACTTACTAGGGTAAGTTTTGTTTCCTAATTGCTAGGATTTCACAAACCTAATTGCTGGAATATGATCTGAAGTAATTCTTGGAAATGGTTGATTGGTTGTAGGTTTGGTATCAATAGACCTAAGCTATTGTTGAGGTTGTGGCATCTTATCACTGTCCATACATCGCAGGTGAGTTTCTTCAGTGCTTCCCCTTTGATTTTCGTTTGTGGATGCTCTGTTCTTTTTAGATTTCTCATGGATTATTTAATTGTATGTAAGGATTGATTTAATGAAGTTAATTATAGCATGCTTATATCTATAGAAGGTTGGATTGAATAAGGGATTTGTTATTCGATTGAGTATAGGTTGTGTATGGAGATTTGTTTGCATTTTTGTGATGGATTGGTGGATATGGATTTGTATCAGATTACGTTGGAGATTTTGTAATATGTTGTTGCTTGGATAATTAGTGATTGGTGGATTTAGAAGGATTTATGATGAGATTTGATTAGTGATTGATTTGTGAGAATTAAGAAATTTATTGGTGGATTCAGGAGGGACATACCTTCTAACTAGATTTGGATCATTATGTGGGATTAAACATGATTACCTAATCGAATTAGGATTAAGTTTTGGGTTTAGCTAATTATTATATATGTGATTAGCTAAACTGTATATCATGTGATTTGTAGGATATTGATTCAAGACAAGCGTCTGGACGTGGGATTGCTTAGCACAATATATAAATTAAGGAGGGTATTTCTTCTTTGGCCTCGATATAGTTCTTTGAACTTAGTGCATGGTTATTATCTGATGGACTAAGCTACTTTACCTTAAATCTAGTTGTATTGTTATCTTGCTTGATACTTATACTTTACCGTTGAGATGATCTATTTATTTCCTATACAGTCTTGACTTTGGATATCTATACTCTGTTGTGTATACACATGTAGAGTATGTACTATAAGGGATTTCTTGTTGACTATGTTAATATGATGATTATGCATATGTTGTTGAGCGTACATATATTGGGTATGAATTATAGGAGTCACATTGTTGACTGTCTATTTACATGTTGTGTGTGTACACATGTCCTGTGTTTACTATTAGGGATATCTTGTTGATTGTATCTATGTTGTGTGTACATGTATCTAATGTGTACTATTGGAGGATCATGTCGATAATACCTATATTGGTGATCGTATGTATTTGATGTGATATTGGAGGTATCATGATTATACCTATGTGGTTGTGTGCATACGTGTCTGGTATGACTATTGGAGGAATCATGTTGATAATGCCTATGTTGATGATCTTATGTGTCTGGTGTGATATCGAAGGTATCGTGTTGATTATACCTTGTAGGGTGCGTACGTGTATGATGTGTACATGTCTGGTGTTGTTACTTATTGCATTTGTTGTCTAGTAGACACCAGTTGGATCTACCCATACTTATAGATATAGGTACTAGATGAACTATTGTACTGGAGGCTTTTATGATGATTGAGATGTTGCATTGATGATGATTGTGTCAATATCATGATTATATATATTATGTTCATCATTGCACTACATGCTGATGACCATTGTCTCCCTTGTGATGTGAGAGATGTTGGTGCAACCTTAGGTCAAGGTTGACCTGGTTGACCAGACTCGAGTTGACTTGACTCGAGTTGTGTTTTGATGTTTGACGAGTTGTGTTTGACAATGGTTGTATCTTGATGTTTGACAAGGATACAAGCTTGGGAGAGTGAAGCCAGGCCCATGGTCAAGGTTGACCTGGTTGACCCGAGGTGAGTTGACCTGACTCGGAAAAGTCCAAGCAGGGAGCTTGGCACGGGAAAAGTCCAAGCAGGGAGCTTGGCATGGGAAAAGTCCAAGCAGGGAGTTTGGCATGGTGAAAAGTCCAAGCAGGGAGCTTGGCACGGGAAAAGTCCAAGTATGGGAGCTTGGCACATGGGAAGTCGGAGAGGGCTCGGTAGCTCGTTCTCCGGACTGTGGTCAGAGAGGGCTCGAGAGCTCGTTCTCTGGACCGGATGGAAGTCGGAGAGGGCTCGGTAGCTCGTTCTCCGAACTGAGGTCAGAGAGGGCTCGGTAGCTCGTTCTCTGGACCGGATGTGGAAAGTCCTGGTGAGTGAAGCTAGGCAGACGGGAAAGTCCTGGTGAGTGAAGCCAGGCAGTTGTGAAAACCCTAGTGAGTGAAGCTAGGTGAAAGTCCTGGTGAGTGAAGCCGGGCAAGGGAAAGTCCAGTGGAGCAAGGCAGTTGGAAAGTCCTGGTGAGTGAAGCCGGGCAGATTGGAAATCCTGGTGAGTGAAGCCAGGTGAAAACCCTAGTGAGTGAAGCTAGGTGAAAGTCCTGGTGAGTGAAGCCGGGCAAGGGAAAATCCAGATGGATCAAGGGTGATCGGACATCTGGTGTTGAGAAGGTCAAGTAGGTCAAGGGAGTGACCGGATACTTGACACGAAGAGAAAAGTCCAAGTGGGTCAAAGGGATTGACCGGACACTTGGTAGGGAGTCTTAGCAGGTCAAGGGAGTGACCAGATGCTAAGCATGAGATACCAATAGGTCAAGGTTGACCGGATATTGGTTTGGAAGGCTTGGGACTTGATTTGGGCAAAAACCAAGCTCTGGATCGATCAGTGGATCGATCCAGTGATACACTGGGTATCTGGATCGGTCTGGTGACCGATCAGTAACCAAACAGTAGCCTACTGAGTGTTATCTGATCGGTCTGCAGACCGATCAGGAAACAACGATCAGAAGGCAAGAAGCTCGGGAGAAAAGGAAGGGGATCGGTCCCCAGGACCGATCAGGATGAAGCTGGACCGATCAGGAGCATGCCTGATCGGTCCAGGTCCTAGCCGTTGCGTAGCAACGGCTAGTTTCTTCTGTGTCTTCTTCGCAGGTGCAGTGCAGGTTGAGTAGAGAATATAAAAGGAGTTCAAGGGTTTCTACAGCGACTCTCTTCTTCCTCTTCTTCCTACTGACTGCTGAAGTATTTCTGCTTGAGCTTTGCTGAGCTCTCTGCTTCGTGAAGCTTCGTGTGAGCTTCCCCGGCTGGTCAGCTGCTGCTGTTCTTCCGTGAAGTTGCTGCTTCTTCAACGGAAACCAGTCGAAGGCAAGCAAGGTGTTTTACATTCATATTGTTTGTATTTCTTGCTGTATTTCGATCTTGTTGTTGCAAGATATTGTGGCGAAGTTTCTCCACCCACAAGGAGTATATATTAGCCGGTTCTCCGGGGACTCATCCACCGACGGATTGATAGGCTTCGTCCACCTTACGGACACGCCGAGGAGTAGGAGTTTCATCTCCGAACCTCGTTACATCGACGCGTATTGAGGTTTGATTTCTTGTCTTCGTTTCTTGTTTTTATTTCCACTGCGTTAACCCTAGTTTGTAGAAAGAAACGCGAAGATTTGGGGTCGGCTATTCACACCCCCCCTCTCTAGCCGCGATCATCGATCCTAACAAGAGAGTCGTCAGTTATTTTTAGTGATGCACACTCGACCACTCATGGGTAGTGGTAGTTGGAGCACTTGCCGCTTGTCCTATCATGTCACTCGGTCACTAGGCGTTGTGATATTCAGCGTTGTGAGTAGTCAGGGACCCTATCGCTATGTAGTTAAATAACTACTTAGTGTACTATCACCTCGGCCACTCGAGAGTAGTGTTAGCTGGAGGGTTGTAAAGTTGTCATTATCCCGATCCCTCAGCCACACATGGGTCGTGGTAGGTGGAGGGACGGGTGGGAGTGACACCATGTGGCATGCATGTGCATTTGCATATAATGCGTAGTGCATCTTGTGGAGATATATTTGCATACATGTCTAGTAGATATTAGCTACATGTGATTGTGATATGTTGCACTTGTTTGAGCTATGATTGTTGCATATGATTGTCATGCTTCATATATGTCATTTATTATACATGTATATGCTGTCAGTTATATTGCTCAAGTATTATGAGCAGATCTATTGTTGATCCCCAATGAGTTTTCTGATCATTATATCTTATGTGTTGATTTCAGATTGGGTATGTACATTACTATGTCAGTTATGATTATGTGCAGTCGTTATGTCAGATATGTTTATGTGCATTAATTATGCTAGTATGATCATGTTCTTATTTCCCTATTGAGACTGTATACTTCGATCTTCATATTTTACATAGACCATGCACTATCTTGTATATTACCCACTGAGTGACCCATACTCACCACCGCATTTGTGTATTATCTTTTTCCTAAGGTAGCAGACAGATAATTATGGAGTCGCTTGGAGTATCTTGTCTGCTGGTCCCATGTCACATCCGATGATGGTTTCTGGTTTTGTTTCCTATTTTACTCGCATTACGATTTATGGACTTGACATTGTATAACTCGACTTTGTTTTGGAGTGTTGCTATGTGGTGTCTTGTATTCATTTTGTTGTTGTTGTGTAAGCCTAGCCGGCCAGCAGTATTTTATTTTGGTTTATAGGTTTTTCTTTCATTTTCCGTTGTGTTATTTTTGGTACAGCTATGTGGGCTGCTTAATATACAACTGCGTGGTTATGTTCTTTTTGTTTCAGCATAGTGGGTTGTGTATATAACTGCGTGGTTGTGTATGTTCTAGCCGTGTGGGCTGTTGATAGCTTGTGAGTAGCCTTGGGGTATTGTATACATGTTTATATTGTCACTGTTACAAGGGAGATGTTGTTCGTTTGTTGGGCAGGGACTCTTCTAGGGTGTGACACTAGGTCAAAGTCGTATCTTCCTATACATGCATAGACAGAGCTTCCCTAACCTACTATCATCTAAAACTTCTCCAGTACCGTTTATCAAGTTAAACTTTTATTCTTATTTATCCTAGTCCTAATTACCCAGCCATGTAAATTATTGTTTTAGAGGTGTCAACTAATTTAGAGTCTCCTTCTGAATTATTGAACTTTGGATTTCAGTATTAGGTTTATGCTGATTTTCTATATAGTTATAATAGACTTGGTTATAGTTTAAGTTTAGATTAACTTTGTTTTTATTTAATTTAGTTTTAGTTTTATTTTATTTTATTTTATTCTTTAGATTTGAATTAATTTTTGAAGGTTTAATTTTTGAGATTGAGAGTGAGTTATTTGATTTATTTTGATTTAGGTAGTGAATTTTATTTTATGGTACATAGTATTGATTAAGACCTACTTACATGATTAGACACACTTTTGGAACCCAAGCTTTAGTTAGTTATTTTATTTTGAGTTAGAGTTAAAAATGATTTAAAGGTAGAATTAGACATGTATTCAAGTCTGAATTTATTGTACACAGTTCTTTGAGATCCAAACATCATATTTAGATACTTGGATCCTGAGGTAAACTTTCCCAACTGTTCTTTTAACACTTTAACTTGACTTTTCAAGACAGAATTTTCTCCCTCAAGATTTATATCTTGAGTTGAACTTTTGTTTTAAATTTGGTTAGTTAAGGAGGTAGACAGAATTTACCTCAAGCTCTGAGGTAAGTTTTATTTTCCACTGCGCATGTTTACGAAACGTGTTTTAGCACGCACCCGCATCGGGTATATCCGAACAGCAGGAGTTGATGGGTCTGAAAGATCTAACACAAGGCTAAAATTCAGCTAAGTTTGAGGACCTGATAGTTGGTGTGAAGCTCAGATAGGTCAAAGGGACGACTTGATATCTTGCGGGAAGTCCGATTGGGTCCGTGAGACCTGACAACTGGCAGAAATCCAGTTGGGTCTGCGAACCTGACAACTCGTATGAAGACCTGGTGGGTCAAGAGGCTGTTAATCGACTGAAATCGGTAAGTGAAGGTAAGTCACTGGAGGAGAGTGACTCAGTGAGGACGCGTCCCGGTTGAGGGGACAGTAGGCGTCAGTCCAATTTAGGTCTATTTCGAAAACTTAAATTGAGACCCTGACTAGATTCTGGTCTCGAAAAAATAGGATCTAACTCATAAATCTTTATAAAATGTTCATATATAGATTTTTCTAACTCTATGTTGTAGAGACAAATGTAGACCTTTGAATTCTATATACATGACAACTGACAGAACTTGATTCTAAGTTCAGAGTAAAAAATTATGGCCTTTGGAACTTACTATGTCAAACCAGCAGTTGGAGGCGCCTTGAGCTTATTGAAAGGCACCTTGAAGAGCTTTGAAGGCGCCTTCCAGAGGATAAATGTCACTCCCCAAGAAGAGTCCCTGCCAGACAAAAATCCGGCAGTATCTCTCCTAAATCGGTAACAATCTAAAATATACATACATACAAAATACATCAACCACATACGGTTGGAATATATATACACAACCACGCAAATGTATATTCAGCCCACACGGTTGGAACAAAATAAAACACAACTATGCAGTTATATATATACATTAAACAACCCACTCGACTGTACTAAAAACCAATACAGCATACAAACTGAAATTAACTAACATTCTAAGTTATCAAAACATGGTTGATTTAATGGCATACCAAACCATACAATTCGAAATTAAACTAACATGCTAAGTTATCAAAAATATGGTTGATTTCATGACATACTAAACCAAACGATCCAAAGTTAAACTAACATGCTATATTATCAAAAGCATGGATGATTTTATGGCATACTAAATCATACGATCCGAAATTAAACTAACATGCTAAGTTATAAAAAACATGGCTGATTTTATGGCATACTAAACCATACAATCCAAAATTAAACTAACATTCTAAGTTATAAAAAACATGGCTGATGATGCGGTGATGATGAGGGGCCTGTCCTGCGGCCACGGTGGAGGTCAAAGTCAAGGCGGTCAATGTGCAGATAGCATCAGTCGATCGGGACGAAACATGTCCCGACCGGGCGAAGAAGGCTATGATCCGTCGTCGCTTTCAACACAGGGAAAAGTCAAACGACCGATGCTCAATGAAGACAATGTGCAGAGGCCACCCGAGCGGCTCGTTCGCTTGGCAAGGCACCAGGATTCAACATTGGCAGATGGAACTTCGGCCGAGCGGCTACCCCGCTTAGCCAAACATCCGAGTGTGACATCGACAGAATTCAACTTCGGTCGAGCGGCTACCCCGCTTGACCCAGCGATAGGTCTCGAGAGTGGAACTACGGTCAGTCGAACACACACGGGAGTAGCAAGGTTCTGGCCGACTGGACGTGACACCAGAGTAGTGAAATCTTGGCCAAGCGGCCAACCCACTCGGCCTAGCAATACAGTACACTGATATCCATCAACATCCTTTTGGGAGTTGGTGTCGCCGACATCGGGCATGGACAGCCAGAAGATCGTACAGCGAAAACTTCCACTGCCACTTCAGAGATACGCTTGACCGTTAAGGTACTGTGTCAGAGACACTTTATTGACAAGTCTTTTCAGGGAAAACTTTGAGAAGCATACTTGCATTGGGAAGCATGCACGTGCGCTGCCGGAGCTTTATATAAAGGGGAGTCCAAGCATCGGCGGAAGTATACAATATTCACTGTTTGTGCTATAGTCTTCTTGTTGCTCCGCTTTCCACTTCATCGTCGATGACTGACTTGAGCGTCGGAGGGCCAACGTCGGGGACCCCTTCCCTGGTTCGGCACTGACGTAGTTTGTATTGCAGGTCTAAGCAGAGTCCACTGGAGGTCAGTGTGAGTGCCACATCCCTAGCTTTCTGTCTTCAACTTTCGGACAGAATCATATTTGGCGCTGTTTGTGGGAACGTCACCTGCATCTGAGCCGAGAAGATGGAGGACGCTGGACGACTCACCACCATGACGCTCACCCAGGAAGAGCACGAGATGCTCATTCAAGCCTGAGCAGTGAAGATGATTGAGCAGTAGCAACAACAGGGGTTAGTCGATCGGCAGCAAGTAGATGAGCGGGGCAAGAAGCCCGAGCGGAACAAGTCTCAGTATGGGGGCAGAACAGAAGGCCGACCGACACACAAGGGAGAGTGTCATCCGCGCCGATCCCCTGTCATTGTGCCTTGTTCCAAACCCCTTCAGAGATTGCCCAGGTGAATCAAGAAATGGGATCGTCTTCGGATGATGCTCCCGTTTAGGATGCCAGAAAGGACAAGGCGCCCCGAAGCAGCGCGTCGACCGAATGGATCAACCGGCAATTCTCAGAAGGGATCTTACAAGACCCTCTGCCCAGACACTATACTCCGCTTGCGATCGGGACATACAACGGATCGACCAATCCAGATGATCATCTGGATCAGTTCGATAATGAAGCCACGCTGCACCAGTATACCGATGGAATGAAGTGCCGAGTCTTCCTCACTACCCTCTCCAAGGGGTTGAGAGCTGAAGGAGCACGACCACACCAGGAGACCAGGGCACATGCCGTACAACATGTGGCGTCCGGTCGGTCGAAAGCGTCGAAGGGTAAAATATGGACGCCAGTGTTTTGCCCTTTCCATCAGTCGACAACTCACAACACTCGGGATTGCCGTGGCCTGACACCAATCGTCAGCCGACCTGCCCCAAGAGGATACTACTGCCGATCTCCTTCTCCCGATTGACGGTAAAGACATCGATCGATTGAGTGGCGAGGGGATGATAGAAGGGCACCCGAGCGACACCACCAGCATCAACGGAGGGATGATGCTGACCCCTCCCGAGTACCGACCGAGAGAAATAAACATCCGCTCGGGAAGAAGAAAATAGGAACAACGTATCCCGAGGAGAGATAGGCAGGATTGCCGGAGGGCCGACCGACGGAGACTCCAATAGAGCCAAGAAGTCATAGGCTCGGCGGTTGGAGATCCACACAGTGTGATGTAGCAAGGAGAATGTCGAATGGCTCGAGATAAGCTTCAGCCCCAGCGACTTGGAGGGAGTGGAGATCCCTCACAACGATGCGCTGATCATCCGGGCGGTAATCGCTAATTATACTATTCACTGGACTTTTGTTGATACATGAAGTTCAGTGAATATCATCTTCAAAAAGACATTTGATCAATTATAAATTGATTGAAGCGAGCTGCTGCCCATGACTACCCCTCTCTATGGCTTCACAGGCAATGAAGTGATGCCGCTCGGACAGGCCCGACTGGCCATCTCGCTCGAAGAGGAGCCACTGAGGAGAACTAGGACCACCAACTTTATTGTGGTGGATGCACAGTTGGCCTACAATGTCATCCTGGGCCGACCAGCCCTCAACGAGTTCTGGGCGGTAGTATTTACTTACTGCCAAAAAATCAAATTCCCGATGGACGATCAAGTGGGCGAAGTCAAGGGTGATCATCAGTTGACCGCTCGGCGATGCTACATCAAGATGGTCAAGTCCGAGGCAAGAAGTGCTCGGAAGAGCCCGTGCTTGGAGGTAAACGTGATCATTGAAAAACCCCCTACCTTGGTATAGGAAGAAATGGAGGAGGTGCAGATCCACCCAAGTAGAGCGGAAGCAACAACCTTCATCATCGTCGACCTGGAGGAGGAGAAGAAAGCAGAGCCGGTCGTCTGCCTTAGACAAAACCATGATGTGTTCGCCTGGTCGACTCACGAGCTTCCTAGTATCTCCCCGAGTGTGGCTCAGCACGAGCTTCATGTTCGACCGGACGCTCGACCGGTAAAGCAAAGGAAGAGAGACTTCAGCGCAGAGCAAAATGTGATCATCCGGGCAGAGATAGAGAAACTGCTGAAGGTCGGCCATATTTGGTAAGTTCAATTCCCGAGCTGGCTAGCCAATATTGTGTTAGTCTCTAAGCCGGGAAATAAATGGCAGGTCTGCATTGACTTCCGCGATCTAAACAAGGCATGCCCAAAGGACTTCTATCCATTGCCCAGGATAGACCAGATGGTGGACTCAACAGCAGGCTACGAGCTGATCTGCATGCTCGACGCTTACCAAAGGGTATCACCAAGTGCCGCTCGCCCGCGAAGACCAAGAGAAGGTCAGCTTCATTACGACCGACGGAACGTATTGCTACAACGTCATGCCGTTCAGACTCAAGAATGCTGGAGCCACTTACAAAGTGTTCCGATGACAGATCGACCATAATATGGAGGCATATGTCGACGACATATTAATTAAATCCCTCCGAGTTGCTGACCTATGCGCAGATATCAACGAGACCTGTAGAATGCTGAGGACCTACGAAATAAAGCTAAACCCGAGCAAATGTCTATTCGGCGCAAAGAGTGGCCACTTCCTGGGTTACATTGTCATTGAGCAGGGCATTGAAGCCAATCCAAGCAAAGTCAAAGCATTCCAAGACATGCCCCCACCTCGGAACTTGAAGGAAGCTCAACGGTTGACTGGTCGGATCACGGCGCTATCCAGATTCATATCCAAATCATCTGAGCGGAGGTTACCATTCTTCAAGATGCTTCGTCGAGCCATGAAATTCCAATGGGATGTC
This sequence comes from Zingiber officinale, assembly GCF_018446385.1. NCBI lineage: Eukaryota > Viridiplantae > Streptophyta > Magnoliopsida > Zingiberales > Zingiberaceae > Zingiber > Zingiber officinale. Next base: position 76,653,458 of record NC_055989.1, read on the forward strand.
GAGTGCGATCGGGCACTAGAAGAGCTCAAGGAATATCTAAATTCCTTGCCTTTACTAGCCAAGCCAATTGTTGGTGAGCTGTTTTGGATCTATTTGTCATCCAATGAGCATGCGGTCGGATTGGCTATAGTTAGGCAGAACGGCAAAGAGCAGCAACCTATATATTTTTAAGCTATATATTGGAGGATGTAGAGTCTCGCTACACCGATCTTGAAAAACTAGCTTATGCTTTGATTCTCATCACTCGGAGGCTTTGTTCGTACTTTCTAGTGTACACAATCATCGTGCTAATGGACATCACCCTGGGACGAGTCCTTCTCAACCCCGAAGCATCAGGAAGGCTAATCAAATGAATGACTAAGCTAAGCGAGTTCGACATCCAATATCAACCCTGAGCGACAATCAAGGCTCAGGTCTTGGCGGATTTCGTCATAGAGATCCAGAGTGTGGAGCCAGAGGCAACATGGAAGATATACGTTGACGGCTCGTCCACTTGGAAAGGCAACATAATTGGCATATTGCTTATCTCACCTCGGGAGGACTGGATGTAGCTCTCCGTTCGGTTGGAGTACCGAGCCACCAATAATGAAGCAGAGTATGAGACACTGATAGCCGGCCTACAGACAGCCCGACATGTAGGACCCGTTAAAGTGCTCATCCACTTGGACTCTCAGTTGGCTTCTCAGCAACTATCCGGGACGTTTGAGATAAGCAATGCCTGACTCAGGCTTTATGCGGAGGCCTTAGAAAAGCTGAAGACCAACTTTCAGGAGGTCATCATACAAAATATTCCCCGATCAGAGAACCAGGCAGCGAATGATTTGGAAAAATTAGCCAGTTCGCTGTCCTCGATCATCATAGAGCAGCCGATCAAACAAGTCTAGCTCATGGCGCACATTGACCGGATGGAAGGAATAACCTTCCCAAACGACTGGAGGACGGTCCTAATAGAGTGCTTGCGGTCGGGAGCTACACCTGCTGATCCGGAAGAAGTTCGCTTGTTGAAGAAGAGGGTCAGATGGTTCACCTTGGTGGGGGACCATCTTTATAAGAGAGCCTTCGCGAGGCCCTTACTCAAATGCCTCGGGTCGGAGGACGCCGAGTACATTCTGCGGGAGGTGCACCAAGGCCCCTGCGGAAGCCATTCGGGCGGTCGCGTATTAGCCCGAAAGATACTCGTAGCCAGATATTTTTGGCCGACCCTCCAAGTGGATGCCGCTCGGACGGTGGCCACCTGCTTGTCCTGTCAGAAGTATCACAACCTCCCACATCGACCGACCGAGAAAATGAAAGCGTTCATAGTCTCTTGCCCGTTCGATCAATGGGGCATGGATATCGTGGGGCCATTCCCCATGGTGACGGTCAGCGAATGTTTTTGCTTATTGCAGTCGACTACTTCTTGAAGTGGGTGGAAGCCGAGCTGCTTGCAAGAATAACCAAGTATATGGTAATTAAATTTGTTTGGCAAAACATTATCTGTCGGTTCGGAATCCCATGCCGGCTCGTATAAGACAATGGGAGGTAGTTCGCCGGTTAGGGGCTTAGAGAGTGGTGCAAGGGCTATGACATCCAACAGGCCTTCACATCCGTGGCCTACCCCCAAGGCAACAGATAAGCCAAAGTCGTCAATCATAAGATCCTTAGAGTTTTACGCGCTCGGCTCGACCACGTTGGAGGCAGTTGGGTCGATGAGCTCCCTAGTGTGTTGTGGGGCCCTCATACGACCTCGAAGGAGGCGACCGGCGTAACCCCCTTCCATCTAGTGTACGACAGCGAAGTAGTTGTCCTCGTGAAGGTCGGAGTAGAATCTGATCGGGTGCATCACTATGATAAAAGAAACATCGAACGGAGACTCATGGAGCTCGACTTTGTGGATGAAACACGAGCGAAAGCAGCGGTCCAACTAATAGTATATCGACAACAGATGAAACAAAACTACAACCGACAGGTAATCCCGAGGTCCTTCCAGGTCGGTGATCTCGTCTGGAAGAAAGTAAAGTCGATCTGTGACGTCACCAAGCTCGAGGCCCCATGGGTAGGACCATGGAGCATACTATTTGGAGGATGGAGAGGGAAGGCAGCTCGAGAGGCCATGGAGCATGAATCATCTACAACCCTACAGGGCTAGATGAGAGGTGCGCGGGTGAATACTATGTATTTTTGTATGTTTCCTGAACGCGGGGCAAAATATGAATAAAAGTGAAGAATGCCTCTTGAGATGTGTCTCCATCGACTGTCGAGCGGCGACCTTAAACGTTTGTCTCCATCAACGGTCGAGCGAGGACCTTAAACCCCGGTCTTCACCAATGGTCGAACGGGGACCTTAAACTAGGATTGTCATCAGTGGTCGAGCGACGACCTTAAACGCTTGTCTCCATCAATGGTCGAGAGGTGACATTAAACATTTGTCTCCATCAATAGTCGAGTGGCGACCTTAAACACTTGTCTCCATTAATGATCGAGCGACGACCTTAAAGTCCGGTCTTCACCAACGGTCGAGCGGCGACCTTAAACTCGGGCCTACATCAACGATCGAGCGACAACCTTAAACTCAGGTCTACAGCAATAGTCGAGCGGCGACCATAAACCTGAGTCTACAAAAATGGTCGAGCGGCGACCATAAACCTGGGTCTCCAACAACGGTCGAGTGACGACCTTAAACCCGGGTCTACAGCAATAGTCGAGCGACAACCTTAAACCATGATCTATACCAACGGTCGAGCGGCGACCTTAAAATCGGGTCGACTGGAATGGTGAGCGGCGACCTTAAACCCTTGGCTTAATGAGAGGGCAAGCGTCGGCTACTCAAAAGCTTAAGTCTTCAAAATATAGTGACCGTTCGACACTATTCTTCAAAATGCTCCTAAGGCCGATCGGAAGTCTGCAGAATCATAATGGAACTCCGGATACAAAAGGATCGATCGATTGGATAGACTAATTAGGGGCGATCGGAGTGACGAGGCCACGAGTTGCAATACTCAAAGGAGTCGAAAAAACATTCAAGGAGATAAAACTTGTCCGAACGGATGAGCATATATTCATTAAGAATTCAAAAAAATTTATAGAAATTTTACAGGGACTCTCAGCTTCACTCAAGGTAGTCCAAAACGTCGTCAGGCAGCGTGACAGTGAGTTTATCCTGGCTGACGATGCTGCTGGTCAGAGCTACCGGTAGGTAGCCACCCTCCCTGAGCTGGTCAATCATCCCATCGATGGCCAGATCAAAGAGGCGCAGAGTCTGGTCGGCGACCTTCTCATTGGCCAATCGGAAGGAGATGGAAGAAAGACTTGATAATCAGGAGGAAATTCATAGGCTGCAATCAAGCTCTTAGCATCGCCGGCGTCGAACTGGGACTAAGTAGAGGTGTACCATAGCCCAGGGATGCCGACGGAAGGCTGTGAAGAACTTGCCATTGCGAAACAAGCGAGAGAGAGAAGGAATAAAGTGACTGAATTATCACCGGAACACTGAGACACCGAAAAACTAGAAGACGAGGAAGGACAGACGCCGGAAGATGTGAAAACAAGGGGGGATGGGGAGAAAGCTTACTGGAAAGGTCGTCAGAGGAGCGAAAAAGAAGGATGTCGCCGGAGCACGGGAGCGTTGTCGAAGAACTCACTTCAAGTGTGTGAATGAAGTGACACACACTGGCTTATAAGCCCGGGGGTCGGCCGACTGGAGCCGTCCGATCTAGGTCACAGAAACCTAGGCTAATATCTCACCGTTGAATTTGAACCGTGAAACATCGCATCACAGCGGATATCCGCCTATCGCGTCAGGCGTGCGGTGGCAATGGGCAGGACACGTGGTGCATCGCCACGGGTCGACATTTAATGAGACATGGAAGCGTGCTTAGTCTTAATGCGCGGAGATTTGCATGATTTCCCAGAAATCTGGGTGATGTAGGCCTGGCTCGCGCTCGCCCAAGACAGTCCAAGCAAAAGATTTTACAAGTACAAACCCTCGTCGTCCCGATCGGATTAAGGGAGCATACCTACGGTTGAACGACAAGATTCAGCAGGCCGATCGGCGAGGAGCGTTAGCATCCCGATTAGAATCCAAGTAGTGTCGAAGGTCAATCGGGAGGAAAGCTGCTCAAATAATTGTCCAGCCAGTCAGACTTGCAGCCTCCTTCGACTAGACTTGAGGGAGAGGCATGTGATGCGGTGATGATGAGGGGTCCCGCCCTGCGACCACGGTGGAGGTCAAAGTCAAGGTGGTCAACTCATAGATAGCATCGGCCGGTTAGGCGAAGCATGCTCCGATCGGGTGGAGAAGGCTGCGATCCACCATCGTTTTCGACATAGGGAAAAGTCAAACGACCAATGCTCAATGAAGACAATGTGCAGAGGCCACCCGAGCGGCTCACCCGCTCGGCAAGGTACTAGGATTTAGCATTGGCAGATGGAACTTCGGCCGAGCGGCTACCCTGTTCAGCCAAACATCCGAGTGTGACATCGATGGAATTCAACTTCAGTCGAGCAGCTACCCCGCTCGGCCCAGCGGTAGGTCTCAAGAGTGGAACTGCGGTCAGTCGAACACACACGGGAGTAGCAAGGTTTTGGCCAATCGGACGTGGCACTAGAGTGGCAAAATCCTGGCCAAGCAGCCAACTCACTCGGCCTAGCAATACAGTATACTAATATCCATCAACATCCTTTTGGGGGTTGGTGCCGCCGACACCAGGCATGGATAGCCAAAAGACCGTACGGCGGAAGCTTTCACTTTCACTTCAGAGATATGCTCGGCCCGTTAAGGGCTGTGTCAGGGACACTTTACTAACAAGTCTTTTCAGGGAAAGCTTTGAGAAGCGCACTCATATTGGGAAGCGTGCACGTGCGCTGCCGGAGCTCTATATAAAGGGGGTCCAAGCATCGGCAGAGGTATGCGATATTCACTGTTTATGCTATAGTCTTCTTGTTGCTCCGCTTTCCACTTCATCGCTGGTGATTGACTTGAGCATCGGAGGACCAACATCGGGGACCCCTTCCCTGGTTCGGCACTTACGTAGTTTATGTTGCAGGTTTGAGCAGAGTCCACAGGAGGTCAGCGTGAACGCCACATCCCCAGCTTAGAAGTCTTCAACTTTCGGACAAGATCAGCTGATTTCATGGCATACTAAATCATATGATCCGAAATTAAACTAACATGCTAAGTTATAAAAAACATGGCTGATTTCATGGCATACTAAACCATACAATCCAAAATTAAACTAACATGCTAAGTTATGAAAAACATAGCTGATTTCATGGCATACTAAACCATACAATCCGAAATTAAACTAACATGCTAAGTTATCAAAAGCATGGTTGATTTCATGGCATACCAAACCCTAGGAACCGAAACTTACCTATGTTGCATGGTTATCAAACATCATCACCCTTATAGCATGTTGAACCTAAGGAACCAAAATTTACATGCACTTGCAAGGTTATCAAACATGTGTACTTTCATAGCATGTTAAACCCTAAGGATCCCAAACTAACATATAATGTATAAAAATTATCATGATAAGAAGTAAGAAGAAACACAACTAACGAATTCCAGAATCTTACATATAACTTATAAAAATTATCATGATGAGAAGTAAGAGTAAATGCAAGTACAACTTAACCAATTCCGAAACCTTACATATAACATTATCATGATTGGAAGTAAGTACACTAAACCAAATCCTGAAATCTTACATGTAACCTATAAAATCATCATGATAAGAAGTAAGAATAAACACAAGTATAACTAAACAAATTCTGAAATCTCACATGTAACCTATAAGACTATCATGCTAAGAATAAAAAGAACATGAGCACAACTAAACATATCCCAAAACCTTATCTAACCTACCATGGTATCTAAACATACCTAGTTTATAGGAACTAATTAATACATGCTATGAGGTATAGAACGTGCCTTTGATTCCTTGCTACCAAACCTTTCCTTCTTCTCCTCCCCTTAGAGCTTGAACCGGTGGAAAAATCCCAAGGTGAGGGAGAGCTTAGGGCCGGTGGTTTTAGGAGGGGTTTAGGGTTTTGGGAAGTAGCTAAAAATCTGAGGTGATGAATGCATTATATAGGTTTTTCCATATCTAATCCATCTTTGAACATTTCCACCATAGTTACTAAGTCATACAATTTTTTACGCATAATAAAATTTATATCCATGAGTTATATAAATTTTTTATACATACTAAGTCATATAAATTTTTATACACATAATAAAATTTATATCCATGGGTTATATAAACTTTTTATACATAATAAGTCATATAAATTTTTATATGTATATAAAAATTTATATCCATGGGTTATATAAATTTTTATATACATACTAAGTCATATAAATTTTATATATACTAAGTCATATAAATTTTTATATACATAATAAAGATTTATGTCCATGGGTCATATAAAATTTCTATACCTACTAAGTCTTATAAATTTTTAATTAATTAAATCTAACTAAATCTATCTATTTAAATTAATCATTTCTTAATTTGTCACGCCCCAGGTAGTTTCTGTCAGAAAAAATTTTGACAGCATCTCTTCTGTACGGGTGACAATATGAAACTTGACTACATCAATTCAGATACCTCGGCCAACACGACCGGAACATATGTATAATAACAATGAAAATAATCAAACACTCACGCAGTTTAATAGTAAAACATTAACCTAAGGAACGATAAGATAATTATTTCAAATAACCTACTCAACTGCACCCATAAAGCATAAATCCGATATCCTACTCAACTACACCCATACAACACAAATCCGGTATCCTACTCAACTACACCCATAAAGCACAAATCATCAGCATGCATCTAAACGAAAATCCATCAAGAATAAGAAATCATACAAGATCCAAATGTCAAAAGATACATGTTTGAAACATAGTCTATAACATAATAAGGAAACCGAAATGTGCGAACTCGTTACGACACGCAGTGGTGGGGGACAAGTGACTGGAACCTCCTGAATAGCCTCAACCTGAAAATAGTAATAACGGGGTGTGAGTCCAACACTCAACGGATACCTAGTTGATATGCATAGTAAATAATAATCAGCAGAAATAAATATGCGTACAGTCTCCTGGATAGAAAATGTAAAACGACAAAGTAAGGAGTATCTGTACCAACCAGAACCTGGGAATAGGGATATCAAGGCCGTCAAACCTCGAGTATCATAAATCTTGTATGCATATCAAACAATGCATTCATCCAATATGCAGCAAATAAAGTGCAACAAACACAAGCAATAAATGCAAATAATGCATATGATGCCAATAACATGTCCTGGTCACCCCTGACGCCAGTCAGCCATCTCACACACGATGGTGAGACCGAGTGGGTAGGGCTATGACAACCGTGCACTTTGTCATCACTGCTCCTGAGCGACCGAGTGGACGGGACGTTGTCGGAGTACACCTATCCTCCTACCCCAAATCATAAGAAGGGGAGCACAATGCTCTCAACTCCCCGAGTCAGTCCAGAGGAGTGATCCCTGCCGGCTAACACACCGCGTCACACTACCCATGAGTGGACCAATGGAGCCAAACAGAGCAACCTGCTGCAACACACCCTGCCTGAATAAAAACCACTAACTCATGAGTGGTTGTGTGTGCAGATCCATGTAACTGGCGATATGCTCAACAATAATGGAGTCGACTATCGCACAGCATGCAATCATGCGAGATGGTGCATGACACTAAGCATAGAAATGTCCTGATCCTATCTACCTCCATACAAACATGTACTATATACGTGGATTAAATAATATGATCTTGGTACACAGGTCAGGTATGGTATCTAACCAGTCCGGTATATCATAAAGCATGACATGTCACTACCTCCATAACATAAATAATAAACAGGGCATGAATGCTAAACAAGTAACAAATAAATCATGCTCGGAAATAAATAGTGACATGACGATACAAATATAAACATAATTATTGATACTTGCTAAAATCTACTAAACATATCAACAAGACATATCAAAATAGATAGGTCAAGGTATCCGTCTCAAAAAGAAGGTAACACCAAGCAATCCAAAGTCGAGACGCACGTCTCGAATCAAAGTCCTGCGTCAAGCAATATATATATTTTATTTAGCTAAATTCAAAAGAATAGCTAAATAAAATCCCTAATACTAAGTTAGGGCAAAACCCTAATCACATCACAACTAATTACAACCTCAAATTAAACCTACACATGATCTACCACATGTTCCAACCATACTAATCATGAAATCCTCCAAATTCAATATGATCGATCTACAACCAAGATCAATTACCTACTCCTTACCTCAATTCACAGCCAAGTGACTGCTGGTGGAAGGTTGTTTACTGTTGGAATTCAAGGTAAGCAGCTGCTAGATGAAGAGACTACCGGATGGGGTTGTTGTCGAAACCAAGAACACTCCACAGACCCTATAGCTCCTTGGTGGCGGTTCACAGCGTCAATAGCGGCCGAAACCCTGGCAGCAGTGGTTGTTGCTCGCGGTCGCAGGTATAAAAGAGGGTGGGAGCCCCACTCAGCCAACTACAGCCCCTTCCCAAACTAGCAGATAGTGGCTCGGCAGCGTCGGCAAGGCGGCACACGAAGGTGAGCAACAAATCAGTGAGAACTGTGGCAGATCTAGGGCACGGTGTCACTGGCGGTGCTCCGTGCGACGGTGATGGCTAGGGCACAACTCTATGGGAAGATGGCACCACCATGGTCAGCAGAGACACAGTGGAGGAGAGGAAGAGGAGAAGCTCGGCGTCGAAGAGGAGCGTCTGCGCATTCCTGATCTTCCCCGATCTAGGGCTCGGCTGGCGACACCGCTGTCGGCTGTGGCGACCGAGGGCGATGCGACCAAGAGGAGGAGAAGGCGCGGCTAGATCTGGAAGAGGAAGGGAATTGGGTGAGGAGTGGAAGAAGTGGCTGTCAGGGAAGAAGAAAGGGTTATCGCTGCTCGGGCTGAGGAGAGGGGTTTTGTATGCTTGGGGAGGAGAGGCGTCACGAGTGTTGGCAGCGTCGGTTGGGCGGCGTCGGTGCCGTAGGGCACGGGTCAGGTGAGGAAACGGGGCGTTAGCACGTGGGGAAGGAAACGGGGAGAGAAAAGAAGAAAAAAGAATATAAAAATTCAACTTTTTCTCACTAATTTGGGGTAGCCTAAACAGGCTTTCCTTGGGCCCAATATTTATCCTCGTAAACTCTTCATACGAGCTCCGAAAAATTCTCAAAAAATTCCTAAAATTTCTGAAAATTTTTGAAAAATTCCTTTATGGTTATTCACCCTTTTTCGATATTTTACATTCTCCCTCATTAATAAAAAATTTGGTCCCCAAATTTTCGTTATCTACTATCAGCAAGTATTAGCAACAGATAGATAGTATAAATGCTGAACAGTAAATAACTCATATACCTCAAGTGAAAAGATGGGGGTATCGAGCTCGAATCGTATCCTCGAGCTCCCAGGTAGCCTCCTCGTCTGAATGATGCTGCCATCCGACTTTAACCAGCCGGATAGTCTTGTTCCACAGCTGACGCTCCTTTTGGTCCAGAATCCATATCGGAACCTCCTCGTAGTTGGCGTCAGGCTGAAGGGAAACTGGTATATCAGACAACACATGAGCTAGGTCTGCTATGTATCTCCTCAGCATAGATACATGAAATACGTCGTGCACGCCTGCCATAGCCGATGGCAGCGCCAAGCGATAAGCTACTGCTCCAATCCTTTCCAGGATCTAGAAAGGGCCAATGTATCGTGGAGCTAGCTTACCTCTGAGGCCAAATCTCTTCACCCCTTTCGTGGGTGAAACTCGAAAAAAAAACATGGTTGCTAGTAGAGAACTCCAGGGGCTCCATCTCCGATCTGCATAACTCTTCTGGCGGTCTTGCGCCTCTGACATCCTCCGTCTGATAGTACGGACCAACTCTGCCTCCTGCTGAGCTCTATGAGGTCCCAACAGCTGGGCCTCCCTAACCTCATCCCAGAGGGTGAGTGTCTGACAAGACCTACCATACAATGCTTCAAACGATGCCATCTGGATAGCCGAATGAAAGCTGTTGTTGTAGGCAAACTCTACCAATGACAAATGGTCCTCCCAACTGCCTCCGAAATCCAATACACAAGATCTCAGCAAGTCCTCTAGAGTCTGAATGGTCGCTCTGACTGTCCATCTGTCTACGAATGGAAAGCTGTACTGAAACGGAGCTGAGTGCCTAAGGCCTGCTGTAGACTCTGCCAGAATCAGGACGTGAACCGAGGGTCTCTATCCGAAATAATACTCAAAGGAACACCATGTAATTTGATGATCTCCCGACCATACAGATTTGCTAATCGATCCAGATAATCAGTCTTCCGGATTCCTAAGAAGTGCGCCGATTTGGTTAATCGATCAATGATTACCCAAATCGAGTCATGGCCTCGTCGTGTCCTAGGCAAACCCACCACAAAATCCATAGTAATGTGATCCCATTTCCACTCTGGAATCGGAACCTTTTGTAGTAATCCGGCAGATCTCTGGTGCTCCGCCTTCACCTGCTGACAGACAAGACATCTAGCTATAAATTCCGCGATGCCTTTCTTCATGTCATTCCACTAGTAGGAACGCCTCAAATCTCGATACATGTGGGTCCCGCCTGGGTGAATCGTAAATCGAGAGCGATGAGCCTCCTGAAGTAGCTCCTGCAAGACCGGATGAGACTGAGATACGCATAATCTGCCTCGAAAATATATAATACCCTCCTTATCTCGTGTGAACTCAGTCTGCTGCCCGGAAGCTATCTGGCTGCCAATGAACTGTAAGTGTTGATCACCGGCCTAGGCCTCTCGGGTCCTCGTCCTGATCGATGACTGAGCAACCATGGTAACCAACATACCCTGCTCTGTCCGTCCCTGCTCCTGAAAACCCAACTCGGAGAATCCCTGAATCAAGTCTGTAACTGAAGCTCGGAAGCAAGCTAAAGTCCCTCTGGACTTCCTGCTGAGTGCATCGGCAACCACATTAGCTTTCCCCGGGTGGTAGCTAATGGTACAATCATAATCCTTCAGGAACTCCATCCGTCTCCTCTGTCAGAGATTAAACTCCTTCTGGGTGAACAAATATTTGAGACTCTTATGGTCAGTGAGAATCTCAAAGGTAATACCGTACAGGTGATGCCGCTAAATCTTCAGAGCAAATATAATGGCGACCAACTTCAAATCATGTACCGAGTAGTTCTTCTCATGCTCCTTCAACTGTCGAGAAGCATAGGAGACTACCCTGCCGTGCTGCATCAGAACAGCGCCCAAACCCTGTAGAGATGCGTCGGTGTAGAGCACGAATCCGTCCTCTCCAGCGGGCAAAATCAAAACTGACGCCGACACTAATGTCCGCTTCAGCTCCTGAAATATGGTCTCGCAGTCTTCTGTCCAAGTGAACTTCATGTCTTTCCTGGTCAGGCGTGTCAGCGGCATAGCGATACGTGAGAAACCCTCGACGAACTGTCTGTAATATCCAGCCAATCCCAGAAAACTGTGGATCTCCTGAACTAATTTCGGCTGCTCCCAACTGGTGACAGTCTCGATCTTCTGAGGGTCTACTGAAATACCTCGGCTATAAACCACGAGACCTAGAAAACCGACTGAAGATAGCCAGAAGGCACACTTGTTGAAATTCACATATAGGCGATGTCGTCGAAGAGTCTGCAAGACTATGCGAAGATGCTGTGCATGCTCCTCCTCGGAACTTGAGTAGATCAAAATGTCGTCGATGAAAATGACAACAAACTGATCTAGATACTCCAAAAAGATGTGGTTCATCAAATCCATAAATACTGCTGGTGCATTGGTAAGTCCAAATGACATTATCAAAAACTCATAATGGTCATATCTGGTACGGAAAGTTATCTTCTGAATATCAGATTCTTTGACTCTCAGCTGATGATATCCAAACCGCAGATCAATCTTAGAATACACTGAGGTACCTCTGATCTGATCAAACAAATCCTCAATCCACGCTAAGGGGTACTTATTTCTGATGGTTACTGCATTTAACTGTATGTAATCAATGCACAAACTCAGAGTACCATCCTTTTTCTTAACGAATAGTATCGGAGAAACACTAGGGCGAATGAATCCCCTATCCAATAACTCCTGGAGTTGGACCTTTAGCTCGTCCAACTCTTTCCGTGTCATACGATGTGGAGCTTTTGATGCTGGCGCGGTCCCCAGAATCAGCTCAATAGCAAACTCCACTTGCCTTCGGGGAGGCAAGCCCAATAGCTCATCTGAAAATACATCGGGATACACTCGGACCACCGGAACGTCTGAGAGCTGGGAACTACTGCTGTCGTCAGTATTAATCATAGACACAAGAAATCCCTTACAGCCATGTGACAGCAGCTTCTGAGCTTGAATCGCTGAAATAATCGATATGCTATCGCCCCTGATGCTAGTGAAATCCCACGACGGTTGGTTCGGAGGTCGGAATGTGACCACCCTCGTCTGGCAATCAACTGTGGCATTATATGCAGACAACCAATCCATGCCAAGGATAATGTCGAACTCGACCATTTCTAGCACTAATAAATCAACCATAAGTATCATATTGCCAAAATCTAATGGGCAACCTCTGACCTCCTGAGTGGCGTCCAATGAATCATCGGACGGTAGGGAGATGGTCAGTCGCTGTGGTCTATGAGTAGGTAGTCTACCTATGTCCCTCATAAAGGCACGGGAAATAAAAGAATGTGAGCTACCAATATCTATCAGCATATCAACGGATAATGCATAAAGTAAAACCATACCGCAAAAAACGGATCTGTCGGCCCATTGTTCATCCTCTCGGGTAACCGCATGAATATATCCAGTCTCTGGCGGTGGTGGAGGTGGTAGTACTGCCAAAGGCTGCTGCGCCTGAATCTGAGCCTGCCACTGTGACGATATCGGGTACTGAGCCAGAGACGGATATGTAGGTTGCGACTGATATTGGACTAGGGACTGAGGCTGTGACTGGTACTGAACTAGTGGCTGGGGTTACAGCTAATACTGAGGTCCCACATCAGAAGCCTGTGGTACCATAAGGGCACTGGAGTGCTCCTGTCCATGCATGTCATATGCAGCTGCAGCCGAGGGAGCTGTCCTCTGCTGGCTATGCGAAGATTGGGCTCTCCGCCCTCCTCGATAAGTCCCTGTCTGGCTGGGTTGCCCTCCATGACCAAACACTCTGGAAGCCATATGCTGAGCCTTCAGCGAACAATCTAGGCTCAGGTGCCTGGGCAGTTTGCAATAATAGCAAACCGACTATCCCAGAGAGCAGGCTGTGGTGAGGTGGTCTCTGGAGCCACATCTGGTGCAGTGAGTGTCACTGGCAGGTTGTTTCCGGTTCTGCTGAGAAGACTGGGAACGTTCTGATGAAGATCACCCTGACTTCTAAGGTTGCCCCGAAGTCCCAGAAGTACCCTGACCTGGCCGACTACGACCACTCTGCTGCTGTCCGGTCACCTGTACCTACAGAATCTGTCCTAATGTCTGACCCGTTTGCTTCCTTTTCCTATCCAGAAACGCTCTTTGCTGAGCTGACTCAATCATGAGGGCTCTATCCAACGTCTCTAAATAGGATGGACTCCCAAAATCGGTAAGCTTTACTTGCAGATGTTCATCCAGTCCCTGGATAAACTGAAGCATGCAAGATCTGTCCTCAGCAACTAATTCTAGACAAAACCTGGTCAACCGATTAAACTCAGCATTGCACTCTGTCAAGGTATGATTGTTCTGCCGAAGGTTCAGAAAATCCTGTCGACGAGTCGTCTGATATGCTCGTGGGCAATACCGGCTCTCAAAAGCCTCTCTAAAACTCGCCCAGGTAATATTCTGCTCGCCTATGATGGAACGCTGCGTATCCCACCAGATATCAGCCTCATCTCGCAAATGGAAAGTAGCCAGCTCTACTTTCTCCCACTCGGATCAAGCCATGTAGAAGAAGGTCCGCTCCATAGTTTCTATCCAGGACTGGGCCACACTCGGATCGGTCTCTCCACGAAATAGTGTGAATTGACTCTTCATTGACTCTGCCAAAGTTGGGATCCGAGCTCGTGCCGCAACTATATCAGTGTGATGAGTAGGGATGGCAGCAGGAACTGGCGGAACCACTGGAGCTGGTACTACAGGTGGTACCGCTGGTGGTACCATAAATACTGTAGGGGTGGGTATAACGGGTGTAGCTGAGGTAGGTACCTCTAAATGAACCATCGGGGTCTGAGAACCCGACGCACCCGTAGTATCTTGAGCCTGTCCCTGACCGACAGGCTCAACCCCAATAGGGATCTCTGGCGAGTCCGTTGCCAGAGATTCCAAAGTCCTCTTACGTGGCCATCCAGCACCACGTCTCGCAGTTACTCGTGTAGATCTCCTCAAATCTGTTAAGTTATATCACAAATATTACTACAAGTAACTAAAATCATAAAATTACCTTTTATCCTATTTGCCGTCAGGAGATGTTCCGTCACTATCCAGTCCCCATATATAACCTTGGAATCCCGTACGAGAAAATCGACAGAAACCCGTACAAATCCGAAAAATAAATAAATACCCAAGTTAACTAACAAACTTGGGCTAACTCTCAAATCCAGAACACAAATATCCGAAACATGAAAAACAGGTATCGCAAACATGCTCTGATACCAAAAATATTGTCACGCCCCACGTAGTCCCTGTCAGAAGAAATTTTGGCAGCATCTTCCCTGTACGGGTGACAATATGAAACTTGACTACATCAATCCAGATACCTCGGCCAACATGGCCGGAACATATGTATAATAACAATGAAAATAATCAAACACCCACGCAGTTTAATAGTAAAACATTAACCTAAGCAACGATAAGATAATCATTTCAAATAACCTACTCAACTACACCCATAAAGCACAAATCCGATATCCTACTCAACTACACCTATAAAACACAAATCTGATATCCTACTCAACTACACCCATAAAACACAAATCATCAGCATGGATCTAAACGAAAACCCATCGAGAATAATAAATCATACAATATCCAAATGTCAAAAGATACAAATCTGAAACATAGTCTATAACATAATAAGGAAACCGAAATGTGCGAACTCGTCGCAACGCGCAGTGGTGGGGGACTAGCGACTGGAACCTCCTGAACAGCCTCAACCTGAAAATAGTAATAACGGGGTGTGAGTCCAACACTCAACGGATACCTAGTTGATATGCATAGTAAATAATAATCAGCAGAAATAAATATGTGTACAGTCTCCTGGATAGAAAATGTAAAACGACAAAGTAAGGAGTATCGGTACCAACTAGAACCTGGGAATAGGGATATCAAGGCCGTCAGATCCCGAGTATCATAAATCTTGTATGCATATCAAACAATGCATTCATCCAATATGCAGCAAATAAAGTGCAACAAACACAAGCAATAAATGCAAATAATGCATATGATGCCAATAACATGTCCTGGTCACCCCTGACGCCAGTCAACCATCTCACACACGATGGTGAGACCGAGTGGGTAGGGCTATGACAACCGTGCACTCTGTCATCACTGCTCCTGAGTGACTGAGTGGACGGGATGTTGTCGGAGTACACCTATCCTCCTATCCCAAATCATAAGAAGGGGAGCACAATGCTCTCATCTCCCTGAGTCAGTCCAGAGGAGGGATCCCTGCCGGCTAACACGCCGCGTCACACTACCCATGAGCGGACCAATGGAGCCAAACAGAGCAACCTGCTGCAACACACCCTGCCTGAATAAAAACCACTAACTCATGAGTGGTTGTGTGTGCAGATCCATGTAACTGGCGATATGCTCAATAATAATGGAGCCGACTATCGCACAGCATGCAATCATGCGAGATGGTGCATGACACTAAGCATAGAAATATCCTGATCCTATCTACCTCCATACAAACATGTACTATATACATGGATTAAATAATATGATCTTGGTACACAGGTCAGGTATGGTATCTAACCAGTCCGGTATATCATAAAGCATGGCATGTCACTACCTCCATAACATAAATAATAAACAGGGCATGAATGTTAAACAAGTAACAAACAAATCATGCTCGGAAATAAATAGTGACATGACGATACAAATATAAACATAATTATTGATACTTGCTAAAATCTACTAAACATATCAACAAGACATATCAAAATAGATAGGTCAAGGTACCCGTCTCAAAAAGAAGGTAGCACCAAGCAATCCAAAGTCGAGACGTCCATCTCGAATCAGAGTCCTGCGTCAAGCAATATATATATTTTATTTAGCTAAATTCAAAAGAATAGCTAAATAAAATCCCTAATACTAAGTTAGGGCAAAACCCTAATCACATCACAACTAATTACAACCTCAAATTAAACCTACACATGATCTACCACATGTTCCAACAATACTAATCATGAAATCCTCCAAATTCAATATGGTCTACAACCAAGATCAATTACCTACTCCTTACCTCAATTCACAGTCAAGTGACTGCTGGTGGAAGGTTGTTTGCTGCTGGAATTCAAGGTAAGCAGCTGCTGGATGAAAAGGCTACCGGATGGGGTTGCTGTCGAAACCAAGAACACTCCACAGACCCTATAGCTCCTTGGTGGCAGTTCACAGCGTCAACAACGGCCGAAACCCTGGCAGCAGTGGTTGTTGCTCGCGGTCGTAGGTATACAAGAGGGTGGGAGCCCCACTCAACCAACTACAACCCCTTCCCGAACTAGTAGATGGTGGCTTGACAGCGTTGGCAAGGTGGCACACGAAGGCGAGCAACAAATCAATGAGAACTGTGGCAGATCTAGGGCACGGTGTCACTGGCGGTGCTCTGTGCGGCGGCGGCGGCTAGGGCACAACTCTCTGGGAAGATGGAGCCACCAAGGTCAGCAGAGACACAGTGGAGGAGAGGAAGAGGAGAAGCTCGGCGTCGAAGAGGAGCGTCGGCGCGTTCTTGATCTCCCCCGATCTAGGGCTCAGCTGGCGACGCCGCTGTCGGTTGTGGCGACCGAGGGCGACGTGACCAAGAGGAGGAGAAGGCGCGGCTAGATCGAGAAGAGGAAGGGAATTGGGTGAGGAGCGGAAGAAGTGGCTGTCGGGGAAGAAGAAAGGGTTGCCGCTGCTCGGGCTGAGGAGAGGGGTTTTGTATGCTCGGGGAGGAGAGGCGTCACGAGCATTGGCGGTGTCGGCGCATCGGTTGGGCGGCTTCGGCACCTTAGGGCACGGGTCGGGTGAGGAAACGAGGCGCGGGCACGCGAGGAAGGAAACGGGGAGAGAAAAGAAGAAAAGAAGAAAAAAGAAAAACGAAAAAAGAATACAAAAATTCAACTTTTCCTCACTAATTTGGGGTAGCCTAAACAGGCTTTCCCAGAGTCCAATATTTATTCCCGTAAACTCGTCATACGAGATCCGAAAAATTCCTAAAAATCTCAGAAAATTCCTTGATGGTTATGCGCCCTTTTTCGGTATTTTACATAATTAAATCTATATTAATTAAATAAATCCTTTTAATTAAAACAATTTAGTTTTGGACACTACATGAAGTTTCCACCACAATGAAAGGTGTCCTCCTGGTACTCTCCAAAGCTTCATGTCCAAGCGATACCGAGAGATGTATATGACCAAGCGGCTATACTTGATTCCCAGTGAAATCGAACAGAGGAGTGGACAAGGGTTGTAGCTCTTCATCATCGACCTATATCTAGTGAAATATTTGTTTTGAAGATAATGTTCACCGAACTACCTGTATCGATAAAAACCCTTTTAACTGTGTAATTAGCAATTAATGCTTCAATTACTAGGGTATCCTCGTGAGGAGATTCTACTCCTTCTAAATCTTCTTGCTCGAAGCTTATTGAAGGGCCAGCTCTTTTCTCCTGGCTAGTCTCCACAACATAATTTTTCAGCCAACGAATGTGAGTTTTCCTAGCTCGGTTGGAGTCGTCATAGGTCGGTCCTCTAGAAATTATGCCAATCAACCCCCGAGGGGGAGGCTTGAGATACCTCTGGCTGCTATCTAAATGGTGTAGAAACATCATTCTGAAGGCCTCAAAGGATTGGACGGAATTTGCCGAGAGTTGAGAAAACCACCATTGGGCGGAACCTAAGAGCATGGTCAGAAACACCTGACATTTTAGTCCATCTGAATATTGATGCAACAATGTCATGTTCTCAAATTTGCATACGTGATCCTCCGGATCGGTAGAACCGTTGTAATCACCAATCATCGAGGGGCAACAATGTCGCGGCAATGGGTCTTGGAGAATATTTGGGCTAAAGGGAGCACCTTGAGTCGTCGGTGTAGCACAGCCCGTTCTTGAACTCGTTGGTCAGCAGCGCCTCCAACAGATACTTGGTTGCCAAGATATAGTGGAGCCACTACCAGTACACCGGGATCTGAGTCCGCTTCAGGAAAAACCCACACGTGAGGAAGAAGAGCGCGCGTGGTGGCGATGACCAAAGCGTAGCTGGTGATGTAACTGGGCACCATCGTGCTCACCAACATCACGTAGGCGTTGGTGGTTATGAGTGACGCATAGAGGATGATCCAGAAGTAGAGCACACTGCTATTGAGCCTCAACATCAGGCACGTGATGATGGCGAAGGTGAAGCCCTGCATTGTGAAGAACGGCAGGTACACCAGCAGCGTCGACAGCACATAGGATGACACGCGGTAGGTGTTGTTCGACATCTCGCGGATGAAGATGAACCACTCTTAAATGAACGTTGGCACAACATCGTTGGAAAAGAAGAACACGAGGCAGGCCGCAAAGATGTAGAAGTTGAAAAGTTGGTTGATGGTCGTGAAGTTGTGACCGTTGAGCCGGTGGAATAGAGTGGAGAGTATGACGGCCATCATCGTTAGCACGATATCGCGTGACAAGAACAGTTTGGGCGTGCGCACCACGTTGATCATTGTGCGATGAGACAACTATTAAACGTTGCATCAGTTGCAACGTCGAGAAGACGAAGGGGTGCCCATTCACCTTCATCTTCCTCCATTGAAAGCTGCCATCAAGGCATCAGTTTGTAACCGATGTCTTGCTTGATATATATGATGGCGTCCAAGGCAATCAGGGGTAACGATCGAGGTGAGCAGAAGCTTCACAAAGGTGATCAGAGAGCAATCGTGATTAGAGGTGTGCGAGCAAAGGGAGAGCATCCAGAGGTTGGGATTTGGCTCGTGAACCTTGAAACACTTTCCGACAGCTCCGTGATCGTGCTTCCGACATCGGCAATCTCTTCATCGACCGAAGTCTTCGGTTGCGGTTCTTCGGGAGATCACTGTGAGTGGTTATCGTATTATTTAGATTTTGTTTCATGCTCTCAAAACTATCAACAATGGTATCAGAGCATGCATAATTTTGAAAGTATGGAAATCGACGTGAAAAAGCACTACAAGAAAATAGATATTTTGCGACGATTTTTTTCGTCGCTAATGTTATTTTTTCGCCGCTAAAAAATCTTTGAGACGATAACTTTTCGTCGCTAAAATCGTCGTAATAAGCTTGTCGTAAACCTTTATTAGCGACGAAATGTAATATTTCGTCGCAAATATATTAGCGACGTTAAATTATTCGTCGCTAAAGTAAATTACTTCGCCGTAAAATATTTAACGACGATATTACTAATATCGTTGCTATAATTTACGTTAACGACGATTCCTTTCAATGTCGTCGCTAATATATTCCCTTCTTTGCTACGAATTAGTCAATTTATTACGTTGCTAACAATCGACGTTGCTAACAAAGAATTTGATTTGCAGACAGGTTAGCGACGAATAATCTAAATTCGTCGCTAACATTATGTTAGCGACGAATTTAAACAAAATTCGTCGCTAACTATCCTTATTGGCGACGAATTAAACAAAATTCGTCGCTAATAATTAAGGTTAGCGACGAAAGTTTTTAAAATTCGTCGCGAACCACTAGTTTTACTTCATGTAATATATTTTCTGCATGCAGTTTATAAACATACAAATCATCACAACTATAACAACAAATTCACAAATACTCAAACACATCACAACTATAACAACAAATTCACAAATACTCAAACCATCACATGCTTAACTTCAACACAAATATAATTGCAACAATCACAAACCAAGTTCAAAATATATTTACAACCAACAATCCAACCAAGTTCACAACCAAAAATCCAAACTAATTCAAAACAAGTCAACATCATGTTTCTATCCAAAACTCCACAAAAACAAAGCCTAAGATGGAGGAGGAGGAGGTGGAGCTGAAGATGAATTATGAATCAAAGAATCTAATGCTCCAGGTGCCAATCGGTTAAGTATCTGTTCAAACAAATCTTGTCTTGATTTAATTGATGCTAACTCATCTTGGGTGTTTGCTAGCTGAATTTTGGTGTTTGCTAACTCATCTTGGGTCGATTGAAGTCTTTCACGCAATACAACATTAGTTGATTTGGATGAGGATGTGGCATCTGAAGAAGTAGACCTAACTGGCTTCGGCCCACTTTCAAGTCCTCTGATGTATCCAGACCGAGTACCTAGGACCTAATACAAAATTTTGAACATAATAAAACATATGTTATGATATGATGATAATAAAACATATGATATACTAAAAAATAAGTGGGAGCAAAGTGAATTTAAAAGAGACATGAGAACCAGTTGAAGCTCGAGGCAACTTCAAGATTTGGAGGTAATCTGGATTGATAAACATGCAAGTCAAAGTAAAGTTGTTCATTATTTCGTTTTTCTGTTTTGTAACTTAGCTTTGTTAGATCAAAATAAAGGAACAACACATGGATGAATCAAACTCAACTTCAACTTCAAGGAAACCATCATAGCAGACACCTAGTTTTGTTTCCAAAGTGAACAAACAAACCCAACAAAAGACTTAACGAGACAGGCGCTGCTCCTGTTTTCCACAGCAGACCCACCTTTAAATGTAGATTGTGAGTAGGTATAGCACATTTCTAATGGAGAATATGGCACAACAGGACCGAATGACTCATCTTACCATGGTGCTCCTCCTGAGATGGACAGCTCAGACAATGAGTGTAAAACACATCCAAACATTTACTTCCTGAGATGGACAGCTCATTCATGCTTTTTGATAGAGGATTCACATTCACCTATCGAGATATAGAGATATGATACAATTCACAGTGAAGAAAAAAGTACAAGATACCAAGTGAAAAACAAGATCATCATAAAACAAGGACTCATGACAGATGAGAATAACAAAGATGATACACAGTTTATTGTAACTCTAGACCCTATGACTCATGACATAGATGACCCAAGAACAAGGACCTGTTCTAAATCTTTCACTTATTCAAATAGCATAGGTACATCATCGACGATATGCTAATAGGCTTATTTAGCTACATGTACATAACGCAGAAGTACCTAGACTATCTAAGCACAGGGGTTTACTATAATTCACCTCAAATTTCTTCTTTTTGATCAAGTTCATGATGACTTTGGATCAGCTGGAGCCACAGAATTCACAGGTTGGCTAGGAGAAGCAATTGATGGAGTGGCCTGAGAGTAGTAAATTTGAGGACGGGTATTATCAGTAGTAGCAAATTGATACCCATAGTTAGCTATTGTTGCAGGGGACTAGGAAAGATGGTGCTGCTGCACTACCTTCAACTGAACTTAAGGCATTTGCCATACCAACCTTGATCTGAACTTTAGGCATTTGCCATACCTTCAACTAAATTACAAGAGCAATGCTCTCTAATTAAGATTAGTAAAAAAACAACTTAAGCTTCATAAAACCTTAATTGAATACTTATAAATAAACTTGTTAAGAAAGCAAACAAGTTTAATACATCAACTCAATCTTCATTGACGTGTAATAGCAGTTGATGGAAATATCGAGACAAGTATGTTTTGCAAGAAGTTTTGAAAGAAGATGGACAACATTTCATATAAAAATATCGAGACAACATGTCATATATATTTTGAAAAAATGAAAATTGTATCGGTGGTTATTAAATAATATTCTCACAGACCTGATCACAAACTGTATCTGCAATTTGGACTACATCGATGACATCTTCTGGATTTTGTGATAGAATACATTCATCACGTAGTCTCACCATATCATCCTAGAAAAAACAAACATGTTAAAAATATTGTAAAAAATAATTATGCAAAGTTAAGAACAAATTCACTTAATAAGGTCGTAACATACATATGCAGTTTTTGTCGTGTCCCCAATCCACCCTTTCTTTGAGGTATAATGAGTTTCATTAAAGACAGTAATCCGATCTTTTCTTTGTGACTGATCGGTCTAAAAAAAAATAATGTCTTAATATTTTAATCAACAAACAATATAAGATAACTATAAAATTAACACTTACACCGTCGTAACTATACTGGATGAATGATTTAGAACCTCCGCGATGGTTATATGGGAGTTTTCCTCAATTTTCGACATTTATTGCAGATATTTTCTACAACACAAAATTTTGTATAAACAAAACAATAGTTATGGAACAAATAATTAAAATTTTATATAAAGAAGACATTTGTTATAAAATGAGTTACCTGAAATGCTTCAGATTCAAACAGATCACACATGTAGTTCAAATCATCTTGAGTCTCACAGAACTCAATCGGAATATGCTGTCGGCGCTCAGCAGGAGGCAGGTGCGATAACTTTTTATAATGGTTATGCATTTTAGATCTATTGTCTCTATATCGTGCACTCATCAATCAGTCGGTCTCCTTCATGACCGACGATGAGCCCTCCTGAAAACTTATATCAAAAGCAGCCTGAAAAAATAAATTTATTTTGCACATGGTAAGTAATAAAGGAGTGGTTATAAATATGTTGAATTACTTATACTTACTGATATTCGATCGTATATCATCCTTTTATTCTCAGCGGGGATGTGTTTCCAACTCTTAGCTTGTAATGGAGCAAACTTCTTTACCGAGAGGCCTAACTCGGTCATAAATGAAGCTGCATTAGGGCCAATGGGATGCCCATCGCTCTGACGGAAAGTAATGGGCAATCTACCCCGATCACTGATCTGGCGTCGTAGCCGATCAGAATGTGTGCCTCGTGTCTCCCTACGTAGCGGTCGGCCTGTAAATGGAATAGTGTTAAACTGGTAAATGTTCTAAATAAAATTTTTATAAATTAAATACAAAACAACTAACCACTGGAAGAACTATCATCTATAGGTGTCTCCAAAACTGGTAAATGTTCAATCCTCTTTGGCGGCATGGCTGTCGCATATTCATCATATATAGATCAAAAAATATGCATCAACATATACAGATATCTACAAGTAATGAATTAAAAACAAATAAAAACATATTTACCATGCTCATAAAAATTAATCGCCACTATCATATGAAAGAGATAATTGATCATCTGTGTCACCATCAATTTCAGTATCTTCATCCTCATCATTAAGAAAACTTTGAGCATCCCTAGCTAGCTCCACTTGTGCATTTGACATATTTATATGTTGATGCTCAACATCTAATCTACAAAGTTGGGATATCTCTAATTCTTCACCAACTACTAAAGTTTCTTCATTAGAAGAATTATCTTGGTTAGTCTCAATATTGAAATTATTTCTGGATTCAATATCTTCTGATACTTCATCAACTTCAGTTACTTCGTATATTTCTCGGTGTTGAACCTTTTGCACTACCTTCCAATGACCTCCACGCTTTATATCATTTAAATAATAAACTTGGTTTGCTTGGTTGGCCAAAATGAATGGGTCATCAACGTACCATGTTTTAGAAGTGTCAATAGATAACAGACCAAACTCTTCAACTATTGATTTTTTTTTTGGATTACATTGGAACCATTCACACCAAAATAATTGTACTTTATATCTGAAAGAGTAAAATCGTTGAACAACATCCTTCAACACTCCAAAAAAATCTAAATTGTCACCGTCATCAGATGATGGTACGCTAACCCCGCTATTCTGAGTAGTTCTGCGAGCATCACGAGATCTTGTATGGTATCGAATACCATTAACAATGCAAGCATCATACAGTTGAACTTCAACATCAGGTCCCATTGCTAAATAATATAACTCGTTTGTGATTTCTGAATTTGTTAAATTCTTTAACTGTATCATTCTATCCCTAAACCATTGTGGAAAATCTCGCTCATGGTATTGGAGAAGTTGATTTGAATGAACTTTATGTGACAAAAGTTGTAGATGTTCACTGCAGAAACAAATAATTATTTTATAATTGTATAATGAAATATAAACAATAAAATTATATAATGTAAAAACTTACTTCCTATATTGGTCAACTTCCTTACAATTGTTGAGAATATACCAATGTGCCTTCTTATACAAAGTCAAAGGCAATTTCAGATTATGTTGATTGTCAAATACTCTTGTTTGTTGTGAGAAAACACTTAAATTGCATGTTACTGGTTGAACATCTTGGTTTCGTTCTGGCCTACTAAATCTTGTCTCAATTTGACTCATATATAAGGAACTGAAAGTCAATGCCTCATTTACAATATACCCTTCTGCAATAGATCCTTCAGGCCTTGCTTTATTACGAACATACTTTTTTAGTCTGCCCAAATATCGTTCAAAGGGATATATCCATCGTGAAGAAACAGGTCCAGCTAGCATGGCTTCACGGGGTAAATGAACTGCCAAATGAACCATAATGTCAAAAAATGCTGGAGGAAATGTTTGTTCCATCTTACATAATATGATCACTATTTCCTCCTCCATTTTACATAAGTCCGCTAAGTGTAAAGATCTTGCAGTTATCTTTTTGAAAAAATCACATAACTCAATTAGTGTGCCACATATGTCTTTTGGAAAGAATTTTCGTACAGCCACTGGAAGTATTCTTTGTAACAAGACATGACAATCATGTGATTTTAGTCCATGTAACTTTCCATCATTTGCATTCACATTTCTAGATATATTAGCAGCATATCCATCAGGAAACTTCACGGATTTTAAAAATTGACAAAATTCACGTCTTTCTTCTAATGTCAATGTGTAACTTGCATATGGTTTACTAAATTTGTCTCCAACTTTCTTTAAATGTAATTCACTTCTAATTCCCATATCCTACAAGTCTAACCTTGCTTTAAATGTATCTTTTGACTTTCCATCTATATTAAATAATGTGCCAACCAAAGTGTCGCAAATGTTTTTTTCGATGTGCATAACATCTAAATTGTGTCACAACTTTAAATCTGGCCAATACTTTAACTCAAAAAATATAGACTTTTTTACCCAATTTGTTTCATCCAAAGATCGCTGCCGCTTTTTACTTAATGTAGGATCCTTACTGAATGTCACTTGGGGTAATGCATTTAACTGTGCTAAAATCTCATAACCATTAAGTCTTCCTGGTGGTCCTTCTTGTTCAACCTTTCCATTGAAATTCTTATTTCTACGCCATGGGTGTTGCACATTCAAAAATCGACGGTGGCATGTATAGCATATTTTACTCCGTAATCTTTGAGATTTAGTTTCATTAAGACATACTGGACATGCTTTATAACCCTTTGTGCTCCATCCAGATACTATTACATATGATGGAAAGTCATGAATGGTCCACATCACAGCTGCGTGCAATTGAAATACTTGTTTAGTAGATGCATAATATGCTTCCACCCCATCATCCCATAGCTCCTTCAGTTCATTGATCAAAGGTCGTAAGTACACATCTATCTCTTTCCCAGGTGATTTAGGACTAGGAATTAAAAGAGACATTATCAAATATGATGGCTTCATCATTTTCCATGGTGGTAAATTATAATTCACAAGTATAACAGGTCACATACTATAAGCATTTGACATGTTTCCAAATGGATTAAAACCATCAGTAGCCAACCCTAAACGAATATTTCGTGGATCACTAGCAAATATTTCATGCGAAGTATCAAATTCTTTCCATGATTTACTATCTGCTGGATGTCTTAATACACCATCTGTTTCAACCCTCTTTTCTTTATGCCATCTCATATCTTTTGCTGTATGTTTGGCAATAAACAACCGCTTAAGTCTGGGCTTCAAAGGAAAATATCGAAGAATTTTCTGAGCATTCTTTTTCTTATTCATCCCATCATACTTGTATCTGGGATCCTTGCACACTGGACATATATCTTTATTCTCATGCTCACCCCAAAATAATATACAATCATTCTTACATGCATGTATCTTCTCATATGTTAATCCTAACTCTTTTAACATTTTTTTTGCTTCATAATGAGAGTTTGGAATCACATTCGGTTTTGGAAATGCCTCTTGCAATAACTGAAGTAACATATCAAATGATTTATTGCTCCACCCATTTAACACCTTCACATGCATTAACTTGACCAAAAAATTGAATGCAGAAAAATTAGTATAAGTGTGATACAACTCTTTTTGTGCTTCTTCAAACATTGAGATATAGTTTTCTCTAATGTCATCTGCATTAATATCATCTAATTGAGGTCCACTGGTATTGATATTTTCTGCATTTCTTAAATCAATAAACATAGCTTCAAAATCATCTTCTTCAAAACCATAATCATGTTCCTCTTCATTGACAATATTTATATTGATAGATGATGTAGTAGCTTCTCCGTGAAAGTTCCAAACTTTGTATAATTTATCAAATCCCCACCTATAAAGATGTCCTCGAACATAATCCAACTCATATTTAAACAAATTGCCACACCTTCGACATGGACAACGAATTTTAGATAAATTCAAACTTATCATATAATTCTCTGATACCTGTAAAAACTGATTTAGCCCATTTATATATTCAGGTTCAATCCGATTCTCAATCATTATCGAACTTTTATCCATATTTATAACCTGATTTGAATTCCGAAGGCAAAAAGAGTTAAAATGTATCACCACCTAAGACAAAATGACATACGTGAACATGGAGACTTGAAGTCCGAAATGTCATATTAAACAAATAAAAAACTCAAGTACGACCAGAATGCATCACAAAAGGATAGGCTGGATGACTAAGAAATTGTATATACATGTGACCTAACATTACATACTATAAAGGACTATATTACCAAAAAAATATTACAATTCTAAACTAGGTATAGCTACTATAATCACCTACAGACAAGGTTACCAAACTTTCTGAAATCATAATACATTTTAATTACCCAGCTAGGGTTTGACACAAACATGAGGAGTGGATGGGGATAACAAAGATGTAGGCAAGAGATCACCAATGACTAAAGAACTAAACTAGACAAAAGCACATAAAGATGAATAAAAATGAAAAACACAATTGACAGCCCTAAAGATCAATTTCTGTAGCAACGACATGATCATATTAAGAAATAACCAGCCCTAATTTAACCAACACAAGGATATACATTCACCAATAAAAAATCATCACAGGTTTACCACCACAAAGATTTTCAATTAATCAAATCTACAACTAGATTTTGTAGTTTCTGATGTTAAAAAGAGAGTGAATATACCTTACTAAAAAGTAGCAGATTTTTAGAGGGAGTAGTCAATCGGTTACTAAATCGCCAGAAATAGGAGGGTCTCTGCTGAGATGTGCTTCCGTAACCAATAAAATGGACAAGGGGCAGGTAGTAGCGTGGATGGTCTCTGCTGGCCGCTGGAAAGTAATGTTATGGCAATGAGGGGAAGGCGCTGGAGTAGCTGGAAGAGAAGTGTGGCGTAGGATGGCGCAGGAGAAGGGAGCAGGCTTCCGTCAAAATAGCTAGAGTCGCCGGAGAAAAGGTGCGCGCGGAGAAGAAGAGGAGGTGTGGCGCAGGGAGAAAGAGGGTGGCAGAGAAGAGGTGCGCGATGAGAAAGACAGGGTGGCGGAGAAGAGGTGCGCGCGGACAAGAAGAGGAGGTGTGGCGCGAGGAGAAAGACGGTGGCGGAGAAGAGGTGCGCGCGGAGAAGAAGAGGAGTTGTGGCGCGAGAGAAACACAGGTGGCGGTGGGGAAATTAGGTCAGTTTTAGCGGCGAATTAGAGTCTTTTCGCCGCTAACATATCCCACACGAATATATTAGCAACGAATTTGGCATATTTCGTTGCTAATATCCGAATATTAGTGGTATTTTTTTCCACCGCTATCATATTAATTAGCGACAAACTCCATATTTCGCCGCTAAAATATTAGCGACGATTTATTTTCCAAACTTTCGTCGCGAACATATATTTTTGATAAAAAAATTATTTAAAATAATAATATTTGCGACAAATTAAAATGTCGTTGCAAATTGCGATGATTTGCTTCAAAATTTAATTTTGTCGCTAAAAATTCGTTGCTATTTTTCTAATTTTTTGTAGTGAAGCTCGCGTTTTTCTTCTTCTATCGCGAAGAAGACGATACTGTTCATCAATTGAATCGATTAACCAATCGATTTAATTGGATTGAATCAATTGAAATTGTATTCTAATCGATTCAAAATCACGAGATGAACAGTACTTTTGACGAAGCACAATGAGAAGAAGAAACTGCTGAATCAATTCTTGAATCGATTGAGAAAAAAAAAGAGAAATGAACAGTCATTTTTACGCAGCCCACTAAATTGTGTTTGAATATATTCACAAATCGATTAAAGAAAAATAAACGCATGAGCACAGTGAGTTACGTTTTTTTTATTTTTTGCATGCGGAAAAAAACGTGTATAAAGAAAAAAAACAGTGATGCATGTTTTATTTTTTTCTTCACGCATCTAAACAGTGCATGTGTTCAAACTTTAATTAAATATATTTATTAATTAAATAAATACATAAGGAAATATATTATTAATTAATAAATAAATATTTAATTAATTTATCGTTCAATTTACTAAAAATAGAACTAGACTAACTTGGCCGATCAAACAGGTCTGGTTTAAATTATTAATTGATTTAAGCAGACCAAATTGATTCAATGATACCTAAAGCTGATTCAAATTATATGTTGATTTAACCAGCTCAGTTTATTATTGAATTAATTGGGGTGAGTTTGATTATAGAAGTTGGGTTGATCAAATATGACCGGATTAGTTCCGTTGTATCAGATTTGATAAAAAGATTAGATTTGTTCTAATGGATTAGACTTAATCCAATGGGCATTGATTGAATCAAACGGACCTGAGTTTGATCAATAAGTCTGAGATTGACTCAAATGAGCTTAAACAATAATAGAACATAGGTCCAATTAGATTAGTTCTAATGAGGACAATAGACTAAGCTTAAGATTTGGATTCCTGATCGACCGATCCTATGTGTTAGTCACATGAGACTCCCCAAAATAAGGAAATTTTTTTTTCTTAATTGCTTGTGTATTCTGTATATTTTGTTCTATATGTGGGAATTTAATTAGACCGGTTTTGTTACTGGTATGTCGGTTTTATATTGACATCATGATTTTCAATTCCAGATACAAAGAACGATATACACGATGACTGGTCGCTATGAACGATGACATGAGCTATGAGAGGAGATCAAGAAGCTGGAATATGACCCGGATCATGGAGTCGGTAGGCTTATTGGTCGTCTCGATTGGTTGTTCTGGAATCTCGAGCAAGAAGGGTATCCAGTCCAGGAAACAGAAAGAAGATGGTATTTGGTTTATTCATTATCGGAACATCTAAGGTAGATAGCATTCCAACTTTGGGATGATTCTGATGGGCACATCTCATATTCAGAGATGTGCAGACAGTTGCTTCATTTGGAATGAGGTCCTGATGAATCTGAAGAGAATCCAGATCCCGAAGATATGGAGCTCGAAGAATCTGAGGAGGATCCAGAAATGAATTCTGAAGATTTAGAGGAGGATCCAAATCCCGAAGAATCTGAAGATGATCCGAAAATGAACCTTGAAGAATTTGAAGAGGATCCAGAAATGGATCCTGAGGATCCCGAGGAGGATCTAGAGATGGATCCAGAAGAATCAGAGGAGGATCCTCAAGAGTGTATAGAAGATCCAGAAATGGATCTGATGGATACATCCGAGGCTGATCCACCCATCATAGAATCCGGGATGAACAGGATGCAATTACCCACTGCTCTAGCATTTATCCTAGTGGGAGTAGTGCTAGCTTATCTAGTCTATTAGTGTTCTGTTTACTGTCGTTATGTACGAACATTGTTAGCTCATCTAGTTTTGAGTCATGTAATAATTTCTGTTGTTTTGTACGAACAGAATTATATAATAAAAGTTATGTTATATGTTAACTAACTTGGAAATGATTAGTTCATTTCATGATATGATTAGTTCATAAATCCATATGATTAGTTCATATGAAAAATGATTCGTTCATTAGATGGGAGGTGTGCAATAAAATTGATCAATGTTGATTAGATTAGAACATACAAATGATGAGTGGAAACAATGTTATCACTTGATTTTGTAAACTAATTCTAATTTACACTGAGTCAATGATTAATTGCACATATATGAATTACACTGAAATAATGAATAATTTATTTATTTATGTAGATCATGGCAACTAAAAACATCATAGCTGAACTCAATAAGGGTGAGAAATTATATGGGGATAACTACAAAATCTGGCACCTCAAGATACAATATGTTCTTGAGGAATAAGAAGTTCTAGAGGCTGTAAACCAAATTATGGAGGAACCGGTTGATGGTTCTTCAGCACAACACAGACGTGACCTTGATGCCTATAAGGCATGGAAAAGGAAGGACTCAATTGCTAAGGGCATATTGATTAGTTCAATGGTGGATGACCTGGTGTTTGAATATGAGCCATTACCATCGGCTCATGCTGTCTGGGTAGCCCTTAGAGATAAGTACAGTGGAGTCAGTCTGAGTAAGCTCCGTCAGCTAACTATCAAGTTTGATAGCTGTAAAAAGCGCTCGAATGTTAACATGGCCCAACATCTCAGGGAGATGGGTAACATGATTCGAGAGTTTAAGACTGCTAGTTATGCGTTGACCGATGAACAACAGGTTCAGGCAGTTATTCGTTCCCTTCCTAATTCTTGGGAAACGATGAAATATAATCTAACCCATAGTGAGAGTATCAAGACTTTCACTGATGTCTCACGCCATGTGAAACTTGAGGCTGAGAGGATTGAATCCGCAAGGATTTCTGGTCAAGCTTTTGTAGCCGAAGGTTCTGGTTCCAAGAATAAGAACAAAGGGAAAAGGAAAGGAGGCTAATGTTGTTGCTGTGAAAAACCAAATCAAGAAGAAAGGAAAGAAAAATGGACAAAAACCTAGGAGCAAGTTGACCTGCTTCAACTGTGGCAAGAAGGGTCATTTTGCTCGGGAGTGTACTG
This sequence comes from Zingiber officinale, assembly GCF_018446385.1. NCBI lineage: Eukaryota > Viridiplantae > Streptophyta > Magnoliopsida > Zingiberales > Zingiberaceae > Zingiber > Zingiber officinale. Next base: position 76,684,683 of record NC_055989.1, read on the forward strand.
AGCCCAAAAAGGTAGATCCATTTTTGTCTTTTTTCCACGAGCAATATGTTGCAAGTATAGTGTTGTTAGCTGATTCGTATCCTTTGTGGATTGTAGATTCAGGAGCAACGAACCACGTAGCTCGTGATTGAGCTACATATGTGGAGTACCGTCGGGTACCAGCTAGCAACAAATGGATATATGTAGGAAACAATGCAAGAATTGAAGTCAAAGGAATTGACACTTGCAAGCTCAACCTACGTGGTGGAGGCACCTTGTTTCTACATGATGTCCTGTACGCTCCTGAGATTCGACGGAATCTGGTTTCCGTCATTTGTCTTCTTGATTTAGGTTATAATGTAAATTTTTATAGTCGTTGTGTGGAACTTCGAATTAACTCTGTGTTAATTGGATATGATTATATAACAAATGGTTTTATGGTTCTTGATGTAGAACCAAATAATAATAGTTGTTTTTCAAACATTGCTCTTACTAATAATGCTGATGTTAATGATGAAATTTGGCATGCTAGATTGGGACATATAGGACAAGAACGAATGAATAGATTAGCTAAGTAGGGCCTCTTAGACACTCATGCTAAGATTAACTTGTCTATATGTAAGCATTGTCTTGCTGGAAAGACGACTAGGAAACCATTTGGTAAGGCTATTAGGGCTAAATCACCATTACAATTAATTCATTCGGATATTTGTGGTCCGATGAATATGAAGGCTAGAAATAGGATTTCTTATTTCATTACATTTATCGATGACTTCACACGTTTTGGTCATGTGTATTTGATTTCTCACAAATCTGAAGCATTGGATTGCTTTATTCATTACTTGAACGAAGTTGAGAATCAATTGGAACGTATTGCTTTATTCATTACTTAAACGAAGTTGAGAATCAATTGGAACGTAAGGTTAAAACCTTGCGCACTGACCGTGAAGGAGAATATTTGTCTAATCAGTTCAAGACAATGTGTAATGAGAAAGAGATTATTAGACAGCTAACTATGCTTGTAACTCCACAGCAAAATGGGGTTGCTGAAAGAAGAAATAGGACTCTTCTTGAAATGGTTAGGTCTATGATGGCGCAGACTAATTTGCTAATCTCCTATTGGGGAGATGCATTATTAGTTGCGGCCTATATACTTAAGAAAGTGTCTTCAAAGTCAGTTTCATCTACCCCACATGAACATTGGATAGGTAGAAAGTCGGATTTGAGTAATCTAAGACCTTGGGGCTCAGCTGCCTACGTTCATGATAAAACTCACGAATATGAAAAATTAGGACCCAGAGGTAAGAAGTGTATCTTTATAAGGTACTCTGAGACTTCTAAGGGTTATGTTTTTATTGGTGAGCGACAAGATAGAACCATCTCTGAAATAGAGTCAAGAGATGCTACTTTTCTAGAAACTGAGCTCCCAACACGAGGTGAAGTTGATAAGACAATTCCTCTATATGAGATAGAGGAAGAGGATAATGTTCCTTTATCAACAGATCGGGAGATGCCTGAATCTAGTCAACCGAGTGTGAGTAATTTGTCACTGAATGAGTTAGTTTCTCAACAGTCTAACCTTCAAAGAAGTAGTCGTCAGATTATTCCTCGGAGAAGGTTTGATATTGAGAATGAGGCATTGATGGTTCTCTCTGTTGACGATGAGGAACCTTGAACAGTTAGGGAGCTTTGAGCAACTCAGTTAGAAAAGAATGGAAAGTTGCAATGGATGAAGTAATGGAGTTAATGAGAAAGAATCAAGTTTGGGATTTAGTCGATCTTCCTCCAGGCCGAAGGGCTATTGGAAATAAGTGGATTCTCAAAATAAAGAGGAAAGCAGATGGATCGATTAATCGATACAAAGTTTGATTAGTTGCAAAAGGATATACCCAAATGGAGGGTATTGACTTTGAAGAGACATTCTCTCCAGTTGTAAAGTTTGTGTCAATACGTGTCATCCTAGCTATAGTAACACAATATGACATGGAATTACATCAGATGGATGTAAAAACGGCTTTCTTTAATGGTAATCTTGACGAAGAAATCTATATGGTACAACCAGAAGGTTATGTTGCTGAAGGCCAAGAGAAAAAAATATGTAGACTTTGGAAGTCTATATATGGGCTAAAGCAAGCTTCAAGACAATGGAACATAAGATTTAATGAAGTAATATTATCTTATGGTTTCGAAATGATCAATGAGGATCATTGTGTTTACCTAAGAAAGGAAAAAGGAAAGCTTGTCATTTTATCATTATATGTTGATGATATGCTAATAGCTGAAAGCGACATAAAGTGTGTGATAGAAGTCAAAAGTTGGCTTTCATCACAATTTGACATAATAGATATGGGAGAAGCGGAGTACATCTTAGGAGTGAAGATCGTTAGAGACCGATCAAAAAGACTTTTGGGTTTGTCCCAAGAAGCTTATATCACTAAGATGCTGCAACACTTCAATATGTCATATTGCAACATTGAACAGACGCCTATTGCGAAAGGTACTGTCTTGAGCAAAAGTATGTATCCCAAGACTCCTGAGGAAATAGCCGAAATGAAGAAGAAACCATATGCCAGTGCTATTGGTAGTTTGATATACACTATGTTGTGTACTCGTCCCGATATAAGCTATATTGTTGGCTTAGTTAGTCGTTTCTAGTCAAACCCATGATCGAGACACTGGAAAGCGGTGAAGAGAATATTCAGATATCTTAAAGGAACAGCTGATTATTGCCTCTATTTCCAAGGATCAGATATGAGCCTAAGTGGCTACTCAGATGCAGATTGGGCAGGGGACCTTGATGATAGAAAATCCATATCTAGCTATATCTTCTTGCTGAATGATGGCGCCATCTCATGGAACAGCAAGAAGCAGGCTTGTGTATCCTTGTCGACAATGGAAGCTGAGTATGTGGCTTGTGCAGCGGCTGTGCAAGAGGCTGTCTGGCTAAGAAGGTTCCTGAAGCATCTGAAGATTGCTGAGGATAGTGGGAGTCCTGTTATAGTGTACTGTGACAGTCAAGCTACAATAGCTTTTTCCAAGGATCCCAAATATCACAGCAAAGGCAAGCATATAGAAATTAAGTATAATTTTGTAAGGGATATTGTTGACAAGAAAAAGGTTATTCTTGAGTACATCCCTACACGGAATATGCTTGTTGATCCTTTTACTAAGCCATTGACTAAAGAGTCATTTCATGGGCATGTGAAGTCTTTGGGACTTCGAAGAATGTAACAATTGTGAAGACATTTTGATAAATGAAAAATGTCATGATCTATTCAGTGTATATGTCTTGGTTACATTCGAATAAAAGTCTCGATAAACATGTTGGCAGATTGAGATTGGTCCACTCACATGGACAATCATCTCTATTTGTTAAGAATAAATAGGGGTAAGACCGTTGCTTATGGACAACTTATGTAGCTGTGAATAGAGACATACCCATAAGTTCAGGTCGCCTTGATATTTGTGTCAAGATTAGATCATTTGTGTAATGATTGAAGTAAATGCACCCACCATTTATTGAATCTGCTTGAGGCCAGATTAGAATTCATATGTTGAATTCAGGATTAGACATTGGGAATGTCTAGATAGAAATCTGTACGATGTTAAATTTTGGGAAAAACATTGTAACGACCCAAATTTCCTCATTTGGAGTTCTAATAGTGGTTAAAAATATTTAGAAATATTATAGAGATTTTTAGAAATTTTTAGAGTATTTTTATGTCATTTTTGGAGGTCATTTGGTATTTTTACTAAACGAAAGAAGTTTTGACAAAAATAATGTCCAAGCCGAGGTTCGAACCAGCAACCTCTGACTCGGTCAAAACCCGGCTAACCAAGTGGGCAAGCGGTCATTACTGATCACATAAGGGACGAATTATATTTATGCAATAGTAGATACAGAAAATAAATAGGGATAAAAAGGTTTGGCTGAGAAATCGAACCCGCGACCTCTGACCCGATCAAAGCGCAGCTAACCAGGCGGCCCAATGAAAGTTTCGTAATAAGGGGAAGCGAAATAATCTTAAGTTATAACCGAAATACCTTAAGTATAAAAAGATAAGTTAAGAGAGGGGTTAAGTGATTTCCCCGATCAGAATCCTTCTCCTCTCCTTCTCCTGCGCGCAGCCGACGGCGACTTCTCGAGCGGAGAACAAAGCCGCGGCTAGGGCATTGTTTTCAGACGGCCGACCAAGGTTCATCCGAGAGCTCTTCGCCTTCCCAAGATCCTCTCACCGAGGAGAAGCTATAGGCGCAAGGAGAGGCCGGAAAACTCGAGTTATCCAAACCCTAGAAGCCCTTTTCTCCTTCGGTAGAGAGTCTAAGAACGCAAGGTAAGCGCTTCCTCACCTGCAGTAGAGTAGTTTCGATTCCTGTTAGTTCTTCTTGATTTTCGAAGCCTGTTTGTAAGGAGGATTCTTTGAAAATTTCTGTCGTGAAGCTCAAAGAGGGGAATGGATTGTAAAGGGTAGGTACACAGTTTGAGTTCTTCATATTTCGGAAATATGCTGTATTGATATTGTAGTAATTAGATATGGCTTTCTTTTGGGCTTCGGATCATGCTATGCAGAATTGGGTTGCTAGAGGCTTGAGTGTAGCTTCAGGATTTGCCTTCTTCTTTGTACTTCTGCTGTAGTATGCAAGCTTTGAATAAGTTTCATATAGTTTTTAAGCTTCAGTAGGCTTTAGCTTGGAATGGCTATGTGTAGCATTTTGGGTTTCAGTTGTGGCCTTTGAAACTTGCTGCCGGGTGCCTCAAATGGGCAAGAAATTGGAATGCTACAGCCATTGTAGTTAGCATTCCAAATTTAGGATTTGGTTGTTGTTACCCTGATGGGCACATTCGGCTCATGTTGAGCTTTGCAGGTTTTGTTTTGTGATGCAATGGGTTTGAACAAGTTTTATATTAGGTTTCAAGCTTTAGCAAGTTTCAGTTTTTAATGGCTATATCTAGCGTTTTGGTTTCTTTTAAGTTCCAGCAGATTTTGGCCTTTGTTTGTGCTATGTATGAGATAGGAACAACCTCATTTGAAGCTTAAAACAGCCCAGTCCTCTTGTGTTATACGATGAAGAAGAACAACCCATTAATCCTATACCAGCTTTAGAGCTTGCATTGCATATTTTGATATGTATTATATGCAGAACTCCAATCTTAGAGCAGATTTTATTAAGCATTTCACATGCAGATTTTTAGTTGACATTCAAGTGCAGTTTCGTTAAGCTTATAGTGCAGTTTTGTTAGCACAGTATGCAGATTTCTGTTAGCTAAATATGCAGAATTTTGATTAGCATAATATGTAGTTTTATTGAGCATTTCAGTACAGCTTTATTAAGTATTTCCATGCAATTCTGTTAAGCATTTCAGTGCAATGTTAATAAGCATTTTAGTGCAATTTCGTATGAGACATCCTCCTATTAGAGGTATTAACAAGTATAAGAAAGATAAAGAAAAGAAAGAAAAAGGCCAAGGCCTTAAGTAGATCCCAAAGTCAAGACTTTAGGGATTTTGGCACACAAGGTGCTAAAGAAAATGCCGAGGCATTATATATTAGAAGTAATAAAAGATAACAAGTATTTTACTTTATTTAAGAGGCTAGTACCCGACATCCGAGGTTGTCGTTAAACAAATCCAGGTGTCCAATTCCGAGGTCTTGGCCCTGGTAGACCGAGGTCTGCTCTTTTAGGATTGGTGGCTCGCTACCCCAACCTATTAGGGAACGCGCATAAGATGATACTACGCCTGGGCCCACGAAGAATGTTGATTATTATTTTGAAGTATTATAAGTATAAGTTTTTGAACAAGTAAAACAAGTTTTTACATAAGTATAAAGAGTATTAAAGGATAAGTTTTAAACAAGTTAGATAAAAGAATAAGTTTAGAACAAATGAATTAAGTTTCACTTTATTTTAAAATCAGCAAGTTGAGTTTTCTTTTATGCTAGCATGTTATTTAGATTAGCTTACTGTTCTTTGCTATTTTCTAAGCATGAGTAGTTTTACATGTTTATCATTTCAGCCTGTTTGATTCTTTTATTATTAGATAAGCATGAGTAGTCTTCAGTAAGTAATCAGTTAGATCATGTTATAGATATACGTACATGCATATCGAGATTTTATGAGTTAGATAGCGCTTACTAAGCATTTTGCTTATAGATTGCATTTCCTCTTACTGCAGAAAAAGGAAGACGACAAGGTGGCGCGGATGATGTGTGATGCCAGGACTATGGAAGTCTTGGGACTAGAAAGGAGTTCCTTTAGTCTTCTTTCCTTATTTTTTTTAGTTTCCTCATTTTAGTTATTGTAAACATTTGAGACTGTACTCTACACTCCGTGTCATTCGAGTTTATTCTTGTTCTAGGTTGCATGTAGGATGAGTTCAATTTAGTAAGTAGATATTTGTGTGTTTGATACTTATTTAACTGCGTGGGTGTTTGATAAATGTTCCAGCCGCCTGTGGCTGATGTATGCTATGTTTGTATCTCGGTTTATGGTCACCGGTACAAGGGAGACTCTGCCGAAATTTTTCAGTAGGGATTCCTCGTGGTTTCGATAACACCGGTTAAATAGAGTTAGTAGTTAAGTAACGGTCATCCTTAGTGAGTAGTATAGTATAGTAAGAAGGGTGGTTGTTACAAACATGCGCTCTTTTTGGAACGGAGAATAACATCGTAGCATGTGATTCATACCACATGTGGTATGGCGACAAGAAGGGTAGTAGGAGAATGGATCCCTGCTTCTCTACTATGTGAGACCCTTGAGATTATAAGTTAATCTCAATCTTACCCTAAGTGACTATTTAGTTGTCTGCTTGAAGTTCTGATCAGTGTATGCTACTTTAGCATGTTTCCTATTGGCTATGGATGATTCGGTCTATGGAGCATAACTAGGAAAGCGACTGATTAGAATGAATAGATTCTAGCTAAAAAGGAAGATTAAGATTGATTTACATCTGTGACATTTATTCACTGGTACCAGTTACATTTTTAGTTCAGTACATAAAATATAATTGTGAATAATTTGTTTGATTGGAGATGTTGAACATGATCTTGACATATGATCAATATGAGGGATTAGAGATGTTCATAATGATGTAAATAATTTAATCTGGGGTAAAGGCAAGCCATTTATGTCTTTGATTCGTTCTATGGACATTTATGTCTCTGATTTGTTCTATGGAGTAGCTAAGTAAGGTGTGACAATCTTCTTAGCAATTGAATGCTCACTGTGCTTGCTGTCGCACGAACCATTTTCCCTAATGTATGGAATGGATGTTCTGATCTGGTCTTCGTGACTTGATCCTTATAAAGTCTATGTGACTTATTTGGTCTTTGTGACTAAATTTTGCTCCGGTCTTCATGACTTGATCCTCATAAAGTCTTTGTGACTTATTTGGTCTTTGTGACTAAATTTTGCTCTGGTCTTCGTGACTTGATCCTCATAAAGTCTACGTGACTTATTTAGTCTTTTTGACTAATTTTGCTTTGGTCTTTATGACATGATCACCTTGTAGTCTATGTGACCATATGGATTGACTTGGATGAGTGCGAGATGTTAAACGTTGCATCAGTTGCAACGTCGAGAAGATGAAGGGGTGCCCATTCACCTTCATCTTCCTCCATTGAAAGCTGCCGTCAAGGCATCGGTTTGTAACCGATGTCTTGCTTGATATATATGATGGTGTCCAAGGCAATCAGGGGTAGCGATCCAGGTGAGCAAAAGCTTCACGAAGGTGATCAGAGAGCAATCGTGATTAGAGGTGTGCGAGCAAAGGGAGAGCGTCTAGAGGCTGGGATTTGGCTCGTGAACCTTGAAGCACTTTCCGGCAGCTCCGTGATCGTGCTTCCGACAGCGACAATCTCTTCATCGACCGGAGTCTTCGGTTGCGGTTCTTCGGGAGATCACTGTGAGTGGTTATCGCATTATTTAGATTTTGTTTCATGCTCTCAAAACTACCAACAACAACACCATCACCTCCCGGAGCCACGGGTTCGCGAACTTGGAGCCCTTGTTGGCGTCGAGCACTTGCTCCACCTCGTACTCGTACACCGGGAGAGGCCATGTTGATAGCTGACGTTGGATCTGCTGTCGAGCATCTCAATGTTCTCGAGACCCTAGTTAATAATAATAATAATAATAATAATAATAATAATAATAATAATAATAATAATAATAATATATTTTATTTTTTTCCCAAATTTTTTCATTTGAATTTGGGATTAAGAATGATCGATTTAAACAAAATAATTTATTTTTTAAAAAATAAAATATTATTTTTATATAAAATTTAGTTTTCTCGCTAATATTTAGATAATTTTTTTAACATTGTTAAATTATTTAATCTTTTTGAGATATTGTTGAATGTAAATAAAACTTTATAATTTTGATTTTGATTTTTTTCCTGATGAAGCATTTTACTTTACGTTGTCGGGATAAAAAAAATCTCTGATTTATATTATTATCGAGGAAAAAAATAGAAAGAGTGAGAAAAAAATATTATTGGTGAGGGAGGAGAAGAGAGCATCACCGGCGAGAGAGCATAAACTTACAGAATTAATGATGAGAAAAGAAAAAGAGATACCGATGAGAGCATAAATGTACAAATATTGAGAAGGAAAGAGTTTATTAGTTTTATAAGATATATAATTAAATAGAATAAAATCTTGGCTAAGTGCAATTATGAGGAAATAAGATTAAAAAAATAAAATCTTAGCTAACTGTAATGATGAGGAAATAAGGATATGTGTAAGCTATAAATAAGAATAATGAATTAATTGATAAGATGCAATTAATGAGTTAATATGATATTTATTAATGTGTATGCTATCATTAATTAATATTAATGACCCAATTTAATTGTTTTAATGTCTACTTAATTATTTAATCAATGGACCCCATTAATACTGGAGCCCTAGGCATAGACCTTAATGGCCTATGCCTTGAGCCGGGACTAATCTGTTGCACTTACTATTGTGCTAGGGCATTTCTTACTATGGCTAGACTTGACCTGACCACTATTTGGAACTGACAGTTCGACGATTTTTGGCAGGTCAACCCTTAACCTTAACCACCCAAGATAGTTACGGTTCATAATTCAAAATTGTCGGTTCATGGTTTGGTTCACGATTCGCCATGTTTCAAGATTATTATATTTAAAAAATTAAATTTTAAAATTTAAAATTTATTTTAAAAAGGGCTTGCACTCATTTAAGTTACCTACGTATCCCCTTAGGGTATAGGAGAATCAAGACCCACATAGTTCTTTTACATTTTTACCCTTTTAAATATAAAAATGGCATTATTACTTACTTCCATTTCCCATTCCTATTGTCTTTATTCCTTCGGTATCAAAATCTTCAACTTCATCATCTGAAAATTACATTCCTTGAATTCTTTTCTCGGCTCTGGTTCAATCCTCGAGTAATGCTTGAGCTTCCAATGATAAGAGGATGACACGATCTATGCCTCATTGATCAATCTAGATATCAAGGATAGAGGGACTGAGTCATACAAGATAATAGCCACGGACAGGTTAGGTCGGATCTCGACTTTCTCATCACTTGGGTAGCAATGATGCATTGCTAGATGCCACTCATTGTTTATGTATCGCAAATGTTGATTTGGATACATTACCAACGTTACGAGAGCCTATAGGGTCACACACAAAGAACATATTGGTTTGGAGATGGGTATTTTAGTTTGACTAAAATACTAAGGATATTAAGAATAATGGGTAAATCCAAAGTGTTGGTGTCATCTTAGTGGTGATTGGCACTAGTTCTAGTGGGAGATTGATAGTAATTAGCCCTAAGAATCAATCATGAGATGATTAGGCCTTTTGGTTACTAATTGAGTGAGACTCAAATAAACTCACTCATTGGATTGAGTCCAATCAGAATTAGACACATTGGATTAATGGGTTAGACTTATTGGGTTATTAGATTAATGGTTAATCCAATATAATAAATCTAACCCATTAAGAGGAATACAAAGAGACAAAAAAACCCTTGGTATTCATTAGATGAATATAAATAGGTTTTTGGATTTTATTTTTCATTTGATGAGAAAAGGTGACTCTTGAGATTCCATCTTCTTCCTCCTCCTTCCATGGCCGATTCTTGATGTTTGGCCGAACCATGCTTCTTGCTAGCACAAGAAGATGATTCTTCTCCGAAGGCTTCGTTCGTGCGACGAACAAAGGATATGTTTGTGTGGATACCGTAGAGGCGCGGACGCTTGAATGCGTTGAGATCTGGATCCAAAGAAAAGGTTGTTGTCGAGATTGCAAAGGACACGCAACAAAGGTATAATCCTATCATGTAGCTTAGCATAGATTATTTTCAGAACATGTTTCTTCCCTTTGCATGGATATACTGGATAGAGGATCTAGCATTTTTTCACTGTGTTTCCACGTCTTTCGCGTGCTAGATCCCAACAGTGGTATCAGAGCCACTTGCGAAGGGCTATGCTAAGTTAGAATTTTTATATATGATATAGAAATTACTTGATAGTGTTTACTGTGATTTGCAAAAATTTATGAGTCTCGGGCAAACAAGGTTTCGGCCAAGACTATGAGTCTTGGCTAGATTTTGTGTCTCAGCCAAATCCTAAGCCTTGACCGAAATGGGTGTTTTGTTGGGAACAAAGCATAGTTGGTGTGTGACCAGCAAGGTCTCGGCCAGGGGTGTTTTGTTGGGAACAAAACATGGTTGGTGTGTGACCGCTGTGGCGTTGCGGCTTATAATTTATTTGTTGAAATCATAGTAAATTTATACCATAAGAATATTATGAATATATATGACATGGTGCATGGTTATGGCCCTTTAACCCTAATGTGATTGGATATGTGTAATGTTGTAATTCATAATACGGCCTGCGTGTCGTGCCTTCATCCCTTTTATTCTTGTTGTAATTAGATTACACTCGAATGTAACTCGAGTTTCTTTAGATTTTGTAATGTACAAAATTAGAAAGAGTTAGTCTTCTGGACAACGGGGGAAAAGGAAGGAAGGACAACAACACACGACAACCAAGGAAGTGCTTGGAGAAGCTGCTTAGACCTAGGTTGACTTATCGCTCTTCTCATTGGCTTGAGAAGATCGTAGTGATGGGGCCATAACCAAGTCACATTTAAATTAGCATATATGTTGATGTATGCCATGAATATATGTGATACATGTGTAGCTATCGTAATTAGGTCATTTACATATGTCTACCAAAGTTTGGTACTCACTACTACCTCGATCATTTGTAGTTAGGTTTGTCAAAGCAAAGTGACTCGTTTTATCTTGGTAGAGTGCGAATGGACAATTGTGATATCCGACTATTGGACTTTGGGTGCGACTTAATTAAGTTGAGAACTTAGAGGCATATCCCATTAGATGTAAATCATATTATACTAGTCTTGGGTGATTAGCCAAAGCTAACTCAAGATGAGTAATAGTATGGGTTTCATAAGATGGGAAAACGAACAAACAGTTTTGTTCACCTAAAGATACAAGAGTTATATAAGATGTAATTGGTAAACGTTGTCTACCTAAGTTGTACTAAGTCTTGGGCGATTAGCCAAAGCTAACTCAAGATAAGGTATAATATGGATCTTGTCCTATTGGCACACGTTGCCTACCTAATTTATACAAGTCTTGGGTGATTAACCAAAGCTAACTCAAGATGAGGTATAATGTGGATCTTGTCCCACTTGAATGTCTTTGCTTTTGGGTTTAGAGCTAGTAGTGACTTGCTTCTATCAAGCTTTAGAATTCAGTGGGAGAATCATTTAATTAAATGCCTAATTAAATGATCTGAGTATGATACTTCTCTGCATTTTATTATTGTAGACCAACATGTTTTCTAGTACGTAGAAGACACTATCTCTGCGATCTGTCCTTGATAAGGACAAGCTCAATGGAGCTAATTTCCAAGACTGGTATAGAAACATGAGAATAGTTCTCAAGCAAGATCGAAAGAAAAATAGTACATCCTAGAGCAGCCTATTCCTGAAGTCCCCCTGCTACTGCCACTAGATAGGGATGTGTACAAGAAGCATCAAGATGATGCATTAGATGTGTCATGCCTTATGCTCGCCACCATGAACTCTGAGCTTCAGAAGCAACATGAGAACATGGATGCTTATGATATGTGATCTGGAGGTAAGAACAGGGGACCCCCGTTCTGGGGAGTCAACGCCACGTGGAAGTCAAAAGGTTAAATGGCCGACCGGACAAGAGTGGACCGGCCGGCCGACCGGGGTCTAAACGGAAGCAAAGACACCCCGGCGGGGAGTCGGGGTTCCGACGCTCATGTTGAACAGAGTCGTATGGCCGAGCGGGTAGCCCGCTCGGCCGAAGACATAAAGTAGCAACACTGCGAACAGTCCACAGAGCACACGACCGGGAATCAGATTAAGGCGAGCCAGCACATACGACCGGCTGGACGCGAGGGAGCGGCCGACCGGCCGGACACTCGGCATGGAGTAAAAGGAGAAAAGGACAAGGGAACATCTTCTGACAGCCGGTATGTTCGACGAGTAAGTCATACGCAGAATCTTATGACAGAGGGTTCAGCTGTCCCATCAAAGATGTGCTCGGACTGTAGCAGTATGGTGTCAGGTAAGCTTTTCTGACAAGTCCATACGGAGGTATGGGCTAAGGACACGTATTCGCCTTGGTATGTGTGCGTGAGCCCCTTCCCAGCTCTATATAAGGAGCCTCACACTTCGTCGGAGGTACGCATTCTCTGATATTCGGAGCCACTTCTTTGCTGTCCACTTGCCTGACTTGAGCGTAGGAGAGTCGTCGTCGGGAACCCCTTCCCGGCCCGACTTCTTTGCAGGTTCGCCGGAACTCCGTACGACCGATCGGAGATCTACGTCAGCAACTAGGAGAGCGCCACGTGCCAGCGTCCGTTGATTCATCGATTCGGACAGGATCAAATTGGCGCCGTCTGTGGGAACGCTCCTGCATCCGATCAGAAGCAATGGACGAAGCTGGACGACCGCACTCGGTGATGCTCTCCACAGAAGAGCTCGACGCTCTGGTCGAGACAAGAGCAGCTAAGCTTGTGAAACAACAGAGGCAGAAGTCGCAAGCCGAGCGGATTGAGCAGTAAGCGACTTCAGTACCAGGGGGCCGAGCGGAAGCACCTCAGGCCACAGTTCCATTTCATCGGGCCCTATTCCGCACGCCTCCGAAATCCACAGCAGTTAATCGTGAGCGAGGATCTTCATCAGACGAAGTGCCAATACGAGACAACAAAAAAGGCAAGGCCCCCCGAGCAGACGCTTCTCCCGAGCGGATCAATCGGCAATTCTCATAGGCCATTCTGCGAGACCCTCTGCCAAAGCATTATGTGCCCCGGCGATCGGTGAATACAACGGAACCACCGACCCGGACGATCATTTGGGTAAGTTCAACAACACCGCTACCCTTCATCAATACACAGATGGAGTGAAGTGTCGGGTTTTCCTTACCACCCTCTCGGGATCGGCTCAACGGTGGTTTCGGAGGTTGCCGGACGGATCCATCACAAGTTTCAAAGACTTCCGCACGGCCTTCCTCCACCACTTCGCAAGCAGTCGGCGTTATCAGAAGACAAGTGTCAGCTTGTTCGCCATCAAGCAAGAGTCCAGAGAGCCGCTTAGAGCTTATATCCAGCGATTCAACCAGGTGGCCATGGACATTCCAACGACCACCTCAAAAATGATGATGAATGCATTCACACAAGGCCTCGTGGACGGGGACTTCTTCCGCTCGCTCATTCGGAAGCCGCCCCGAGACTACGATCATATGCTACATCGGGCCAATGAATACATTAATGTGGAGGAAGCCCAAGCGGCTCGAAGAAAAGACGTTTCAACTGAACGGTCAACCCCTACCGAGCGGAAGCCTCATACTGCTCATCAGCCGCACAGATGACCGCGAGCTGAAGCAGCTCGCCCACTGCAACAAGCAAGATCCCACGCCATTCAAGAAGTATTTGCCGAGCGGCCCAAACCAAAAAAGAAGGTATGGACCCCAATGTTATGCTCATTTCACCGGACGGACACGTACAACACAAGAGATTGCCGGAGCCTTCCCCTGATCGCCCACCCCGTTCCCCGGAGGAGAGGCCGTCGATCGCCATCATCCGACAGGCGACAGACACCTCGTGACGCCGATCGGACGATACCCGACAGGCGACAAAGACGGACTCCCGAGCGGCATCATACTCCGAGGCGTGAGAATCCCCGAATGTCTAGGGAGCGGCCTAGACCGTCCGCTCGGGAAGAAGAAAATAGAAACAACACTTCCCGAGGCGAAATCAACATTATAGCTAGCGGGCCGACTGGAGGAGACTCCAACAGAGCAAGGAAGGCGAGCGTCAGGCAGCTTCAGATCCATGCTGTCGGCTGCAGCCAAGAACGGGCAAGCGGACCCAAAATCAGTTTCGGGCCCAGGGACTTAGAGGGAGTCGAAGTGCCGCATGACGACGCTCTCCTCATCAAAGCGGTAATAGCTAACTACACTATTCACCGTGTTTTCATTGATACAGGAAGCTCGGTCAATATTATATTCAAAAAGGTCTTCGACCAACTACAAATTGATCGAGCCGAGCTGCTGCCCATTACAACCCCCCCTCTACGGGTTTATGGGCAATGAAGTTCTGCCAGTCGGACAGATCCGGTTGGCCATTTCGCTGGGAGAAGAGCCGCTCAGAAGGACGCGGACTGCAAACTTCGTCGTGGTCGACTCTCCCTCAGCATACAACGTTATCTTGGGGCGACCGGCGCTCAGCGAGTTCCGAGCGGCCGTCTCCACTTTCCACCAGAAAATCAAGTTCCCCGTGGAAGATAAAGTGGGAGAAGTAGGAGGAGATCAACTGGCGGCTCGGCGATGCTATGTCGAGATGGTCCGAGCTGAACTAAATTCCGCTCGAAAGACGCCACGGATCGAGGTGAACGCTATAACCGAAAAACCACCCTCTTTGATTTATGAAGATAAAGAGGAAGTGCATATTCACCCGACCCGATCGGAGGCCACCACATTTATTGCGGCTGATCTGGAGGTAGACCTGACCACGGTTCGGAACCGACGGTTCAACGGTTCGGAACCGCCGGTTCGACGGTTCCAGGCAGGTCAACCCTTAACCTTAACCGCCCAAGACGGTTACGGTTCACGGTTCAGAACCGCCGGTTCACGGTTCGTCACGGTTCGTCACGGTTCAAGATTAATATGTTAATAAAAATTAAAATTTAAAAATTAAACATTAAACATTAAACATTAAACATTAAAAATTAGAAATTAAAATTTATTAAAAAAAGGGCTTGCACTTATTTAAGTTGCCTACGTATCCCTTTAGGGGAATCAAAGCCCACATAGTTCTTTTACATTTTTATTCTTTTACATTTTCATTCACTTCCATTTCTTGTTCCTGTCGTATTTGTTCCTTCAGTTTCAAAATCTTCAACTTCGTCATCTGAAAGTTGCATTCCTTGGATTCTTTTCTCCGCTCTGGTCCAATCGTCCAGTAATGCTTGGGCTTCCAATGAGTCGGGAGACAAAGTTGATCGTCGTTCATCTAATATGTTGCCGCCGGCACTGAACGTCTGCTCCACAGCAACAGTTGACACTGGACAAGCTAAAATTTATTTTGCGATCACGGAGAGAACGGGAAAGCTTTGAGCCTTCTGTGACCACCACTTTAAGATATCGAAGTTTTCGCTATCTGCTTCATTAAAATCAAAAGAAGTCGTAAAATAATTCTCAAGCTCCTGTGTGGAACTTGAGGATCCCTGTGGACGTTTTGTCCGTTCTTTTAATAAGAGTTGTGCTTTTGTAAGTTTTAAATTACTACTAGTAGTTTGTTGAATTTCAGAAATATTAATTTGTGTTCCATATTTTGCATAATATTGATTATAAATATCATATAAATAAATTCTAACATTATATATAATATTAATTGGATAGGGGAAGAAGAATCTTTAATTGGAATTAAAGCATCATAATATAAAGTTAACATTTCTTGTAAAACTTCTAATTTAAATCTAGGATCTAAAGCAAATGAAATTAAATAAATTTCAGGAATTAAATAAAAATATTTTTCCCATTTAGTTTTCATAGCTAAGATGCAAGGAGATAAAGATTCATTATTAATATGTTCATTTAAAACTAATACTATATTAGAAAAATTTTCTAAAACTAATTGAGAAGTGGGATAATAAACACCGGAAAGTTGTTCGGTTGCATCATTAAATACTTTTAAAATTTCACAAATACTACTACAAATATTCTATTGTTGTGAAAATAAATATATATTAGCATTAGTGTTTTGTGCAAAAAATGAACATAATAATTCTTTATATTGAAATGAATTTTGTAATAATTGGTATGTTGAATTCCAGCATGTTGGTACATCACGTGGAAATTTTTTAGGTCTCATTCCATTAATTTTACAAAACCTACCCCATTGTTTCATTGTAGATGGATGAGACCATAAATAAGAAATTGCAATTCTAATTGGTTTAATATAACTTTCTAAAATTTTTAAACCATCTTGAACACATAAATTTAAAACATGGCATACACAAAGAATATGAAAAAATAAACCTCCAATAATAGGTTGACAAACAAATTTTAGATCATCTATACAAGCGGTATTAGAACTAGCATTATCTAATGATATTGAAAATATTTTATGAGTTAAACCATATTCTTCTAAAATTAAACATAATAATTGTGCGATATTATGAGCATTATGTGATTCATCAAAAACTCTATAAGCTAATAATCTTTTTTGGAGATTCCAAGAGTTATCGATCCAATGGCAAGTCACACCCATATACGAATGTGTTTGCCAATGATCACTCCAAATATCGGAACATAAAGAAACTTTATTATCTAATTTACTAAATTCATCAATTAAATTCTTTTTTCCTTGTTTTACTAATTTTTTAATTGTACGAGTAAGTGTAGTCCTAGGAACACGTTTAGCACATGGATTAAGAGATTCTTTACAAAAATCTTCAAATGTGCATTTAGATCCAAAACTAAAAGAAAGATGTTCTACGGAAACAAATTTAGCTAATGATTCTCTTAATTTATTATCCGAATATAAAAATAAATCGGAATCGGTACTACCGCTAGTTTAAGAAAATCTTGATAATTGTGTTTGAGAACGGTCGAGTCCATATTCCGTCGGGTGCTTCGTTTCTACATGTCGTTTCTATGACCCATAGCCGCCGCCGGCTTGGAATTTGTAGGAAGCATTGCAGTGCTTACATTTTGCACGCATTTCTCCCGACGGAAGAGTTCTCAAAATGTTTAGTAAGATTTTAGAGGAGGAAGTTCTGAACCTTAGAAGTAATTGCATCGGTACTTCCTTGTGTGTCGGGTGTCGGATTCGGAAGATGCTCGATCTCATCATCGGTGGATTGAATGTTGGGGTCCTCCTCCATGGATTCATTATTTGCTTTCCCTTCCGAGCTCGAGATGATGCACCTCCGCGGCCTCCTTCCATTGTAATTGAAAATTGAAAAAAGCGTGTAGAGATTAGAGAATATGAAAATGAGATTAAGAGTAGAGAAGATGTGTGAAAAATGATGAAATAAGCTCTCTATTTATAGAGTTTTGATAATATGGACACTAAATCATAGCCATTGATCAAAAAGCGGTCAAATGATCCTAACCGTTGAAAAAATACCTAAAAACCCTCCCAACGGCTATGAACCGGTTAACCGGCAGTTCAAGCCGTTAAAAAAAAAATTACGGCTGAACCGGTGATTTGAACCGAGGTTCCGGTTCGACCCGGCGAACCGGGTCAACGGGCAACCGGCCCGTTGACCCGGTTACGGGCCCGGGCCGGGTCCGGGCCAGACCCGGCCCGGGGTCGGGTCTATCTGGAGGCAAGCCAGAAAGAGGAAGTGATCAAATGTCTCCAGAGAAACTGTGACGTCTTCGTTTGGTCGACGCATGAGCTGCCCGAGATTTCACCAAGTATAGTACAGCACGAGCTTCACGTCCGACCGGATGTTCGGCCGGTAAAGCAAAGGAAGCGGGACTTCAGCGCCGAACAAAATGCCATCATCCGAGCGGAGGTCGAGAAGCTCCTGGAGGCCGGCCACATACGCGAGGTCCAGTTCCCGAGCTGGCTGGCGAACGTGGTACTAGTCTCCAAGCCGGGCAACAAATGGAGAGTTTGCATCGATTTCCGGGATCTCAACAAAGCGTGCCCAAAGGATTTTTATCCTCTGCCCCGGATCGATCAACTGGTGGACTCCACAGCCGACTGCGAATTGATATGCATGCTCGACGCTTATCAGGGCTACCATCAAGTGCCGCTCGCCTGAGAGGATCAAGAGAAGGTCAGCTTCGTTACAGCCGACGGCACTTATTGCTACAATGTGATGCCGTTCGGATTGAAGAACACGGGAGCAACTTACCAGCGCTTGATGAACAAAGTGTTCAAGGAGCAGATCGAGCGAAATTTGGAAGTGTACGTGGATGATATTCTCATCAAGTCAGTCCGAGCGGCCGAACTCTTTAAAGACATGGAGGAGACTTTCCAAACACTGAGGAGGTATGGGGTTAAGCTGAATCCTCAGAAGTGTCTGTTCGGAGCAAAAGGCGGGCATTTCTTGGGCTACATAGTGACCAAGCGGGGCATCGAGGCAAATCCCAGCAAGGTGAAAGCATTACAAGATATGCCGCCCCCAAGAAATCTGAGGGAAGAGCAGCGCTTGACCGGGCGGATAACAGCACTGTCCAGATTCATCTCAAAGACAGCCGACCGGAGCCTCCCATTTTTCAAAATCTTGCGCAAGGCCACTAAGCTTCATTGGGATGAAGAATGCGATCGGGCTTTCGAAGAATTGAAGACATATCTGAACTCTTTGCCCATGCTAGCCAAGCCAGCTGTGGGTGAGCCACTTTGTATCTATCTATCTTCAACTGAGCAAGCAGTGGGCTCGGCATTAGTGAGGGCGAGCGGAGAAGAGCCCGTGTATTTCTTAAGCCATATTTTAAAAGACGCTGAATCTCGCTACACTGGGCTCGAGAAGCTGGCTTTTGCTTTGGTCCTCGCCGCCCGGAGACTTCGTCCCTATTTCTTGGCACATACTATCATCGTCCGGACAAATAGTCATTTGGGAAGAGTGCTGTTGAACCCAGAAGCGTCCGGACGGCTCATCAAATGGACCACGGAGTTGAGCGAATTCGACATTCAGTATCAACTCCGTTCGATGATAAAGGCGCAGTCTTTGGCAGATTTTGTCATAGAAGTACAGAAGCCAGAGCCCGAAGCTATGTGGAAAATATTTGTGGATGGATCGTCCACTCGGCTCGGGAGCGGGATTGGTGTAGTATTGCAATCTCCACAAGAAGAACGGATGCATCTATCCGTTCGGCTAGACTACAGAGCCACAAATAACGAAGCGGAGTACGAAGCCCTCATAGCCGGCCTGCAGGCAGCCCGACATGTAGGAGCCGGTCGGGTGACAATTCATTCGGACTCCCAGCTTGCCGCTCAGCAACTCTCAGGCACTTTTGAGATTAACAACGCTCGGCTCAAGCTCTACGCTGAAGCCTTTGAAAAGCTCAAGGCCAACTTCAGAGAGGTTATTATCCAGAAGATACTCCGAGCGGAGAACCAGGCTGCAGATGAGCTAGCTAAACTTTCAAGTTCAATATCCCCGGTCGTCATCCAGCAGCCAATTGAACAAGTATCTTTGGTGACACACGTCGACCGGATGGAGGGCCTCACGTTTCCGAGCGATTGGAGGACACCCATCATGGAGTTTCTCTGCTCGGGTGCTACACAGTCCGATCGGGATGAAGCCCAGCTACTGAAGAGGAGAGCCGGCCGGTTCACACTCATTGGAGATCAACTTTATAAGAAGGCTTTCTCCCGCCCGCTATTGAAATGTGTGAGCTCGGAAGACGCGGCGTACATCCTCCAAGAAGTGCATCAAGGATCGTGCGGAGGGCATCCGGGCGGACGATCGCTGGCTAAGAATATCCTGCTGGCCGGATACTTTTGGCCAACCCTGCAAGCAGATGCCGCGCGGACCGTCGCGACGTGCCTTTCATGCCAGAAGTATCACAACTTCTCCCACCGACCGACGGAGGAAATGAAAGCAGCTACCGTGTCCTGTCCGTTCGACCAATGGGGAATGGATATTGTGGGTCCGTTTCCTATGGCGACCGGGTAGCGGAAATTTCTACTAGTGGCGGTCGACTATTTTTCCAAATGGGTGGAGGCCGAGCCGCTAGCCAAGATCACGGAGCAGATGGTCAAGAAGTTTATCTGGCAGTATATAATTTGTCGGTTCGGCATCCCTCGCCGGCTCGTATCTGATAACGGACGACAGTTCATAGGGAAGCAGCTCGAAGAATGGTGTGAAAGTTATGGCATTGAGCAACACTTTACTTCCGTGGCGTATCCCTAGAGCAACGGCCAAGCGGAAGTAGCCAATCAGGAGATTCTTCGCATTCTTCAGGCTCAGCTCGACCACATGAGAGGAAGCTGGGTGGAAGAGCTGTCGGGCGTCTTATGGGCTATCCGCACGACCCCAAAAGAAGGAACGGGCGTCACGCCATTCCATTTGGTGTATGGCGGCGAAGCGGTGATCCCGGTTGAAGTTGGGGTCGAGTCCGTCCGGATCTAGAATTATGATGATAATAACGCCGAGCGGAGGAACATGGAGCTGGATTTGGTCGACAAGGAGCGAGCCAAGGCGTCCGTCCGGCTGATGGCGTACCGGCAAAGAATGAAGCAAAACTACTATTGGCGCAGCGGAGACCGGCAAGAGGGGGGTGAATTGCTGAAATCAAAAGTAAAAACTACCCTCCTCGGATTTTAACTCAGAATTTAAATCAGCAATAATAATAGCAACTAAATTAACGAAACAAAAAAAGAAACAGGAACAGAAAATAGACTCAGGGATTTAACCTGGTTACAACCAAGGAGGTTGTTAATCCAGGACAGTAGAAAAGAGCGCACTAAGAAAATTCTCCTTCTCTGAAGGCGGAGAAGCCTTTTACACTTTTGTAGCTCACTAGTTTCTTAGGAATTGCTTACAGATTGATTGCTTCAGTTGTTCTTCAATTCCTAGCTCCATGGGCCTTTATATAGCTCCTAGAAAGTCTATCCCGAGGGCACAAGGCGCATCCAACAAGGTTCAAGACGCCTCCAGCTCGGTCAGCGGATAAAACTTTATCCGTAGCATAAACGGTCAAATTTGACCTATTGAAGGCACCTTCAACATGGTTGAAGGCGCCTTCATGATGGAGGCGCCTCCAAGCCTACTGGAGGCGCCTCCAAGCTGGCAGCACACTTTTCAGCCTGGTTTCTTCAGCTTCCGACGCTCCGTTCTTTTGGGTGATTGCGGCCAACCGGAATAGGGCTCACCCGAACCCAATTCCCGACCTTTTCCTCGAGCAGCCTTCCGTCCCGGCTGAACGTCCCTCGAATGTCGTGCACGCTCTTCACGCCCACCGGAGTACTCTTCCGCAGCTCTCTCGTCCTTCGGACGCACCGAGCCCGTTGGCTCCCTTCCCGTACCGTCCTTCTCGCTAGCTGCGTCTTCCGCTCGACTTCCTGTGTTCCTAAGCTCCTGCACACTCAGACACATGGATCAAACACAGCAGGACCTAACCAACTTGGTTGATCACATCAAAACTACCACGGGGTCCAACAATCTCCCCCTTTTTGATGTGCATCAACCCAAGTTCAAGTTAGGGTAACAAATAGACATAAAAAGTAATTTTAAAGAAAAATTACTAAACTAACAAGTTAAACATAATTTTTACAATTAGTAAAATTGGAACATTTTTTATAAAAAATTTCTAACTACCCCTAAACAAAAATAGCAGTTTAAATTTTTCTAACTCCCCCTAAACTTGTACTTCTAACTCACCCTAAACTTGTACTTCTCTCTCCCCCTTTTATCACAGCAAAAATGGGGTCTTGAGAATTTTCAAGTAAGATTGAAGTGTTTGAAAATTTTCTAAGTTAAAAATGAATTTTTTTTAAAAAAAATTGCTAAGTTAACATAAATTTTCAAAAAAAATTTCTAAGTAAAAAAAAATCCTAAGTAAATGTTCAAATGTTTCAAATAATTTCTAAGTCAAGTGAATGAACTTTTAGAATTTTCCAGAAGAAAAATTTCTAAGAAACATATTTTAAAAAAAAATTCTAAGGAATTTTTTGTTTATTTTAACAAACATTTGATAAACTTTCAAAGCATTATTTAATTCTTGTTTAATGCTTTTTCGGAAAGTCAATTAACCATTTTCTTTCAATATTTTAGCTTCCAAGTCGTGGCGAGGCACTAGGCCTTCTTGGTTATTGGAGCAACAACCACTTCCTTAGACAAAGCTTCCATAAAGAATTTCAATGTTTAATTTACTGTAAGCTTTTAATTTTTTGAAAAAAAAATTAATTAACCATAGATTTTGGAACCCAGTAGAGGTTCCTACCTACAGGGTTATTCAGATACTTAGGGGGTACATAATTTTTGGGTATTCTTCTAAGTTGACCCTGATGGTTTCTAATGTACCAGTTCAATTTTCCATAAAATTTAATTTTTGAATTTGGAAATTGATTTAAGCATGCATTATTTCTTAATTTCTCAATTTCTAATTTTAGATCTTTATTTTCAGATTTTAAATTTTTATTTTCTTTTTCTAATTGATCTAATTCTTTAGACAAAGCTTTAATAAACTCAAAAGACTGTTTAGAGTTTAGGGCACGTACCTTACTTACCTCATCTTGCGATGCTCCCCCTTCATCATTGCTTTCTCCTTCTGATGTTCCTCCCCCTTCATCTATGCTCATTTCTGAGCTAGATGTTTCTTCTAGCTGATGGTTGGCCATTAGTGCTAGTCCCGAGAATTCTTCGACTTCGGAGTCGGAGGACGACGAATCATCCCACGTGGCCTTTAGATTGTGTTTGGGTCGAGTGGGCTTCTTGCTCCTTTCCTTACTTTTGCTCTTAAGTTTTGGACAGTCATCTTTGATATGTCCTTCTTCGTTGCAATTGTAGCAACGAACCACCCTTTTCTTTCGCTGGATCTTTTTCGACTGCAATCTAAATTTGTTAGAATTTACAAATTTATTAAACCGTCTTACCAGCAGTGCCACTTCGGATTCGTCGATCGAAGCTTCGGAATCGGGATCGCCCCTCCTTGCTTGTAGGGGGATGTCGAGGTTTGACTTTACTACTTCTTTAGGCTCTGCAATCCGAGACTCGTGAAGTTCAAAGGTAGAAAACAAACTTTCTAAGGTACTTACCTCAAGGTCCTTAGAGATGTAGTAAGCATCTACTAAGGACGCCCATTCCGGAGTCCTCGGGAAGGTGTTGAGTGCGTATCGGATGGAGTCTCGGTTCGTTACCGTTTCGCCGAGATTCGTCAGTTGCGTTATCAGCTCCTTGATCCGTGCTTGTAGTTGCGCTACCTTCTCGCCGGTGTTCATTCGGAGATTCGTTAGTTGTGTTCGAAGAATGTCGTGCCTCGCTAGCTTTGCTTCCGAGGTGCCTTTGTGGAGCTCTAGGAATTTCTCCCAGAGGTCTTTTGCGGAGTCGTAGCTTCCGATCCGACTTACCTCTTGGGGCGGAAGAACGCTGAGCAAGTGAAACTCAGCTTTTCCTTTTACCACAAAATCCGCCTGCTCCTTCTTCGTCCATTGGAACTCTTCTTTGTCTTTAGGAGCTGCAAAACTGTATTTCATTGTTAGTAAGATATCGAACTCGGTTTTGAAGAATACCTCCATTTTTCGCTTCCATGTAGCGAAATCTCCGTCGAACTTCGGGGGATGGATGTTCGCTCCGGCCATCATCTTGATCGTAGTGCTTCAGTTGGCGGTTAGTCCTTCTGAGGCGATTAGGTTCTGATACCACTTGTTGGCGCAGTGGAGACCGGCAAGAGGGGGGTGAATTACTGAAATCAAAAGTAAAAACTACCCTCCTTGGATTTTAACTCAGAATTTAAATCAGCAATAATAATAACAACTAAATTAATGAAACAGAAAAAGAAATAGGAACAGAAAATAGACTCAGGGATTTAACCTGATTACAACCAAGGAGGTTGTTAATCCAGGACAGTAGAAAAGAGCGCACTAAGAAAATTCTCCTTCTCTGAAGGCGGAGAAGCCTTTTACACTTTTGTAGCTCACTAGTTGCTTAGGAATTGCTTACAGATTGATTGCTTCAGTTGTTCTTCAATTCCTAGCTCCAGGGGCCTTTATATAGCTCCTAGAAAGTCTATCCCGAGGGTCCAAGGCGCCTCCAACAAGGTTCAAGGCGCCTCCAGCTCGGTCACTTCAACAGGGTTGAAGGCGCCTTCATGATGGAGGCGCCTCCAAGCTGGCAGCACACTTTTCAGCCTGGTTTCTTCAGCTTCCGACGCTCCGTTCTTTTGAGTGATTGCGGCCAACCGGAATAGGGCTCACCCGAACCCAATTCCCGACCTTTTCCTCGAGCAGCCTTCCGTCCCGGCTTAACGTCCCTCGAACGCCGCGAACTCTCTTCACGCCCACCGGAGTACTCTTCCGCAGCTCTCTCATCTTTCGAACGCACCGAGCCCGTCGGCTCCCTTCCCGTGTCGTCCTTCTTGCTAGCTGTGTCTTCCGCTCGACTTCCTGTGTTCCTAAGCTCCTGCACACTCAGACACAAGGATCAAACACAGCAGGACCTAACCAACTTGGTTGATCACATCAAAACTACCATGGGGTCCAACAACTACAACCGGCGCGTGATCCCTAGAGCGTTCCAAGTTGGCGACCTAGTCTGGAAGAAAGTAAAGCCGGTCGGCGACGTCGGCAAGCTGGAGGCTCCTTGGGCGGGCCCCTTCAAAGTCATCGAAAAGCTCCACTCAGGTGCTTATTATTTGGAGGATGAAGACGGACGACGGCTAGATCGACCATGGAGCGCAAATCATCTCCAGCCGTACCGAGCTGGGTGAGAGGTGCACTGATGTGATTTTACATATGTTTTGGTCGCCTATGTCCTTGTAATGCAGGAAGCAAAAATGATAAAAGGATGGCAAATAGCTTCGCCGAACGGCGGAAGACCGTCGAGCTCCGACGTTAAATATCGAGAGTCGAGCCGGCGACTATAAACCCTCCGAGCGGAAGACCGTCGAGCTCCGACGTTAAAAATCGAGAGATGAACCGGCGTCTATAAACCCTCCGGCCGGAAGACCGTCGAGCTCCGACGTTAAATATCGAGAGTCGAGCCGGCGACTATAAACCCTTCGACCGGAAGACCGTCGAGCTCCGACGTTAAATATCGAGAGTCGAGCCGGCGACTATAAACCCTCCGAGCGGAAGACCGTCGAGCTCCGACGTTAAAAATCGAGAGACGAACCGGCGTCTATAAACCTTCCGGCCGGAAGACCGTCGAGCTCCGACGTTAAATATCGAGAGTCAAGCCGGTGACTATAAACCCTCCGGCCGGAATACCGTCGAGCTCCGACGTTAAAAATTGAGAGACGAACCGGCGTCTATAAACCCTCCGAGCGGAAGACCATCGAGCTCCGACGTTAAAAATCGAGAGACGAACCGGCGTCTATAAACCCTCCGGCCAGAAGACCGTCGAGCTCCGACGTTAAATATCGAGAGTCGAGCCGGCGACTATAAACCCTCCGAGCGGAAGACCGTCGAGCTCCGACGTTAAAAATCGAGAGACGAACCGGCGTCTATAAACCTTCCGGCCGGAAGACCGTCGAGCTCCGATGTTAAAAATCGAGAGACGAACCGGCGTCTATAAACCCTCCTGCCGGAAGACCGTCGAGCTCCGACGTTAAAAATCGAGAGACGAACCGGCGTCTATAAACCCTCCGGTCGGACAAAGGCATTAAAGAGGACGTGAACAAGTACCCAAAGGTACTTGCCGTTTATACCGTTCGACCGCCTGTACGTTCCGCTTGGCCTAGTACCCAAAGGTACTTCATCAACATCCAGCGAACAACCTCTTCTGTCGAAGCAGGACATATTCAGCCGAGCGGAAAAGTTACGCAAAATACTTCGTTAAAATCCCTTTCGAACACAAGAGGGGTGTGATAAGAGGCGAGCGGACAGCACACATATTGACTAGCAAAAGGACAAAGCAAGCAAAAGGATATTATATTAAAGAAACTAAAGCCGAGCGGCCAAATTACAAAAAAAGGATAGTCTTTGGCCGAGCGACCGAATTACATATAAACTCCTACTCTAGATAATCGTAAAGGTCCTTCGGGATGTTGTCGAGGAGCGCCACTTGATCTGCGGCCGGGATGAGAGTGGAGTCGGGAAGAAGACCCTTGGACTTCAAATATGTCGTGGTGGCGGTCATAGCAAGGTCAAAGGCAGTGTACATCCGCTCGCAAACTTTCTCCGAAAATTCGAGCGAGCGGATGTAATTCTGTCTCAGGGCAGCGAACCGGCTTGGCTCGGCCTCTTGATATTCTTTAAAGGTCGCTTGGGAGGTAGCGAGGGACTCTTGCAGCGTTTTAAGCTCGTCCTTTTGTTTATTCGCCTCTGCCGAGCGGGCCACCTTCTCGCTGGCTAGTTGGTCAGTCAGCTCTTTAACTTTCTGCTCCAAGCCCCGAGCCTCGACATTCTTTTTCTCCATATCGGAGATAGCCGTGTTCTTCCGCTCAGTCGCCAGGCTTATCTTGCGATCTAGAGATTTATTCACGCGCTCGAGCTCGGCCAAGGTATGAGCCTGATCGGTTGTCTTCTTCTGCTCGGCCGCCAACAAGTCTTGGGCTTTCTTCAGCTCCTTCTGCAGATCGGTGTACGAAGGGCCTTGGGAGCCGGACGGACTGCCTGCAGCCTTCAATAGCCTCAATTCTTCGTCCACCAGCGCCAGG
The DNA here is from genome assembly GCF_018446385.1 of Zingiber officinale. Taxonomy (NCBI): domain Eukaryota; kingdom Viridiplantae; phylum Streptophyta; class Magnoliopsida; order Zingiberales; family Zingiberaceae; genus Zingiber; species Zingiber officinale. Next base: position 76,711,484 of record NC_055989.1, read on the forward strand.
CGGTTGGAGACAGCTATCTCCTCCACCCATCTCTGACAAAAAAGAAAAAAGTTGTTAGTGACCGATCGGAAAGAATGCATAAAAAACTTCGTTTTCTAACTTACCCCCGTGGCATCTTGCATGTGGCTGTTAGCCAAATTGCGAAGGGGGATCATCGCGACGTGCGCCCGAGCGTCGGCCCACATCTCGGCTAGGGGCCCCTTCAGGGTGATCGTGTGCTCAGGCGCAGTGGGCCGCTCGGACTCGGGTAAAATCTCCTCGGTGGGGAGATGCAGGGTGACCCTAACAATGCGGCCGTGAACGGGGGTCGTCCGAGCGGAGGATGGAAGAGGATCGGAGGTCGGCGTCAAAAATTGGGATAAAATGGTTGAACGCTGGACTCGGCGGGGAGCGGGCAGAAGGACGCTGACTGGAACGACCTTAAGAGGGTCCACTGACGCGTCTAAATGCGATGGTGTCCGATCGGATGAAATCGCCTCAACCTGTGGAGCTTTGCCACGAGCAAATACGGTGGCCCGTTCGGCCGGCTGGACCGTGGACGTGGCCGATCGAAGAGGAGTCTCAACTCGGCGCCTCTTTTGTCGAAGAGGTCGCTCTTCTTCTTGAGCAGAGCCTTCCTCCCGGACGGAAGGCTCTTGGCTAATAGTTGCTCCCACTGCTTGCGCCGGGAGAGAAGCCTGAGCGTCCGACTCTTGGTGAGTGCCACTCTCTCCTTCATGCGAGCCGACCGGCTCAATGCCGAGCGCCTCCATCTCTTGGGCAGTCGCGGCCTCAAGTGTCGCCGCCTTCCTCTTCAGAATACCAGCCATCACCGACTCCATGACAATATTCGCTGCAAAGGAAAAAGGAAAAAATCAGTTAGCAAGCAAGGTAAATGTACAAGTAAAATTCTTACCGAAGCCGCTCGGGAGGGGTGTTCTGATCGGACTCAGCCCGAATATGTACATAACCCCTTCTGGGAGGAATTTGTTGATGTCAACCCGCAGACCGGCAAGCATGTTGGCGGCGTGAAGATAATCCGGCCGGGTCTTGAATCCTTTGAGTTCTGGGGAGAGAGGATTTCCGACCTGCCATTGGGTTCGGAAGGAAGCCCGCTCGGGAAGGCGAATATAAAAGTAGAATTCTTTCCAATGCTTATTGGATGAAGGAAGTTTATTGAAGAAAACTAAGCCTGGGCGAGCCTGAAACATGTAAGTGCCCGGCTCGGACTGTTTAGGGTAATAGAAGTAATAGAAGACCTCCGGTTGGAGGGGAATGTTATGGATCTTGAATAGGATGACAACGCCGCATAGGAGGCGGACGGTTTTGGGGATGGATCGAAAACCGCAGACCGGCGGTAAACTGGTCGCGGAAGACACAAAAAGCTCCGCGCGGCGGTTTGTGTGGCCGAGCGGAATCTGTGGGTAGGATGATTTCAAGGTTGGAGGGGATGTCAAAACTATTAATCAGAACATCGGCGTCGCGTCGATCGAAGCGCGACTCTATGGTAGTGTACCATGGGCCGAGGGTTTGATCTTGGGAAGGAGAGGAATGGGCCATTGTCCGAACGGATGGAATCAAAAAAGGCAAAGAAAGGTAAAAAGTATATGGCAACGAAACAGTACCCCGAGGATGAAAACTTGGGAAAGAAATGCAAAGAAAACGCCGGGAACCAAAGAGGGAAAGATGGAGAACCTTACAACAAGAAGGAGGATCGAAGGAAGAACGCCGGAGATCGTCGGAAAGCAGAAGAACAGGATCGCCGGAGCGTTGAGAAGGAAGAAGCGGGAGGCACGCGACAGCAGAAGTGAGGCAAAGGAAAGAAGAGAAGGATTTATAGGGTAGAGCCCGAGCGGCCTCCACCGTTGGATCCAGGTCACGAGAATCGGAGCACGCATCGCGCCGTTCATTTCGAACCGCCTCGATCCCATCAGAACACCACGCCGCCGCCGTACAATGATGGCAGCACCGCCACGTGGCATTCAGCCACTGGAATGCATTTAATGAGCGCGTGCTCGACCTTAATGATGGAGATTGGCAGAAACTTTGAAGAGATGCAGGGGAATGTTGGCGTTGACTGGCGTTTTAGCTGCTCCCTTGATTCCGAGCGGATGGTAGTTTCAGGACGCCGCTCGGCTCAACTAATGGTCCAGTCAGTCGGACTAATCGCCTCCTTCTACTAGACTTGAAGGGGAGGCAAGTGATCCGGCGGTAAGAACAGGGGACCCCCGTTCCGGGGAGTCAACGCCACTTGGAAGTCAAAAGGTTAAATGGCTGACCGGACAAGAGTGGACCGACCGGTCGACCGGGGTCTAAACGGAAGCAAAGACACCCCGGCGGGGAGCCGGGGTTCCGATGCTCATGTTGAACAGAGTCGTATAGCCGAGCGGGTAGCCCGCTCGGCCGAAGACATAAAGTAGCAACACTGCGAACAGCCCACAGAGCACACGACCGGGAATCAGATTAAGGCGAGCCAACACATACGACCGGCCGGACGCGAGGGAGCGGCCGACCGGCCGGACACTCGGCATGGAGTAAAAGGAGAAAAGGACAAGGGAACATCTTCTGACAGCGGGTATGTTCGACGAGTAGGCCATACGCAGAATCTTATGACAGAGGGTTCCGCTGTCCCATCAAAGATGTGCTCGGACTGTAGCAGTATGGTGTCAGGTAAGCTTTTCTGACAAGTCCATACGGAGGTATGGGCTGAGGACACATATTCGCCTTGGTATGTGTGCGTGAGCCCCTTCCCAGCTCTATATAAGGAGCTTCACACTTCGCCGGAGGTACGCATTCTCTGATATTCGGAGCCACTTCTTTGCTGTCCACTTGCCTGACTTGAGCGTCAGAGGGTCGTCGCCGGGAACCCCTTCCCGGCCCGACTTCTTTGCAGGTTCGCCGGAACTCCGTACGACCGATCGGAGATCTACGTCAGCAACTATGAGAGTGTCATGTGCCCAGCATCCGTTGATTCATCGATTCAGACAGGATCAATATGGTTGAACACCTTAGACAACTATATCAAGGAAAAGTAAGGCATGAGAGATTTGAGATCTCTAAAGCACTGTTTCAATGCAGAATGCAAGAAGGAAGTTCCGTAGGTCCATATGCGCTCAAAATGATCGGGTATGTGGAGAATCTACAAAGGTTGGGATTCCCACTAGGCCCAGAATTGACCACTAACCTTATTTTGCAGTCGTTGCCTGGTAGTTATAGTCAATTTGTCATGAACTACAACATGAATAAATTGACAAACCACTGCCTGAGATGTTGAGCATGTTGAGAACTGTTGAAATCAACCTTAAGAAGGCAAAGCCTAGTTCCATTTTGATGGTGTCTAAAGGCAAAGGCAAGTGGAAGTCTAAAGGTAAGGGTAAGACCCAAGCCAAAGGCAAGGGCAAGGCTCATGCACTGAAACCCAAAGGTGGGATTGCTAAGGAAGGTACCTGCTTCCACTGTGGTGAGACCGGACACTAGAAGAGGAACTGCAAGGTATACCTAGAGGAATTGAAAAGGAAGAGAAGTGAGACTTCTGTCTCAGGTATATATGTTATAGATGCCAATCTGTCTATTTCTTCTTCACGGGTATTAGATACCGAGTGTGTATCTCACATTTGTACAAATGTGAAGGGGCTGAGAAATAGTAGATCATTGACAAAGGGCAAAGTGGACCTACGAGTAGACAATGGCACAAGGGTTGCTGCTATAGTTGTAGGAGCATATTCCTTATCTTTGCCCACTGGGCATGTTTTAGAACTTGAAGAGTGTTGTTCTGTGCCTACCTTGACTAAGAACATTATCTTTGATTCTTGTTTGGACAAGAAAAGTTTTTCATTTGTAATAAAGGACAAATATTGTTCTGTTTATTTCAATGAAATATTCTATTGTAGTGCACGTCTTGTGAATGGACTCTATGTTCTAGACTATGACTGATAGATCGAAAACGTGCGATAGAGGGGGGGGTGAATATCGCGCTTTAAAACTTTTTTTTTATCTTTTAAAAACAGAGTCATGCACAGCGGAAAAGAATAGACAAGTCTGTTTACTTCGTTTGGAGCCTAGCTCGACTCCTACTCGAAGGCTCGCGGTCCTTGACCGCACCGATGGGAAAATCACTATAACTCTTCTTTCCGAAATCTTTCGGAAAGAAGTAGATCGTATAGTTACAAGAATATAAGATAGTAACAACCCTACTATCTTATATGAAATTAAGTGCAATAAGAAATGTACCGACAGTAATAAAAAAAAAGGGTTGAGGCACGGTCGGTGCTTTTGAACGAAGTAGCTTGCTTAGCTTGATGAAGGCTTGGAACATGAGCAGCAGGCAGAAAAGAACCTTTTTGATAAACAGAATTGTTCTTGAGCTTCTGACTTCGAGCACATTTTATAGGTGTACTGGAGGTTCGGTCGACCGATCCCTCTGTTCGATTGACCGAACTCGCCCCTTCCTTCCTGGCTGGAATCTGAAGCTGGCTCGATCTTTTGCAGTAAATGCTCATGAATGGTTCGGTCGACCGAACCCGTTTTTCGGTCGACCGAACAAGCTTTTTCCTTGTTCGTTGCAATCTGCCGAGATCTTCAATTAATGCAGCTTTAATGTTGATTGGATCGGTTGACCGGTCCTCCAATTCGATCGACCGATCAGCCTTTTTCCTTTTCCTGCTGATCGGTGCTAATAAGCTGGCCAGTGCTGAGTCACCATGGATCAGTCGACTGGTCCTATGGTTCGGTCGACCGATCAAGCTTTGAACGGACTCTGATATGTTCTGATCTAATCTGAATGTTGTTCTGATTTTGCCTGGTTCGGTCGACCGATACTACTGTTCGGTCGACCGATCTAGCCGGACCTGTAAAACAGTATTAAGACAAAAATCTCCTGCAAAACTGATGTTAGAACAATAATATTATAAAGCAAGAGTAATAAGAAAGATAGTAGAACTGTCTTGATCTCAACTTGGAAACCTTCCCGGTTTCTTCAGTTGGATCAGCGACCTAAGGTTGTTCCCTTCGGGAACTCGACCTCACTGTCGCTCCTCCAGTTTGTTTACCTCAACCTACCTGCCAAACTTGATCCTCCAGATCTAGTTTGGACTTTTCACTCAGCCTTGATCGGCTCCCCAGGACTTTTCTCTTGATCTTTAGTCGTCCGGACCTCTCGATCACACTGCCAAGCTTCGGGTCCCCTTGACCTACTTGGACTTGCACCTGGATTCCACGATCTGCTAAGATTTCTCCTGTCTAGCCTCCAACTAGGTCTTTCCCGGTTGAGTAAACATCCTGCACACTCAGTTAACTTGTTAGATCATAACAAGACTTAACTTGAACCTTTGCCAACATCAAAACTTATGTTTGATTCTGGTGCAACTTACACCAACAATGACAACCCAATCTATAACATAAATACCAAATAGTTCAAGTTTAATGATTTGAATCAAACATATCTCTAGCATTATCGCTTAGTTCACAAAAATGAGAGTTGCATATCCCAACTCCATAAGGATGGATTTTGGATTCATTTGATTTTGAATCATATGAGGCATGTGAATCTTATCTTCAAGGCATGATGACAAAGACTCCATTTAGTGGTCTCAGCGAAAGGGCTAATGATCTGTTAGAACTCATACATACTGATGTATGTAGCCCTTTCAGAATAACAGCTAGAGGAGGTTATTATTACTTTATTACCTTTACTAATGATTTTAGTAGATACGGCTATGTATATCTGATGAGACACAAGTCAGAATCCTTTGAAAAGTTTAAAGAATTCAAGAATGAAGTATAAAACCAACTTGGTAAGAGTATTAAGATGCTTCGATCAGATCGAGGTGAGGAATACCTTAGTCAAGAGTTTCATGGTCATCTCGTTGAGTGTGGGATCATATCTCAACTTACTCCACCTGGAACATCACAATGGAATGATGTATCAGAAAGGAGGAATCATACTTTATTAGATGTGGTACGATCGATGATGAGTCATACAGATCTTCCTACTTCCTTCTGGGGGCATGCTCTAGAGATAGCCGCTTTCACACTTAACAGAGTTCCATCTAAGGTTGTCATAAAGACACCATATGTGATATGGACAGGGAAGAGTCCCAAGATATCTTTTATGAAGATTTAGGATTGTGAGGCTTACGTTCGACGACTAGTCTCAGATAAATTAGGACCCAAATCGGACAAGTGTTATTTTATAGAATATCCCAAGGAAACAAAGAGATATTACTTCTATAATCCCACACAAGGCAAAGTGTTTGTTGCCAAAAATGATGTCTTTCGAGAAAGGGAGTTTATTTCTAGAAAAACTAATGGGAGTGAAATTGATCTTGAAGAAGTTCAAGATACACAAACTAGCACCAAAGCCTTGATGGAAATTGAACATATACCACAAGATGCTGTGGATTAGGATTTTGTTACACCATAAGAGGTTATGGAGCAACAACCTGTTCAAGTAGCACAAACTCTACGTAGATCTGATAGGACCCGTCGTCAACCTGAGAGATATTCATTTCTCTTGTCTAACAACGGTGATGTAGTGCTTATTGGTCTTGATGAGCCTACATCTTATCAGGAAGCTGTACAGGGTCCAGATTCTAAGAAATGGCTAGAGGCTATGAGATCCGAAATGAAATCCATGTACACTAACCAAGTATGGACTTTGGTTGATCCACTTGAAGGGATCAAACTCATTGGGTGTAAGTGGGTCTTCAAGGTGAAGACTGACATGGATGGTCGTATGCATATATATAAAGGTAGATTGGTGGCTAAAGGATTCAAGCAGATTCATGGTATAGACTATGATGAAACCTTTTCACCAGTTGTGATGCTCAAGTCCATTCAGATCAAGCTTGCTATTGCAGCTTATTATGATTAAGAGATCTAGCAGATGGATGTCAAAACTGAATTTCTTAATGAAAATCGACTCGAGGATGTGTACATGACACAACTTGAGGATTTGTAGATCCAGAGCATGCTGGAAAGGTATGTAAGTTGCAACGATCCATTTATAGATTAAAACAAACTTCTAGAAGCTGGAATCTTCGATTCGATGATGCGATCAAAACGTTTGGTTTCATTAAGAATGAAGATGAACCTTGTGTCTACAAGAAGGTTAGTGGAAGAACAGCCATTTTTCTCATATTGTATGTAAATGACATGCATCTCATTGGAAATGATATCCCTACTCTTCAGTCAATGAAGACTTGACTTAAGAATTATTTCTCAATGAAGGATTTAGGTGAAGCTGCTTATATTTCAGGTATCAAGATCTATAGAGATAGATCCAGGAGATGGCTTGTTCTAAGCCAAAGTACATACATTGACAAGGTGCTTAAACATTTTACCATGGAGAATTCCAAGAAGGGATTCCTGTCGATGTCACATGGTGTAAGTCTTTCGAAGACTTAGTATCATTCTTCTAAGGAAGAAAGGGACCGCATGGATCAAATTCCTTATACATCTGCTATAGGGTCTATCATGTACGCTATACTTTGTACTCGCCCAGATGTCTCGTATGCATTAACCATGATGAGCAGATGTCATTCAGATCCAAGTGAAGGTCACTGGACATTAGTCAAGAATATTCTTAAGTACTTGAGAAGAACTCAAGATTATTTCTTGATCTTTGGAGGTGATGAAGAGCTTGCTGTAAAGGGTTACAGCTGTTGTTGTAAAGGGTTACAGTGGTGCAAGCTTCCAAATTGACAATGACGTTTCTAGATCACAGTTAGGGTATGTATTGTACTTAAATGGTGGTCTTGGGTATTGGATACTACAACAATTTCATCTCATTCGAGGGATCCTCGATATATGAGATATGAGGATATGCAGATAACCAAACATGCTAACATTACAGATCTTTTGACCAAGGCTTTGGCACCAAGAAAGATGATGGTCACACTAGGTCAATGGATATTAGATATTTCAGTGATTGACACTAGTGACATAAGGAGATTGTTAGTATAAGCCCTAATAGGTAATCAAGAGTTGATTGACTTAGGACATTTTGTATCATATTTCATTATTTCATTAGAAGGCAAAGGTTATGGTTATTATATTTACTTCAGTTCAGTGCCGAATGAGTAAATATAATAATGTCCTAGAGTAGAAGATTCTAATCTACAATATATCAATTGGTTGAATTGATAGTGAGATATTGTAGAGAACGCTACTCTAAACTATTCCTAGTCGAGCATTAATATATAAGGACAATATTAATGCGTTAAGACTAGCATGTAGGTCAACTGATGACTTAATCTCACAAGTCATGGATATGAAATATCAGGTTGACACATGGATATATATTGGAGAATATGTGTAGAATTGACCCGTCATGAGATGTTTCATGGATCATTATATGAGTGTCATAAACATTCTCATGTGACTATTGGTATGAATAGTCCTTAGACCTGAAGTCACTACGGTTCCCTACATAAGGAGTTGTGTACATTAGTATTGTCAAACATCACATGTAACAGGATGGACTATAAAGTCGATTACTGGGTATGCAATAAATTATGCGGGGAGATGTGAGTGACGTAGATGGGATCTATCCCTTCCATATGAGCCCCTTGATTAGTAGGACACAGGAATGTATGGCCATACTCAGATGAGTCAATATGAGATATTGAGCTTATTTGCTTAGTGTGTCTACTTAGAGATCAAGAAACACAAAGATTGATAAGAGGATGACACGATCTATGCCTCATTGATCAATCTAGATAACAAGGATAGAGGAACTGAGTTATACAAGATAATAACCACGGACAGGTTAGATCGGATCTCGACTTTCTCATCATTTGGGTAGCAATGATGCATTGCTAGATGCCACTCATTGTTTATGTATCGCAAATGTTGATTTGGATACATTACCAACGTTACGAGAGCCTATAGGGTCACACACAAAGAACATATTGGTTTGGAGATGGGTATTTTAGTTTGACTAAAATACTAAGGATATTAAGAATAATGGGTAAATCCAAAGTGTTGGTGTCATCTTAGTGGTGATTGGCATTAATGCTAGTGGGAGATTGTTAGTAATTAGCCCTAAGAGTCAATCATGAGATGATTAAGCCTTTTGGTTACTAATTGAGTGAGACTCAAATGAACCCACTCATTGGATTGAGTCCAATCCGAATTAGACACATTGGATTAATGGGTTAGACTCAATGGGTTAGACTTATTCGGTTATTGGATTAATGGTTAATCCAATATAATAAATCCAACCCATTAAGAGGAATACAAAGAGACAAAAAAAACCCTTGGTATTTGATCCGGTGGTAAGACCGGAGGGCCCTCATAAGGGAAAGTCCAGCGACACGTGGAGGACGGTAGTCAAAGGGGGGTCAACCCCATGGACTCGAAGAGCAGGCGGGACATGCTGATCACCAGGCAATGACCCCTATTCGAAGGGACAACCATCTGACCAGGAGCCCATATTTCCATATGGCCGAGCGGATAATCCGCTCGGCCGCGATACAACGCACGACTGAAGGCCGAGCCGTTTGCCTGCTTGACCAGGGTCTCAGGCGATACGAGCCGAGCGGACGGACGACCCTCAACCTTCCCGGACGGACGACCACCTATGCCGGACCAGAGACTAATGCTCCGGCCGAGCAGCTTGATGGTCGATCCGAGAAGAGGAAGTCAAAGAGTAGAGGACAGTGTGAACGTCATCTCAGTAACCCATGTTGCTGACAACAGGCATGTTCGAAGACCAGACCATACTCAGTATGGTGCGATCGAATGTTCTGCTGTCCCATCAAGGAGACGCTGAGACTGTAGCGGTATGGAGTCAGACATGCTCTTCTGACAAGCCCATGCTGCGGTATGGGATATGACACATGTACACCTCGGTTTGTGTGCACCAAGTTCCCGTGGCTCTATATAAAGGCCATTAGACTTCATCGGAGGTATGTAATCAAGGATCCCTGGAGCCACTTTCTTACTGTTCATCTTTCTGACTTGAGCGTCGGAGGGTCGCCGCCGGGAACCCTTTCCCGGGCCAACTTTTTTGCAGGTTCGCCGGAAGTTTACACAAGCGGTCGAAGATCTACGTCAGCAACTGGAGAGCGACACGTGCCCAGCGTCCGTTGATTCAGCTTTCGGACAGGATCAATTTGGCACCGTCTGTGAGAACGTTCCTGCATCCGATCGGAAGTAATGGACGAGGCTGGACGACCGCACTCGGTGATGCTCTCCACAGAGGAGCTTGACGCTTTGATCGAGACAAGAGCCGCTAAACTGGTGGAACAAAGACAGAAGTCGCAAGCCGAGCGGATTGAACATCAAGCAACATCAGCATCAGGTGGCCGAGCGGAAGCACCGCAGGCCACAGTTCCATTCCATCGGGCTCTATTCCGCACTCCTGAAGCCGCAGCAGTTAATCGTGATCGAGGATCATCTTTAGATGAAGTACCAAGACGAGATAGCAGAAAAGGAAAAGCCCTCCGAGCGGAAGACCGTTGAGCTCCGACGTTAAAAATCGAGAGACGAGCCGGCGTCTATAAACCCTCCGAGCGGAAGACCGTCGAGCTCCGACGTTAAAAATCGAGAGACGAGCCAGCGTCTATAAACCCTCCGAGCGAAAGACCGTCGAGCTCCGACGTTAAAAATCTAGAGACGAGTCGGCGTCTTAAACCCTCCGAGCGGAAGACCGTCGAGCTCCGACGATAAAAATCGAGAGACGAGCCGGCGTCTATAAACCCTCCGAGCGGAAGACTGTCGAGCTCCGACGTTAAAAATCGAGAGACGAGCCGGCGTCTATAAACCCGTCGAGCGGAAGACCGTCGAGCTCCGACGTTAAAAATCGAGAGACGAGCCGGCGTCTATAAACCCTCCGAGCGGAAGACCGTCGAGCTCCGACGTTAAAAATTGAGAGACGAGCCGGCGTCTATAAACCCTCCGAGCGGAAGACCGTCGAGCTCCGACGTTAAAAATCGAGAGACGAGCCGGCGTCTATAAACCCTCCGAGCGGAAGACCGTCGAGCTCCGACGTTAAAAATCGAGAGACGAGCCGGCGTCTATAAACCTTTCGAGCGAAAGACCGTCGAGCTCCGACGTTAAAAATCGAGAGACGAGCCGGCATCTATAAACCTTCCGAGCGGAAGACCGTCGAGCTCCGACGTTAAAAATCGAGAGACGAGCCGGCGTCTATAAACCCTCCGAGCGGAAGACCGTCGAGCTCCGACGTTAAAAATCGAGAGACGAGCCGGCGTCTATAAACCCTCTGAGCGGAAGACCGTCGAGCTCCGACGTTAAAAATTGACGTTAAAAGGTGAGTAACCAAAGTCTATAATGCCTCTGGACGGATAACTTTCTGCGAGGTGCTGCTCGGTTGTAAAGGCCGATCTCTGATTGGGCCTGCCGCAAAGGCAAGAATAAATATATCGGAAGGTCGTGCGGCTCCTTCACAAAGTGTACTTAGCGCGAGAAAATTTGGACCGAAACAAAAGTTAAAGATTGGACGCTGGTCGAACAAACAAATAACAAAAAAGCAACTCATTTACGCCGAACAGCGGATAGACAAAAGTGATAACAGTGTTCGCCCCGAACGGCAAGCATACAAAAAATAGCAAGATACTTAAAAGAAATTTCCTAAACCCCTCATTCACAATCATCAAAATTAAAAAGGGAGTCGGGGATAGAGCCCATCATGACCGCCAGATCTTCGGGGGGGGGGGGGGGGGGGGGCAGACAGCTCGGCTGGTAGGTGGCTGATGTGCGTAGATTATATACTCTTTTATGCATGTTTTTACGCACATTTACATACTTTGAGCGTGCTTGATCTATGCATTTTTATACTTCCAGCTTTCCTTTTAGCATATTTACTCTTTTGGTTCGGAGATCTGCTTTTTGTGCATTTTCTGTACACAGGAGTCGAAATTGGTGAAGATTATGCGTCCTCGGGCAAGCTTGGAAGTAATTGAAGGGAGAGAGCATCAGGCCGTGTACCACACATGGCCGTGTAGTCTTAACAAGAAGGGAATAGGACATGGCCGTGTGAATCTCACACGGCCGTGTCTTGATTTGAAGAAATCAGAGCAGATGCCTTACATGGCCGTGTGGATCTACACGACCGTGTGAGGTTTCCAGAGGCCAAGCAGGTGGTGGCCGTGTGCATCACATGGCCGTGTGAAGTTTCCAGAGACCAAGCAGTTGGTGGCCGTGTGCACCACCGTGTAGCATTTCCAGAGAAGGAAGGGTCTTGGCCGTCTGCATGGCCGTGCAACTTTGGCAGAGAAGGAACTGGACATGGTGTGAATCTCACACGACCGTGTCGTGGGGCCGTGTGGCGCCCGATTTCCTCCTCTATTTAAACCTTCCTTCATGAATTGAAAGGGGATCTCTCCCCCTTTGGGAGAAGGCAAGATTTGGTGGTTTCCTCCCATTCTTGGGAGGATTTCTGGGCGATTCTAAGGGAGTTCTTGACGATTTCGACTCCGGAGCGAGGATTGGATCCGAAGACGAGGCTTCTTCATAGATAAGTTTTCTCTTTCCCCCTTTTCTTGGTTTCTTGGATTGGGGATTTAAGAAATGCTTGTAATCTTTATTTCTTCGGGTATTCTTCCTCGATTCATGGAGTAGATCTTGTATTCTAGGATTAAGGGAGTATTTGTATGATGGATTGATGTAATCTCTTATGGATTTGCCATTTTCTTGTTTCAATGACATTGTCTTGCTTGTATCAATTAGATCTTGAATGATTAATGGTGATTTGTGCTTAATTCTCATTCTTGATTGATTGTTTGGATTTCTTGTGGACTTTGTAAAGATAAACTCTCACTCGATCATCCGAGGGATCCACGTGACAGGTGCAAGCCCGTGTAAGGACGTTTGAGAGATAATCTTAAAGAGGAAATAGGAATATTCAAGAGAGTAGGATGGATCTTGTGATTAGTTTCGTGTATATTGATAGATTAATAAGTTGTGGGCTTCTATGTTGATATCCGAGGAAGGCATAGTAATAGGTGCGCTTCTGTGTAAGGACAACGTAGGTTCACGTCTAATTGATCATATTTAGATACATTTCTCAGTCCTAAGCCGGTTATCTATTGCAAGAGAGAACCGGTAACTTTCTACAAGTGTTTGGCAATTGAGGGATAAGAATTGGTTAACCATTTACATTCAAGAAACCTTACAAAGAAACCGAAACGCCTAGAATCTCCCTTTATCATAACCCAAAACACTAAACTCTTGTTTGTTGATCTTTAATATTAGATTTGTTTACCTTCACTTTGCATTTGAAACGATTGGATAGTTGTTTAGCTAATTCGCATTGAGACATTTCTAGTGCTTATTCCAGTCCCTGTGGATACGATAATCTTTTATATTACTTGCGACATTTCCGTACACTTGCGGAGCGTAACAGTGGCCCTTGGTCTTCAGATAATCGATCGCCACCTTGATAGCCTCTTCAAAAGTTAAGGACAACTTGTCGCTGAACTTTTCGCCAAATTCGTCCGAGCGAACGAAAGCTTGGCGCACTTCCACCGACCGACCGGGCTCCCCATCTTGATATTCTTTAAGAGTGGCTCTGGAAGCGTCAAGGGCAGCCTGAAGATCTTTCAAAGCTCCTTCTGATTTAGTCTGGTCAGCTGAGCGACCCTCCCGTTCGGTGGTCAATAGGGCGTCCAAGTCCTTCACTCGCTGTTCTAGCCCCCGATTTTCCACCTTCATCAGGTCCATGTTGTCGATAGCCTTGAGCTTCCGAGTGGTTGCAGTCTTTATCTCCTTGTCTTGCTGCTTGACCAAAGCCTCAAGTCGAGCCACTTCACCCGACAGGTCGGAGGACTTATTCCGTTCGGCTTCCAGTAGCTTCTTGGCCTTCTCCAGAGCGGTTGTGGACTGTCCTCTGCTTTCTCCCGAAGCTTTGAGCTTTTTCAGCTCGTACTCCAGCTCGACTAGGCAGTTGCTGATAGCAATCTGCTCCACCCAGTTCTGCAAATGGATATGATCTAGTTAGAAATTAAATCAAAGTAACTAGCAAGGCAAAGGATATACCCCAGTAGCCTGCTGCAAATTGCTATCGCCTAGTTGACTGGGAGTCATAAGAGCGATACGGAGCCGAGCGTCCTCCCAGGCTTTGGCGAGGGGACCTGTAAGAGTGATCTACTGCTCGGGAACCGTTGGCCGATCAGCAGCCGCTAAGTATTCCTCCGAAGGAAGTCGCAGGACAGTTTTTATCAACCGCGGGCCGCTCGGGTCACCTTGAGGCGCAGTTGCTTTACCAGACGGCTCACCGCTTGAGGAAGGAAGGTCGCCCAATCGTCTAAGGCGACGCATAGTCCGGGGAGGACTGGAGGGCGGCACCTCGGATGTGGCCATAGGAGAGCCGAGCAGCGTGGGGGTACTCTCTATGGAGACCGTCCCGAAGATTACTGGAGCTTCATCACCCCGCTCGGAGCGCTGTTCATCAGATGGAGTTGACTGAGAGACTTGCTCTGGCCGTCTGCGCTTCCGAGTGGCTAGGGGAGCTTCATCGGCAGAGCGGCTCTCTATCCCGACTTGAGCAGACGCTATATCGCCCACAGCCTCGTTGAGAGAGGCGGAGGCGACTAAGGCCTCAGGGACAATCTGAGTCCCCTCACCCTCTCCGGTGGTCGGGCCAGTTAAGACCAAGCCCCGTTCGGCGATCTCCCTATTCTTTGCCGCCTCAATCTCAGCGGCTCTCAATTTCAGCCGCTCGGTGGCCTTGGCGCGCCACATGACTTCAGCTGCAGAAGCAAATAATAAATCAGTTAGAACAAAAGAAAGAGGACGATAAGAGCACTTACTCATGCTGCAAGGCAAGTCGGCTGGGACGGGGGACAGGCCGAATATATACAGCACTCCCGGGATTTTGGCTATATTATCTTGATTCATAATGCATGTTTTAATGATATTTTTATAGCTTAATCTCACATTTTACATCATATCTCAATATTGCATTTGATTTTGGACCTAATTGCAAATTAGCTAATTTTCATGGTATTTGGTGCTAATATTTGATTCTTATTTTGTAGGCATCAAAAGGGGCATGGACCCGATCAAATCAGACCACATTTGGGCTTAAATCAAGGGCTTAATGAGGTGATTATATCTTGGAGCTATTTGGACCGTTCATCTACAATCAAGCAGATCTGAGCCATCCGTCAAGCATCTGGTCCATCTAACCTAATGAGGAGCAGATCTAGTCCATTGATGAAGATCCGGAAGTTTTGATTCAGATCCGAGATGATCCAACCGTTGATCGAGCCCAAATCAATATGGACCGTCCGATCAGATGAGGAGAGGTTTAAAACGTTTGAGAAGCTACAGTGCTTCCCTGGACTCGGCTCGTGATTTTTCCACTGTTCTTGTTTCTTCTCCGCCGCGACGCCGACGTTCCCATTCCATTCTCCAGATCTGAGGGCAAAAATTCTTCATCAGCGGTGATACTAAGCGGCCGGCGTTCATCTTCCGAGGGCAGAGAGTGATCGAGGGAGGTTTCTCGATTGTGCCTTGACCTTGTTCCACCGCCGCGATCCTGTGCAAGGGAGGTTTCTTGTTCAGCGATTTTCACAGTCAACAGAGCTTGAGGGGAGGTTTCCGATAGCTACTGATCCTTTTCAGACTTCCATTCCACAGCAACACTGAGTCGATTTGGCCATTTGATCCAGGTTGCGATTTCACAGAGTCAAACTCTGTTTTCTTCGGTTGGTGTGATTATCGGGTAGATGTGAGCTTGAGGGGAGGTTTCTGATAGCCGTGAGCACCTGCTGATGATAGTTGTAAGCTTGGTGATCGTTGTTGGGTGTTAAGGGGAGGTTTCCGATGCACCTCTGTTTCACAGCATATTGGAGGAATTTGCTACGGATTTGAATGTGGAATGCTTTAGGGTTTATATTTCTTTGTTTTTAGTCTTTGAATTGTGTTCGACTTGCTCAGATCTTCAGATCTGATTCATGACATTGAGATTTCATTCTTGTTTGAATCTTTGAATTACATATTTGATTTCTTGTTTTCAAATCCCGACCTTACTAACCGATTAGAATTGATTTAGGTTCTGATTTATTTCTGAAAATCTATTACTGTTTGTTTGTAGGTTAGGATAATTAGCTAGCAAATCTTTGTTCTTAACAATCAATCTTTGTTACTGTGATTTTGCTTGAATGTTTAATTCTTACTTGAGTTTTGATGGTTATCTTCATTTAGCATTATTTTGTTTACTGTTGAATCTAGTTATTATGAAGTGGATGCTGAATGGTTTTTACAAGTGTGTTTGGGAAAAAGAATTTAGTTTCAATTGTTATGGCAAGTAGAGGATATGGTAATTGGTTGGTTTGATTAGATCATGCTTTAGTAGCCGAATTTTACTGATGTTAATTGGATGAGATGGATAAGTATCATGTCTAAATGAGTTTAATTGTCCATTGATTCTATTTTTAATTTACTAGAGCATTATTGCCAAATAGAAGAATTCAATTTGTCATATGCATCAAATGGTAATGCCTATTTGACCTTGTTTACGAAAGAATTCAATTTTGAATCAACTCTAGAACTCACACATTTTGCTAGTAACCCCTTGGAAAAAAATACGACTTGGGACTCGTTGCTACAACGCTTGTATTAATTTTAATGAGTTTCAATTTTAATTAATTTGATGTGCCACGTGACATGCAAATGGCTAACACCAAAGGAGCAGCTTGTCGATGTGGTAGCACTGGCCGACCAGCCGGTCGGCTGCATGAAGATAGGCCTGATCGCCCCTAAACTTGCCGAGCTCCGGTTGTGCCGGCATGGCCGTCTGCCATTTGATACGGAAAGCCGGTGGCTCGGGGAAACGCATATAGAAAAAATGCTCCTTCCAGTGTTTGTTGGAGGTCGGCATATTATCGAAAAGAACAAAACCTATACTAGATTGGAAAACGAAGGTACCCCACTCAGCTTGCTTAGGATAGTAGAAGTAGTGGAAAACTTTGGGATCCAAGGGGATGCCGTTCAGTCTAAAGAGAATTACCACCCCGCTCAGCAGCCTAATGGAGTTCGGAACTATCTGGTCGAGCGGGATGCGAAAGTAGTTGCACACTTGTAAGAAGAATCGATGTGGAGGAAATCGCAGCCCGGCCAAAAATTGGTCTCGGAAAAAGAGAACGGTGTCGGGCGGCGGGTCATGAGGCCAGTCGGTGGGTGTGGCTAATACTATGTGGTGGTCTACAGGCAGGTTATACGTCCGAGTGAGGCGCAGGGCATCCTCCTCATCAAACCGGCTCTCCATGGTCGTGTACCAAAGACCAAGAGCGCCGGTGGTCGGCTGGGAAGTGCTAGTCATGGTCGAAAGTAAAAAAAGAAATGTGGGACAAAAAGAAAGGGAAATCAAGCAGGGAAGAAAGGTGGCAGAACGATGAGGGCAGCTAACAGAAAGCGTAAAGGAATGAGGAAGTGAAGAAAAGAAGGGCTTACGAGTAAAAGGATGATCGAAAGGGGTTGCGAGGTCGTCGGAGAGCTGAGAAACGGAGTCGCCGGAGCAGAAAGAAGCAGCAGGGCGTCGAAGTGCGATGGAGCAGAAATGTGGCGGAAAGGAGATATGGGGAGCTTTATAACGTTGGCCTCGAATAGCCTCGGCCGTCCGATTCAGGTCGTAAAAAATGAAGCTATCATCCGACCGCTCATTTCAAACGGCGGCTGTCCCATCGGAGGTGAGGCCAGCGCCGCACGCTGACGACAGCGGGAAAGCCACGTGTCAACAAGACACAGGGCGCATTTAATGAACGCCTGTCACAACACGCAACGCCCATAACGCCAGCGTTAACACTGATCATCCACCCCGTGATAGAGTCGAACGGACATGACAAAAAATGTAAGTTGAGCGGATGAGCATTCCCTAGCCCGGCCGAACGGCCCGGTACAGCGGTCCTTACTCGATCAGGTCGGCAGTCCAGTCAGTCGGACTCCGCCTCCTTCGACTAGACTTGAGGGGGAGGCAAGTGATCCGGTGGTAAGACCGGAGGGCCCTCATAAGGGAAAGTCCAGCGACACGTGGAGGACGGTAGTCAAAGGGGGGTCAACCCCATAGACTCGAAGAGCAGGCGGGACATGCCGATCACCAGGCAATGACCCCTATTCGAAGGGACAACCATCTGACCGGGAGCCCATATTTCCATATGGCCGAGCGGATAATCCGCTCGGCCGCGATACAACGCACGACTGAAGGCCGAGCCGTTTACCTGCTTGACCAGGGTCTCAGGCGATACGAGCCGAGCGGATGGACGACCCTCAACCTTCCCGGACGGACGGCCACCTATGCCAGACCAGAGACGAATGCTCCGGCTGAGCGGCTTGATGGTCGATCCGAGAAGAGGAAGTCAAAGAGTAGAGGACAGTGTGAACGTCATCTCAGTAACCCATGTTGCTGACAACAGGCATGTTCGAAGACCAGACCATACTCAGTATGGTGCGATCGAATGTTCTGCTGTCCCATCAAGGAGAGGCTCAGACTGTAGCGGTATGGAGTCAGACATGCTCTTCTGACAAGCCCATGCTGCGGTATGGGATATGACACATGTACACCTCGGTTTGTGTGCACCAAGTTCCCGTGGCTCTATATAAAGGCCATTAGACTTCACCGGAGGTATGTAATCAAGGATCCCTGGAGCCAGTTTCTTCCTGTTCATCTTTCTGACTTTAGCGTCGGAGGGTCGCCGCCGGGAACCCTTTCCCGGGCCGACTTTTTTGCAGGTTCGCCGGAAGTTTACACAAGCGGTCGAAGATCTACGTCAGCAATTGGAGAGCGCCACGTGCCCAGCGTCCGTTGATTCAGCTTTCGGACAGGATCAGTATTCATTAGATAAATATAAATAGGTTTTTGGATTTTATTTTTCATTAGATGAGAAAAGGTGACTCTTGAGATTCAATCTTCTTCCTCCTCCTTCCATGGCCGATTCTTGATGTTTGGCCGAACCATGCTTCTTGCTAGCACAAGAAGATGGTTCTTCTCCGAAGGCTTCGTTCGTGTGACGAACGAAGGATATGTTCGTGTGGATACCGTAGAGGCGCGGACACTTGAATGCGCTGAGATCTGGATCCAAAGAAAAGGTTGCTGTCGGAATTGCGAAGGGCATGCAACAAACGTATAATCCTATCATGTAGCTTAGCATAGATTATTTTCAGAACATGTTTCTTCCCTTCATATGGATTTGCTGGATAGAGAATCTAGCATTTTTCTGCTGCTTGGGAATTGGACTTCTCGTATATGGTCGGCCTCCAGTAATTTTTCTATCTCCGCCCGGATAATCAAATTCTGCTCTAGGCTGAAGTCTCTCTTCTTCTGTTTAATCGGTCGGGAGTTTGATTGGACATGTAGCTCGTACTGAGCCATGTTCAGAAAAATACAAGACAATTTGTGTGTCGACCAGGCGAACACGTCATAGTTTTGTCTAAGGCAAGCGACCAACTCTGCTTTTTTCTCGATTTCTAGATCGGTGGCGATAAAAGTCATTACCTCCAATCGGTTTGGATGAATCTGGACCTCCTCCTTTTTATCGTAGACCAGAGCAGGAGGTTTCTCCATGATAGCGCTCACCTCTAAGAGCGGTGTCTTTTGGACGGTTCGTGCTTTCGTTCTGACAATCTTGACGTAGCAACGTTGGGCGGCCAACTGATCGCCTCTGACCTTTTTTACCTTGTCCCCCACAGAGAACCTGATCTTCTGGAAAAAGTGGATACCACCGCTCGGAACTCATTTAGCACCGGTCGACCCAGAATGACGTTGTAGGCTGACGACGCATCTACCACAATGAAATTGGTCGTCCGTGCCCTCTTCAGTGGCTCTTCCCCGAGCGAGACGGCTAGGCATAATTGGCCAATCGACAACACTTCGTTGCTGGTGAACTCATAGAGTGGAGTCTTCATGGGCAGTAAATCGCCTCGGTTGATTTGCAACTAATCGAATGCTTTCTTGAATATGATGTTCACCGAGCTTCCTGTGTCAACAAAGGTTCGGTGAATAACATAATTAGCTATTACCGCTCGGATAATCAGGGCATCGCCATGGGGGATCTCTACCCCCTCCAAATCCTTCGGGCCAAAGTTGATCTTAGGTCCTTCGACCTTCTCCTTGCTGCAGTCGACCGTGTGGATTTTGAAGCCGCCAAGTGTGCAACTTTCTCGCTCGATTGGAATCACCATCGGTCGGCCCCTCGGCGATCATCCCTATCTCACCCTAGCAGCGTTGCTCCTATTTTCTTCCTCTCAAGCTGAGGGTCATCCCCATTCGGCATGCTCCCGAAAAAAGACTTGGATTGTTCTGTTGTTGAGATTGATTGCGGCGTGGTTCGACTATTGTCCTTTCGTCTTCCCTTCACCCAGATGATCAACGCCTATATCTCTGATCGGGCGACGGTGATTGATGATACTACCTTCTTGGGGCCGGTCTGCTAGCCAGGTAGCAGTCCCGAGTATTATGAGTCGTCGACTGATGGAAGGAGCAAAACATCGACATTCGTATTTTGCCCTTGGAGCCTTTTGGGCATTCGACCCCTATGTGCTGCACGACATGCGTGCTAGGCTCATATTGTGGTTGAGTTCCTCCCAATCGGGGACCTTTAGGAGGCTAATGGCTGCTTGGTTGACGCTGCTCGGACGCCGCCGCTGGTTCAACGGGTGCCTCTTTTTTCCTGGCCACTTGGGCTTCTTCTACATTGATGTATTGATTGACCTGTTTTTGTAAATGGCCAAAGTCCTTTGCCAGCTTCCGAATGAGTGACCGGAAGAATTCTCATTCAGTTAGCTCCTGAGTGAAAGTGTTTACCAATACATCCGAGGAGATTGTCGGGATGTCCATCGCAACCTGATTGAAGCGTTGGATATATGCTCTTAAGGCCTCTCGCGTCCCTTGCTTTAGTGAGAATAGATTCACGCTCGTATTCTGGTGGTGGCGACTGCTAGCAAAGTGATGCAGGAAGGTCATTCGGAAGTCTTTGAAGTTATGGATCGAGTCGCTCGGCAAACGTTTGAATCAACGTTGTGTTGATCCAGAGATATATGCTCTTAAGGCCTCTCGCGTCCCTTGCTTTAGTGAGAATAGATTCACGCTCGTATTCTGGTGGCGGCGACTGCTAGCAAAGTGATGCAGGAAGGCCGTTCGGAAGTCTTTGAAGTTATGGATCGAGCCGCTCGGCAAACGTCTGAATCAACGTTGTGTCGATCCAGATAACGTGGTAAGGAAGACTCGGCATTTTACCCCATCCGTGTATTGGTGCAGCATGTCTATATTGTCAAACTTAGCCAGGTGATCATTCGGGTCGGTCACCCCATTATATTCCCCAATCGTCAGTGGGGTGTAATGCTTCGATAGAGGGTCATTTAGAATCCCCTCTGAAAATTGTTGATTGACCCGTTCGGACGAGTCGTCCTCCCTGGGTTTCCTTTTTCTTGTATCTTGAATGGCTGCCTCATCAGAGGATGATCCTTGATCTTTATCGGCTCGGCCTCTCTCTGCTGGAGTCCATAACAGGGCATGTGCATTAGGGACTTCACTATAGGTGCCAATCGGCATCTTGTTCAGCTCCCGAGCGGAGTGTTGTTCAACCTGTCGTCCCACTATTGAGGCTACAGGTTCCTCCACTTGACAATCGACCAGCTCTTGTTGTTGTTGTTGCTCCACTATCTTTGCCTCTCGGGCTTGTATCAGCGCGTCTAGCTCCTCTTGCGTTAGCGTTACCGTTATGAATCATCGAGTGTCTTCCATCTTCTCGTTCGGATGCAGGCTGCGTTCCCATAGATGACGTCAAAATGATCCCGTTCAAAGGCGTGAAGCTGGAAAGCCGGGGAGATGACAGTTCCACTGACTGGATGAAGACCTCGTTCCTATCTGTAAAACAAAACCCAAACCAAAGAAGGGGTACCTAGCGTTCGCCCTCCGACGCTCAAGTTAAAAACAGAGGAAGGAAAATGGAAAATGATAGAGACCGAGACTTGTTTTTCTCTTGCCTTTTCCTCATGCATGGCATGCCTTTTTATACCTTTCTTAGTGGCCTTCCATCTTCCCCTGTTTAATGATATTGATTATTTACAGAAGATATCTTTGTCTTAGCTTCTGTGCATTTAATGACAGATAGAGTGTTCTCTTTTACTTTCTCTTTCTCAAAACCTTTAGTCTTCTCCTTTATTACTTCGCACGACTGATGTCGGTGCCATATCTGATCGGGCGGGTGGTCCGCTCTGACTGATTTCATCCCGACCGGGCAATATCATTCTGTTCGGCTGATGTAGTCACTCCTGCTCGGATTAGCCTTTCTTGAATACTGATGTTGACCTCTTTAACTTTGACCTATACCGTAACCATTGACCTGTGCCACGTAAACTCTTATCTCTACATCACCGGTTATTTTGCTGAATGCTCAAACATTTTTCTATTCAAATTATCCTTTGTCAATCTCTACCACTATGTGTTTCTGGCTAGTCTTTTCATTTCTGGAACAGTGTAATCTTCAAATAAGCGTGATTGTCTTAATAAATTGCTATTCAAAATAAGCGTGATTATATTTTATTCCATCGAAATGATCTACCATGCTTACTAAGCTAGTATGAAAACAAAACTCTTAATTTCCTTTCATTTGAAATCTATTTCCTCATCTTTTATCAGAAAATAATAATAATAACCATCTAAATTGCTAGCATGCATGCATTGACAAACCATAAATAAATGATAAAATCAAACAATTTGATAAAATTACTGATGTCGGGTATTAGCTAGGTGCCACGTGGCCAAGAAGATTAGTAATCGGAGCCAGGGTGGCATGAGAGGTCAATAAGGGACGAAGCTCGACTTTCAACTCCACTTAAAACCTGACTCCCGACTCCACTAGAAGCCCGATTCCCGACTCCACTCAGCCCCCTCAAACTAAATTGAAACGGTCGTAGCCATCAAAAGTTAAAGCAATGAAGCGTTACTCTATTTCTAGGAGTATAATAGATAACACAGTCATTATCACGGGAGATGTGGAAAGTACAACTATTAATTTTGATAATGAGTATTTATTTTGAGGAACGTGGCTATGATAGATAGAAATGAGGGAGCACGAAGAGAACGTGGGAGGAGGGAGTTCCCATTCTATAAAAGGTATTCAACTCTCATGAATAAAGGCACGCGCATACATCTTCTAAAAACCCTAATTTCATAGTACTTCATCTTCATCTTCAAAAATTAACTTAGGCATCGGAGTAACAACGTCGGGAACCTTCTTGGTCATATCTCCTTAACCCATTCTTTCTTCCTAGGCCATAAGGTGACTATTCCTGTGCTCTTCGCTAGTCAATATCAACAACATCTCATCGACGAGTTGATTGTCCGTGACCTCAGGCAGGATTAAATTGGTGTCGCCTATCGAAAAATCTAAGTTAAGAATTGCATTGAGGCGTGTTGAGATGGATGACACAAGAAGATCTAATGTTAAGGTTAGCAAAAAGTCAAACATTATCACCATGTCGGCAGAAGAATTCAACAAGCTCATGGAGGCCACAGTCTAGGTGGTACTACCGGGGCAAACTCAATCATCGATGCCCCCATGCCCTCTTCCTCCCAATGAAGAGTTGTCTCAACCTCTTGAGGCGACAATCATGCAACAACAAAGGTTAAACCAGCTAGGGGAAACCCCTAAAGATGCATTCCAAGCTCCGGCCGAGATCTCGACTAGAAGGTAGGAAGCCTTGTGGTCTTCTAGGAAAACTCCCCATCGAAACCCCCCAAAGGAAAAACATATGCTTGCTAAGTAAAGCCCCAGATACCAGGGGTCCTCTTTTTTTCTTTGGAAGTCCTCAAAGATGAACTGTCAAGGCATTTCAAGGCCTTACAAATTGGGGAGTATAATGGGGCTTTGGTTGCCCTAGAGGTTCAAGTTGTTGGTGCATTTGACACCAATGATCAAATCTGAATTTTGATGAATGACAAGAGGATTAAAGTTATATATGTTGTTGATTTAACCTTATTACTGAGTGTGCAAGGTTGACTAACTTGACAGGTCAAGAGGACTAGACACCAGGCAGAAAGTCTAGTCGGGATGTGTGATTCCTGATTAGTGAAGTCCATATGTGGAATTTTGGCAGGAGGTCGGGATGTTCAATTTTTTATGGGTTGAAGTCCGGATATGTGATTCCGACAAGAGGTCGAGATGCGCGATTCCCAATTGGTGAAGTACGGATGTGTGATTCCAGTAGGAAGACCTGATGGGTCAGATTAGATGTCAAGGAGGTAACTTGACACTTGGTAAGTGGAGGTAAGTCACTAGAGAAGAGTGACTCAGTACGGACGCATCCGAATTGAGGGGATAGTAGGCGTCAGTCCAATTTAAATCCATTTCAAAATCTAAATTGAGACCCTGACTAGATCCTGGTCTCGAGAGGATAAGATATAATTATACTAAATTACTTATTTTTATTGTGTTAACTCTATTTTATAGGTTAGATATTTTGTGTTGGACTAACACATTTCATAGGGTCAAAGGTGTTGGTGTGGGAAGCATCCGACGATCGAACCTAAGTTTTGATAATGGCAAAGGATTCAAAGTTAAGGTGCTTTGTTATCTGACAGCTTTTGCTGAGTGTTTCAGGAAAGTCCTAACTGCGGTTAGGCAAGGTAAAACCCTAGGGGGTGGTAACCCTAGGTCATAGGGGGTGGTAACCCTATGCGGAAAGTCTTGGCAGGTCGATGGCTTCAGGCAAAAGTCCTAGGGGGTGGTAACCCTAGGTGGAAAGTCCTGGTGTTGCGAACCAGGTGAAAGTCTGAACTGGCCGGTGAAGCGGATGTTCAGCAGAAAGTTCGGAAGCATCGAGTGCCGAGCAAAAGTCCAGTCGATCTGGAGGATCGTACTGGCAACAGGTAGGTGAGGACGCGTTCCCCGTAGAGGGAACAGTAGGCGTCGGGTCGACCTAGGGTTTCCGGCAGGAAACCTGAAGTCAGACTCGGACAGTCCAGAGACTGTTAAATATTTCAATAGTTATATCATTGTTTTGTGCTAACTTTGTGCTGCAGGGTATTTTTGGGATTAACATATCTTGCAGGGACCAAAGTGCAAAATTGGCCTCCATGGAGCTTGGAGGCGCCTCGGGTGCGAGCCAGGAAAAGGCCAGTGCAGCAGACTGGAGGCGCCTTGAATGGAGTCCAAGGCGCCTTGGACCGGAGGTTGAAGGCGCCTTGAACCAGATAGAGTTCGACCAGGTCCGTGCTGATCCACGCGGGTGACTCGGCTCGTTCAAGGCGCCTTGGTGAACAGTATAAGGCGCCTTGAACCCCCTTTATAAGGGGTCTCGACCAGCAGCTTCCATACACAACTTTCCAAGTGATCTTACTGCTACAAGCTGCTCACGAGGCGATTCCGAAGTGCTGTTGCGAGACATCGACGACCCGGAGCTCTGAATCTTCAGATTACGATATTGTCGTCGGTATAACTGTATTCTTTTTAATACTTAACTGTAATACTTGTACTCTTG
This sequence comes from Zingiber officinale, assembly GCF_018446385.1. NCBI lineage: Eukaryota > Viridiplantae > Streptophyta > Magnoliopsida > Zingiberales > Zingiberaceae > Zingiber > Zingiber officinale. The sequence continues at coordinate 76,736,906 of NC_055989.1, forward strand.
TCGAGCTTATAGTTGTTGCCCACGGAAAGCGATCAAGGATCGCGGGCCTTCGAGTAGGAGTCGTCATAGGCTCCGAACAAATAACTGTCTCTCTTCCGTTATTTATTACTCTGCATTAACTCTACGGTTTACGATTCCGATAATCGAACGATTATAGCCACGAGTGCTATTCACCCCCTCTAGCTCGTCTCGATCCAACAATTGGTATCGAGGTGGTCGTTTTGAATTGGTGCAACCATCTTTCAAAACAGATTTTTCGCTTTTTTTTCGGAGTCGAATTAGAATTTGGCCTTATAGCTATATTCTAATTTTTTTCCTCGAATCGACTTTTGCTCAAGTAGGTGCAACACCTCGAGTTCGTTTTTATTATTCTTTATTCCAAGATTACTAATCCAAGACTTAGTCTTGGAACATATTCTATTGTTTTCTTTTGTTACATATTATAAATGGCCCAACAAGAGGGTTTCAGCACTGTACGCCCCCCGCTATTCTCCGGAGAGGATTTTGGCTACTGGAAGGGAAGAATGGAAACGTATCTAAAGATACAATTCGAAACGTGGATGATCATAAAGACGGGACTGAAACTGCCAATCGATGACGACGGCAAAACTACACCCTGCGAGAAGTGGGACGCTTCTCTAATAAAAAAGGTGGAAGCCGACGCCAAAGCTACCTGCACCCTCCAGTGTGGTCTTACCAAGGAAGAACTCAACAGAGTTGGCCCGTTCTCCTCTGCAAAGGAGCTCTGGGAAAAGCTAATCGAACTCCACGAAGGCACTGACGACACCAAGGTAAGTAAAAGAGATCTTTTACTTAATAAATTATATAATCTAAAAATGCAGGAAGGCGAAACGGCGAGTTCTCTTCACGCGAGAATACAAGACATCCTTAACTCTCTTCACGGAATTGGCCAGAAGATAGAAAATCGGGACGTAATAAGGTATGCCCTAAACTCGTTTCCAAGGAATACATTGTGGGCATCAATGGTAGATGCCTACAAAGTTTCCAAGGATTTATCTTCTTTAAAACTAGATGAACTTTTTAGTGAATTTGAACTTCATGAGCAGACTAATGCACAGCCAACCGAGAAAGGTATTGCGTTGGTTGTAGGTACAAGCCGAACCCGGGAACCGAGACCACGACGGAGAACCGAACCAGCATCGGAAGCTGAACCAGACTCTGACGATGAAGAAGGTGACATTACAACCGAGTTGGTAAACCTCGTGAAGAAGCTCTACAAGACGAAAGGATTCGACAAAAGAGATCTAAAGAAGGCAGTAAAATCAAAGGAAGGCCCACAAAATACAAAGATGAAGTTTGAAGTTACATGCTACGGGTGTAACCAAAAAGGGCACATCAAATCCAACTGCCCTAACCTGAAGGAGGTCAAAAAGCAAAGAAGGAAAAAGGTCCTTAAGGCAACATGGGACGAATCTTCATCGGAGGACGACGACGACGAGCTCGAACAAACGAGTCTACTCGCATTAATGGCCCGGGACCAAGTCGTCGAATACGGATGCGAGAGCGAGTCTGAGGCAGAGTCCGAGCAAAGCCATGGATCCGTATCCGTTTCCGAAGGACTAGACCCCGCTGTAAGTATCTCCCGGTTGAACATTTTAGTTAGCTATTTATTGCGCAAATTAGCTAAGTCAAACCTGAAAGTTAAGTCACTTCTAAAGGAAGTAAGTGTCCTTAAAGAAGTGGCTAACACCAAACCCTTACCTGACCAGAGTCAGACTGAATTTCCAACTCAAGTTCAAAAACTTGAGGAAGAAAATTCAAGTCTAACAAATCAGGTTAAAGATTTAGAAAATACCTTAGAACGGTTTACTTTGGGCTCCAAGAATTTGGACTTGATTCTTGGGACACAAAGAGCCGTCTACAACAGAACTGGGCTGGGATACAAAAGTAAATATAGATCTTATTTATCATTAATAAACAAACAAAGTATTAAATCAGTCCAAGCATGGGTCTCCAAGTCTAACTTGGTCAATCAAGTTGGACTTGGCCAATACTGGGTTCTGAAAGATCAAATATACTACCTCGATAGACCATATCGAGGCCGTGATCTAGGGGGAGCAAATAGAAAAACAATCCTAAAAAATTAAAATTCTAAATTCTAAATTAAAATTAAATTCAAAATTCAAAATTCAAAATTCGAAATTAAAATTAAAATTAAATTCAAAATTCAAAATTCAAAATTCGAAATTAAAATTAAAATTAAATTCAAAATTCGAAATTAAAATTAAAATTAAATTCAAAATTCAAAATTCGAAATTGAAATTCAAAATTAAATTCAAAATTCGAAATTGAAATTAAAAATTAAATTCAAAATTCAAAATTAAAATCAACCTCAAAATTTAAAATTAAAATTAAATTCAAAATTCGAAATTGAAATTAAAAATTAAATTCAAAATTCAAAATTCAAAATTGAAATTAAAAATTAAATTCAAAATTCAAAATTAAATTATAAAATTCAAACAGAAAAACAATCCTAAAAATTTAAAATTCTAAATTCTAAATTAAAATTAAATTCAAAACTCAAAATTTAAAATTAAAATTAAATTCAAAATTCGAAATTGAAATTAAAAATTAAATTCAAAATTCAAAATTCGAAATTGAAATTAAAAATTAAATTAAAAATTCAAAACTAAAATCAACTTCAAAATTTAAAATTAAGTTATAAATTCAAAATTCGAAATTAAAATTAAAATTAAACTCAAAATTCAAAATTCGAAGTTAAAATTAAAATTAAATTCAAAATTCAAAATTGAAATTAAAAATTAAATTCAAAATTCAAAATTGAAATTAAAAATTAAATTCAAAATTCAAAATTAAAATCAACCTCAAAATTTAAAATTAAAATTAAATTTAAAATTCGAAATTGAAATTAAAAATTAAATTCAAAATTCAAAATTCGAAATTGAAATTAAAAATTAAATTCAAAATTCAAAATTAAAATCAACCTCAAAATTTAAAATTTAAAATTAAATTCAAAATTCAAAATTAAATTATAAAATTCAAAACTAAAATCAACTTCAAAATTTAAAATTAAGTTATAAATTCAAAATTCAAAATTAAATTAAAACTCGAAATAAAGATGGAGGATCCAGACTCGCTGGCACCCCCAACTAAACTACCCGGCAGGGTAACTGAACCTAATCTACCCGAAATGGGTAAAACAAGAGTAGATTACCCGGCAGGGTAATTAAGGTTAGATTAAAACGGACTAAGGTTAACTTGAACCACAGTACTGGTGAAGTTTTTGGATGATAGTACGTTAGGGAAGCTTGGGCATCGCATGTCTAGGAAGATATGACTTCAACCTGGTGCATTTGGCCAAGTGGAACTGACCGAAGCTACCCTTAAATGGATCCTGACTAGTTAGACCAAGGATTGGTATTAAGTTCAATGGGTAGGACTATTTGGAAAACCTCGAAGGCATGGTTACTTTAATGAGTTCCTTGTGACTCACCATAGCCCAGAAGTTTATCCAAAGAATGCTTACTTGTTGAACCCAAAGCTAAACCTGAATCTAACACAAAGTTAACCCAAACCTTAAAATTGAATTATAATTCATCTCACAACAATTATAGGATTACCTGATTGAAAATTTAGGCCGGGTGAGATGATTAAGAAATTTAAAATTAAAATTCAAAATTATTTTAAAATTAAATCTCAAAATTATTTTAAAACTAAATTTCGAAATTAAACTAAACTTCAAAATTATTTCAAAAAACTAAAATTCAAAATTATTTAAAATTAAGTTTCAAAAGTATTTAAAATTAAATTTCAAAATTATTTCAAAACTAAATTTCAAAACTCTTGCAAAATTTATCTCTAACAAGTTTACTTCAATTTAACTATCGTGAAATCCATTAAAACAATTCAACCACTTCCTATGTAGGAATTGGATCAATGGATGTTGGATAGTGGCTACTCCAGACACATGACTGGAGATAAATTGAAGTTTACTAAACTCACGTACAAGAACTTAGGATCAGTTGCATTCGGTAACGAAGGTCAACTTAAGGTAATCGGAAGAGGTAATATCGAACTCAACTCCGATTTTATTATTCGAAAAGTCCTTTTAGTTGAAAATTTCAAGTTTAATTTACTAAGTATAAGTCAATTGTGTGATAGCGGATACTTAGTAACTTTTGACAAAACCAGGTGTTTAGTTAAAAACATTGAAAATCCTGAAATCTTACTTAAGGGACTTAGGATAAATAATATGTATTCAATTAATCTACCGACATCCTCAACAAAGTGTTTTCTAACACAAGAAGAGGAAACTGATTTGTGGCACAGAAGATTGTGTCACACTCACACTAGACTCATTTCAAAAATGAGTCATAATGGTCTAGTTAAAGGTTTACCAAAACTAAAATTCATTGAAAATTCTATCTGTAATGCTTGTCAACAGGGAAAACAAATTAAGTCAACACACAAATCAACAAATCTTGAAAGAACCAGCTCCTTACTTGAGCTCCTTCACCTTGACTTATTTGATTCACATGGAGCTAAGTCACTAAGCAAGAACCAGTATTGCTTAGTAATAATTGATGACTACTCTAGATTTTCATGGGTAAAATTCCTAAAAACTAAAGATGAAACCTATGAAATATTTAGTAACTTTTGTAAATTAATAGAAAATGAAAAAAATACTAAAATTAAAAGAATAAGAAGTGATCACAGAGGGGAATTTGAAAATCATAAATTTACCCAATTTTGTAAAATAAATGGATATCAACATGAATTTTCATGTCCTAGAACCCCCCAATAAAATGGTCTGGTGGAACGTAAAAATAGAACTCTACAAGAAGCCGCTAGAACCATGTTAAATGAATATAATTTAAATCACCAATTTTGGGCAGAAGCAATAAATACTGCAAATCATATTCAAAATCGAATTTTTATCAACAAATTTCACAAGAAAACCCCTTATGAACTATATTATCATAAAATTCCTAACTTAAATTATTTAAAAGTATTTGGATGTAAAGTTCACATTTTAAATACTAAAGATTATTTAAGAAAATTCACACCCAAATCTAACAAAGGAATATTTTTAGGATACTCCTCAAACAGTCGAGCCTATAGAGTCTACAATCAAAACACCCTAAAAGTTGAAGAAACAACTAATATAATATTTGATGAAGAAAATAATCTACCAAATATAAATGAGAATGTTGATATTGATCCAAGAAATATAGAAGATGATGAAATTCAACCAAATCTTAATAAACCAGAGGAACCAACCCCTGACCCACTTATAAGACCAACTAGGGCCAGTACCTCTCACCCATCTGATCAAATTTTGGGTGATCCAAATCTAGGAGTCAGAACTAGATTCTCCTATAGAATCCACAGTCAGATTGCCCTAATTTCTAAAATCGAACCAAAAACAATAGAAGAAGCACTACCTGACCCGGACTGGATCATAGCTATGCAGGAAGAGCTAGCCCAATTTGAGAGAAATCAAGTCTGGGAACTTGTATCTAAACCCTCAAATAAATCAATAATCGATACAAAATGGGTATTTAGAAACAAGCTAGATGATCAAGGCGAAATAATTAGAAATAAGGCTAGGCTTGTAGCTAAAGGATTTAGCCAAGTTGAAGGTTTGGACTATGATGAAACCTATGCCCCAGTAGCTAGACTCGAATCCATTAGAATGTTGTCAGCCTATGCAGCAAACAAAGGATTTAAACTATACCAAATGGATGTCAAGTCAGCATTCTTAAATGGATTTATTAAGGAGGAAGTATATGTAAGCCAACCCCCAGGATTTGAGGACTTAGGATATCCTAATCATGTATTTAAGTTAAAAAAGGCCTTGTACGGACTTAAACAAGCCCCTAGGGCATGGTATGAACGATTATCAAATCACTTAATATCCAAAGGTTTCAACCAAGGTCAAATAGATCCAACTCTATTTGTAAAAACTGTAGAAAAAGACATCTTCATAGCTCAAATCTATGTTGATGATATAATTTTGGATCAAATAACTCTAAATTTTTAAAAGAATTTATTAGATTAATGGAAAATGAATTTGAAATGAGTATGGTTGGTGAACTTAATTTTTTCTTAGGCTTACAAATAAAACAAACTAAAGATGGAATATACATTTATCAAACTAAATATGCAAAGGAATTAATTAAAAAATTCTGCATGGAAAATTCAAAAATAATAAATACTCCAATGGCAACCAACATTAACATAGACTCTGACCCTGAAGGAAAACCAGTAGACCCAAAGTACTATAGGAGTGCCATAGGAAGCTTGCTTTACCTAACTGCAAGCCGACCCGACATATTATTTGCGGTTGGTATGTGCGCAAGATATCAATCTTGTGCAAAAGAGTCACATTTAACCTATGTTAAAAGAATACTTAGGTACATTAAAGGTACTCTAAATATAGGACTCTGGTACCCTAGAACTTGCACCTTTGACCTTCTTGGCTGACTCGGATTACGCTGGATGCAAGTTAGATAGAAAAAGCACAAGTGGTAGTTGTCAATTTCTAGGACAATGCCTAGTAAGTTGGTCAAGTAGAAAGCAACATTGTGTTGCTTTATCTACCACTGAAGCTGAATATATAGCCTTAGGTGAATGCACATCTCAATTACTTTGGATGATGCACACTCTTAAAGACTATCAACTGAACTATCATAACACAAAAATCTCAATTGATAATATAAGTTCCATAAATTTAACAAAAAACCCAATTCATCACTCAAGGACTAAACATATAGAAGTGAAGCACCATTTTGTAAGGGATCATGTAGCTAAGGGTGATATTATACTCAACTATGTTGAGTCAAAATCAAATCTAGCTGACATCTTCACAAAACCCTTACCTGAACTTGAGTTCAGCTCACTTAGAAGACAAATAGGAATGTGTTGGGTAGAATAGACAATTTTTTTTAATTGGTTATCATTTGCTTTTAAAATTTCTAGGAAAATACTTATTTCAAAATTCCAATTTCTTAGAATTTTCAAAAATTCGGATTACGCCTAGGTTTTCCCCTAGATATCATGAACCCCTAGATTAAAGCCAGAGCATCTCACAATCACCTAGGTATACCTTGCGTGTGTTTGACAAACTTAGAATGGCGTGAGATGCATAGGGTACAGCCTGGACTCAAGAATGCTTATATTTGTGCATCAATATGAGTCTGGGCGTTAAACACATCATAAATAATAATCAAGTCAAGTCTTCCAGCTCTAGCCAACTCTAACTGGACCAAATGGACTTAATTTGACTAACCATGTGAAAGCTACTGCCCTCTAGGCAATCAGCAAGTAGCTAAAGGTTAGACAATTGGGAAAAGTGTGTCTCAATTTTTTGTTTAAGCATGATTGTACTTACTTTACCTGAGTATTTTAAGGCTCTGATACTTAATCAAATTAAACTCAATAATTTAATTTGACTCATGCTTGGACTAGAAAACAAACTACTGCTACTCCCTCTGTCCTAAAACTAAATATTTTTTTAATATCAAATTTTCTTCAAAATGAGTATTCAAAACTTAATTACAGTTTTTCAAAAAACTTGTCCATGTAATTGAGTATTTAAATACTCATATTTTCAAACTTAGTTAATTTTAAGACTATTTTAACTAGACTTAGTTAGATTGTACTCTAAACTTAGCTATTTGACAAAATATTTTCTCAATACAAATCATTTCGAAGCTGAATATATAGCTAAGTATTTTCAAATTTGGCAAATCCCAAAATTCAAAAAGCTAAGTCGTTTTGCTAAGAAGAAAATTTATTTATTTATTTATTTTTTTTGAAAATTTTCCTTCAGAAAAATACAAATCTACTTTCAAACTGGTTTGTTTTTGATATATGGCAAAGGGGGAGAGTAGGTAAATTAAAGTTAAAGGAAAATTCAAAAGTATTTAATAAAAGGAGGGCTTTTATTAAGGGGGAGTCTAATATTACAAAGTTAAAAGTTTCCAGCTTAACTGTTATTGCATTTGAAGTTTATTTACTTAAGCTTGGTTAACTTTATGCAGTTATTACATATGCTGTTTTTCTTAACTTTGAATTACGTATTGCCATAATAAAAAAGGGGGAGATTGTTGGTGCGGGAAGCATCCGACGATCGAACCTAAGTTTTGATAATGGCAAAGGATTCAAAGTTAAGGTGTTTTGTTATCTGACAGCTTTTGCTGAGTGTTTCAGGAAAGTCCTAACTGCGGTTAGGCAAGGTAAAACCCTAGGGGGTGGTAACCCTATGCGGAAAGTCTGGCAGGTCGATGGCTTCAGGCAAAAGTGGTAACCTAGGTGGAAAGTCCTGGTGTCGCGAACGGTGAAAGTCTGGAATAGCCGGGAAGCGAATGTTCAGCAGAAAGTCCGGAAGCATCGAGTGCCGAGCAAAAGTCCAGTCGATCTGGAGGATCGTACTGGCAACAGGTAAATCTCCTGAGTGGAGTAGGTGAGGACGCGTTCCCCGTAGAGGGAACAGTAGGCGTCGGGTCGACCTAGGGTTTCCGGCAGGAAACCTGAAGTCAGACTCGGACAGTCCAGAGACTGTTAAATATTTCAATAGTTATATCATTGTTTTGTGCTAACTTTGTGCTGCAGGGTATTTTTGGGATTAACATATCTTGAAGGGACCAAAGTGCAAAAAAGACCTCGGATGAACAGTGCCGAGGCGCCTCCATGGAGCTTGGAGGCGCCTCGGGTGCGAGCCAGGAAAAGGCCAGCGCAGCAGACTGGAGGCACCTTGAATGGAGTCTAAGGCGCCTTGGACCGGAGGTTGAAGGCCTTCCTTGGATAGGCTGAAGGCGCCTTGAACCAGATAGAGTTCGACCAGGTCCGTGCTGATCCACGCGGGTGACTCGGCTCGTTCAAGGCGCCTTGGTGAACAGTATAAGGCGCCTTGAACCCCCTTTATAAGGGGTCTCGACCAGCAGCTTCCAAACACAACTTTCCAAGTGATCTTACTGCTACAAGCTGCTCACGAGGCGATTCCGAAGTGCTGTTGCGAGACATCGACGACCCGGAGCTCTGAATCTTCAGATTACGATATTGTCGTCGGTATAACTGTATTCTTTTTAATACTTAACTGTAATACTTGTACTCTTGTCGAGCTTATAGTTGTTGCCCACGGAAAGTGATCAAGGATCGCGGGCCTTCGAGTAGGAGTCGTCATAGGCTCCGAACGAAGTAAAAATCCCTTGTCTCTCTGTGTTATTTTATTCCGCTGCATTAACTCTTACGTTTTACGATTCCGATAATCGAACGATTATAGCCACGAGTGCTATTCACCCTCTCTCTAGCGCGTCTCGATCCAACAAAAGGAGCACAAAATACCTCGGATGAATACTACCTGAGGTGCCTTCAGGCCATTGGAAGGCGTCTTGAGCACTATTCATGGAAGGTGCCTTCGGTAGCTTGGAAGGCGCCTTCATTTGGATAACTTAGAAGACTTCGGCAATGATAAGACATTGATTTATGGGATAAACTTTGCCTATGGAAGACACTTTTAATGCTATGGAAGGTGCCTTCAACCCTCTTTAAAAGAGGTATTCGCCCAAGGCCTTGGCACAATTGAAGTACACTTCTACTATAAGCTTCTACGCGTTCATTCGCCTTAACTAGTGCTCCGACTTCTTGTTGCTACTTTGCTATAACATTATTGTGCCCAACTACTATTGAGGAGTCGTCCAACATTGAGCCTAATCCGATCATCTTTGAAGGTGTTGGGTAACGAATGTTTCATATTGTACTTAATTTTTGCATAAAGGGAAGTGTAGCGTGTTATACTTGTCATAACTTTTCTTTGTATTTGATTCCCTCTTCTAGCAGTTTCAAAAGAGGTATTTAATGGATTACCCATTGATAGGTCCGTGGGACCTAAGTCTTAGAGTAGGATTTGCTGAAGGCTTCGAACCAAGTAAATAATTGAACGTGTGCCTTTTTACTTGTTTTCTCGTTATTCTGCTTGACTCGTATTTAGTTTTAAAAAGAAAAAGAAGCAGTTTTTAAAATCACGTGATTCACCCCTTCTCTCACTGTGTCTTGATCTAACATAAGTTAGCACCTTTTCACAGGGGTTGATCGACAGGGATTTCTTTAGATCCTTGGTGAAAAAAACCCTTGGTTGATTACAATGGATTACAAGCAAGGGCTATCAAATATGTTCAAGTGGAAGAAGCTCAAGTTGTCAGGAAAAAGAGGTGATGGGTCCAGCCTCTACAACCGTATAAGTGGGCCAAAGGGTGCCTTCTCCACCTTTACGGAATTAGGAGCATGTAAACTGTAAAAAAAAAAAAAGACAGTGCAAACAATAGAAAGTAACATGATTGGAAGGCCCAATCAGGAATTCATAGGCGAGACTTATTGTAATTTTCACTGATTAAACACTCATTCCACCCTAGAATGCCAACAGTATGCTCGGGAACTACGATTGGTCGCTGACCAAAGGAAAGCTAGTCGCGCTCAATTGACTAAAAGTAGAACTTTAAATAAACCAAACGTTCCTGAATAACTTGGTATTTGGATTGGTAAGAGCTTATTTATATTCGTTTAATATACACAAGATTAATTAAATAAACAAGTTTGAACAACTCATTAAATTAAATAAATAAACTTGAACATATTCAGCTCGTAAATGTTCATGAATAACGTTCGTGGATAATATTCATGAATAATATTCATGAACCATGTTCATTAATAAAATTCTTATCAATATACTAAATAAACAAAATCTGTTGACTTTGGTCCAGGCGCCCAGACCTAGTCCTGGCGCCTGGACTTGGTCCGGGCGCCCGAACCCCCGAGGCTAGCCAAGGCACCCCGAGCTCGCACCTTGGTCGAGGCTGGTTCAGTCCGGTCTGAGCACCCTGACCACAAAACTTATCATTTGCCACGCTGTCACGATCCGTTGCACCGTGGATAAAAGTTTATCTACACCTAGGCGCTTGAGACCCTTCCAGCTGCTCGGATCAGGGCTATAAATACAGTCTTGACCCTAGTATTTAAATACAACACTTGTAAATGAGTTCTTTGTATATTCTATTTCTGTGTGAGCTATCAACGTTATAAGAGGCTACTTAACCCAAAGGAGATCATCATAGTGAGCTTTACTTGCCTTGGATTAGCAATCCTCTGATTACAAATCAAATAAATTTCTATGCCTCAGTCTTTTAATTAATTTGTTTCTTATTTCTTTTTATACAAGTGGTTGTGTTAATCAAGATATAAGATTAAGAAAGATTTGTGTTTCCATTGTCAGGCAATTCACCCTCTCTTGTCGGCCGCAAGGGACTTACACATAGGGCACAAAGTTCAGACCATGGGGCAAATTTATTTTTCCCTTTCATTAGGAGAAGAACCAAGGAGGACCAGGCGCACACCCTTCCTAGTAGTAAATATCGAGTCAGCATATAATGTTATATTGGGTAGACCGGCATTAAACGCTTTTCAAGCGGTGGTCTCCACTTGTTATCAAAAGATCAAGTTCCTGATAGACAACCAGATCAGTGAGGTAAAAGTAAGGCAACTAGCCGCATGGAAGTGTTATGTGGATATAATCCAGGTGGATTCTCGGAAAGCTCAACGCATACATGGCACCTTCTTTCAAGTAACCAAAAGGTTGCCCATAACTCAACCTGAGGAGGGTCATTAGGAAATACAAATTCATCCCATTTAGTCTGCGGGTCTTGTCCGACTAGCCACTGATCTCGAGTCAAAGCTTAAGAAGGAACTAATTACTTGTCTCTCCCACAACCATAATGTCTTTGCATGGTCGCCTAAGAATGTAATGGGAGTCTCCCCTTCGGTGATGATCCACAGGTTGAATACTATGTCGGATGCTCAGCTAATATGGTAGTGAAATCAAAAATTTTCACCAAACCAAGGGCAAGTAATCTAGGCCAAGGTAGATAAGCTACTAGGAGCCGGATACATACCAGAGGTATAATTCCTAACTTGGGTTTCCAATGTGGTGTTGATTTTTAAACCTAGAAATAAATGGTGGATGTGCATCGATTTTCATGATCTCAAGAAAGCATGCCCAAAAGATTGTTACCTGCTTCAATGCATTGACCAATTGGTAGATGCAATATCGCAAGCTATGAACTCATATGCATGCTAGATGCCTACCAAGGGTACCACCAAAACCCCCTGGCTCTCGAGGATCAAGAAAAGATCAGTTTCATCGCTCCTAATGGAACATTTTGTTATACAGTTATACCTTTTGGGTTGAAGAATGTAGGTGTGACCTATCAACGACTTATGGACTGTGTCTTGAAATATGAAATCGGGAGAAATATGAAGGTATATGTGGATGACATCCTGATTAAATCAAGACAAGCCGAGTCCTCATCTCAGATATTCAGGAAACTTGTGGCACTGTTAGGTAGTATGGTCTCAAATTAATTCCTCACAAGTGTGTGTTCGGGGTCAAAAGTGGGAAATTCCTCGGATATATTGTTATTGAGCAGGAAATTGAGGTCAACCCAGAGAAGGTACAGACCCTTCAAAACATGTTGCTACCTTGAAATCTTAGAGATGCTCAAAGGTTGGTAGGTCATATCACAACTTTATCTCAGTTCATCTCCCACTCGTCCGGTCGAAGTCTGCCCTTCTTCAAATTGTTAAGAAAAGCAACCAATTTTGAATGAGATGACAGATGTGACCGAGCTTTCTTGGAGTTAAAGAAATATTTGTCCTGACTCCCTCTACTCTCCAAGCCAGTGGTGCGAGAGATGATGTGGGTATATCTATCAGCTTTTGAAGGAGCAGTAGCAGCCATCTTGTTACGCCAAAAGGATCAGGTACAACATCTTATATACTTTTTCAGACATTTACTAAAGGAAGTTGAAAGTAGGTACACCACCTTAGAGAAATTGGCATTGACACTTACCTTAGTAGCTTGAAGGTTGAGGTCATATTTCTTGGCTCACCCTATCACTGTCCTCACGAACAACAATTTAGGTCAGATGTCGACTAACCCTGAGGCCTTTGGAAAGTTGATCAAGTGGACAACCGAATTAAATGAATATGATATTTGATATTAGCCTAGGATAACTATCAAGGCTCAAGCATTGGCAGATTTTCTTATAGAGGCACCCGAGCAGATGGTTGAAGGTACTTGAAAGATTTATATAGATGGCTCTGCCAACCATCAAGGCAGTGGGGTAGATATTTTATTAGTATCTCCACAAGAAGGTGTGCTCGCTCTTTTTATTCAGTTGGATTTTTAAACCTCTAATAACAAAGTCAAGTACAAAGCTTTATTATCATGACTCCAGGCCACGAGGCAGGTAGGAGCTTCTCGAGTCATAATCTATTCAAATTCTCAACTAGTGGCTCAACAGATAGCGGAGAATTTTGAGATAAAAAATGAGAAGTTGCAAGGTTACGTCAAGGACTTTGAAATTTTCAGAGTGCATTTTCAAGAAATTAGTCTTCAAAAAATATTCCGGTAGGAAAATTAAAAGGCAGACGAATTGGCTAAGTTTGCCAGTACATTATCAAATTGGAGAACAGAAGACTACATATTTCAAGTATTATTAATTTCTCAGGTTGACCAAATCATGAATCCGAAGGTGACGGCCGACTGGAGGACACTAATTACGACTTATTTGCAACAAGGAATCCTTTCAACCAACCTAGAGCAAGCTCAGGTACTCAAAAGAAAAGTGCCCAATTCACCTTGATTGGGGATGCTTTATATCGGAGGTCTTTTGCTTGATCGCTTCTCAAGTGCTTGGGTCAGGAGGATGCTGATTATGTAATGCGAGAAATCCATGAAGGCATTTGTGGTAACAACGGTGAAGGGAGGGCATTGGCCCGAAAGGTATTACTTGTTGGAGATCAGTGGTCAACTAGAAATGAGGTTGAATAGACATTGCCCCCAAATAACTTTCCTATGTATTTGTTAGCACAGCGAAATACAAAGAATACAAATACGAATACTAAAGATTAAAGACAAGAAAGAAAACAAGCAAACCACTACACGTCAATGTAACGTAGTTCGAAGATAAAGCTCCTACTTCACGGTTATCTGTAAGGTGGACGATCCCGATCTGTCGGTGGATGACTCCTCGAAAAACCTTTGGCTAGCTCACGTAGCTCCTTGTGGGTGGAGAAACCACACCATAACTCTCACAAGAATTCTCGAGACATTAGGGCACTTGGAAGACCTGTTTCGTCAACCTTAACCAAGCTCCAAAGCTTTGGCTATATAGGCCACGGATTGAAAAATCCTGCCTACCAGTCGATTGTCACTTCTATCAGTTGACTGCCCTCTATGGAAATTTGACCGTTACAACCCAACGGCTCAATACAGTCGACTGGTGAAAGTACCAGTTGACTAATCCACACTGGCTGAGCGAACAGAGACATTCTTTCGTTACCAGTCGATTGATGAAAATATCAGTTGACTGCTACAGTAACTACTATAGTGAAACCCTAAATATATGATTTTACCCTAAGTACAATCTCTCATGCACTCATCCTCTGACAACTCACTTGACTTTTCTTTACACCCTTGACCTCTTGTCTTTAAGCCTACTCCTTTGGCTTTCGTCCCTCAGATGCATTCAAGCCCGCGGCTTGTCCCAATGTCATCTTTCGCGTATGCCTCGAAGTGTGATTCTCTCAGCTCTTGTCCTTCCTTGTCGACGATCCCTCGGATACTCCATCCTTCACCAGACCCGAAGCCATCAAGTTGAATCATATGTGTATCCTGTAAACCTGTACACTTACATACACATATTAAATACAATGGTGAACCTAACTTAAATCCTTTGCCCAAATATCAAAACACATGGTCACACTGGACCATCGATATTGCTCCAACATTCTCTCCCTTTTTGATGTTTGACAATATGTTTAAGTTAGGGAAAACATAATAGCAAAAATAATATGCTAAAAGCATGTGGACTTACGTTACCAAGGCTACACATTTAGACTTACACCGCCAAGTTAATATGTAACATGCATTGGAACCTATCACAAGACTCCCCTATACTTAAACTCACCATTGAGATAGGAATTTCATGCAAAGGCATCTAAGGTTTTTCCAACTAAATCTTATTTCTCCTTCTTTGCCTAACATTAAAAAGCTCGCAATCAATATCCTAATTGTTGAAACTTGATTATCAAAACCAACCCTAAACTCGTGTATTTATCCCCAAGGATCTCATACACCTATACGAGTTGACCTGGTCAAAATTAGCATTGAAAAATAATTTCAGACTGGTATCAGTCAACTGTCATAAGTCCCAGTCGATTGCCCTCATCAAAACAAGCTTTACAAAGACATTTTGTACTCAAAAAAACGGTTACCAGTCGACTAGTATCTGCACCAGTCGATTGGTACTCTATTTCTGCAAAATCAACCTTTCTGACCTAACTTCAGAAATACATCAAAAATTCCACAAATCTCTAAAAATTTTCAAATTTTGTAGAGATGTCTATTTTACCCTTGTCTACTTGGGAAAAATATACTTAAAAATATATTTATCACAAATCCCAAGATTGACATAAAATCTAAAACTAGCTAAATGGTTCAATTGAACCTTGATCTAAAGTCCTAATTTTGGCTTCCTCTTGATGTATTTACTCATACTAACTCACAATGCATCCTTAGTATTAGTTTATCATGAAATATGACCCCAATGTCATATTTCCAAGCATGAAGCACAACCTAATTGTGCCAAATCCCTCAGTTTGAGACTCAAATCCGTCTCCAAACCACTTGACATATTCCATGATTCATTTAGAATCCCAAGTAATACCCACTTGAGATTCATTGGCCATGGGTCATAAATTGACTCTTTGAGCTCCTCCTATAGCTCTTAACCTTAGTCACCTCTCTAGGTGACTCATCTATTGTGGCTAAACCATAATGATGCTCATTAGAAGATTTCCTTATCTTCTTAACTTTGGATATTTCATCCTTGCCATAATTATATGCAACCCTAGCATATTTCTTCTTATTGGCCTTGGATGACTCTCCCTTGCCCTTATCATTTGCCACCATAGCATATGATTTCCCCTTGGCCTTGGAGGAATTAGATCGATATCCCAAACCCGATCTATCATTGTTGGGTTTTTGGCGACCCAACACCATACTTAATCCCTTAGATCCAACATTGAATCTTTTAAGGAATTGTTCTAACTTATTAAGCTTTCCCCTTAAAGCTTGATTCTCCTTTTCCAGATTCCTAAATCTAGAGTCAACATCTCCACCTTGGACATTCCTAGACCTATCCATTTTTCTAGGCATATGTCTCATCTTCTTGGGATTTTTGCCTAGGTTCTCCATTACCTTCTTCTCCTTAGGAAATAAGAATCTAACATGTCTACATTTATCATGCATAGGTCTCCTAAGGTTATGATCTGCATTGACCCTATTTCTATCATGATATTTAAAATCAAAATTATGCATGGGCATACTATGATTAACAAAATCATTTCTCCTACCATGAATGGGAAAATGATAATTTAAATTACAATTAAAATTAGGGTATACCTCCCTTACCCTTGAAGCTCCCCCTTAACTTGAGATTTTCTTCTTCTCCCATTTCTTCAAATGTGCTAGCTTCTTGATCTCCCTCTTCTTAGGGCATTTTGTGTGGTAATGTCCCTTCTCCCCACACGTGAAGCATATAATTCGCATTCTCCTCTTTTGAGCTTTTTCATTTCTACAACCCATGTTAGTATTTAAATTAACTTGAATGAGTTTAGGAGTTACCTTCTTCTTACCCAATGGACACCTACTCTTGTAATATCCCTTCTCATTGCATTTGAAGCAAATGATGTGGTCTTTTAACTTCACTTCAATAGAAATGCTCACTAGGTTGACTACTTCCAAGACCTCTTCTTCATCCGTCTTGACTTCTTCTTCAACCCTTGAGGATGTTTCCTTATCCACACTTATGGATGACATTTCTTCATCCTTCTCCTCCTCGGATGTTGAATATGAGTCAACTTCCGGTTGCTCCACCTCCACTTGAACCACTTCATCCGTTTCTTCATATTTTTCTTCTTCTTGTGTAGGCTTAAGTTCTTTGCCTAGAACTTTCTCCACTTTGCTTCATAAATCATGGGCATTCTTATATTCACCTACACGACTCATCGTAATATTAAGTAAAATATCACTTAATATTGATATTACCTTTGAATTTACCTTTGATCATGAGACTTACTCTTCCATCCAATAACATGGTCAGAGTCTTTTCCCTTTCTTATCTCTTGGGACTTCGAACGGCTCCTTGACCGCCATCATGGTGTCCCAATTCGTATCGAAGAAGCTCCATCTTCATCATCCAATAGGTGATGTCCCATAAGACTTCTTTAAACTTTGGAGGTGTTATCAATTCGGCCATCTTTTGCTTCCTCGACGATTATTCTAAAGGAGAGCGTCATCTCTTTGATACCACTTGTTGGAGATCGGTGGCCAACTAGAAGGGGGATTGAATAGATATTGCCTGCAAATCACTTTCCTATGTATTTGTTAGCACAGTGGAATACAAAGAATACAAATACGAATACTAAAGATTAAAGACAAGAAAGAAAACAAGCAGACCACTACACGTCAATGTAATGTGGTTTGGAGATAAAGCTCCTACTCCACCGATTATCCGTAAGATAGATGATCCTGATCTGTCGGTGGATGACTCTCCGGAAAATCTCCGACTAGCTCACGTAGCTCCTTGTGGGTGGAGAAATCACACAACTCTCACAAGAATTCTCGAGACGCTAGGGCACTTGGAATACTACTAATAGGGTTATCCATCACTATTTCATTAACCTTAACCAAGCTCCAAATTTTTTATTATATAAGCCACAGGTTAGAAAACCCCACCTACCAGTCGACTGCACCTCCATCAATCGACTGCTCTCTGTGAAAAATCAAACGTTATAGTCTAACGGCTTGATACCAGTCAACTGGTGAAAGTACCAATTGACTGATCCACATTGGTCGAGCGAATAGAGGCATTTTGTTCGCTACCAATAGAGTGATGAAAATACCAGTCGACTGCTATAGTAACTGTTACCATAATTGCTACAGTAAAACTCTAAACCTAGGATTTTACCCTAAGTACAATCTCTCATGCACTCATCCTTTGACAACTCACTTGACTCTTTTTTTATAGCCTTGAGCTCTTAACTTCAATCTTACTTCCTTTGGCTCCCGTCCTTCGGATGCATTCAAGCCCGCGACTTGTCCCAATGTCATCCTTCGCATATTCCTCGAAGTGCGCTTCCCTCGGCTCTTTTCCTTGCTACCTTGTCCACGATCCTTCGGATGCTCCATCCTTCACTGGACCCGAAGCCATCAAGCTGAGTCATATGTGCATCCTTCAAACATGTACACTCATATACACATATCAAATACAAGGGTGAACCTAACTTAAACCTTTTGTCCGAATATTGAAACACATGGTCACACCGGACCATCGAGATTGCTCTAACATTACTAGCCAGATATTTTTGGCTGACCCTATAGGCGAACACAACCCGATTTGTCGCTGCCTATTACCTTTGTCAAAAACATCAAAACTTGTCTCATCATGCCATTAATTGCTTGAAAACTACTACAACGGGTTGCCCTTTTGATTAATGGGGGATGGATATCGTGGGGCATTTTTCCATCAGCAGACAATAGGAGAAGTTATTACTAGTAGCTGTACACTATTTTTCTAAATGGGTGGAAGCCATATGTTTGGCCCGTATAACTGAGCAAGAATTCATGAAGTTCTTATGATAAAACGTAGTCTGCCAATTCGGTATACCTTATTGATTAGTCTCTGACAATGGGCAACGATTCCAGGGTCAACGTTTGAAAGAATGGTGTGAAGGTTTTGGTATTTAACAAGCTTTTACTTTAGTGGGTTACTCACGGAGCAACGTACAGGTGGAGGTAGTGAATCGAGAAATAATCAAAGGCTTAAAAACTAAGCTGAATCATGTTCACGAAAGTTGGGTAGAAGAATTTCTCAGTGTTCTGTAGGCCCATCGGACAACTCCCTGAGAAAGTATAGGAATGACCCCATTTCATCTTATCTATGAAGGCGAGGCAGTTGTTCTCGTAGAAGATGGCAATGAATCCATTAAAAGAACAGCATATGGATCGAATAATGATGAATTACGCCTCATCAACTTAGATTTTATTTCAAAAACTAGAGTGAAGGGGTACAATCAGCTTTGAATGGATATAATATATCCATTTTGCATATGGTCAAAATGGCTCTTGGAAGACGTACACAATGGTTTTCTCCTATCATTGGATCTCTTGACATCATTACTTCTCTCCTTTAGCTATATGCATTGAATATGTTATTGAAGGTTAGAGAAGACTTGTTATTGAAGGTTGCATATGTTTTGGTAATTAAAGAAGATTTTATGTTTATGATATGATGCGGTGATAAAGGGGGCCACCAAGTACGGGTCAAAGGAAGAAGATAGTAGCCGATGTGGAGATTAAAGTCAAGGAGGTCACGCCAGAGGATCAAAGGGCTCACTAAATGATAGCCGAGCGGAGCCCTACAACAAGGGTCGACTGGGCATAAGTCGCCCAACCGGCAATGGGATGAGCCAAGCGAAGGCGCATGTAGATGACCGAATCGCTATTTTGGTCGGGCATGAACATACTATCTAGACTTGTTGTCGCAGGGAAGAGCAGCCGAACAGAGGAATACTAGGTCGAGCAGAGGAGTATTCGGCCGAGTAGTTATCCCGCTAGGTCGATCGACGGGAACGCTGGCATGTATTTGGATATATTTTTAGGAGATGGTGTCGTCGACATGTGACATGGTCTACAGGCGGATCGTATGACGAATAAATCAGAGGGTGTGCCCACGACCAATTAGAGAATGTGTCCATGACCACGTATCTAGGACCAATTGGGGAATGTGTCCGAACTAATGGGAGAACGTGCCCACATCTCGAAAAGCAAGCACGTCGCGCACCAGGGTATTATATAAAGGAGGTCTGTACACCGACGTAGGTACGCATAATTCACTTTTTGCGCTTGTGTTACTGTTGTTTCATCTTCATCTTCGTGTCGGTGACTGACTTGAGCGGCGGATGGTCAACACTGAGGATCTCTTCCCTGACCCAGTATTGACGTTTCTCGTGCTTGCAGGTGAGAGCATGGTCTATATCCAGTCAACGTAGCAGCCACATCTTCAGCTTTTCGTCTCCATGATTTTCGGACAGGATAATGATACATTGTGAAGAAAATATAAATAAGATATATTAATATTTTGAAATGAAATATGAATAGCATATGTTATTTTGATAAGGCAATATGTTGTGAATATAAATTAATTTTGTGAATTGAAATGTGAATATCATAAATTGATTGGTATTGTATTCAATTTTGGAAATTTGATAAATGGATTGGTAAAATATGGTATATCAACATTTTTTAATTGGTTTAAATTTAATATTAGTGATTAGTGATTATCTTACTTATAATTAGATCATATAAAAAATGGTGGACCTGTTTTTGATATCGAAAAAGATTTACCGAAAGAGACGTTTCATTTGCAACTCTGTCCAACTCGTCAACGGTACTACATTTATGTTTATATTATATTTTATTTTAATTTTACACGTAAAAGAACTTTTAATTTTTCTTTTAATGGGTCCCATACTGGATCAAATCTCGTCGTTGTATATTGGAGCCATGTGTCACGGGAAAAGGTTAAGTGAATTAATTATGATTATGCACACAGCAAACCATTGAAAAGACTAATAAGTGACAAATTAAGTACAGCTAATCCTACTCTATTGTTGTACTTTAATTATTCATCATCTGCAATAATTGATTATTTTTTTCACGTGAATGTACTTGTCCATTTTTAATCCCAATATTAGTTAAATATTATTTTAATTTGGTCAAAATTAATCCACTTGATTAAATATTATTAAAATAATTTTGATCAAAATAATTTTAACTAAAATGTTTAGGACGTAGAGTGAATTAAAATTGTTTGGAGTAATTTTGAGTTTAATTGAAACAAATAGCAATCTTAGGCAAACCCACTGAAATAATTAATAATATGAAACAATCAAAGAAAATTAATGAGGAGAAAAATTCATAATAATATGTCGTAACTGAGTCTCGAACTCTAGATCACTGATTGTTTTGCTTGTGGAATTACTAATAAACATTGGAATTATTTTTAGTGTGAATAGAAAAAAAGGATATTAACGTAAATTCATTTTAGGCTTCACCAAAATTAGTTAGTAAAGGAAGAAGATTTTTAATAAAATAGTAAGATAATCTAGACACTTCATATATATAGTCAAAAATAATCAATATTATATCATAGTAACAATTTAACTTTAATGGGTATACTAATAGCAATGTGATAAAGCAATTACATAATTATTACAATATGAGCACTTTATCGCTATTAACATTGGTCAATACTAATTAATATCGGTTAACATTATATTATAATAGTTATAAATTACAACTATTGTAAATGTATACTTATTATAGATCATAACTACTATAATTGAGTAACAATTATCACCAACATAATAAAAAGAATAGTTTGGAAACAGTAAATTATATAGAGATAAAATAAAGTATTTTTTATAATAAATAAAAGAGGACATTTTTTATGGACAATTTTGAAAAAAAAACACAAAGAATGCTCTTATGATTTTAATTTTTTAATTAACTACATGGAAAATAATAATTCAGCAAGTAAAATTAAGCAATATAATCACTACATTTGAGAAAAATTCTTAATCATAATGTTAATTTTACATGCAATTCTCTTTTATCCAAAAAATTTTGTTTTCATTCTTTGCATACAAAATTTTATTTATTTCAGCTTCCTCATGTAAATATCATTACCTAGTTATCTCTCAAATTATTTTAGGTACAAAAAGTCTAAAAATAAGTGTAATTCCTCTTAAATTCAGCATTTTAAATTAGAATTGAGTATATTTTCTATCAAAATTGCTCCTCATATTTTTTAGGTACAAAAAGTCTAAAAATGAGTATAATTCCTATTAAATTCAGCACTTTAAACTAGAATCGAGTATATTTTCTATCAAATTGATCACGACTTTCTAATTGACCCTCAGATTTTTTAGGTACAAAAAAA